>NC_060126.1:241868985-242493985 GCF_021461395.2 Schistocerca americana
GTAGAATTTTTCTAATACTATGTTATTTACTTTGTAAAGATGTTTAGATATTATTTATTCTGTTTTGTTTTAATGCTCATGTGTGAAGTTGATGTTTGGAAAGTTATTCTGATCTTTTATGTATGTACTTATGTCATAATTCCTGTAACACTGATATATCTGTTTATTTCTATTCTTTCATAAAGCCTGTATTACTACAAATGTTATCTGTACTATTATGTTCCTTAATGGTGTATTTTGTACCTTTGTAATTGTATTCTGATGTTGTAAATTTATAATTGTATAGACACCAATTCATCAAATTAAGTTACATTTCACTGCACACTGCACAGTCGCAACAGATGGCTGCTGGCCATCTCTACAAGGACTACAGTGGGTCTGAATCTTTGATGGCCCACCAATACCATTATTTTTACAAGGACTGCAGTGGGTCTGCACCTCTAGTGGCCCACCAATACCATAATCTCTACCAGGACTACAGTGGGTCTGCTCTGTGATGACCTACCTACCAATATTCTTCAAAACTTCGACTGACTCTGATGTGGGTTTGCTCTGTTGTGGCCCATTACCTGTCTGCATGTCAAGAGTCAGCACTGTCTTTCCGTTGGAAGGACAACACTACTTCTTCAAGACTTCATGGAAATCCACTACTTCCGTGTGCATTTTCGTTTACTGCTCACACTTTGAAAAAAAAAAAAACACTGCAATTTTACTGTGATGAATGATCAGGACTGTCTTTATGGACTGTGAGGAAATTTTACCTTTTGACCAACATTGTATCAATTAGTGTGTGCATTTGATTTCTTTGTTATTGTAATTACTAAAATTTTTTTTTCAAATCTGTATTGGCCACTGCCCAAAACAGTTTGTAAAATTTTTGTGGGGAGCATGGGGACTATGTAAGTAGGCTGTTTAGGTTTTTATGTTGGTAACACCATGTAGTGCTCTATATGAAAATCACTGACTGTGCTGTGTGAAGGCTGTGGTTGGTTTGCTTTGTTGGAGTTATATTCGCCATTGTAGTGTTGGGCAGTTGGCTGTTAACAGCGCGTAGCGTGAGCCGCCAGCAGTGGTGGATGTGGGGAGAGAAATGGCGGAGTTTTGAGAGCATATGATCTGGACGTGTGTCCATCAGAGACAGTAAATTTGTAAGACTGGATGTCATGAACTGCTATAGATATTATGACTTTTGAACACTATTAAGGTAAATACATTGTTTGTCCTCTATCAAAATCTTTCATTTGCTAATTATGCCTATCAGTAGTTAGTGCCTTCAGTAGTTTGAATCTTTTATTTAGCTGGCAGTAGTGGCGCTCGCTGTATTGCAGTAGTTCGAGTAACGAAGATTTTTGTGAGGTAAGTGATTTGTGAAAGGTGTAGGCTAATGTTAGTCAGGGCCATTCTTTTGTAGGAATTATTGAAAGTCAGATTGCGTTGCGCTAAAAATATTTTGTGTCAGTTTAGTGTTGGCCAGAATAGGTAAAGAGCGAAATGTCTGAGTACGTTCAGTTTTGCTCAGCTGTCTGAAAAGCAAATAATGTAAGAGGTTTATCAACACAGTAATTCGTTAAGTTTTCTAAGGGGACGTTTCACATTCTACAGCTGATGGTTGTCCGTATTCGCAATTGTGAATATATTTAATGGATTTATACTTCTGTTCAGCGGAATCGTGTAGGAAAATCAGGTCACAATACTTACAGTTAACACAAAATCCCTTAAGAAAAGTAATTAGTTCAAACTGTTAAACACTTACATACAAGTTCAGTGGTGTTAGCAGAAAACAGAGTCACTAGTCATGACACATTTAAAACGATATTCTGAGCATGTGTACGTTTGTATGTTATACAGCGGGGCAGAAACAGTCTGATAAGCTTGTAAGGGTATTTCAGGAGAGATTATGCTGAGAAATAACTGTTAAGAAAAAATTCAACAAGTTGCTTCGTTTCCGAGTTATTTAGTATTGAAGTTGACATATCATGTTGTTGCACACGCCAATTCAAGCAGACAATGTCGCCAGATTTGGATTTTTCCTCAAACCGCATAAACATAGCTTTTGCTCACCTAGCTTAAATTTATAAGTGCTTGAATTTGGGCGTGCAACCACATGATTGGTTGCCTTCAATGTCAAGTAACTCGGAAATGGCGCGACGTATCGAATTTTTTTCTTAACAAGTATTTCTCAGCACAGCTTCCCTTGAAACACTCTTACAAGCCTTTCAGATTGTTTCTGACCAACCTGTATATACAAACAAATTTTTAATGTGAATTAAAATCAGTGAAAGAAAAACAATCGCAATGCAAAAGAAGATCCTTTACACAACCCAATCCGTTTATTTATTTGTCGGTTAAAATTGGAATCTTTTACCCCAATTTTACATCTAGTCAAATTGTGGTCCCTATAGAGCTCATCCATTGTTAAAAACTTCTAAAGTTTCCGTGAGAACTATTAAAAGGAAAAAGCCATTGGATGGCGCAAACAGAGAAGACTAACGGAAAGGACGTAAGGCTATTGAAAACCAGTAAAGAAAGTTGATGGCAAAGAAAGGTAAATGCTATGGATTATTTTATGGGATCTTTATGTGACTGAAACTCACAGAGAAAACTGATGAAGAAACTAGCGCCAACAGCGGTGGCAGAGATAGGAAATAGTTAACACTGGAGCATGCACAAGGAAAGACGGAAAGGATGACTGAACAATAGACAGCTGAAGGAAGTGATAAATTCATGTAACAAATTTTCTCTTTCTGTTTTACACACGAAGATGACTACCTTGTGTCCGGCTAGGTGTGGACAGAATCACGTTCTGAAAAGACGGAACTGAACATCGGATTTGTATGTAATCGTATAGCAGGGTATACCGCTTCCTGAGAAAATGATCTTCTGTGATTAGCGCCTTCACCTTTAAAAACTAGCATCCAATAAATCACAGGATCTTCAAAGTAACTGCAAGTGAGAAAGAAATATTAAATTCCTTAGTGTAAACAGCTTGTTATCCTTACACGGAATGTAGGGGAACAACTTATGTTGATGAGGGCAAACGACGTCGAAGTGCTTCTGCGATGTGAAGGTTCATATAAATCATGCAAATATGATTCCACCTTTTACTGAGTGCCGGTTTAGTGATTGCATACAGTGGCCTGAAGGTCTTCACGCATGTTATATTGTAAGGTGACGTTACTCTCCGCTTTGTATGAACGAAGAACACTTCTTTTACTAGGACAGTTTCTCTAACGTATAACAGTGTGGTAGACATTAAAAAACGTCACTTTACTTGTTGCTTCCCCTCGGTGCCTTCTACTCTTGCCACGACAAGAAATACGTTAATTACGTTGATTTATTTGGTTTGCAATACTTTTATGTGTAATAAAAGAAAGGAAGATTAGGATCAGCAACAGTTCTAAGACGAGTTGATTAGAGAAGAAGCGCAAGCTCTAATTAAGGAAGAACTGGAACAGAAAATCGACGGTGCACTTTATAAGGAACCATTACAACACACACCTTAACGTATTTAGATGAATTACGGATAATCTAAATCTGACTAGTGAGATTGGGATTTGAGCCTCCATTCCCCTGAGTGTGAGTCCAGTGGCTTACTATAGCATCACCGCACGAGCTTGCAACTTTAATATCGTAGTTAATTATCCTACAGTTAATTACAAATATTCCTATAAAAAGATGCTTTAGTTTGCTTTTCAGTACATCTATCAGTTATACACTGGTGTACCAAATTAAAGCGACACACCGCTATTTTCTCGCCTTGTGTCTAATTCACGGTATAATTATACAAACTGTCAACAGATGTCCGTACAATCGTATTCTGCACCGAAGGTGGCATTCCGGTCTACGGACAACCAGGCCAACAATGACGTCAGGGCACCTATCAAATGGTGTAGTGTGTGCCAGGCAGTCCCACATCCACAATTACTATATATACAGTCACAGACGGGGTGGTATGGCACAAAGAAGACGACTACCACACTCTCTGCGGTCTACGGACAACCAGGCCAACAATGACGTCAGGGCACCTATCAAATGGTGTAGTGTGTGCCAGGCAGTCCCACATCCACAATTACTATATATACAGTCACAGACGGGGTGGTATGGCACAAAGAAGACGACTACCACACTCTCTGCTGTGAACGGCCATAAGAAGAATGGAAGCAGGACAGTCTCAAACTGATGTGGTCCGATGGCTTAGTGTGAGTTGTTCCGTCGTTTCCCGGATGTAGCGAAAATTTATAGAGACTGAAACAGTATCCTGAAGACCAGGGCAGGGCCGACCATGTGTGATATCAGAAATACAGGAGTGTTATTTGGCTGTAAGAGCACGACCGTGCTGCCTTAGTACTGCATGGCAACTGGCATTTGATCTTGGAGCATCCACTGGACGTGTTGTATCGAGACGAACAGTGACAGAAGGCTTCGGTAGAGTGGCCTTTATTATCGGAGACCTGTTGTATGTGTACCTCTGATGTGCCTTCACGGAAGGGAGCGTCTAAAGTGGAGTCGCCAGCATACCACATGGACGTCGAACAGTGGACCAATTTACATTTCACAGAGGAGTCCCGATTTGGTCTGGAGAGTGATTCTCCGAGCATTCACATCCGGAAGGAACGTGAAACACCATTTCGGGAACCAAGAATTATGGAAATACCGATATCGAGGAGAATCCCTAATGGTGTGGGCAGGCTGCTTCAAAACCAGAGTGATGTCTTGGTAATAACTGATTTATTAAATGCCTAAGTAAACATGTTGTGGACCACTTGAACACCTGCTCATGAAATTGCAAGGAGGGAATTGGCAAAGTTTATCTGCTCTCAAGTATCATGGCGAAATCTTGCGACCTAATGTACAGTCGTTGCTATGTGGCGTGCATCTGGACTTTGTACTGATGGGCGATAATGCGCAACCTCATAGAGAACGGGTGGTTGATGTTTTCTTGTAAACGGATGATGTTGCACGCAGTACGTGACTTGCTCGCTCTCCCGGTGTGAATCACATAGAGCATGTCTGGGATGCACTAGTGAGACAGGTTGCATCACGTCAGATCAAAATGGTTCAAATGGCTCTGAGCACTACGGGACTTAACATCTGAGGTCATCAGTCCCCTAGGACTTAGAACTATTTAAACCTAACTAACCTAAGGACGTCACACGCATCCATGCCCAAGGCAGGATTCGAACCTGCGACCGTAGCGGTCGCGCGGTTCCAAACTGAAGCGTCTAGAACCGCTCGGCCACTCCGGCCGGCACGTCAGATTCACCGACCACTCTCCAAGACTTGCGAGCAGCTCTGCAGGAAGGATGAGCGATAATGCCTCAACATGGCATTGATAACATCATTCATAGCACGCCCCGTCGTTGTTGGGCCTATAGTGCTGCCAGAGGTGGTCACACCCCACACTGAGCACATTAACCAATCGTCGGAATGTGTGTACAAATTCATTAAGTTGGAAAGAACGATAAACCTTTTGTTCTACCATTATGAATATAGGAATTATTTACGTTCCGTACTCTTTACATTGTTTCTACACTACTATCGCCTATTTATGCAAAATAAACGCAATCTTGCAAAATTTCAGTTTGTTGGTTTAATTTTGGACACCAGTGTAGTTGCAGTACTTACAGCACAGGAAAGAAATGGTAAAAAATTGTTAATAAAGCCCCATACTACTTGTCTACAATTAATTCAGACAGATGTGTGGAAGATGGGGTCATTCGAATTTTCGACGGATTTATGCGACGTTTTCCCACTTGGCGAATTATCTGTCCTACCTGAATGCCAACGACCTGGTATAAGACTAAGTATTCTGTTTTTGCTGAAAGAAGAAATGAGTATCCTGACGATTACGTGCCAGTCAGTTGTCTTGTTGGAAAACAGCACTACGACGTGCTGCACTACGAATCAGACACATACTGTAGATTTCATCTGTTATCACCTGCATTTGTCTTGTTCTGTCGAAAATGTGACAAAACTGGAGGTTTAAAAAGTTTCACATGACCCACTTTCCATTTGAAAATTATGAGTTGTATGGAAGAAAGAAGCTTCCAAAATGGTCGCTTTGTTGGTAATGTAGCCTCGTAGGCTCCCGCCTCCCATGTAATATACTTGAGTTTTTGTCGTAGAAGCGTGGTTTCAGTTGTAGGGCAACAAGGATATCGCCCCACATCGCGCGTTGCCTACATCAGAAGCAAGTATGCATTCAGAGGCAAAACTGTAGCTCTCTTTTGAGTGGCTGGTCTTTAAACAATTGCTTGGTTAAGTGGTTTTCATGTCACCTTTACCCCTCCCACCCTTCATAAACCCAGCACACTTCTGATATAAGTTGGATTGACTAATTAATTAAATCGACCAAGTAATTAACCCCTCAGCTCTAAGAAACTCCCAGCACACCCTTCCCCTATCCCACTTGGATATTGGTGGAAAAAAGACTCATATTAGTGGCCATTTGGTGGTAAAAGGACTGCAGTATATGGAATATTGTTTAAGCAATTTACACAATGTGTGAAATATTATTTATTTAAAAGATTTATGGGATACATGGCAGAGTATGAAATATAGTTTATTTATTTGTGTATTTATTCTAAGAATTTGGTTGGAAATCGATTACAGTATATGGAATATAGCTTTAACAATGTACACAATGTGTGCAATATTGTTTATTTAAACAATTTATGGGACACAGTGCGGTGTCTGGAATATAGTTTATTTATTTAGTTAAAGAATTCGTTGGGAAATTGACTGCAGTGTATGGAATACTGTTTGTTTAAAGAATTTTCAGGATATAGGTTTGTATTTAAAGAATTTTTCAGAAAATCGATTGCAGTATGGAATATTTTAACAACTGCGGCCCTTTATTACTCTGATTGTGCATGGAAAGTCTGAGTGTGCTTAGTTTATACTTGCTGCCAGAGTCAGGGATGTTAAGGCTCTTATTTTTTATTTTCATCACTTTCCAAAACACACTGCTGTCTGAGTACAGATGGGAAAATCGGAACAATTACATATCTAAAAGTTCATGACATATTTCGAAATACACCGCCGCCGCTTTCTGCTGGCGGACAAATTACTGGATCTCAGTGGCAAACTATTTTGCACAGATCGAGAAATATACAGCAGTCATGTTGCACTGATAGTTAAACTCTGCAAAAAGGGTCTCCCGCACGTGGGTATATTGTCAGGGCACCGTCACGAAGGTCAAAATCACCCAGTGTGCTAAGTACAGATTGCGTTACTAAATACCACAGAGAGTATATCAGCCTCGTTTGATCTCGTAGCTCCCAAACAAAGCATCAAGTGACGGCATTCCGTTGACTGGCAAGAGGCTACTTCCTATTTCTCTGTGTGAACCAACAACGTCTCGAAGCATGCAGATGAAGGTTTTCAGCTCTCCTCAGAATACAGCACTCCTATTGACTAATGCCTGAGGCAAAGGTAGAGCTGGCGCAATTTAGATTCCAAAAGTAGACTGAAATAATGCATCTGGACTACCCTATCAAATTAATTGTTTAATAATTTACGTAAATCAAATAGATTTCTTAAAACACCACCTCCACCTTAAGATGATCCTTCTTTATAATGGAACATATTACCAAGGTTTGGTTATTACACACAAACATTACACAAATCAAGTAATGACATTTCCACCACGAATAGATTGTAGCACTAAATATACATGAGGTCTAATGCACCAACGTTTGAGAGCGGAAACACCCTCCCACACACCTACACAACGTTTCCACTAACCATATCTGGTGAAAAAAATTCCTACCGATCACACAAACTAGCGATTGTGAGGCGCACACAATCCGCCCCGGCTGGGAGAGAGACCTACACCTACACAGGCCATGCCTGCCCGTACCGAACGCATGCGTGCTCGCAATGCAGTTATCGGATAAAATAAATTGATCAGTCGGGAATCCGACGTTGCGATTGGGTTTTTAAAAGTACTATAAAATTCCTTAGCTGACTGGCTTTCTCAGTTACATAAGGATGAAGAACGAGGGAGGGCTACTATCCTATCGAGTGTGCGAGATAGGATAGTAACGACAACAACAAAAACAAATACTGCTGCCATGTTTTGAGGACTAAGCACCGCACACTTAAACCGAAATCCAGTCCATAGTCATACGTTGTATTGGATAGATGTGAGAGATCGCTATCAATCTGGAATCTAAGGTCGCGATTCGAGTTGTCAAGCACTATAGTAATCCTAATTTTTTTTTCTTGGAGGAAGGCCTACTGCATCATAGGATAGACACAACAGCAAATACCGCTGCAAGACAGAGCACTGCTCTACAAGGTATCAGTACTTGCCATGGCTAGATATCAGAGATCGCTGAAATACTCACACATCCCACATGCTCATGTCCTAATGTCCATACGCAGGTCGCCAGTCCCCTCTTACGCTGCTGGTTCAAATGGTCAGAAGTTGGTGAAAACTACAGCCGTGATCACAGCTGCAGTTATAGACACATGTGTGCATTAACCCCGGCCGTGGAAGGCATCTGGGGATGATTGGAGTGGTAGGAACTCCAATTTTATCAGTAGTCCAGTTCAAACACTCATCATTTTGAATCTTCTCTCACACAAAACACACATCGTTCTTTCGCACTCACCCAGCACACTGGTCACTTTGTCAGCCATTGCTGTTGACAAGATGAGACAGGTTGGTGCATTCCTTGTACCTAAATGCCCATCACTGGCTGAGGTAATCTGCAACTTCTGGTTACCAAAGCCTCGTAACCACTTCTGCTGACAGCCATGGTGCACAGTGAAACTAACACCACCAGCTGCAGTCCACTGCGAAACAATCTGTAACAAAGGCAACATTTCCTCGTAGTATATTCTTATGAGGTAAGACAATATGTTATAATCATCTTAATATCTGTTACATCCTACATCGCAGGATCAGAATATTAAACTCATTTTTGACTCATGATGGAATACTATGATACACCTCCATCACAGAATGCCTCCTCACTTTCGAACTCCCTTAAAGGATCGAAATCCCTTGCCACATACGAAGTCCATTAAGGTTACAGCACAGAGAAGTTGTAAGTTTATAAGTTCAAAAATACATCTGATTTTATTACGATGGTCGTCTCTACCTGTGTATGCGAGAGACTGAAATTTCGTTAAAAGATTTTGCCGCAACGAAAAAAACCCCTGGTTACGGCTCCAAGTCCAGAATCATATCTGTTGTACCCTAGCCATCGCTTCCACCCGCCAGGCGACACATCATTGATATGAAATTGATAGGCTAATTAAGTAAATTTGCCATGACGAGTAATTTTTTTCCAACTGTCGGATTACACTCACCAAGTAGCTCTAATGGGAATCCCTGGAAGGAAGACAATGTTCTTTTCGAGGATCACTATTTCAGAACTGACGTTTCAAACTGACTGCAGAAGGATTCTACTGCCGGCAACATACATTATGCGTAAGGACCGCACTATTAAAAATATGATCAAAATGACTATGTTACTGTCACAGGCATAAAAAGCGGTCTTGGTTCTACACGCACACAAAAGAGTCGCTGATAGTATTACGCTTTCTGGTAGAAATGCTGTCTGTGATTTGGAATCAAGTCTCTCCATTCAACTACATACTTGCGTTGGATCCTATCGAGACATCTTTTAATGATTACGGCCACTGGTGAATCATATTCATGCCACTCCCATATCTCGAAATGAGTCACCTTGTTTGGATCTATCTGCTAAGGCTCCCATGCAGGAAAAACTTCAGTGCGGTTTTTTTAAATGTCGCTCTGCACCTTGTAACTACTCACTCTTGGCCCTGTCCTCCCTGCAGCTTCGTCCATGTGCTCGTCCCAGTTTGAGTTGGAACTGAACAGAAGTCAGAGAGCGCTATATCTAGGACCTTCTACATCCTGTGGAGAAACAGGCGAGCTGACTTAATGCAACCTGACCGTCTTTTGACAACTCAGTGGAAATGGGAACATGGTGCTGTAGCTCCACCAACCATGTACAGTGTCTAAGACCAGCACTAAAAGAAGCTATCTCCTGCAAAACAAGGTAGCAGAAAAGATAGTACGAGCAGTTACAGTGGTGTTTCTTATCGGGAAAATTAGGGAGACTCCGTATCGTACAAGAACTGTAAGAAAGACAAGGATTTGCTACTACATTGTGGTATGTCTCCAAACTGTGTACAGGTAATGCAGTCTGAGGACGATCTGCATGTCTCAGGATGCATTCATGTCTGTCACCAAAACATTCTCTGCCTCCTCATATTTTGTACCCTCCAACTGAGAAAAACTATGAACTATGAAAACTCTGCCTATGTCATCTGGTAGAGAACTCGATAAGATATTGCCTTGTCCCCGTTTTCTGAGATATTGAAAAGAAATACCATGGGTTGCCAGCATTGACCACATATGGCGATCTTATGAAACATGTAGGTATTGGTTCACTGGAGCAGGTGGCTCGTCATCGAAGTTGCTGTCACAGTCCAGTGCAAAGTTTCGTCAGCCATGCTGTAGGAGGACAATATCCCACAGACTATCAGTCGCGAGAGAGGGTTCCTGTGTTGCTGTTTGATGTTTGATTCTTTTTTTTTCTGCTGTAGCACATCCAAGCAGTGCATGACTTCAGCTACATATACTGCCATCGTTATGTCTTTTTTTCACCACAACTTTGAGGTCTGCATCAGGTTCGAAACTGATATTAACACATCTCAGTCCTTTGGGTCTTACAGGAAACTGGACATCGCACAGGGAAAATTCTGCTGCTGCCGCTTCCATAACACACACAGGATGATTGAAATAAAAGACAGAGGCGGTGTTTCTTGTTGACCAAAAAAAAAATGTGGAAGACATTATGAAATATGGAAACTGGAAGAGTTTTGTAGCATTGTGGAGTTTTTCCAAACAGCTGTCCAAGAGGGTGATTGATGGCCATTTAAAGTCACTTCACGCAGTGCCATGGTGGCAGATATCTAGGTGTTAAGACACCCTCAGTGTATTGTAATAAGCACCTCAGTTGCCAATGTGATAAATTTTAACAATTTTAAAAGTTTTTCCATAATTTCAACACCGAGCATTGCGTGTCAGCTAGCATCGCAGTTTCTGTATCATCGCTAAACCACCATTCCACTACTTTGCCAATACCATATACTAGACTGCGAATGTAGATAGATGACTGTGCAGTATGTCAATTCATTGTTAATTCTTGAACATATATATACCAAAGTAAACCAGACAACGTCCTACACCGATCTACGTGCTTCTAGCAGTTCTATCATAGCGCGTAATTTGTGGTGTTGGCAACTGTACTACATTTGCGAGCAATTTTAGATTTCAAAGTGAGAAGTGATGTCATGATTGCGTGGGAGGAAAAAACGATAAAATTAGGAAAAATTACGGAAAATGTGTGTAAATTGAGGGAAAATACGGCGAAATGAGGGGAAATTGAGGGAGTCCCTGCATGTCTTCTGCTTGGTGCAGGTCAATTCTTGTACATGGGAACGAGTATGTGACAGCAAAGGAATATGAGAAAAGGTTGACATGGAAACACCAAGAACAAGAGAAACTGTCATCTTTGATCGACAGCGAGAAGAAGATTGCAATAGAATCTTTAACGTTGTTGACCCCTAAATGTGGAGTAATCAATTTATGTATGTTGGATCATAAGCCCAGCTTACAGATTTTCATAAAGTATCCCTAACTAAAAAGCATTTTATTACCAGCTGGGGTGACTGGAATTAAAACTACAGAAAGGATCGCTTGTTTGTCTCTGTGCAGGACTGTTTAGGTGTGTTAAACCCTAACAAACAGTATTTTCAATGTGCTTCTCTGAACTCTCCGCCAATCACAACCTTGTGCTGTCAGCTAACAAACAGTTTTTGTATGGTTTTTTAACAACATTCTACTGTATGTTTATTGAGGTAAAAGTGATACATGCAGGTCAACTACTGTCTTTGATGCTTTCCTGGAAAAGAGAGCCATCTGCCTCTAAACTGGCTTGGATCTGTGATAAAGTACGACCGAAAGTAGATTGAGTGATCGGCTGAGAGGTAGAGAGGGACCTGTTGCTGCAGGTCATTTATCACGCATTTATCCATTTTTTACTGTTGTTCTCTCGGTGGGGTGTCAGTTGTGTAGTGTAACCTGCCATCGACTCGTATACAATCGGATGTTCTGTGTGTGGGTTAGAGCATTATCTACCTGCGATCGTTAACTGCAAACCTTTTCAAATCACAGTCATCAGAGGACTTCCAACTCATATGCGATGAAACATGTCCATCGATGGAAAAGCTGTTTTGGTACCCTCCTCTAGACGAAAGAAGATGTATGTGATGTAGTCTATTTCTCTGCCACATCTTGGACGTAAAGCGAGTCTTCAGTTTCATGTAGGAGCGAAGCGACTGTTGCTATACTTTCCATATTCGTCCTATCCTAAATGCATGCAAGTGGATCACCGGGAAGAGGGCAATTCTAAGGATTTTTTAGTAGGTTGGTGTATAAGAAGCGCAGATATTCTCGTAGAGAAGCAAACAGCACATGGGTGTGTCAGCAACTGACCATATACATATAGAAAACTGTTCAAAAATATTGAAGATGATATAAAATCAGTAAAATGCGAGGAAAACCTGGAATAATCACGACAGATTGACGGGAGATACGAAAAAATTGAGGGAAACACCATGAAACATGTAAAATCGCGAAAACCTAGTAAAATTACAGAAATTGACCGAGAATATATAAAATTAGAGACAAATACCATGAAAAGAGTACTGAGCGCAATCAATAATATATAATAATGGAGAGAGGAGCCATTCTAGACACGTGGCGTCAAGGCGAACCGGCTATATTATCCCACACATGAGCAATGCAGCCTCACATTGGACTATGGCTTCTGTGTGCAAGAGGAAGGTTACCAGAGGCAGTGGTAAACTTCTGTGAGACTGTTACATCTTCTCTGGCGTGGTGTTAATTTCCTCGTAAGATGTCACTGTTTCATTGTATGCATTTCCGGCTGTCGAGGATCATTTCATAGGGCTGTTGTGAACATATCATAATTTCCGAACTTTTATCGGGCTTGAACGTCGTAAACAGCAGTCGTCATACCCCTCTGGAAGCCTATGTAGTGTTTGTGTTACAAAGAATCGAGGTTTTCTTTGATGTGCAGAGTAGCAATTGTACCACTTCACAGGTCGCAGGTTCGAATCCTGCCTTGGGCATGGATGTGTGTGTTGTCCTTAGGTTGGTTAGGTTTAAATAGTTCTAAGTTCTAGGGGACTGATGACCTCAGATGTTAAGTCCCATAGTGCTCATAGCCATTTGAACCATTTTTTTACCACTTCACAGTTTGTCACCATAGTTTATTGTACAGAAACTTGCAGGGAGAATGTCTCTCAAGCGTTGCGAATCTATTTCTTACATTGCAATATTAATAGTATTGCATTCCACATGGCTTATAGGTCGGAAAGGTGCTGCTCTAGCTTTATAGCACATTTTAGGTACAGAACCTGCAGCCTTAGGAATGCATGTGTCTATGTTCCAAGATCATTTCTCTCTCACCAATATCTTCTTGGTACCGACCCCAGACACTAGAACAATACTTTTTTATTGATAGCACAGTTAACTTACTTAAAATACTTCAAACTACGTCCGTGTGCAGCTTCATCATGTATAAACTATCTAGTACGACCCTATAGGGAGTGCTGACTACCTCGACATGCGCGCATCTGGAGAGATCTTGTTCACTTGGATGGGCACAGTGAGTAAGACTGGTGCGAGACACACAGCGTCGTAAGTTGGAGCTGTGTGTTTTAAGCGGTGTATTTGACTCCTGCAAATTGTTAAAGTAATAATTTGATAAGGTAGTGCAAATTGATTATTTAACTCTATTTTTATATCGAAATTGCGTCAGCTCCTCCTTTGTCTCCAGCATTAGGCAATAGGAACATTTTGTTAACAAAGCCATTACGGTCTAGTCTCGTTCTGTTCCTCTACGAGACGTGAAATGTAGTGCGTGTAGTGGCCTCCTACAATTGGTCAGCTGCAAATTCAATGGGTGAGAGTGTTGCAGGAAGGGTTGGTGAAAGACAATGTGGGGAGATTTTTCAATCTTCAACCTTATCCTAAGAATGCGAGAATTCTCTGTGATTCCAATCCACAGAGGGAAAGATGGGCAATCGTAATCGTAAATTACGCAATATGATCGAAGTGCTAGAATATGTAGATTGTTACAGGACGCTGGCTGGTTTACTTTGGTATATATATGTTCAAGAATTAACAATCAATGTGCGTACTGCACAGTCATCTATCTACATTCGCAGTCTACCATATGGTACTTGCGAAGTAGTGGAGGAGTGGTTTGAAGATGATACAGAAACCGAGAAGCACGCTGACACGTCTTTGGTCGGTGTTGAAATTACGGGAAACTTCTAAAATTGCTAAAATTGATCGCACTATCAACTGTGGTGTTTATTACAGTATACCGACAGTGTCTTTTCCATCGCATCCGTCCACTGGTACGCTGATGATACCCATATAATGACTGACTGACAGCACTTGTTTGAGATGGAGAGAGAGTCTTAGTAAGAGCAACAATCTCTGGGGATGACCCGCACTGAAACACAGATCGCGTACATGACTGCGATATGAGGGATCAATCGAAATCCGAACCTAGACATTTGCTACTGCGTCACTGTGAGAGATAACTTTAAATCTAGAGGTCATCAGTCATCCTGACACAGCTGTCTGGAAACACTCCACAATGACACAAAACTCTTCCAGTTCCCATATGTCGTGTTGTCTTCCGTATTTTTCATAAAGCTGATTGTAACATATTTATCGTTACCTAACGGGAAAATACTTAGAGGAAATACACGGCCATACTGTTACATCTTCAACACTAGTATCGATATTCAGTGATGTGAGAACGCGTGTATGGCTCCATTTCTTCTGTTTTCGAAAATAACTCGTCTAAAAGAGACAAATCTACATTTCATGTGAAAAATTCGAGATGTATGGTCAAAGACATCGTTGTCTCGAATTGGGTAAAGTGGACGTTTTTAAAATAACGGTTCTATGTCGAAGTGGAATTGCTTAGAACTACTATGTACATCCAGGCTGCAGCCGTTTGTTTCGCAGTGCACTGCAGCTGGCGGCGTTTGTTTCGCTGTGCACCGCGGCTGTCGCAGAAGTGATCACGAGGTTTCGGCGACCGGAAGTTGCGGATTGGCTCAGCCTGTGACAAGTGGTTAGGTAGAAGGAATGCACCAACCTGTTTGATCTTGCCCTCAGCAGTGTGGTGTGGCGAAATGACCACTGCGCTGCGTGAGCCCCACAGATGGATGTGTGTGTTGTGTGAGAGAAGATTCAGAATGATGGGTGTTTCCGCTGGACGTATTGATAACATTCGAATTCCTACCCTCCACAACCAGGTTGGTGCACACTGGCATACACACGTGTTGACGATTACGGCTACGATCGTGGCGATAGTTTTCACCAACCTCTGAGCGTTGAAGGCGGCGGCGTATTATGAGGTTGGTGCGCTGCATGTGGACCTCGGGTCATTAGCACGAGGGATGTGTGATTCAGCGATCTCTGACATCTACCAGTGGTAAGTAGTGCTATGGACTGGGTCGTGGTTTAAGTGTACCATGTTTAATGCTTCACAATACATCACAGTGGAATCTGTCTTGCAGTGGTATTTGCTGTTGTATCCATCCTATCATGCAGTAGGCCTTCCACCTTCTGAATGTGGTGGAGAGAACCAATTTAGGAATTCTATAGTGTTTGAAAACGCCAAGCGCGAGGTCAGATTCCCAATTGATAGTGACATCTCACATCTAGCCACGACAACTTCTTACTATGGATTGGATTTCGTTTAAGTGTGTCGTGCTTACTGCTTCTCAATACATCACAGCAGTATTTGTTTTGTTGTTGTTGCGCTGCTGCTGGTGTTGTTACTATCCTATCACGCATTAGACCCTTTCCTCTCTCTTTCTTCTTCCTGGTGTAACTGAGAAAGCCATTTAGCTTAAGAATTCTATAGTACTTTTAAAAATCCAATCGCAACGACAAATTCTCGATTGATCAATTTATTGTTTCCGATGTATTGCGAGCATACATGCCTTCAGTACAGGCAAGCATGGCCTGCGCTGGTGTGGGTCACTCTCCCAGCTGGTCCTAGCTTTCCGCGGCTCGTCATCGCTGGTTTGTGTGATCAGTATTTTCACCGGATATGTTTAGTGGAAACGTTGTGGTGTGGAAGGGTGTTTGTACTCTCAAACGTTGGTGCGTACAGGACCTCAGATCTATTTAGTGCTACCATCCTTTTGTGGCGGAAATTTCATTACTTCATTTGCATAAAGTTTGTGTTTGATACTTAAACCTTGAAATTTTTTTTTATAATGAAGGATCATCGTAAGTTAGAACTGCGTGTTTTAAGTGATCTATTTGAATCCTGTAAATTGTTAAACTATTAATTTGATAGGGTAGTGCAAATGGATTTTTTCACTCTATTTTTGATATCGAAATTGCGTCAGCTCTCTCTTTGTCTCCAGCATTAGCCAATAGGAACACTGTATTCTGAGGAGAGACGAAAACCTTCGTCTGCATGTTTCGAGACGTTGGTTCACACAGACAAATAGGGAGTGGCCTCTTGCCTATCAGCAGAATACCGCCACTTGATGCTTTCTTTGGGGACAGCGAGATCAAAAGAGGCCGATATGAGGTCCGTGGTCGGATGTGTTTAGCAATCTGTAATTAGGACATTGAGCGATTTTGACTTTCGTGACGGTGCCCTGACGATACACACACGTGCGGGAGACTCCAAACGGTGGAGTTTCTGTGCACGATCAGAATAAAAGAGCGCCGCAGTTATTTAACTACTTCATACTGCAATCGATTTCCTGACCTATTCTTTAAATATACTACTATTCCATACACCAAATTGTATCCTGAAAATTTTTTACACAGTATTTCATACATTGCAGTCAATTTCCCAACGAATTCTTTAACTGAATAAATAAACCACATTCCAAACGCTGATTGTAGCCCATAAATTGTTTAAATAAACAATATTCCAAACATTGACTAAATTTTTTACACAATATTCCATTCACTGCAATAGATTCCCCGCCAAATTCTTTAAGTTAATAAATAAACTATATTCTATACACAGCCTTGTATTCCATAAATTGTTTAAAGAAACCAATATTCCACACATTGCGTAAATTGCTGAAACACTATCGATATACTGCAATCGATTTCCCATCAAATGGCTAATCAGCTCACACCAGTTTTCATGTGGGAGAGGGGAGGTAGAGGGCTGGGGGTTTCCCAGAGGGGAGGGGTTTAATTAATTGATCGATTTAATTAATTGGTAAATAAATTGCTATTAGAAGTGGCGTCGTGTTTCGAGAGGGTCGGAAGGATAGGAGTGACATGAAAATCACTTAAACAATAGGTTAAGGACGTGTCAGTCAAAAGGGTGGATTATCCCTAGGGGGTCATAATCCTCTTAGCAGAACAATTGGTTAAGGACCTGTCTCAAAAGAGACAATAGGTTTGTCCCTAAATGTATATTAGCCCCTGATGTAGGCAATGCGCAATTTGGTGTGATGTCCTTGTTGCCCTATTACTGGTTTATACCCAAGGAGCACTTTGTACATACAGTCGAATAAAATTGTCGACTTCATGCTCTTTTTTTTATAGTCTGTTGCACACATCTTACTTGTTCATCATGTTGATGAGCACATGGCCAGTGCTACAGATTTGGCATAACTGAATTTCTCTTTCTCATAATTACTGTTATAATTTGTGTTATCCTCTCCGGAAAGCTTTGCATTGTCTTTAGATTGAGGTTCATGTGATTTATGTGTAACTCCTCATCGGTTTCTGATACTTTTTGAGGTCGTGGGCTCATGGTGTGTATGGCTCTGAGCACTATGGGACTTAACTTCTGAGGTCATCAGTCCCCTAGAACTTAGAATTACTTAAACCTAACTAACCTAAGGACATCACACACATCCATGCCCGAGGCAGGATTCGAACCTGCGACCGTAGCGGTCGCGTGGGTCCAGACTGTAGCTCCTAGAACCACTCGGCCACTCCGGCCGGCAGTATGTGAGATTAGAAAGAAGTTTAAGCAAAGCAGTTACAACTGCTCATTGTCTGTTAGATACCATGCACCCAGTGGCGTAACTAAGGTATGGCAGCTGGAGCGCGTTTTTGTGAGAGCGCATTTTTGTGGGAGGCGAAGGAAACTGGGATGGAAAAAATGAAAAGATAAGAGGGAACTTGGAAAAAGTATAAGAAGAAGAATAAAGAGAAGAACAAGGGGAAGGAATCGTGGGGACGAAACTGGAAAGGAGTTACAGATGGGTGAAAGGAAATCTGGAGGAGATTCTTATTGGACTGTGTTGAGCAAGAGTTAAACAAAAACTACCTCACTCTGTTTAGGTGATGTTTCTTTCTTGTTTTTAGCTGTTAGATGGAACCACGCTCGTTACACCAAGTGATCCAACACAGTGACAGTGTAAAGAGTGTACTTTGTGTTTGTTGATTTGTTTGTCATTGCATTACATCGATCGTCAGGGAACCAGTGTCAATGGAATCACGTTACCGTTACAATCAGTGCAACTTTGGACGTGTAACTGTGCATGTAACTTATTCACGAAAGAAGTGGCTTATAAGGCGCTTGTTCGCTTTGTTCTTGAGTATTGTTCATCTACCTGGGATCCCTATCATGTACGACTGATAGAGGAGTATTTGTAATTCATTGAAAAGTTATTTCAATTAAAAAAAAACAATCAACGATGAGAATTAGGAAAAAACTGAGAAGGTTTCAGCAGTCAAAGACACACACACACACACACACACACACACACACACACACACACCGCAACCTCCCTTTCACTGTATTTTGCCGAATATTGGTTGAAATAGTTTTGTTTGCGGCGACCGGACACGGGTAAGGGATGGTCAACATAGGGAAAAAGCTTCGTACGAAAGCTGACGGTTTTGCCTGAATCAAAAACTTCTCCTTTTTCTTTAGTTTTAAGTGAAAAAGGAACCTTTAGAAGGACAACAGTTCATTCTATTTAGTTCATTTAATGCTGTGGTGTCCAACATTTCGGCTTACCTGGGCCACATTGGAAGAAGATATACGTATAATAAATATGTATAGACAGCCAGAGGTATTTAGTTAACAGATTTAGGTAATTTAGAATTTCTTTATCTGTAACACGTTATTCTAAAAAACCAAGACATATTTAATCTGACATTTTATGTGTAAGCTTTCATTAATAATTCTACATATAAGTAATTGCAAATCATAGAATTAATGTGAAATTTATCTTTGATTTTTGGAAACTAGTGTATCAAAATCAAGTTCGATCGAAGTGGCTGCAATTCACAGGTTGTTCTCAAGCGTTCACCTGAGATTTTGATTCGATTTCTATTCTTTGTGTCCTTCACTCTTGAAAATAATTGTTCACATATGTACGTGCTTTCAGACAAAGATGACATACGCAACGCATGACTGAGCACCAGGGCATATGTATCAATGGACGGAATGACCTGTAAAAGGCCAACAAAAATAGATGATCAAATTTATCTTTTAGTTGGAAGTCAGAATGCAGTTCTATGCATTCCATTTAAAACACTTCCGACAACGTATCTCTAGTGATCAGAATTATGGTGAAAAGGTTCTTTATCACAACTGTACAGTAATAACACAGAATTTGCTTGTAGTGCATTTCCATATATTAATTTCATATTTAGTTCTGTTTTCACACTGAATCGCAACATTGTTGCATTGCTAGTCCAAATTAAACTATTGCGCTATAACGGTTCACGGTACCTTAATAATTGTTGCAATAATAATATGGCCGTTGTAAATATTTGTCAACGGTACTGGTTTGGTACTGTTGCAAAACACCGTAGCCTCCTGCCGCGAAAGCCGCGCACAGCTCCAAATGTTCCAGAGAAGCTTTGATGCGTGACGCGTATGAGTGATTACGTCATACCACTGTTGGTAGTAGTTCCCGGAACACAAACACGCGCGCGAGCGCGCGCGCAACGATAAACCGCACGATTAGAACTGATGCTGTTTCCCGAGGGCCCTTTCAAGTGCGAAGACTAATTGAAGCAGATATTTTGCAGCAATTACTATACTGTCAAGAATCTTCGGCCCCGATAGAGCCATTGTCCAGAAATGGTGACCTGGGTGGCAGGCTTTATTGGTCTGTAGGACCTGGCAGAATGCGGGCACGATTGTTACACTCCGCTGCTTGCTTCCTTACAATAGCCTCGCTTGGGGCGCCGGCGTCTCAGAAGGGGTCTCCGCCTGAGACAGCTGTGGCCGACCACTGACCACCCCACCAGTGAGTGGGAGGCTTCCCGTGTGCGTCAGAGGCGCGTGACCACCCGGGGCCATTCCTCCAAATAAGGAACGCTGTCTGGCGCGCAATTTCTGTGCTGGTCGTTGCCGATATAGCTTTCCTCCTACACGGGGCAATCCTGAATAGAAGCTGTAAACATGAAAGGTGCGTAGGGACCGCGTGTAATGACTTCCCAGCAAGGGTGATTACTCCTGTCCAATCAAGAGCTAATATCTTTTCAAACGGTTATCTTCTACCCGAAGAATAGTTTACACTCCACGATGCTCTCCATGGTACGGTCTTGTTCGTAGTGTTATACTGTTGCTTTCGTGTGACCTCTGAACTGCCTTTCCTACAAGGAAACATCAGTAACTTGACATTACATTTTATGGAGAAGAAAGCACACTTATGAGACATCAGTCACAAAAATCGATCCCGTGCGATAATTTGGGCCATAATTCTAATAACAGGCAGTTATGGCTTCTGAAAATATTGATTTTAAATCTCGCGCGCACCGTCTGTTTCTTACTCTCTCCCCCTAACTGCAGCCACCTAATGTCCGAGTGCAGTGAGTAAGAGCTTCGTGTTCACAATGCCCGCCAACCAACAAGTGATAGTGCTTTGTTCATTGTGTCGAAGTGCGCAGTTTCTAAACTGTAGCTGGTGCCAAAACTGTCTTTGTTTTGAACACTATATGTTGCGATTCACAAATACATTCACAAAAAGTATGTCATTAAGGAGGTAGAGTAGCGCTGTTTAGTTATTTCCTCGCTGTTGTGCGCCATTTTCTTTGACTTATCACACTGTTACAGTGAAGTACATTTGCAGTAGTTCCGGCATTCTTCGTGACAGGCATGGTTAAATTGTAAATCGAAAGTTATTAACTTCGTTTCACAATAATTCTTCAGTTGTTTAGCTATATTCATTTTCATTTCAGTTGTTTATTACAGATAAACTATTTAATATAGAAATACATTGCACATACACAGGAAGTGTAACGTCGCGAGTCAATACGCAATAGCATTTATTGCACTACTTTCCAGTACGGCTCGTAGTTGTCAAGCCGTTGGCGGTGATAGAAACAGCCGCTTTTATCTTAGCGTGACTCATTCGCACCTGTCGTTAGCCTAGCTGTGGGAAGTGTTAATTCGATCGGCAGAATATTCAAGCACCTAAGAATCTAAATAAACTGTAGTAAATATTATTCAATTTAGTGAAAATTCGATATACTGCCTTTGTTATTAAAAAGAAGATTGCGTAAAATCTCAGCTTTCTAGCTGGCATACTATCAGAGTTAGAGAAAGTTACCTAAAACACCCCAAACTGACATTTCTAAAATTAAAGCCAGTTAGGATTAATAACAGTTTGTCTTTTAGTATCATTTGGAATCATTACTGAAGTTTACAAAATGTTAGGTCAATTTGTTTGAATTTTCATAATAAGAAACGATAAGTACTTTTCATTTTCGTAATATAAAATTCATAAAAGATCAGTATTTATTTAATGTGTTGTTGCGTGAGTAAATGAGAGTGAGTGAGAGTGTGAATGTGGGACATATGAAAAAATTCAATATTATCTCAGGTTAAACATTACAAATTCAATATTATCTCAGGTTAAACATTACGTGACTGTATAACGGGAAAGCGTTACGCAAGCAAGTTGCAATGAAAAATGTAACTTCCCCACCTTGCTAATCACGTATGTCTAAGGGTACTTGCTTTTGTAAGAAGGCAGCCAGATTAGCCATTTATAGAGCAATAGTTATCTAAAGTTATTTCAAGATTAGTTTTCTTTTTGTTTGGTTTTCTTAAACATTTTATTAATATTTGCATGGTGAAGTGATGTAAATGCATATGTGATTGTTGATTGGCATAAGACAGTTTAGCGTGAGAAAGAACTCGCAGGATTGTTTTGATTGGCTGGTCATTTTGAACAACCAATCAGCGTTAAGCATTTCCCCCGGATTGCAAGTAGTTATAGGCCTTGAAAGGAACAGCAGTGAGAGGAGTCACTGGCTAGCTATCGGACGTGCAGGTCATGTTGGACGTGTCCGTCTACATGATGAGTAAAATGAAGAAGTTATTGGTTTTTCGCGTCCGAATTGTATTGCCGTGAAAGCAGTTGCATTTACGGACAGATTGGAAAATTTGAGCTTTGTGAAGTGATCTGTTGGAAAGATAAACGTATGTGAACTTTGGGCCTTTGTAGAATTCCACGTGGCATGTTTCATACCCGTTTATGGAATAGTTTGCGAGCAGTTTCTTTATGATAAATCCACTTAAAAGGACCGGATGTGAAACTCTTATATTGTAGCGGACTGATGGCTGTAAATCGCGTAATAATTCGGGTCGGATTTAAGTACATTTCTGGCTGCCTTGCGTGTGTACTGGGTTGTATGGACTGTGAGCTGAGGGCAGTGATATTATTCGTTAGTTAAATACGGGCTGATGGCAAGTGTTTATTTTGAACCTAAAGAAATAAAAGAACCCGTTGCAGAATTTTGAATTTTGACGTTTTTCTAAAGAGGTCAAGCAATCGCCCTCCACCCGAAAATTGTTATAAGATATTACAGGACAGCGGACTTTGCAAACGTAAGTATTGACGGTGTTTTTTTTTTCGAAGCTGCATTTAACATCGTCTGAACAGTATGTACGGATGCAGAGAAACGGGCTGGTGATCTGCTGCCGTACTGACGCAGGTGGAACTTTTGTAGTGAACAGTACGACGAGAGAGTGAACAAACACGCTAGCGACGCATTTCTAACCCGCCCCGCCGCAGAAGGTTCAAAGTTTTATGTTCGCACAGATACTATACCATACACTCACCATAAGCACCACGTGTGGCTCATGAAGCATGGAAACGATAGTGCATTTCATTCCACACGAAGCAAAAGAGCCCTGTTCATTGAATCCACAGCTTCAACAATTAGATTTCTAAGCTCTTGAAAAGTAGCTGCCACGGGCTGGACAAAGGGTCTATCTTTTATGTACGTCCGCAGAAAAAGATCGCAAAGTGTGAGATCTGGTTACCTAGGAGACCAAAAATAAGATCTTATTGTCCCCCTCTTCCAACCCGTCGTTGTAGGATGGTGTTGTTAAGACAAAGCCGCACCTCAAGGTGAATGTGAGGCGTGGCGCCGTCATGCATAAAAATGAAATCATTGGAAACTTTGTGAAGTTCAGGAAACACCCAATTTTGCAGTAAGTTCAGGTATGACATTCCTGTCACAGTTTCCTCTGCAAAAAAGAAAGATCCATAAACTTTGTGAACAGAAACAGCACAAAACACATTCTGCTTCGCTGAGTCTCTTTCATGTTTGACGACAAAGACAGGATTTTGTGACCCCCTGATTCCTATACTATGATGGTTTACTTCACGCGATAGATGATACGTCGATTCGTCTGGAAAGATGAGTCGTCCTTTGCCATTTCTTGGCAAACTTAAATACAAAATTCGCGTCTTCTGTCATAGTTGCAGGGACGCAGTTACGTCTCCTGGAGTTGAATATTTTTTTGTCTCGTTTTATCTACATATTTCTGCCACATTTATTTCGTCTACAGGCTGTTCGATCAAGGAGGACCCGACCCTGTGAATATTACTCATGCCACGAATCAGGGAAAATACATAATCCACCTGCCCTTAGACAGCGCAAGGTGGAAGAACTTCTTAATAATACGATTCATTCGGTTTCCTAGTCCATTCGCTTATGGCACGCAGGAAAGGTGATCTCTCTGCCTCTATGCATACTTTAATCACTTACATTTAATGGTCGTTAAACGACATGGAGATGGTGGCATCTTGAAGTTACATTAAACGTAAGTTCTCTGTGGATTTCGTTCGAACAACGCCACATTTCTTCCAGAGATTTACACTTAAATTGCCTGAACATCTAGGTTTTCTTACTTATATGACAACAGGTTACTATCTCAAACGGGTGTCTGTAAAATCGTCGAATGGCTTCCTGCAGTCATGTCTTTAAAAGAAGTATCACACACTCTGACGCGGTACTTTAGAATAGATTGTAATAATGTCTTGCATTCGGTCTCCACAACAACGGGACTGCACTTTGCCAAATTCCTTCCACAAAATCTAAATTTTCCAATCTGTTTCCCTACTTCTAATTTCACGTGTTCGCCAAATTTATATCACTTAGTGCTATTACTGTTTGATATTTAAAAGACGTGATAGGCCCCAGAAGTTGACCAGCAATCTTTTAATCGCACAATACCGCGTTCTTTCTTCTGTGAAATATGCTGCCAGGTATTAACATTGAGGGCTTCTGGTAAAGATAAAACTTGTTTATCAGTTTCGCTCATTTCTACAAACATGTTTTTTTAAACAAAATCAGACATTACGCCCAAGGTTGTAAAATTTAACCTCACTTTTGAAGCAGCTGTCATCGTGTTCATCCGTGAAACAAAGTGTTTACACACTGGTGGCAATGGCTACCAGTGCAGAAAAAAAAGATAATCCTTTACACTGACTTCGTCATTGCGGATAATGAAGAAAAAGGAAACAAGACGCTGGTTGAGGAAACGCCTGAAACTGATAGATATAACCGTGAAAATTTGCTAAAGTAAATAATTCACTCAGAACCTGGTGATTACTCAACTTTTTCCGACTGGACATTCAAACTTTAAATGACTTGTTGGAATTACTTGGCGTTCACATTGAAAAAAATTTGAAAATCCATTTTTTCTTCCCGGTCCTTGAACGAAACTTCATTAAAACATCACATCCACGGCACGTGTGCAACGTCCGTCACTTAACGGAGAGCCTCGATTTTTTAAAAAATTTTTATTGTTCTCAAGGTTGTATGTTGTGCGTAGGATATTAATTTTCTTCGTAACGTCTTTAGGAGTAATATATGATTGGGAAAGACGTGACGTCTTTAGTAGTCCATTCGCTTATGGCACGCGGGAAAGGTGATCTCTCTGCCTCTTATCCTTTATCCTTGACGATAGATAGGAAATTTGTGGTTGGGACTATGGGACCAAACTGCTGAAGTCATCGGCCCCTAGGCTTACGCACTACTTAATTTAACTTAAACTAACTTACGCTGAGGACAACACACACACCCATGCCCGAGGGAGGACTCGAACCTCCGACGGGGGAGCCACGCGAACCGTGACAAGACGCCCAAGACCGCACGGCCACCCGGCGCGGCTGACGACAGATTCTACAGTTGTAGAAACTGGCCGTGTGGCGCGGTAAATTGTAATAAAAACTCTCTCTCGCTAAACACAAGCACCGAAACATTAACACAGAGAACGTCAGCCATCTCGTCAGATCGGCCGGGAATGGAAATTTCTCCCAGACTCGTCAAACGCGTCCATGCTTGACAAACATGTCATACAAAGCCACATACTGCCAAATATTTGACAAAACTAGCGAAGTTTGACAAATTGTTCGGTCGTTTAAGGGGCCTTAGTGAAAAAGATAAGGCTATACGTAGCTAAGTGGTGCGTAGGGAAATTAGTTCGTGTTATGTTTATTATGTGATCTGTCTCATCACGCTGATGAGCCTTTTTTAATTTTTATTGTCATTTTACTGACTTCTGGGAGCATCAAGGTAGCCATTACGAACTTACAGTGGTGCCTTTCCATTTAAGGTCCCTCTGCCTCTTTGTTCCGACACTGACAATGTTGAGTGTTTATGGAAAAAGTTCAAGGCAATCGTAAAATGCGTTTTAGACAGGTACGTGCCGAGTAAAACTGTGAGGGACGGGAAAAACCCACCGTGGTACAACAACAAAGTTAGGAAACAACTGCGAAAGCAAAGAGAGCTCCACTCCAAGTTTAAACGCAGCCAAAACCTCTCAGACAAACAGAAGCTAAACGATGTCAAAGTTAGCGTAAGGAGGGCTATGCGTGAAGCGTTCATTGAATTCGAAAGTAAAATTCTATGTACCGACTTGACAGAAAATCCTAGGAAGTTCTGGTCTTACGTTAAATCAGTAAGTGGCTCGAAACAGCATATGCAGACACTACGGGATGATGATGGCATTGAAACAGAGGATGACACGCGTAAAGCTGAAATACTAAACACCTTTTTCCAAAGCTGTTTCACAGAGGAAGACCGCACTGCAGTTCCTTCTCTAAATCCTCGCACAAACGAAAAAATGGCTGACATCGAAATAAGTGTCCAAGGAATAGAAAAGCAACTGGAATCACTCAATAGAGGAAAGTCCACTGGACCTGACGGGATACCAATTCGATTCTACACAGAGTACGCGAAAGAACTTGCCCCCCTTCTAACAGCCGTGTACCGCAAGTCTCTAGAGGAACGGAGGGTTCCAAATGATTGGAAAAGAGCACAGATAGTCCCAGTCTTCAAGAAGGGTCGTCGAGCAGATGCGCAAAACTATAGACCTATATCTCTTACGTCGATCTCTTGTAGAATTTTAGAACATGTTTTTTGCTCGCGTATCATGTCATTTCTGGAAACCCAGAATCTACTATGTAGGAATCAACATGGATTCCGGAAACAGCGATCGTGTGAGACCCAACTCGCCTTATTTGTTCATGAGACCCAGAAAATATTAGATACAGGCTCCCAGGTAGATGCTATTTTTCTTGACTTCCGGAAGGCGTTCGATACAGTTCCGCACTGTCGCCTGATAAACAAAGTAAGAGCCTACGGAATATCAGACCAGCTGTGTGGCTGGATTGAAGAGTTTTTAGCAAACAGAACACAGCATGTTGTTATCAATGGAGAGACGTCTACAGACGTTAAAGTAACCTCTGGAGTGCCACAGGGGAGTGTTATGGGACCATTGCTTTTCACAATATATATATAAATGACTTAGTAGATAGTGTCGGAAGTTCCATGCGGCTTTTCGCGGATGATGCTGTAGTATACAGAGAAGTTGCAGCATTAGAAAATTGTAGCGAAATGCAGGAAGATCTGCAGCGGATAGGCACTTGGTGCAGGGAGTGGCAACTGACCCTTAACATAGACAAATGTAGTGTATTGCGAATACATAGAAAGAAGGATCCTTTATTGTATGATTATATGATAGCGGAACAAACACTGGTAGCAGTTACGTCTGTAAAATATCTGGGAGTATGCGTGCGGCACGATTTGAAGTGGAATGATCATATAAAATTAATTGTTGGTAAGGCGGGTACCAGGTTGAGATTCATTGGGAGAGTGCTTAGAAAATGTAGTCCATCAACAAAGGAGGTGGCTTACAAAACACTCGTTCGACCTATACTTGAGTATTGCTCATCAGTGTGGGATCCGTACCAGGTCGGGTTGACGGAAGAGATAGAGAAGATCCAAAGAAGAGCGGCGCGTTTCGTTACCGGGTTATTTGGTAACCGTGATAGCGTTACGGAGATGTTTAATAAACTCAAGTGGCAGACTCTGCAAGAGAGGCGCTCTGCATCGCGGTGTAACTTGCTCGCCAGGTTTCGAGAGGGTGCGTTTCTGGATGAGGTATCGAATATATTGCTTCCCCCTCCTTATACCTCCCGAGGAGATCACGAATGTAAAATTAGAGAGATTAGAGCGCGCACGGAGGCTTTCAGACAGTCGTTCTTCACGCGAACCATACGCGACTGGAACAGGAAAGGGAGGTAATGACAGTGGCACGTAAAGTGCCCTCCGCCACACACCGTTGGGTGGCTTGCGGAGTATCAATGTAGATGTAGATGTAGATGTAGATATCAAAATAGTTTCTATATTAAACCAAAGTAAACCCAATTAAACATCACACACACACAAATACGAGCGCGATTGTGTTTTTTTTATTTTTTTCACTTATTACCTCTGAGAATGAACTGTTAATACGAAAAACGCCAAGTTTCACTGTGTTTCGTTAAAGTATAGATCTCCCTGTAGCTGACTGACAAGGAAACATCAACAACTTGTCCTCATGTTTTAAGAAGGACACTTCCAAAAAAACAGTTCCAAAAGTTGATCCCGCTCGAAAATTTGGGCCATACGTTTGATAGTACACAGTTATGACCTTCTTAAACTACAGCCTTTAAAGTTACATGTGCTCTGTTAGTTTGTCACTCGCTCCGCCCGGCTGCAGCCGCCGAATGCCCGAGCAGCATGACAAGGGGCGCACCTCTATTAGCGCAGTGTTGATGGCGAGAGAGAAGCAAGGACGGAATCACACCCGCCCAACGACTTTCGTGATCTTGTTGGAGACCACATGTCAGCTTACGCGAAAAACAGCAACATGAGTACTTAATATGTCAACTTCATGCACATAAATATTCAACATTATATTAACAATACTGTCGCGCTGTTATTCTGCAGCAATTTTTCCTGGGTGATTCAAAAAGAAATAATGGATTTCAGTTATTCATTACAGACAAACTATAAAAGATTAAGGCACATTGCGCATGTCTCTCTGAATGGAGGAAAGTTCAAAGTTTTGACGCGGCTGCTCTATTGTTTGTTTGTGGCAACGTGGCGACTACACCACAAGAGAAATCATTTTGTGTGTTGGAATTTGCGCGAAGTCAGTCCTTTGTTCAAATGCAACGCGCATTCCGCCGTCGTTTCTGCGAGAAGCCGACTCTGCACAAGGTGATTTATGACTGGTTTACAAAAATACTGGAAATTCGTTGCATGTAAGGGAACAGTACTGATCGCCAAGCGCGTCTGATGAAAATGTCAAACGCATCCGAGATGCGTTCACATGGAGTCCTCGGAAATCCACAAGACGGGCAGGTTAGGAACTTTAACTACCACAAACAACGTTGTGGTGTGTTCTGAAACGACACCTCCATGTGAAGCCTTACCAGTCACAGCCTCTAATACCGATTTTGTTAAGTCGGAAGACTAGTTTGCTGCAGCTTTCCAAGCCGTTCTACCTTGTGCAAGCATACATCCATCACAATCTACTTACTGCATTCATTCCTTGGCATCCCTCAATAATTTTTACTCTCCACACTGTCCTCCAGATTAGTGATTCCTTGATGTTTCAGAATGCGTCCTACCAACCTACCCCTACTTTTAGTGAAGTTGAGCCTCAGTTCTGTTCAGTACTTTCCAAGTGGTTGCATGTTCTTCAGGTGCAATCTTCAGTATTCTTCTGTAGCATCACGTTTCAAAACTGCTGTTATCTTATTGTCTGATCTGTTTATCGCCCACGTTCCATTTCCGTACAAGGCTACACTCCAGACAAATACCTTCAGAAAAGACTTCCTAACGCATTCATATTCGTTGTTAACAAATTTCTCTTCCTTAAAAGCAGTTTTTTTGCCATTGTCAGTTTGCATTTTATATCCTCTCCAATTTTGCCGTCATCAGTTATTTTACTGCCCAAACAGCAAAATTCATCTAATTCCCTCAGGATCTCTTGATTTAATTCGACTACATCCCATTAGCATCGTTTTTCTTTTGTTAATGTACATGTTGCGTCTCTCTTTCAAGACACTGTCCGTTCTGTTCAACTTTTCTTCCAAGTTCTTTGCTGTCTCTGACAGAATTGTATCATCGACATCGACAAAGCTCAAAGTTCTTATTTCTTCTTCTTGGACTTTAATTCCTACTCCAAATTTTCTTTAGTTTCCATTACTGCTTGCTAAGTGTACAGACTGAATAACACTTGGGATAGGTTACAACCCTATCTCACTCCCTTCTCATGCACTATACTTCCCTCTCATGCCCTTCGACTCTTGTAACTGCCGTCTGGTTTCTACACAAGTTGTAAATGGCCTTCCGCTTCCTGTATTTTGTCTTTTGCTACCGTCAGAGTATTAAAGAGTGTATTCCAGTCAACACTGTCAAAACGTCTCTTTGAGTCTACAAATACTATAAAAATAAGTTTTCCTTTCTTTAGACTATCTATTACGATAATTCGTAAGTTAAGTGTTGTCTCGCGCGCTCGTACATTTCTCCGGAACCCAAAATGATCTTCTATCAACTTCACCACTCTTCTGTAAATAATTCGTGTCAGTATTTTGCAACCCTACTCCTGAGGCCTTGTTTAGGTCTTTCAGGGGCTCTGTCAAATTCTTCTCGCAGCGTCATAGCTCTCATTTAATCTTCATCTACTTTCCCTTCCCTCTCTGTAATAGAACCTTCATTTTACTCGCATAGCCCCTCTATATACTCCTTCCACCTTTCAGTTTTCTCTGCTTTGCTTACGTTGTAGAGGTTTTCCATCTGAGTTCTTGACATTCATATAGCTGTTTCTCTTTTCACCAAAGGCCTTTTCTAATTTTCTTATACACGGTATCGATCTTTTCGAATCGAATGTTCGAATGTGTGTGAAATCTTATGGGACTTAACCGCTAAGGTCATCATTCCCTAAGCTTACACACTACTTAACCTAAATTATCCTAAGGACAAACACACACACCCATGACCGAGGGAGGAATCGAACCTCCGCCGGGACCAGCCTCACAGTCCGTGACTGCAGCTCCTAAGACCGCTCGGCTAATCCCGCGCGGCATCTATCTTTTCCCTAGACATAATTTGTTCTATAGACTTTCAGTTGTCCTCTAGCCATACCTGCTTATCCATTTTGCACTTTCTGTCAGTCTCATTTTCTATACTTCTGTAGTCCATTTCACGTGTCTCATTTGCAGCGTGTTTTTTCCTTTCATCAGCTGAATTCAGTTTCTCCTGTGATGTCCAAGGATTTTTGCTAGATCTTATCTTTTCAGCTGTTTCATCCCCTCACAAGTACCCATTTGTGTTCTATTGGATTCATTCCCTCTGATTCAGTCAATCGTTGCCTAAGGTTCCCTTGAAAAATTTGAACTCATCAAGGTCCCGTCTCCTTAATTTCCCATTTTTTTCAATTAATCTACAGTTCTTAACCAGTAAACTATGTTCAGAGTCCACATCTACCCCTGGAAATGTCTTACAGTACAAATTCTACTTCCGAAATCCCTATTTATAATTACATAATCTATCTGAAACCTTCCAGTGCTTCCAGGTCTCTTCCACCTATTCAGTTTTCTTTCCTGATTCTTAAGCTAAGTTTTGCGATGGCTAAATTATACTCTGTGCAAAATTCCACCAGGCGGCTTCCTCTTTTACTTCTTTCTCACAGTCCATATCTCCTATCATTTTTCCTTCTCTCCCTTTTCCTATTATCGAATTGCAGTCTCCAACACTATTAGATTTTTCTCTCCCTGAACCATCTGAACAATTTCTTTTATCTTATCATATGAACTCTGTCGTTCTCTTCATCATCTGTGGAGCAAGTTGGCGTATAAACTTGTACTACTGTGGTATATGTTCGATTTGTCTTGGCTACGATAATGTGTTCATTGTTCTGTTCATAGTAGCTTACCCTATTTTCTTATTCATTATTACACCCGCTCCTCCGTTACCCCTTTTTGTGTTTATAAACCAGCACTCTCCTGAGCAGAAGCCCTGTTCATCCTGCCACTGAAATTCACTGCTTTCCACTCTATCTAACTTCAACCTAACCATTTCTCTTCTTAAATTTCCTATCCAGCCTACTCGGTAAAGGGTTCGAATATTCCGCGTAAAATGCCAGTTTTGTCTGGAGATTGGAATGGGGGACTACTTCACCTCAGGAATATTTTACCTAAGATGATGCCATCATTATTTAACCAGACTATAGACTGCGTGCCCTCGGGAAAAATAATATACCCCTTTTTGTGTTGATAAACCAGAACTCTCCTGAGCAGAAGCCCTGTTCATCCTGCCACTGAAATTCACTGCTTTCCACTCTATCTAACTTCAACCTAACCATTTCTCTTCTTAAATTTCCTAACCAGCCTACTCGACAAAGGGTTCGAATATTCCGCGTAAAATGCCAGTTTTGTCTGGAGATTGGAATGGGGGACTACTTCACCTCAGGAATATTTTACCTAAGATGATGCCATCATTATTTAACCAGACTATAGACTGCGTGCCCTCGGGAAAAATAATATACCCCTTTTTGTGTTGATAAACCAGAACTCTCCTGAGCAGAAGCCCTGTTCATCCTGCCACTGAAATTCACTGCTTTCCACTCTATCTAACTTCAACCTAATCATTTCTCTTCTTAAATTTCCTAACCAGTCTACTCGATAAAGGGTTCGAATATTCCGCGTAAAATGCCAGTTTTGTCTGGAGATTGGAATGGGGGACTACTTCACCTCAGGAATATTTTACCTAAGATGATGCCATCATTATTTAACCAGACTATAGACTGCGTGCCCTCGGGAAAAATAATATACCCCTTTTTGTGTTGATAAACCAGAACTCTCCTGAGCAGAAGCCCTGTTCATCCTGCCACTGAAATTCACTGCTTTCCACTCTATCTAACTTCAACCTAATCATTTCTCTTCTTAAATTTCCTAACCAGTCTACTCGATAAAGGGTTCGAATATTCCGCGTAAAATGCCAGTTTTGTCTGGAGATTGGAATGGGGGACTACTTCACCTCAGGAATATTTTACCTAAGATGATGCCATCATTATTTAACCAGACTATAGACTGCGTGCCCTCGGGAAAAATAATATACCCCTTTTTGTGTTGATAAACCAGAACTCTCCTGAGCAGAAGCCCTGTTCATCCTGCCACTGAAATTCACTGCTTTCCACTCTATCTAACTTCAACCTAATCATTTCTCTTCTTAAATTTCCTAACCAGTCTACTCGATAAAGGGTTCGAATATTCCGCGTAAAATGCCTGTTTTGTCTGGAGATTGGAATGGGGGACTACTTCACCTCAGGAATATTTTACCTAAGATGATGCCATCATTATTTAACCAGACTATAGACTGCGTGCCCTCGGGAAAAATAACGGCTGTAGTTGTCCCTTGCTTTCAGCCCTTCGCAGTAGTAGCACGGCAGGTCCGTTGCCTGATGTTACAAGAGCAAGTCAATCAGTCATCCAGACTATTGCCCCTGCAACCACTAAAAAGCCTGCTGCTTCTCTTCAGGAATCACATGCTTCTCTGGCCCCTCCACAGGTACCCTCTGAGACACACAAGCCACTCACCTCGCCAACGTCTGTGGTTCTCTGGGGGCTTGCACTAATAATGTCCCGATCTGGGCGAGAGAGGGAACTAACGATATGCTGTCAAACCTGTTGAAAGCATAATAACTTAAAAATACGAATTATGCTTTCCTCATTAATTCATGTACTGCTTGTAGTTTTTTAGGCGGAGAGTGTTAAAATGGTTCAAATGGCTCTGAGCACTATGGGTCTTAACTTCTCAGGTCATCAGTCCCCTAGAACGTAGAACTACTTAAACCTAACTAACCTAAGGACGTGACACACGTCCATGCCCGAGGCAGAATTCGAACCTGCGACCGTAGTGGTCGCGCGGTTGCAGACTGAAGCGCCTAGAACCGTTCGGCCATAACGGCCGGCCTGTGGAGAGTGTACAAACGTATGAAGTTGAGTACAATCTCCGAATCAGTCACTAACTAAAAGTTTCAGCATTAAATGACTGAAGCGAGTTGTACTTAGCTTTTACGATATGTGTATTTCTCAATTCAAGCAAACAGAGGCCAAATATGAAGCGAGCAAAAAAGCATAACTTGCAGGCTTTCACAGCCGATATTTGCGTTTTTGACGAATTTTGTTTTGTGGGCATTAGGCCTTTCCTCTTCCTGAGGTCGATGACAGAGGAGTTCACGAAGTGAACGGCTAACCAAACACAAGTCCAGAGCGTAGAAAACCGTCTTAAATGCGTACAACAGTCCAGGGAGCAATCCAAATAACAACCGTTATACAGGTGAGATCAAAATTCTGTTGCTGAGTGGCGTGTAAGTAAAGACTTCCAAGACTAGCAGGAGGTTGAAGTAAGAGCCGGGCAGCGATATCACCGACTTTCGTCAGCGGTCGCCTCCACATGACACGCTGTGTGGGCGACGGCAGCGGATCGCACGGGAACAAGCTGCTGCCGGGACGCGTAGCCCGCGTATCTCTGACGTGTTACTCCTGATAGTAGGGCTGGGCAGAGGAACCAAATCACCGCCGAATACTAAATTTTTCTGTGGCTAACATTTCGTCTTCTTACGCTAGGGACATCATGAGAGACTGTAAAGACTCTAATAGCAGTTTCAGACTTTGACAAATTCAGCAAGCCGAGCTGTTTATTCGTATCTACACAACGGTTCAGCCGCAATGTCAAGAAACCGCTGCCTAAAATGGTGGATTCTCGCGAACATGTCTTATGGAAATTCTGGTGTGTGTAGAACTGACACTGTTTGCTTCATTTAGTGCTAAGACCCCTGACCACCACCGGTAGCTGAATGGTCTGTAATAAAAAATAAAATAAAAAAAACTGAGTAAAGGAATCAACGATGAACTTGAACGGATGTCTTGTGACACCCGCCCAGACCAAATGCAACGAACAATACCGAACAAAGAGAAAAAAGAAAAAAAAGGAAATAAATGGTCAGCTGGGCCCGGGTTCGATTCCCGCCGGGGTCGGGGAATTTTCTCCGTCCAGGGACTGGGTGTTGCGCTGTCATCATCATCCTATCATCCTCATTGACTGCAGGTCGACGAAGAGGCGTCAAATTGAAAGACCAGCACCCGGCGAACGGTCCGCCCGACGGGGACCGTAGTCATACGAATAAATAAAAAAAGTGGTAAGACCCACAACTGACCTTTTTCGTCTTTTCTGTTAAATCTGTTTTTGTGCGTCGGCCGCAGTGGCCGAGCGGTTCTAGGCGCTACAGTCTAGAGCCACGCGACCGCTACGGTCGCAGGTTCGAATCCTGCCTCGGGCATGGATGTGTGTGATGTCCTTAGGTTAGTTAGGTTTAAGTAGTTCTAAGTTCTAGGAGACTGATGACCTCAGAAGTTAAGTCCCATAGTGCTCAGAGCCATTTTTTTGTTTTTGTGCTTTTCAGTTTCTGTCGCCTCTCATTACATCTGGAAAAAAAACGTAGTATTGGAGAAACGAATTTGAATGTTCCCCGGTCCCAGCGTGTGATCTGCTGCTGCAGATTTGTCCGTGTACATGGGAACTAGCAAAATGCTGTTTTCGCCTGAGAAACGTGGACAATATCAAGCAATACGACCATCGAACCACCAAATTAATTTTTCTTGTTGGTATGGCTTCATATATAACGGTAAGGACAGGTGGGCTACACAATGATGTGCCAACTGTCGTCAGAGGAAAGCTGGACAAGAACAGAAATGATTAATCATCATTTTCTTGGGCCTTTGTCCCACTGCAACGAAGCGTCGGCTCTGTTACTATGGATTTGGCAATGTTAGTGTCAGAGGGCGGCCGGATGCGCTTCCTGTCACCACCCCGTGCCCCCTGAGGTGAAAGTAGTGTACCCCTAGATGTCTGCATCTAGTGTAAGCCATGAAATAGTGCGAACGTTTGGCAAATGTCTGCAAGTCGTGTAAATGATGCGGGACGTGGGGACCAGCCTGGTATTCACCTAGGGGGATGTGGAAAATAGCCTAAAAACAACATCCGGGCTGGCCAGCACACCGGCCTTCGTCGCTAATCCGCTGGGCGGATTGGATCCGAGGTCGGCGCGCCTACCCGAGCCCAGGAAGCAGCGCGTTAGCACTCTCGGCGAAGCAGGTAGGTAGTCGAACAGAAATGATAAGTGGACAAATTAACATAACAACAGAAGATTCACTTAAACTGTATTTCTCCAAGTTAACGAAGACTCACTACAGTAAATGCAGCAAGAAAAAGAGTTCATCTGTCGCAATGTCAACCAGGAACAAGCTCACTGTACCAAAGCATGATCGATGGTGTCGGTGCCAGGACTAGCTGGCGTCTGCATACTATCGCATGCAGAAGTGGCTCCGAGTGCAAGTGGGTTGAGCAGCTGCCAGCGGCCGTCCTGTATTGCAGCGGTAGAGGGCGCTCGTGGTACAGAACCACTGGAGACATGGCTTAGCAGGCGCGCACCATTGGGTCCTCCAAAGCTCCGGCGACCGTGTTCGGTGTCTGATGGAAAATTGCAGTTCTTTTGCCAATGTAACGATTAGGTAGTATCGATACATCTCTAGTACCGTGGTCTTACCAATATGCAATGTAAATAAATGTCGTGTGACTAGGGCCTCCTGTCGGGTAGACCATTTGCCAGGTACAAGTCTTTCAATCTGACGCCACTTCGGAGACTTGTCCGTCCATGGGATTAGGACAACACAAGGGACCCAGCCGGGAATCGAATCCGGGCCCTTAGGACTGACATTCTGTTGCGCTGACCACTTTTTTCTTTTCTTTTTTTTTACGAGGAACAGAGTAAATGAACAAAATATCTTTATTGGTACAAGCTTAAATACAACACAAATGCCGTCCTTCCGGTGAAAATAACACCAGACATTACACTCGTAGGGGCGAGCAATTTTATTTTTTATTAACAAGGTGTAGGAAAAAAAGAATAATAATACTGATGTAAGCTATGAGGTGTGAAACAATAGACAGTGGAGTGGGGGGAAAACCAGCGTGTTCTGATATAGTGCATAAAAGAAAGGACGCGCGTGTCCATGCGCCTACTCCACTGTGGGTCACAATATAGAAAGTATCGCAGAGAGTCACAGATGTCAGCAATGGGGGCGGGAGTGGCACCATCCAATTGAGATAGGGTGACGCAAAGATCGCGTGTAGGTGATTGGCGAAGTTGGTGCGGTACCGCGGTCGGTGCACGACCTCACTGTGGGCGGTCTGTAAGTACTGCCAGAAACCAAGGCGTGATTTGTCGCTATCATTATACATGTAGGTGATCATCCATCCCTTGACCCATACAATCGCATGATATTTGGTGGCGGGGAAATGAGTATCCTCAGGATGGATAAAAGTCCATGGGTCAATCGAGTCCGGCGGAACGCAGAGGTAACAGGCAACGAACTGTCGGCCAAGTTTCCAGACGTCACTGGTGGCAGCACAAGTCAGTTGGTCGACATCATCATCCATGACATGGCAAATGGAACAAAGTGGAGAGTCCGTTAGTCCGATGGCGTGAAGACGTTGATTTGTGGCGAATTTTCCATTTGCGACGTGGTACCATGTTGCCCGGACATTGGAGGGAAGAAAAGGCTGGTGGATATGACGCCAAACCGTGGGCCACCGCTTGGACGGATGTCTGAGTTCGATATTGTTGCTGGGCATGGAACGAAGCAGAGGGGTGTAAAAATCTTTAGGTCGAGGAGAACGCGTGGTCGGTATGTGTGTGTGAGCATAACTGAAGTCGACGATGAAATCAGAAATGTGCGTCAGATGGTGCTTGATGTGTCCGACTGGTACTGGTGGTGTTATGGGCGCGGGCACAAGAATTTCCAGCTAGCTGGGCGTAAGGGAGGTGCCCCCGTGCCACTGCTTGTGCATGGAGGACATGTACAAAGACGCCGCTCGGAGTCGCACATTGACAAGGCTGAGGCCTCCCGCTCGCGGGGGAAGGGTGAACGTGTCGTAGCGGACCTTAAAGAGCGTACCGGCCGTAAGAAAGTATCCGAAAGCAGCCTGGAGGTTGCGTCCTTAGTTGATGGCAGCGGGAGGACATGTGCGATGTGGACCATTCTAGACGCCACGTGTTGATTGAGGTATTGGACACGTTGTAAAGAATTGAGTCGGCGGAGATCTTGTCGCACCGTCGTGCGGATAGTTTGGAGTGCACGCCGAAAATTGATGGCAGCGGAGCGGTGCATGGTGGGGGTGAAAATGATACCAAGGTATCGTAGTTTTTGTGCACACGAGAGAGGTGCTAAGTCGTCGTGTGAGAGGCCGCGTCCAATGGACATCGCCGCGGATTTAGCCACATTCATGTTACTGCCCGCTGCGGTTCCGTACGTTGACATCAAATCAAGTACCGTTTGTGTTTCACTCAGTGAGCGTACCAAGAGGAGGAGATCGTCCATCATCTACTGGGGGCGGACAATATCCAGTCATTACTATACTAGGACATGCAGAGAGGCTGTAGCAATTCAGAACCACAAAGTGAAATTTAACAGAAAATAAGGAAGACACGTTATGGGCCTTAGTGCTAAATAAACGAAAGAGCGCCAATTTTTTACAGCTGGAAGGTCCTTAACATGTCGGTGCGACTCTGGGATCTCAGACATTTGTCTGATGGAGCCACGACCTGACCTTAGCGTGGACACATAAACGGTCCATGTTCTTGAATTTGCGTAAGTTTGAAATTGATATCTGAGTCTTTATAGCCTCTAATGATGCCTCCAGCATTAGCAGACGAAACGTTAGGCACAGAAATGTACCCCAGAGCACGGCATAATACCCGTGAAACAATATTCGATATAGAATTTCTGTATTTCGCGTAAGGTCCTGTTATTCTGCGTCACTGACACCGAAGTCGGCGGGTGGTCGAACTCCAAGACAGGAAGCAAAACAGGATGAAGAGAACAGCAGCCACAGCCGTAAGAAGAGGGTCCCGTAGGCAAGAGAGCGCCGGCCACAGTGGGATCACAACTCTCAGCCTGGGAGGCGGAACACTAAAGTCCGCCATAATTGGCCGTTCCGCTGAGTAACGCCGCTGTCCCACCGTGGCCGCGTCTAGATGGGCACCACTAATACGCCGTCGGTTACCAGCGACGGTTTAATTGCAGGCTCTGAACGGGGGTCGGTCAACGGCAGCCACTGTGCGCTGTCAGTAACTCTCACAGAACGGACGCGGCCATCCACTCATACCGGGCAGTAACTCCTTTTTGTTGGCTGGCGTCACACTACGTATGCTACTGTTACGTCTCGCAGATCGTAAGTCTCAGCTACCCCATCATTACATCTCCGCGTCGCACGAAGACCTGCCACTATTAAAATGAAATATCTTGGGGGCAGAGGCACATAAGAATCGCCTTAAACAACCTTCTGCACCCATCATAGAGGTCTCCCGTGCTTTTACGGTGCACCTTGCGACAGGTGCAGTAACTAGTCAGCTTTTCTTCATTTCTTGTGTGTTTCATTTGCAAAACTAATTGCAAAATGATTAAGACAACATGTCTACATGGTGCGAGAAGTGGCAGTTGACCCTAAACAACAATATATGAGAGGTTATCCACACCAACACTAAGAAAATCTATTTTATTTTCTGCTTCGCAGTAAATAACACGATTTAAAGGTTGTAAATCCAACAGAATACCTAGTTATTGTTTTGTATTGTGGCCTTCAGTGCGACGATTGGTTTGTTGCATTTCTCCGCAGTTCTCTATCCCGTGCAACCCTCTACATCTCCGAATATCTTCTGCAAACTGCTTTCATTTGAACCTGCTTGCTGTATTCATCGCTTGATCTCGCTTTACAATTTTTACCCTCACATTTCCCTTTAATACCAAATTGATGATTCCTTGCTGTCTCAGAATGTGCCTTACTACAATTATGAAAAACTTAAATTGCACCCATCACATAGAAAATTATGTGCGGAAGGAGAACCAAAGACTGCCTTTTATTGGCAGAACAGTTATAGGGTGCAGCATATCTGCTGCCTACAGCTCTCTTGTCCATCCCCTTCTGGAGTACTGCTCTACGGTACGGAGTCCTTACCAGATAAGACTCGTGGGGGACATCAAAAATGTTAAAAGAAAGGCAACTTATTTAATAGTGTAGCGAAATAGGGAAGAGTGTCACAGATGTTGTAAGCGAGTCAGGGTGCTAGTCTACAAAATAAGGAATTTTCCGTTGTGGAGATATTTCATAAAATTTCAGTTAACAATTTTCTCCTCAAAATGACGAAATATTATGTTCACTCCCACGTACACAGAGAGAAATGACCATCTTAATAAAATACGATAAATCAGAGCTTGCACAGAACGATTTTGGCTTTCACTTTTCCCACGTGCTATTTGAGAGTGGAACAGTAGAGAAATGCAAACCTGCTCAGGGTGTTGAGGCCATTTGTTGATGTATTGTGTGTGTTTTTATCTCAGGAATTTCGGTCCATGTTTGTTTACCGACTCTCATGACATTTGGCCAGCACAAGTGGCTGGTATAATAGGTTCAGCATTTATAATTAGTGGAAGATTGCCCACCAACAATGGAGGGTAATCCTTTGACTAAGCCAGCCACTCATTTTGGCGAAACGTCAAAATCATCGTTCTACAAACGTCGGCCTAAGTTCCTGTGACAAAAGCTTACAGACCATAGCTTGAAAAATAGTTTGTAAGTGGTTCTATGAATCCTCTGCCAAACCCTTCACTGCGAATTGCATAGTACTGGAAATTTGGAAATTTCCTATTGGACGAAACTGCTGTGGTCATCGGTCTCTAGGCTTGCACACTACTTACCCTAACCTAAACTAAGTTACGCTAAGGACAACACCCACACACCCATGCCCGTGGGAGGACTCGAACCTCCGACGGGGGGAGCCGCGCGAACCATGGCAAGGCGCCTACATAAGTACGCACGTCTACACCGGGCGGCGCACAGTACTGTTGACGTAACTGATTATCTTACGTTATTTATTTGTTTATCCCAACCTTACGTTAGATAGTAAACGCAATTAAATATGTGTCTACTGTAAACACGTATTTAGTTTATTCACATGCGCGTAGCTGTGGGAATTGGTGACCTTGAAATGTATCGAAAGTGCCGTATGACAGCCTTTGGAGTTGTTGGCTGATTGGTAGCACATCCCGAAGACATTTAACCTTCGGATGACAAGGGTGTAGCATTTAAAAATAATAAAAATTAGTAGGAATCCAGACTCTCCGAGGTCGCTGGGCGACTAGTGACAGGCATGAAATCATTCCTCCCGTTAGAAGTGCATGGTATACGAATGAGAACTCATGTAAGAACAATCGATATTAGCTTTAAATCCACAATTTTCTGTGGTTCTTACGTATGTTGCCTTCTGCCCACTCCGCATCCCATCTGCAGCAGTGCTAGGGCGTCTTAGGGCAAGAATAAATTTCTTTTGAAATGGTAAATCGGACATGTACCAGGGATTTTAAACATTTAATTACTACATTGAAAAAAGTGACTTTCTTTGTTGTCACTGGTGTTTGACGATACACGTCTGCAGTCCCGATACACACTGAAATCCCCGCGCCACAGCACTGTAGTGGGTCGTTGGAGTAGACACAACAAAAGAGCGTGGCCTGTTGGTGATGTGGAGATTTGTGCGGTAATTCGTTTTCTGTGTCTCCTAAGCTGAAATCCGTATTGTTTGTTTTCTGTATGCCCGCACTGACGTGAGCACCACCAATGAGTTTGTATTCATGTGGAATGTATACATCTTTGGTATGTATACATGTTTGTCTATGTATTGTGTATGTTGAAAGTTGTATGTATTTTGAAAGCTGTATGCTAAAACTGTGTTTAACTGGGTTCCGATTACAGATTCTGATCTAGAATCCTGGTAGCTACCCTACTTTTGAACAGGAACATATCTATGCAAATGTGATTTTAATTAATTTGATATGTGTCTGACTGTAAAGTAGACTGTCTAAAAGGAATGATTCACAATAACACTTAAATGGGTATCTGTTACGTAATTTAAACATCCCCCATCAGAAAAAACGCATCTGTTGAATTTACTTCCTGTATCGTAAGTGCCTTGAATCTAATATGTTCGATGTTAAATTACTCTGTCTAAATACCGTACAGGATCACGATGCGGCCCGCGCTTGTCAGTTGGTCAGTTACCCGGTGCGCTGCGCAAGAAGTTTGGTGACCTCTGATTTGGACGCTACAGCAAATTCTTACCTTGCAATGGCTAACCTGGCTGTGCTCTGGCTGCACTGCAAAAAAAAGACGAGCTGAAATCAGTCACTGTACGGCAGTTTACCTTCTTATTTTGATTTCTTTTGATTACTGTTTTAGCAAATAAGTCTTCTCATTCTCTATTCAAAATTATTAATTACTGTTCACACAAAAGTGCAAAGAGTGACAGAGCAAATTCTACCAAACACATTTTACTTTGAACAGTGGGAATAAGCTTTGTGAAATATTTATAAATGACAAAAGGAAATCCTTTAAATTACATTCAGTCCTTTTAATGACACGAAAGTAAATGAACTAATATGTGTAATGAATACTGTCTTCCTCCGCAATGTCATAGACCACAATTTCCGCTCCTACAAAATATATCTATCACAAAATTTGTTTTCTTGGATTCCTAACGCAATACTACTTAACTAATCTAAATGGAGGGAGGCTAATTAGAATACTGAATACGTGACTGATAATTCTTCCTGATTACCAACAAGTAAATATTATTATACACAGTGAAATCTTAGCACAGTAATAATTTCTGAACTTGCGCTTGCGGCTGACAAACTCAAAATATATTACTGTTTTCTGTAATGCTATCTCTTTAAACAAACATCTCGAAAATCATCCTTCATCCTCGGATTACACATCATGGAACATCTCAAATAGAAATCTCTCTGCGGCACATCCGATATCCAAGCTACTATTTCTTCTTTACTACAAGACTCGATAACAACTATTGCACAAGGCTGTGACTCGACTCGATTGTTACCCTTTCCCGCGCTTTACTCAATAATGTAATCTTTGGAAACCAGAGATTGTGTATCGCTAAAGTGTTCAGCATGTAAAGATATCTAAAGCGGCAATATTCCGAATAATCATTGTATTCGCATTCAAAAATGCACCACGTGGAAACACATTAAACACACTGTGATTTACAGCCATTTCACTTACTGTATAAACCTTTCCGTATTTCACTCGTAATGTCATCTAAACAGTCTCTGTGCACCTTCATGACCGTTGCGACCTCTCTGGCAGGCATTCTGATGATCTATTGCGCACGAAACGTGAAAACAAAAAAATGGTTCAAATGGCTCTGAGCACTATGGGACTTAACTATTGTGGTCATCAGTCCCCTAGAACTTAGAACTACTTAAACCTAACTAACCTAAGGACATCACACACATCCATGCTCGAGGCAGGATTCGAACCTGCGACCGTAGAAGTCGCGCGGTTCCGGACTGCGCGCCTAGAACCGCTAGACCACCGCGGCCGGCCGTGAAAACAAATACACATTTTATCGACAAGTGAACTGTTGTTATTAGCGACGATATAAAGCTGTGAAAAAAAGAGGTACTCATTATAGAGATAGACGTACACATCTGTTGCTTTATGTTGTTATTTGGATGAGCCTCCGTACAGTGTGGTGTTGATAACGCTGAAAGAGAAAGAGAGAGAAAGACAGAGAGGAGAAAGGATGAACCGTAAGTCCGACACACAGCCTACTCCACTCTAACAATACCAAAGAACCCGTCGAGCTTAACATTTTCGTGGTTGATGGGACACATTGTCCTGCTAAAGTAATACGCAGTTTTGAGCGTTGAAACGTCTGTATCTCACAGCTGTCTAATGGTACGATGCTTTCGAAACTTGGAGAAAACTGTTACTGATTACTGGATGGATATACAGGGGGGTTACAAAAAGGTACGGCCAAACTTTCAGGAAACATTCCTCACACACAAAGAAAGAAAATATGTTACGTGGACATGTGTCCGGAAACGCTTACTTTTCATGTTAGAGCTCATTTTATTACTTCTCTTCAAATCACATTAATCATGGAATGGAAACACACAGCAACAGAACGTACCAGTCCGCAGCTCGTGGTCGTGCAGTAGCGTTCTCGCTTCCCGCGCCCGCGTTCCCGGGCTCGATTCCCGGCGGGGTCAGGGATTTTCTCTGTCTCGTGATGATTGGGTGTTGTGTGATGTCCTTAGGTTAGTTAGGTTTAAGTAGTTCTAAGTTCTAGGGGACTGATGACCATAGATGTTAAGTCCCATAGTGCTCACAGCCATTTGAACCATTTTTGAGAACGTACCAGCGTGACTGCAAACACTTTGTCACAGGAAATGTTCAAAATGTCCTCCGTTAGCGAGGATACATGCATCCACCCTCCGTCGCATGGAATCCCTGATGCGCTGATGCAGCCCTGGAGAATGGCGTATTGTATCACAGTCGTCCACAATACGAGCACGAAGAATCTCTACATGTGGTACCGGGGTCGCGTAGACAAGAGCTTTCAAATGCCCCCATAAATGAAAGTCAAGAGGGTTGAGGTCAGGAGAGCGTGGAGGCCATGGAATTGGTCCGCCTCTACCAATCCATCGGCCACCGAATCTGTTGTTGAGAAGCGTACGAACACTTCGACTGAAATGTGCAGGAGCTCCATCGTGCATGAACCACATGTTGTGTCGTACTTGTAAAGGCACATGTTCTAGCAGCACAGGTAGAGTATCCCGTATGAAATCATAATAACGTGCTCCATTGAGCGTACGTGGAAGAACATGGGGCCCAATCAACACACCACGAACAATGCTTGCCCAAACGTTCACAGAAAATCGGTGTTGATGACGTGATTGCACAATTGCGTGCGGATTCTCGTCAGCCCACACATGTCGATTGTGAAAACTTACAATTTGATCACGTTGGAATTAAGCCTCATCCGTAAAGAGAACATTTGCACCGAAATGAGGACTGACACATTGTTGGATGAACCATTCGCAGAAGTGTACCCGTGGAGGCCAATCAGCTGCGGATAGTGCCTGCACACGCTGCACATGGTACGGAAACAACTGGTTCTCCCGTAGCACTCTCCATACAGTGACGTGATCAACATTACCTTGTACAGCAGCAATTTCTCTGACGCTGACATTAGGGTTATCGTCAACTGCACGAAGAATTGCCTCGTCCATTGCAGGTGTCCTCGTCATTCTAGGTCTTCCCCAGTCGCGAGTCATAGGCTGGAATGTTCCGTGCTCCCTAAGACGCCGATCAATTGCTTCGAACGTCTTCGTGTCGGGACACCTTCGTTCTGGAAATCTGTCTCAATACAAACGTACCGCGCCACGGCTATTGCCACGTGCTAATCCATACATCAAATGGGCATCTGCCAACTCCGCATTTGTAAACATTGCACTGGCTGCAAAACCACGTTCGTGATGAACACTAACCTGTTGATGCTACGCACTGATGTTCTTGATGCTAGTACTGTAGAGCAATGAGTCGCATGTCAACACAAGCACCGAAGTCAACATTACCTTCCTTCAATTGGGAAACTGGAAGTGAATCGAGGAAGTACAGTACATACTGACGAGACTAAAATGAGCTCTAACACGGAAATTAAGCGTTTCCGGTCACATGTTTACATAACATCTTTTCTTTATATGTGTGTGAGGAATTTTTCCTGAATGTTTGGCCGTACCTTTTTGTAACACACTGTATAGAGGGCTGTGAGCGATCAAATGGGTTGGCGTATGTTTATAGTCGGCACAGAGCTTCTGTTTCACGAAAATCAGGTCAAATAATCTTCTTCTCCACACCAAGAATCTGTGAAGCAACTAATTGCATTTTCTCATACGTCATAGACATTGTTTTGATACATTTCTGCACACCTTAGTAATTCAGCTGGTTTGTGCATAGTTTGTATCTAGTGGAACGTATATGCCCCATAAAACTTCATAGAATGCAGCAAACATTGGTGTGTGGTACGTCAAAGACGTCTTAAAATGTTATATGGTAAACTGGTGAGCCATAATTCATGTTTCTCATGGTCAGGAGAATAAATGTGTTTCGGAACTGATTAGGTATATGTTTCCATTTTAAAATTAAAAATATAAATCTGAAACTATTAGGTTCACGTGAAAATATGTCTGCAGTTAGGTTCGTGGGACACATCTGTCCCACTTCACCATTTTCAAAATTCGTCAAGTTAAAAGTTTGTTGTCGTTGAAAGTGTATTATTTACCACAAAGAAAAATAGTTTTTGACCTTATATGCTTCAAATATACGCAAAAAAATTTAACCTTGAAAGGCTTAACGTCACCATCAAATAGCCATATCTTTATCAACAGTACCACACGCCTTCACGCAGTGAAACACTGCCGAGAGGTATCGGATTTAACTTAGGAAATTGGTACACTGTCTGGTGGTCATGAACTGTTTTGCATCACTTGCACTCCCCTTGCGCGTCAAACTCGAGAGCTTTTTCTCAACTTGCAATAGGGATGGAAAATAAAGCATGTGCTTAAAGCTGAAGTTTCTCCGGGGTACGGAATATTCGATGAAGTTTTGCAATTGCGGCCCGTCGAAGCCTCTTTCCAAACGCATTTTTTCTTCATCTGGGTACAACGCCTCTCTCCAACGCGCTTCCCACCGATTCATCTAGAGACAGCTAGGTGGCCAGATAAATATCGTGCTCGTCAGTAAACAACGACCAGCTGCAAATCTGAAATTTCATCGAGTAAAACAAACCTTCATATCAGAATGTATGAACCGATGCTACTTTCACGTATTGACATTTTGTAAACATTTTCATCTAGACGACTGAGGCACCCAATATGTCGGTATATCAGTTTTCCAAGCTCTCTACAAAACTACGTCGAGCAATGCTGCCAAGATAGGCTGCAGGCGGTATCGGCCCAGCTACTCGTATTTCATCTTTAGAACGCTACGGAGGGCCATTCAAAGCAAACATGCCCAGTCTTACGCTATCGGACTGGCTTGACAACTTTCCAACTATTAAAATGGAAGGTGATGGATCACCCACCTCACCGTCCAGACATGGCGCCAAGTGACTTCCACGTTCCTCAAAGACGAGGGAGTGATTTGGCGGGTGGCTTTTCGTCTGAGATGAGGAACTGCTGGATACCATAACAATATGGCTAGGCAGACAAGCTTCGAACTAAATCGCTCCGTATAGAAACAAGATCTTTATTACCTTTATATTTGTTGGTCTATTTTTTTTAACTCAATCGATAAGGAAACCCATTTGACTAGTAACCCCTGTAGGCAACTCACATTCAGATATCACGATAAGAGGAAGATAGTACTGATGAGTTCTGTGTCGACCGGGCTGACGTACAGATGTTCTTTGTAAGTAACGATCGCCATCTTTGTCCAGGTGCTATTTGGGCTACGCCATTTATACCGTTAGATTTAAATCATTATAGTGTTGCAGAAACTACAGAGATGAAATGTAAGCAACCGACTACTTCACAACTCTCTGGATGGATAAAGTAGTTTCTATTTGAGTTGGAGGCAGGGGAGGAAAGCAATTTGAAATAGCTTTCTTTCTTTAGGTGATCAATTGATACGAGAAACGTCTCACATACCATGGTAGTTACAATTACAAATAATCAACTCTCGGTGACATTCGCAGTGGAATTCTTATTAGAGGCCGAAAAAGAAAATATACTCCTCACACTCATTTTATTTCATACAGCAAGAGATTTATCGGCCACACACGTGCTAGCTTCCATACGCCTCATCTGTTTGTTTCCGCCTAATGCGTACGTTGTCGATTCGATGTTGAAATTCACCTTTGCTTCGTCATCCCATGTGTAGTCTCCTTTCTTCCTCCAATTTCGTCTGTTTTTCTATAAATCCTGTCTGTCTAACCTCTGACATTCTTACTATATGATCAGTTCACCTCCACGTTCTCTCTAGCATTCTGAAGATGCTAAGGTGTTTGTAATGCTCAAGTGGATGAAGTGAAGGAATTTTGCTGTCTTGGATGCAAAACTACTAAAGCCTAACCAAATAAGGGGAATATAAGTGGAAGACCAGCACAAGCACTCCTCGCAAAAAGAAATATTCTATTGTCAAAGATTGGACTTCATTTGAGGAAGAACTTTCCGGTAACGTTCGTTTGGAGCATAGCATTGAATGACATCACATCATGGACTGAGGGTAAATCGTCGAAGGAGAGAATCCAACCGCTTGAGATGTGGTGCGATAGAAGGATATTGAAAATTATATGAAGTGGTAAGTTAAAAAATTAGGAAGTTCTCCACATTAGAGGCGAGGAGAGGAACATGTAGAAATTACTGAAAAACCAATCAAACGACTGTTGAGAAAGAAAAGGGGATTGCGCAGTTCATTTCTTCTGATCCTCCATTCTTTGATGTCTTCATCTATTATGAGACTGTTCTTAATATTTATAATTCGAATGTTAACAGCTTTTCCTCTTTTCTTTTTTTTTAACGTTACACTTTCAGATCCATATAATAGTATCGTAACTGTCGTATATTAGCATTCACGACCATTTTTGTCAAAACTGTCACGTACCATTATAAAATTTCATTAAATTGATAAAACCAGCCAATCTAAATTAATTTCTGCTAGACAGACAGGGTATCCAGGAAATGAGTCCCTGATTTCTAAACTAAATATCTCGAAAATTAATATCGATACATGTGCAACAAGTGGTATATTTATAGTGATAGCTGTAAGAATTTTATAGAGAAGTTTCGAAATATCTAGTTCGAAAAGGTGCCAATAAATGACGAAGAGCGCTGTGCATGTCGTACATTATTAGCGTGCCTAGTTAAATTCACATCATGTTTTTTTCCAGATGTCCACCACTTGCAGTACGGAGGTGGCAAAAACGAACAATGAAATTTGCTGTAATATAGTGCAGTATCCGAGCGGAAATGTATTCATGTGCCACACAGATCGCCGATTCGAGGTCATTCAGTGTGGTGGGATGTGCCTGCTGAAGTGGCCGAACGGTTCTAGGCGCTACAGTCGGGGACCGCATGACCGCTACGGTCGCAGGTTCGAATCCTGCCTCGGGCATGGATGTGTGTGATGTCCATAGGTTACTTAGGTTTAAGAAGTTCTAAGTTCTAGGGGACTGATGACCTCAGAAGTTAAGTCCCATAGTGCTCAGAGCCTTTTTTTTTCACAAAAAGTATCACAAGAAGTCAGATCGGGTGAAGTCGGAGGTCAATCCATTTCTACTGCATTAAATTTGCAACATTCCATCGCAGTGACTATTTCCGATGTATTCACCAAGAAAGCGAAGAGCTGTTCAGTGTGACATGACCTGGCCCCATCTTGCATGAACCACCCGGTGCCTGGTCGATCCTGCAATACAAGCTGTGTAGTGACAAAATCTTAGGAAATTGCAACATAACGTTCACTATCGATCGTTTCTCGCGTTAAAAAAGGAGCCAATGAAGCCTGTGCTGTATACCGCATTATAAATATTAACTTTGGGAGATTACAGTGATTTCGCTTTGTTATGACCAGACGAAACTTCAATCGTTCGGCCATAAGTGTGGGTTCCTAATTCCTCTGCCGGATAGCTCTTCAGAACAATAACATATGAAACACTAACTCACTTTGTTACATAAATGAATAAAAAGATGTATTAACTTGACACAGTTCTTTGCCAGGGAAGTTCTTGAATATTTACAATACATACAATCACAGACTTTTCTCAAAGTAAAATGTTCATCATTTACAAAAGTATATTTCCATTTTTACTTGCGTAACTCTCTAGTCTTACTTAATGACGTTGACTGCTTCAGATGAGGTCACGAACTGGGGCAGAATGTTTCTGTGCTCTGCTCTATATTGACCGCTGTGGGAGGTTACTGCTGTGCCGAGAGGGAGGGCGCATCTTATTCAGCCTCCCCCATTCGTCGTTGCTCATTGAAGTGAGTCATCCCAAGTGTCTGTGGTATCAATATGTGTTCATGACCGTGGTGTGGCACCGTGATCTTTGTACGACACCACACGCTTTACAAAAATGGACACTTTCAGAATGCCAAAATCGCCAATTTTGTTCATTCACGACTCCATTTAGATTGAAGTGTGCTTCATCTGTGTAACAGATGCAGCCAAAATCAAATCCTTCATTACCAATCACTGTGACAGTCTGATTTGCAAGATCAGTCTTCTGTCGACAGCTCGTACAGGTGGCTTTGCATTTTAAGTAGAAACGTATGTAGACTTTGTCTCAGTATTTTATGGGTGCTGAAACGCTTCAGAGCAGTCTCTGCTGGCATTCTTCGGACGAATTTCCTTGGATTTAGCTCAATAATTCCAGAAACCGTGGGATCTTCATTAGGAGTGGCTACAGTTTGCCTGGGACCAACATACCCCGCTAGATCATCAGCCAAGCCCCCTGTCCGTTGTAATTTAATGAAGAACCTGCAAATGGTTTCCGCATTGCATCCTCCTGTAACGTTAAATGGTGTTCGCCTTGCTGTCGTAGGACTGTGTTCCAATCTGTGGTACTCCAGTGCCAAATATACACGGTGTTCAGTGGGAAACAAGATTTCAACCTCTTCCTTCTGTACACTAACCTCCTTTCAGGTTTGGCCGAGCGGTTCTAGGCGCTTCAGCCCGGAACCGCGCTGCTGCTACAGTCGCAGGTTCGAATACTGCCTGGGGCATGGATGTGTGTGATGTCCTTGGGTTGGTTGGGTTTAAGTAGTTCTAAGTCTAGTGGACTGATGACCTCAGATGTTAAGTCCCGTAGTGCTCAGAGCCATCCTTTCCCGTTTCAGCGGCTTTGAACTGCAGAGTACTATTTACTGGCACTACGTATTGTGATTACAGAGCCAACTATTAGCAACTTTTCGAATTATTTCGAAATTTCTATATAAAGTCTGCATAAAATTTTTACAGCTTTCATAGTATACACACCATTTATTTTACTCGTATGTCGATCTTAGGTTTCGAGATATTTGATTTTGAAATCAGGGACTCCTCGGTGGACACTTTGCAAGAGCACAAGTATAGTTGACGATAACGTCAGTGATTCCTGTATGTAGCTATTAAATTTCCGTATTAATTTATTATTCTGGAGGATTGTTTAAATGTTTAGTTGGGAACCCCATTGGCTGTGAGATGAGCAGAGGCCAGCCAAAGCAGAGCCAAGTCAGTGTCCACCCATTAGTGGGGCCATTGTCCTCCTCAAAGCACGAGCACCATCGCTAGGGCAAGGGGAGGGGAAGCCATGCAGAAGCTGGGACTAGTATATTGTCTGTGCCCCAAGTTCTGCTGGAGAGGCACCGTCTATTTTTATGTTCTAAACTATGGAAAAGTATTGTGTCCTGTTTTATGGTTGGAGGGCCACTGGCGTCAAGGAGATGCCTCAAAGGCTAGCAATAACGGGGAGTGAAGTACCGCAATGCCCTGCACCCTGCAGGAAGCCCGTATTCCAGGAAACAATAGACCCAGGTTGGTGCAAAGATTTGATATCTAAAGTGGAGTGCGAGAAGAGACCATTCGACTCCTTTGTGCCATCAACGTGGTGACAAGTTAACTTAATCGTTGTTGATTCTACTAAGAAACGGTAAAAGCAGCTATCATTGAATAATATGAAAAAAATCTGGAGTGGGGGAACCGAACTTGCTTGTGTGTACGTACAGGCGTAGTCGGCTGAAAGACGAAATACGATACATAGTGGGAGTCAGAAGTTACATGTTTCTGAGCTGCAGCACTAAAATCCCCCAGGACTGGTAAATTATGTTAGAACTGGGCATGTAAGTGAGATAGGTGCATTGTGAGAACTGGTCTGATTAGTCAGCACTCGAAAGAATCGATGGTACATAAGAATCAATAGTACCCAAGATCTTTTTACAAAATAATTAATGTAGATTTTTCTTTTATTTCTAAGCTCAGTGGGCATTAAATATCAATTTTGATACAATGAAAACGCTATAATTTGCGATTATTTCATTCCCTGGACGTAGAAAGAATTAGTTCTAGAGAAAAAATGAACATGAGCTTCTTGTAAGAAATTTAATATAGTTGAATATTGTATTGGTAAATATTTTCGTTAGAAGCCTTAGTGGGTTTGTAGAAAAGTATCCGCTAATAGTCACAATAAAAGGTTGTTTATTTGTCACACGACCGGTTTCGGGCTTGCGCCCAACTTGAGGTGTTTATACATTCATGTACATGTTTGTATTGTTGGAGATCAGTGTATAAATTCAAGAAATATTATTTGCTGGTGACTACCCAGATACAAGTGGGACAATTGTAAGTGGTAAGGCAGCATTTGACGAAAATATATCTGTACTTACAAAAAGATGAAGCATCATTATTACAGTTATGCTGTGGTGATAGTTTTGCACTTAGTTACATACTTATGGTCATTTTCACGTCCATATATCAGTTTTACCAAGTATAGCTTCATATTACACTATTATGATGTGCACTCGTCAAATACACTGTTTACATACAAAAAATGGTTCAAATGGCTCTGAGCACTATGGGACTCAACTGCTGAGGTCATTAGTCCCCTAGAACTTAGAACTAGTTAAACCTAACTAACCTAAGGACATCACAAACATCCACGTCCGAGGCAGGATTCGAACCTGCGACCGCAGCGGTCTTGCGGTTCCAGACTGCAGCGCCTTTAACCGCACGGCCACTTCGGCCGGCTACATACAAACATGTGGGCTGTGGTCAAAGAAGTTAGATGTAGCAGATGTAAAGATGTTGCTCACACAGAAACTTGTAGGTTCTGGTCAAAGAACTTAGCCACAGAAAGTGCAAAGGTGCTGCATATATAGAAATTTAAAAAGCTATTATAGACTGCGACGTTTTTTGACACACATTATTAAATTTTTTGATTCACATTTTTGACGGAGAACTTAGATCTAGGAAGTACAATGTTGTTATATATATATGAAATTGCTCAAAGCTATTGCAAATTAAAAAATGACAGCTAGAACTATTTTGAGCCACACTGTTGTCAGAGAACTTAGATCTAGGAGGTACAATAACGTTACACTTATGAAATTTTTGAAAGCTATTACACAGTATAGAATGCCAGTTACAGCACGTGTTTACAATATGACTATTACAAATTATGATAACGACACTTGGACTGTTGTGACTGCTACATCGAATTTCCATAGAATATTACTTTGTTATTATATTAGAGGATAATTATTTTCTGTTTTTGAATATTTCATGAAATATGTGAAGATAGGGTTTGCTTGCAAGTTCCACTTGTTCGTTCAGAACAAGGTCTGGTGAGTTAGAGCTGTGGATATAAATTTCTAGCTCTTCAAGCAGATTCATTTTCTTTCCTTTGTTCACAGTATGTATTATTTGTAAGTTTTCTGTGAATAATTTTATTGTGACTGGTAGCGGATATTTTTCTACAACCCCATAAAGGAACAGTCACGGAGTTCGACAGCATCCACTATGGATAAAATTCGTAGAAGCCTTAGTTTTCGAGTTACTCAAGACAAACGTAATAAAGTGACATTTAAACGCCCCCCCCCCCCCCTTTAACCATCCTAACGCTCTCTTCCCACAAGTGGGGATTTCTGTTTTCAGCATGTAGTTCATGACAATCTTCCCTACATTTGTACAAAAATTTGCAACTGCACTAATTTTTTCCCCTAATTTTGCCTTCTTGACTGAACTAGTAGCCCCGATTATGGAGACAAGATTTGCATGCGGACATGAAGTAGGAGTTTCTGTGCATGACACTGTCATTAACGCCATCTCTTACGTAGTTCCGTTCTTTATTGTACTGTGCAGTGCATACACAACGAACATCTTTCAGTCCTTGAAATGATACCAAATCGATGCTAATTGCAATTTCTGGGGACTACTATTACGCAGTCGCTAACTGTTACCTCTTTCTCCTGCCTTTGGCTCCGTGAGTAATCACCAGGAATCTTTCGCAGGTAATTATGGTAATGACTCAGACAGATGGTGTAACTAGCAGCGACTGAATCAAAATAACGGGGTTTGAAACGGCTGTATACGTGTTACTAGACAAGGCAAGCTGTGATCCCGGCCACAATGGCCACACCGTCGTGATTCCTAGAAAGACAAATAGAGACAGAAACCGGTACACTACGGTATTGTTGCAAATGGATCAGTTCTGTCCCCCCCCTGATGGAGTGTTTCCGAAGTTGCTACAGGAAAACAATTGGAGCTGTGTGCCTTACTCTTTTTGAACAGACAGTTTGCTTGCAGTATACACAAGATTAATTTCTCTGGTGATACCACTTTCTTCAGTCAACTGTGACCGACAAATAGTAATGATAATCTTCGTGATGTACGTTATTACCCTACCGGAAGTAGCTCACCGTCAAAACTAATGTCAACAGTAATGAAGAAATACTTTTCCTCCAACGTTGCAACGGTAAATCTATTAAACGCTGTTTTTTAGCCTCTACACTAAAACTTTAACCTGTTATTCGCAAGATTCGAAGAAATGTCTTACGAGTCCAGTGTGAATGATACAATAGCAGTCGGTTTATATATTTTTACAGTAAAACATTAAACACACAAGAGAAGACACAATAAAAGTTCAGTGGAATAGTTGTTTGGTATTAGTAATGTTATATAACTTGAGAGAATTGGTTCACAGCCTAATGTGTGAATTCATGTCTTATGTATTAAACCAGTTGCTCTTATCATTTGCTTGTGCTTTATATTACGAGGAGATGTCTGTCCTGATCCACCTAGATGCAAGTCATCCATATGATTTTTAACTTGATTACTTTTCGTGTTATGTTCCGTCTTGTTAAATGACAGTTTATTCTTAAACTGCCCCGTAACCTTTTCTTGTTCAAAATGGTTCAAATGGCTCTGAGCACTATGGGACTTAACTTATGAGGTCATCAGTCCCCTAGAACTTAGAACTACTTAAACCTAACTACACACATCCATGCCCGAGGCAGGATTCGAACCTGCGGCCGTAGCGGTCGCGCGGTTCCGGACTGTAGCGCCTAGAACCGCTCGGCCACCCAGCTCGGCCTTTTTTTTTTTTTTTTTTTTTTTTTTTTTTTTTTTTTTTTTTTTTTTTTAAATATGCAGATCCCAATAGTCTGTCACGTAAGCTCACTAACGCTGCATGAAAACTGCAAGCAATATTCACTACTGCCAATTACTACTATTCTAATTATTTCCTTATCCCCTTTCCTCTTATTATAGCGAGGGGCTCTTCGATTACAGTAGCCAAGGGGTTTTTATCTGGGACGTAAAACAGAAGTTTCAGTTAATTTAATGGAATGGTTGTAAAGTTTTTTTTTTTTCTGAAAGCCATTCTCTGCGCAGGTATGAAACAGAGGAGGACGGTCAGCCATCCCAGCCCAGCAGGAACAAGAGGAAAGGGGGGCAGTGTGCTATAAAACAGCGTTGTGTGAGAAGAAAAAGGGACCCTTTTTAACTGAGATAAAAGTCTGGAAGACAGGAGGGAACACGAGCTTATGAAGCACGGGAGCAGCAGTTAAGCCCAGTGGAGGCAGCTTGAATGTTTCTTCAAATTTTAGTAAAACGTTGTCTGATTCGTTCTTAGTAGTTATCTCGGCAGCACAGGTGAACACCCATGCGTGTGTACGTGGGTGTCTCTTGGTTGGCCGTGACTAAAAATCTATCATGTGGTGAAGATATTTTCTTTCTTCTTCCAGACACCACGGGAGAAATATACCTCATTGGTTAACTATGACAAAATTCTCAAGAGTAGAAAATTTTAAAACTTGTTTCTTAAATTATCATTGGTCGGGTCTCACAGGTCTGCTGGAATTAGGTGAGATTCCGATGCGGGCAGAACCTGCAACGTTTCGTAGAGGAAAGTTAGAACACACTTGCTGGAGGGACAGCGTAGAAGACACTTGCTTCTAGGAGACCAAAGAGAAGATGTTTCTCTTTCGGCCGCTGCAGACACTTGTTCCAGGGCTTGAGGCAGAACATTGGATCTTAAGAGTGGCACAGCTAGATTTCTCCGATTTATAACAGAGCACGGAGGCCGTGCTGATCTTAGGATTTTCAGCCACTGTTGCGGCCATCCTCTGTGTCGCATATCTTCAGAGTGGTAAACCATCGTCACAGCCATCGAGACAAGGTGAATGCGAAGTCAATTAATTTGCATCAGATTTTTATTTCGCAGATCTAATTTTCACTGCCAGCTAGTTGCACTCATCATACATTTAGGCGAGATTATTGGTGTTCGTGGATGTTTTCTGCGACATTTCTTTAAATTGTTAATCTTTTCTGCAATCATCGGCCATATTTGCAACACGGTTTTATATCGCTGTTTTATGTATCCACCCACCTATGCCAAAGTTGTAGTTTGTATTTTCAGTGAAATGCCCACTTATAAAATGTTTCCATCTTTGATTCAGTGTTTAATCATTTCTGATGTATCTTGGCAATAAACCAGATTGTTATACTGGCCATTAGTCAGTCACATAAATACAGGGTGTTAAATAAAGTGTCACTTATACATGCAGGACATGGTTGTCAGTCAAAACTTGAAGAAAAATTTCGATAATAATATGTTCGGAAACCAATACCTGCTGAGATATTGTCCGTTTTACTTGTAGCGAATAATGTGTATTTGCTAATGAGGCAAATTACCACAACAAGCACGTATAGGCAGATGTAAATCTTCGAGGAATCGTGGAAGAGACGCATCAGAATCGCTTAGTATCAATGCATGGCCAGGAATAGTTGATGGCAGATTCATAGAGCCATACACTTATTGAAATAGATTAACATATGATTTATACAAACCAGGGAACTACCTCATTTTCCACGGATCGTGCGACTGTACCTCATCACAGTGTTTCAAGGGTGATGGACTGGCCGAGGAGATCCATTGGCATGGCCTCCACGTTCAATGGACCCAAATCCAATGGATTTCTGACTATGGAGGCATTTAAAGACATAGTTGTATGCCCAACTCTTTGGTATGTGCAGATGTTGCATGAGCGTGTGACCAATCATCTGACTCAATCCCAATGGAGACGGGTGTATTTGTAAGGGTGCGTGTTTCACTGCGAAGAAGGGCTGAACGACGCATGCGGATGGGCAATAACCACATGATCACTGCTTCTACGAAACAGAGAGACGGGATTAACAGAACAGATTCGCCCATACATCAACATGTATTGGTTTGTGAATACATAATTATAGCAACTTTTCTTCTAGTTTAGATCAGCAACCTGCTGTAGGAATATGTGACACTTCTTTAAACGCTCTCTGCTCACTGGCAGGTATAGCAACTGTCAGGCTACAGTTCATTGGTAGAACACTCGGAAATTGTCTGCAAAAGAGACCACACTAAAAACTATTTTAATTGACTATCTGGATATATTTCACTGTGAAGACAAACAACTCAAATCTGCAGGAGTTTGTAGATTACTTTCTTCTGCAGCACTGAATGGTGAAGCAACAAACGGGAGACAAGAACAGAAACAAATTATAGATTTCACGAAAATCATTACTTTAAAGTAGATTTACAGTTCTATACGACTAAGATGCTATAATGTGTATTCGACCGATCACAGAGACAACTGCTGACAGAGAGAGCGAACTTTTTTAATGGTGCTCTTAATAATAGAACAGCATGAAGATCTCAGATGATAAAAAGTAATTTGTCTTTCTGCGATTAACATAACAGCAGTACATATTTTACTCTCTGGTACATCACATAGTAATGATTATTATTATTTTCGTACAAAAGCGTCTCATATTACAAATATCACATAATTTGCGTCACACATAAACCCGTATACTGTATATCACACATCCGTCATAATTATTCTTGTTGTTTTTTTTTACAAAATTCCACACGTCCTTTCGTATGGGGACGCTACAATACTCAGGATAATTTCCAGTTTTCAAGAAAAATCCAGTGTTCAAGAAGGTTTCAGGTTTGCAAGATGAGTTTCATGTCTCAAGAAGATTCTCTAGACTTTTCAAAGAAGAAATTCATACGTTTATTAGCAATTTCTAATTGTGTAGTAGGCAGACCGTAAGTCTCTCTATCTTAAGGTTAGCGTCGCTCCTCACTTGAGGCATTGTTTCTTTTTCTAAAGGTACTTGTAGCAATATCTGTGGGTGTCATGTGCTGTAAATTATTCTTCTTCCCTCACACTATTTTTGTAGAGAGATCAGCCTATTTAACACTATGCTGCATTCTAAAACTGTTGAAACAATGTTTAATGACTTTAAAATGATATATATAATACATTTTTCAGTCTGATTCAAATGTGATTTTGGTTTTTCTGAATTACATCAGATTTCTGTACAAATAACGCCTGAAGTTTTCTCTGAAATCACATTTTTCCTAACAAGGAATTTTTTAATTGTATTAAGGCAAATAATTCATTTTGTAACCGTGTACGAATCATTTCACACTGCATTAAAGGAGACAATTAAATATGTTTACTTAAAATGCTAAAAATTATTACAGACACACAAAAATATGTCAGAATTTAATTTCCCTTCTGTGATTTCACTGCATTTTCGCTTTCTGACATGGGATGAAATTTGTATTCTTCGCTTGTCTCCCTTTACCAGTGATATCCCTCTATGGCAAAAAACAGTAGTTCATTCTCAAATAACTTCCAGGAATTCAGCCAGGTAACACTTTCAGCGGTCGCTGAAAGTGTTACCTGGCTGAATTTCCGGAAGTTATTTGAAAGTTGTATACGCCAGGAGAAACTCAGGTCTCACAGTAGTTCATTCTACCTTCTCCGGTACATCTTTCCCATCTCTTTGATGTCCTGGTCCAAACATCCTCCTTGTTCTTCACTGGCATCGCCGAGGTTCGCAGAGAAAATGTGAATGTAGAAAATGAAGCTTCACACTCATGTTACATATTAATTTCATAAAACTCTGCAACATAGTTTTAACTGTAGTTTTATAATTCCGGTGTGTGTTGTTACCCAGATCTTTACCCACTACTTTTTTTTTGTTACCTAACACTGGAAGCAGCCACCATCTTTTGGGAGTGCTTTGGTGAACGGTTCCATTAATCCAGGCTTGTTGTGAAGAGGAGGCAGTAGTGTCTTGTTAGGTTGAACAATTGGTTCCTTTATTACATTCTGTGAACCGTGTTGGGAGGTGTTTCTTTCGGGTTACTTGCTTACCTTCCACTGTCTGTCTTTGGCTCGGCTGTCCCACTCACAAATGAAACACGACACTTCTGTGTAGACGGATTAATGGCCAACTAACATGCCACCTACTTTCAAACCCACAAATACTGTCCAAGTATGTTTTTCATAGTTCAAGTAGTACCACAAATATTTGTATTTTTAGTTAAAGGAATTTGGCCAAATCGATGACTTTTGTGCATGCGACTATAAGCATCTTGCATGTACGGCTTGCAGGGCACAAAAAATTATTATTTGCACCATACATACCAATCTGAGCCTGATGAGCAGTTTGTAAAGATTCTTCCGCAAGATGGACCCTACTGTTGACACCTTTATATGTAATTTCCTTTCATCAGTCAAAAAACCTTGAAAGCTGTAATTTTTGTTGGTACTGATATTCATAAATTGATAATATATCGCGAACTTGATAACTCCGTGAAAGCTACAGTAAAACATGCATACACATTCTTCGGATCTGTTAGTGAGAACTTTCTAGGGAATAAAAAAATATCAAAATTACAATAAAGCCTGTCAAAATTATGTTGGAAATTTTAACAAGAATGACTGCGAGATAAGAATAAAGTTCCACTTCTTCAAGACCACTTCCTCCAGGACAATGAAGGAGATGGAGAAGAGATGTCAGGGAAGATGGAATGAAAGTATGAAGGCCGACTATTATTAGTTGTTGAAGGGGACAGCGTTTAGTTGTTGAAGGGGACAGCGTGAATTAAGTCCTCAGAGGAAATAAAAAATTAGTAGTGATGAAAATTAAATGTTGCTAAGTGAATTGCCTGTAGTATTTTTAGTATACTAGCTGCAGTGCCCGCCATTGCTCGAGATGTTAAGTATCTACCACAGAAACTGACTGGCTATGTGTCTTGATACTCATAGCGAATGCAAGCTGCATGCGAAACTGCAATCGAACAGTAATAATAACAATAATAATAATAATAATAATAATAATTTTGACCTTGACTGAAATTATATTCTAGTACTCGTGCTATCATTACATAAATCTTTGAAACAAGAGACATTATTTTGTGAAAAATTCTAATGTAATAGAACAGAATGAGAGTAATTTTCAGAATCAGTTTTAGAGATCGATCCTAGAACACCTTTGTTTGAGAAATAATCGAACATGTTTTGCAAGGAAAACAATATTCTTAATTAATTCTTCGTTTGGTCGATTTCGATGTTTATATTGTTTCCACGCACATAAAATAAAAACATACCAACGTGGAAAACATTGTAGCCTATGTACCTATCTGAAAATATCACAAGATGTAATAAGAATCGTGTTACAGATATGGCCCAAGCCGTTTCCTCTACTTATAAGTGGAAAACTGTCATACGGAATATGATGAGAATACGTGGCACACAAATCAAATTCTATTCCACATATGAAGCCACATTTGACATAATCCTTATACAACATAATATGTGGACCCAAACCACGTCCTTATATTATTCGACAACATGACAGTAAGTCTTAATGTAACCATTGACTGTATATACAGACGACTGCAGTCAGCTGTTCATTAATGTTGCCAAAGATATACTTTACAGATAACAGATACAGATAACATTATTGCAGAATATCATGCCGTTGTAATAGGGGGTTACTTCAACTTGCCAGGTGTAGATTGGGAGTATTATGCCATCAAAAGTGGTGCCAAAGACAGGGAATCGTGTGGCATTGTTCTGGATGTCTTGTCAGAACATTACCTTGAGCAGATAGTAAGAGAACCAACTCATGAGTGTAACGTCTTGACCTCCTGGCCAGAAACAGACCTGAACTTATCGAATCAGTTAACGTAGAGCAAGGTATCAGTGATCATAAGGCTGTGACAGCATCTATGACGACGGAACCTACAAGGAATGTTAAGAATGGTAGGAAGATACATTTGTTCAGCAAGGGTGACAGGATACGAATTTCAGAATATCTCAGCAGTCAGTATCAAATATTCGGTGATGAGGACGAAGATGTGAAGAACAAATGGAAAAAATTCAAAGGCATCTTTCAATAAGCCCTAGATAAGTACGTTCCGAGTAAGGTATTAAGGGATGGGATAGACCCACCATGGTTTAATAGCCGTGTTAGAGAAGTTCTACGTAAACAAAGAGCACTTCACTCAGATTCAAGAGAAGTAAAAGCATAGCTGACAAACTAAAGCTGAAAGCAGCGAAAATGAGAGTAAGTCGAGCAATGAGAAAAAGAGTTCAATGATTTCGAAAGTAAAAACTATAAGAGATTTTGGTCGTATGGAAAATCAGTAAGTGGGTCACAATCAACTATTCATTCTGACAGCGACCAACCGGCACCGAAACGGAGAAGGCCGAAATACTGAATTCGGTCTTCGGAAGTCGTTTCACCGCGGAATATAGTAACACTGTCCCTCCTTCCAACCGAAGTGGCAGATATTGAGATAACGGATCGCGTAATTGAAAAGCAGCTACAATCGCTTAGTAGTGGAAAGGCTTCAGGACCGGATGAGATACCTATAAGATTCTATAAAGATTATACAAAAGAACTTGCTCCCCTTCTAGCAGCAATTTATCGTAGATCGCTTGAGCAATGAAAGATACCTAACGACCGGAAAAAAGCGCAGGTCATTCCCATTTTTAAGAAAGGCCGTAAGACAGATCCACACAATTATATACCTATGTCGTTGACGTCAATCTGTAGTAGAATTATGGAAAATGTTTTATGCTCAAGAATTATGACGTTCTTGGAAAATGAACAGCTGCTCTATAAAAATCAAAATGGATTGCTCAAACAGAGATCCTACGAAACTCAGCTCGCTCTGTTCCTCCACGAGGTCCACAGCGCAGTGGACAACGGCGCTCAGGCTGATGCCGTGTTCCTTGACTTCAGTAACCTATTTGACACCGTCCCGCATTGCCGTTTAATGAAAAAAAAAAACGAGCTTACGGAGCATTGGAGCAGACCTGCGATTGGATTCAAGACTTTCTTACGGATAGAACTCAACACGTCGTTCTTAACGGAACTAAATCGACAGATGTAAAGGTAATATGCGGAGTACCACAGGGAAGTGTGATAGGACCGTTGCTGTTCGCAATGTATATAAATGATCTTGTAGAAAGCTTCGGATGGTCTTTAAGGCTATTCGCAGATGATACAGTTGTTTATACCAAAGTAGCAACGCCAGAAGATAGTAAGGATTTGCAGAAGGACCTGCAGACAATTTATGAATGGTGCAGACTCTGGCAGTTGACCCTGAACGTAAATAAATGTAACATATTGCGCATACATAGGAAACGAAAACCACTATTGTACAGCTACACTATTGATGACAAACAGCTGGAGACAGCGTCTGTCGTAAAATATCTAGGTGTAACTATCCAGAGCGACCTTAAGTTGAATGAACATATAATACAGATAGTGGGAAAAGCAGATACCAAACTCAGATTCATCGGAAGAATCAGAAGGAAATGTAGCTCATCCTCGAAAAAAGTGGCTTATAAGGCGCTTGTTCACCCGGTTCTTGAGTATTGTTCACCTATCTGAGATCCCTATCAGATAGGACTGATAGAGAAGATCCAACGAAGAGCACACAAATGGCTCTGAGCACTATGGGACTCAACATCTGTGGTCATCAGTCCCCTAGAACTTAGAACTTCTTAAACCTAACTAACCTAAGGACATCACATACATCCATGCCCGAGGCAGGATTCGAACCTGCGACCGTAGCAGTCGCGCGGTTCCGGACTGAGCGCCTAGAACCGCTCGGCCACCACGGCCGGCGTTCCGTCACAGGCTCGCTTAGCTGGCGAGAGAGCGTTACAGAGATGCTGAACAAACTCCACTGCCAGTCGTTACAAGAGAGACGTTGTGCATCACGGAGAGATTTACAATTGAAATTTCGGGACAGCACTTTTCAGGAGGAGTCAGACAACATATTACTCCCCCACACATACATCTCGCGTATTGGCCACGAGCAGAAAATTAGAGAAATTAGAGCCAATTCAGAGCCTTACAGACAATCATTCTTCTCACGCACTATTCGCGAGTGGAACAGGGATGGAGGGATCAGATAATGGTACCGAAAGTACGCTCCGCCACACACCATTAGGTGGTTTGCGGAGTATGATGTAGATGTAGATGTAGATAACATCGGGACTATCAACTACGACCTGTCAGAAACAGATGACTCAAATTAAGACATGCGAACGTCTATAAATGAATTATGTAAGGTACTGTACAACGTACCTAGCAAAAGGAAAAACGAAAATAATCTTTTATTCAAGCTAATACATCAGTTTAAATTATGCTCTTTACATTAGGTTAAGAACGTCCTGTCCACTGTAAATTTCAAGCAGATAACTACGTTATTATAATATCCATATTCCGAAGATATCACACCCAATATTGACTTAATGTCCTTAGTCGTTACATACCATACATGCTTCATAAAAGTTTTTTTTCTGCCTGAGGAAATAAAGTAAACATACTGACATGCCTGAATGCGGCATATACTTTACACCATACACTCTCAGTCCATTACTTGCTTGTGTATGTGCGTGTTTGCAGTAGGTAACAGGATCTGCTTAAATAAAGCTGTCAATCGCAGTATCAGCATGTCTTATAGAAATTAAGTAATTTCTGTTTGTTTTTAGTCATTTTGGACTGGAATGTGTTAAGATCATGCTCCATGTGCTACTACACCGTACATTCGGTAACGTCCTATACATTTATATTCCAGTCGAGATGTTTAAATAATTTGTGGGATTTAATACTAAGTTTTTGCAGCTCTGCATATGTTTCAGTTATCTTTCAAAATAAACAGTATTCAGTTTTACCACATTAAAAAAATTGTGGTGAATCGCGGTATTTTTTTTTTTTAATTCAGTATTTTAATCTTATTGTGGCTCAGAACAATGCATTCACCACCAATATAAACTTTTCATTCATAAAATCTGCTGTCAGGGCCAATGAAGTTAACAAATTGTAATTATTCAGACAAGGAATGTTACATACTTTAGAGGTGAGATCATAATGGTCTAAGTGAAACGCGATATTGTCGTAAATGTGTGTTTTGTTTCTTCATTTCTCACATCTCCATGGCAAAATAAGGGTAGTGTGTCACTTACAGAAGAAAATTAACTTACGAAAATACCGGGGAGAGGGGTTGCGGGGGGGGGGGGGGGGGGGGAGGAATATATGGAATGGTTATTTCCGGGAATAAATAGCCTTAAAAGTTCCCAAGGATATGGCACAATTAAAACAAAGCTAAGGACATGTTCAAATTAACATTTTAAGTGTCATGTAAAAGGAAATGCGTAAATTTAGATCTTGAGTGTTATTATTACGTTGATGTTGATTATGGAAGTGGTGGTGGTGATTGAGAAGGCAAAATGCGAAACTCGAAGCCCGCGTCGTGTCACGGATGTATCACCACCAGCATTGCCTCTTGCCGTCACATCATGAGGTACAGCAGAAAGATTTGAAATCGAACCCAGGACTCTGGAGCGTAGTATGGTGATCGGATTCGTATGCCACCAGTTTTTCTTCTCCCCTTGTCCGCCAACTGCAAGCGATATATTTTTTTTATAGCCGGGTTTTCAAACAGCTGCATGTGAATCTATAGATACCATAGAAACACTCTAGGCTACGGAGGCAGACTAGATACAGATGACACGTCCAGGTATACGGTAGAAATGATCTGAGAGCTCTACGTCACAGCCGTTTTGTCCAGTATTTTAGTAATATACGAGCGCGCAACGTAGCATACAGATCTGGCAGTGAAAGTCCTTCTTATTTTCACTTCATACGAATTTCCCTGAACTCCATGAGACGCGTCTCTTCTCTTCCCTATACTGCGCTTATAGACTGAATACGCTCTTTTACGTAGTGCATCTTGCAGTCACGAAGCAGACATTACGACATCCGACGTTCCGACTATTTTTTCTGAAACCAACAACCCGGAAGAAAAGCGTGTTGGAAAGAGCCAGCGATTAGGCTAAGTGATTACTTTTTGTGTTTTTTTTTCCTGCAGCCATCTGTTCGGCGCATATTCATAGCCACCAACTGATTAGTAATGTGTGCATGACGGAGACATACATGAACGAAAGGGGCACTTAAGGGACGTCAGTAGCTCAGTTACTGCCCTTTTTTTTTTGTGCCGCAACGCGATCTATGTTCGATCCCACAGATTAGAATTCACCCAGCAAACGCAGGGCAACTGCTACTCTGAAGTGAAGAAGTCGGCGCAGGAGAGGAATTCGTGGTGAGCCGCCTCTAACATGTCAGAAGACGATAAAAAAAAAATCTGTCTGGTATTGCAGCAGTAATTGTATTATGCTGTTATGGTGCTGACAATGACTTGTTTTGGCCTTACTGATCAGTCATAGGAGATGTAAAGTAATTGAACCATTGATACTGTATACAGGAATGTTAAGCGTAATTTCGGGACAGTGTCGGTGTACGAAAAGCAGATAGGGAATGTTAGTTAAATGCAGGAGAACGTCGAAGGCATGTAGGACGGTAATGAGTTACGATAAAGGAGGAGGAATTTGACATGAAAGAAAACGGTAGTATAGTAACACAGCAAGAGTTTGACAAAGCACTGGACGATGTAAGTTCGAAAAATTGGAGCGAGTGGTTGGTGTCAAAAATGTTTGAAACAGGAGACATGCCGTTGAGACTTCCAGAACATCAGTATGATAGCGTTTAAAACAGGGCATGCTGATAAATCTAGAACTAGCAACTAATCAGTCTGACATTTCACGCTTGGAAACTGCTGATAATAATGGTACATAAAGCAGAGGGAAGAACTGAGAAGTACTGGACTCGCATTCGGGAGGACGACGGTTCACACCCCCGTCGGCCGTTCGGATTTAGGTTCTCCGTGGTTTTTCTGAATCGCTTAAAACAAACGCCTGGAGGATTCCTTTGAAAGGGCACGGCCGATTTCATTCCCCGTCCTTTCGTAATTGAGATTGTGCCCCGTTTCTAATGACTTCGCTGTCGACGGAGCGTTAAACTCCTCATCCGTCCTCCTCCATTTGAGAAGTACTGGACAACGCTTAGTTAAGCAGAGGAAAAAAATCGACATACTACACTCATGCTCATAAATTAAGGATAATGTTGATACATGGTGAAACAACGCTCGGGTGGTCGGTTTGCGGGTTTAAAACACCTCGCGGTATGCGATCCATTTGACCTGCGGTCGTCGCACGGTGCGCTGGCAGCAGTCCACATACGCAGAGGTGTGTTGGTGCATGTCAGACTACGGTGCAGCGAGTAAGTGTGCAGACGTTTACAGACGTGCTAATGGTGACAGTGAGTTGAAAATGGCTCAAAGAACACACACTGATGACGTTATGACGGGTAGAATACTAGGGCGACTGGAGGCTGGTCAAACACAGCAGGTCATAGCATGGACCCTCCGTGTGCCACAAAGTGTGATCTCAAGATTATGGCAACGATTCCAGCAGACAGGAAACGTGTCCAGGCGCTACAGTACGGGACATCCACAGGGGAAAACATCACAAGAAGACCGATATCTCACCATCAGTGCCCGCAGACAGCCACCGAGTACTGCAGGTGGCCTTGCTTGGGACCTTACCGCAGCCACTGGAACTGTTGTCTGCAGACACACGGTCTACAGACGACTGAACAGACATGGTTTATTCGCTCGGAGACCTGCAAGGTGCATTCCACTGACCCCTGGTCACAGGAGAGCCCATAAAGCCTGGTGTCAAGAACACAGTACATGGTCATTGGAACAGTGGTCCCAGGTTATGTTCACGGACGAGTCCAGAAATAGTCTGAAGAGTGATTCTCGCCGGGTTATCATCTGGCGTGAACCAGGAACCAGATACCAACTCCTTAATGTCCTTGAAAGGGACCTGTATGGAGGTCGTGGTTTGATGGTATGGGGTGGGATTATGATTGGTGCATGTACACCGCTGCATGGCTTTGACAGAGGAACTGTAACAGATCAGGTGTATCGGGACGTCATTTTGCACCAGTATGGCCGCCTTTTCAGGGGTGCAGTGGGTCCCATCTTCCTCTTGATGGCCTGATGGATGATAACGCACGGCCCCGTCGAGCTGCCATCTCGGAGGAGTACCTTGAAACAGAAGATATCAATCGAATGGAGTGGCCTGCCTGTTCCCCAGACAACTCCATCGAGTACGTCTGGATGCTCTCAGTCGACGTATCGCTGCACGTCTTCAAACCCCTACGACACTTCAGGAGCTCCGACAGTCATTGGTGCAAGAATGGGAGGCTGTAGCCCAGCAGCTGTTCGACCACCTGATCCAGAGTATGCCATCCCTTTGTGCGGCCTGTGTACATGTGCATGGTGATCATATCCCATTTTGAGGTCGGGGTACATGCGCAGGAAACAGCGGTGTTTTGTAACACATGTATTTCGGGGCGGTTTTCTCAACTTATCACCAATACCGTGGACTTACAGATCCGTGTCGTGTGTGTTCCCTGTGTGCCTATGCTATTAGCGCCAGTTTTGTGTAGTGTCACGTTATGTAGCGCCACGTTCTGCAATCATCCTAAATTTATGAGCATGAGTGTAGATAAGCAATGCTGACTAATCGCTTATGAATGGTAGGAAGATAAAGGGAAAACCGTGATACATTCATTGCATTTGTTAAATAAATGTTCCAAAATTTAAGAGTAAGGTTGAAAAGTTACAAATACAGACTATTAAGTAGTGTCTGGAAAGCTGACAATGCCTAGTAAAGCAATGAGCTGACGACATGCCCCTTCATAGCTCATCCAAATGACGACATATGGCAGAGAATGGCACGGCCGACGGTCGGTAGAGCGTTGCCCTCACGGTCGGAATGAAAAGTCTAAAATGTCCACTCTAGAAAAAAAAAAAAAACAGTGCACCACGAAGGAATTATCCAATGGGACATAAATCTGTAGATGTCATGTACATATACAAACAAACAAATAATAACAATTTCGGAAAAGTTGGGCGAGTTATTCAAGAGAAAGGGCTCCACCTAACGAGCAAGTCAGTAACACGTTGGTGCACTTCTGGCACTTATCAAGCAGTTCTTCGGCTTAGCGTTGATTGACAGACTTGTTGGATGTCCTCCTGAGGGATATAGTGCCAAATTATGTCCTACTGGCGTGTTAGATCGTCAAAATTCCTATCTGGTTCGAGGACTCTGCTCGTAACACTCCAAACGTTCTCAATTAGAGAGAAATCAAGGGACGTTGTTGGCAAACATGTTTTGGTAAGGACGAAAACAAGCAGTAGACACTCTCGCCGTGTGCGGGCCAGCATTACCTTTCTGAAATGTAAGCCCAGGATGGCTTGTTATGAATGGCAACAAAACGGGGCGCAGAACATCGTCGACGTACCGCTGCGCTGAAAGGGTGCCGCTGATGACAACCAAAGGGGTCCTGCTATGAAATGAAATGGTTCCCCTAACCATCACTTCTGGTTGTTGAGCATTATGGCGGGCGACGGTGAGGTTGGTATCACTGCGGGGCTCAACATTCATTTCGGATAATTCCTTCGTGAAGCGTCTTTAGCTCTGCCCACAGAATTACTTTTTCGACGTAAATAAACACATTTAATTGGCAACATGGCATATATTGCGCTGTTCATATGCGGCATTCACAACAAAAGTGTTTGTGCCATGATTATAAATGCGAAAAACTCGAGTAACAACAAGGGCAGAAAGTAAGTACATCTAACAAGTAATATATCGTACATATGCAACACGTGAAGTGGAGTAGTTAAAAAAATTGCGGTTTCCCCGGGGCAGCTGCAGTGTTCAAACTGAAGTCGATGCTTTTAGTGATGTACTATCTCAAGTCGATGTTTTTGGCGATGTACGAACTGAAGATTAAATATGTGTTACACCAACTGAAAACGGGCGAAAGCCCGAAACGCGCATTGGCATAAATAAAAATACGTAAAAAATGTATGGTTGCCGTGTGTCTTAAAATAATATAATCCATAGCCATGGATCTCAACAACAAATAAAATGGAAAAAATTATGTATTTCTTCTTGGCCCTAGTTTATACGACATAGATACGATTTTTATAGACAGTACTGTACACCGACTTCTGGCTTGTAGGCAGAGACTAAGGAAAACTATTACGAATGACAGTACCTACTGATGTTCAGCTGAACAGCGTTTGTGGAAGCAAGTAAATAGTCTAACGGGTAGACACAATATCGTCAAGGGTAAAATTTACCTCGTAACAGCCAATTCCGGACGCCTGCCTTTCTCCGATATTTTTGCGAAAAGCTTCAACGATGACATTAAGAACCGTTATATTACCATACTCTTTTTCGTGACCTTTTTCGTCCCGCTAATATATACATATCATAATATTACACGCAACTGAGGACGACAGAACTAAATAAGTGTAATATGTCAAATATATATATTAGATTTTTTTTAAAATTTGAAGTATATATACACTTCCATTTTTAAAAAATCTATATCTACATCAATATGCCACAAGCACCTGACGATTTTTGGCGGAGCATACTTCTCGTACCACTAACTGAAACCTCCCCCCCGGTGCATTCGTGAATTGCGCGTGGCAAGAATTCCAGTCGTTAAACCCCTGCATTTGCTCTAAATTTTGGAATTTTATCGTTGGGTCATTTCAAGACACGTTTGTGCCGGGAAGTAATATGTTGTCTAATCCTTACAGAACATACTCTCTCGGAATTTCGGCAGCAAGCCTCTGCATGATGCATAACATCCCTCTTGTAGAGTCTAACACTGGAGTTTGTCGAGCTCCTTTGTAACGTTCTCGCAGCGAATAAACGATCGTCGGATCTTCTCCGTCCTTTCTATTAGTTCTACCTCATAAAGGTTCCAGAGTGATGAGCAATATTCAAGAATGGGTCGAAAATGTTTTGTAAGCGACTTTTTTCGTGGATGAGCTACATTTCCTTCAAGTTTCTCGTATGAATCTCAGTCTGGCATCTGCTTTTCCTATTATTTTTGTTTTATGTTGTTATTCCACTGACTGATGACCTCAGATGTTAAGTCCCATAGTGCTCAGAGCCATTTTGTTATTCCACTCCGGATAGTTACTCCTAGATGTTTTACAGTAGATACTGTTTGCAGCAGTATGTCGTCAATGGTGTAGTTGTACAACAGTGGATTTCCTTTCATATGTATGCGCAATGTGTCACATTTATTTACAATCAGGGTCAACGCCACTTCCTGCACCCTTCATCAATCCTCAGCTGATCACTCTGCAAACCGCTACAATCTTCTTCCACTGCGAAAAAACTTATAGCGCTTCCGACGTTTTCTTCTACACCGTTCATAAATATTGAAAATAGTAACGGTCCTCTCAGACTTCCATAGGATATTCCTGCAATTACCTTTGCATTATCAATCTCTTTCCCTTAAGAGCGACGTAACATAAAAAAATATATATTTGCTTCAATATCTCGTCCGGTACGAGAGTTAAAATTGGCAAGGTGCGAGCACGACTGGCATGCTGATCGTTCCCTACAGACTTAATTATGAATATAGACAGTTCATCCATGCCAGGAATCCAGGATCTCGACAATTTTTCCCTATCATCGACATTGATACTGGCAAGATGTCGATCCCGGGAATTCCAAGACTTCCGAGAGTGTTTTAAGTTTGAAGTCAGATAATAAATGCCAAAAGAAATATTTTGTCGTGTCATACAATTACAAATTAATAACTTTCTGATTTTTCCCTTTACTTTTATTGTGAAACCTTGCTACTTACCACATTTCATGATTCGAGGTCAATGTGAAGTAACCTATAGTGCTTAATATGTGAGTTTGTGAGTATCAAAATATGTGACATAAATGGCCGTATCTTTTGATTGCATTGACTTAGAAGCTTACACTTATTACACCGCCAAGTGGTTATAGACCTTAGTATGTGGCACAAAATTCAACTTGATACTTCTCCCGTTCCTGAGATAGAGGGGCCTTAACAGATGTACAGGCAGTCAGATAACAATGACAAAAAAATGGCAAAAATGTATCATTACATTATTACAAATTAAACATTTTGGGATTTCTTCCCTTTGGTTGTACTATGAAACCATGCTACTTGCCAAGTTTTATGATTCTAGGTTAAGTGGAAGTGCCATGTAGGTTTTCATGAGTTAGTTTGCGAAAATCAAAATACCGGGTGATCAAAAAGTCAGTATAAATTTGAAAACTTAATAAACCACGGAATAATGTAGATAGAGAGGTAAAAATTGACACACATGCTTGGAATGACATGGGGTTTTATCAGAACCAAAAAAAAACACCTCATATTGCTAGACGCGTGAAAGATCTCTTGCGCGCGTCGTTTGGTGATGATTGTGTGCTCAGCCGCCACTTTCGTCATGCTTGGCCTCCCAGTTCCCCAGACCTCAGTCCATGCGATTATTGGCTTTGGGGTCACCTGAAGTCGCAAGTGTATCGTGATCGACCGACATCTCTAGGGATGCTGAAAGACAACATCCGACGCCAATGCCTCACCATAACTCCGGACATGCTTTATAGTGCTGTTCACAACATAATTCCTCGACTATAGCTATTGTTGAGGTATTATGGTGGACATATTGAGCATTTCCTGTAAAGAACGTCATCTTTGCTTTGTCTTGCTTTGTTATGCTAATTATTGCTATTCTGATCAGATTTTTTAAACGTTTGTATTTTTTGGTTCTAATAAAACCCCATGTCATTCCAAGCATGTGTGTCAATTTGTACCTCTCTATCTACATTATTCCGTGACTTATTCAGTTTTCAGATTTATACTGACTTTTTGATCATCCGGTATGCGACATAAATGATTGTATCTTTTGATTGCTTGGACTTAGAAGCTGCAGTCTTTTACACCGCCAAGGGATTGTAGACCTTAGTATTTGACATAAATTTCAACGTGATACACCCACCCGTTCCTGAGAATAGAGTTTTTACCAGCCAGACACACAGACCGACGGACGGCAAAGTGATCCTATAACGTTTTGTATTTAGAGGCTGAGGTATTAAAGCCTAAAAAGGAATAAATGTGTAACAGAATTACGTACTACTCTTTCGCAGAAAATCTCCTTTCGATATCTGGACACGTTCACGAAATAACGCTTCGCTTGAAATACCTCACAGTGTTCCCCGAGATGAACGTCAGAGCGTTTCCCAGTTGTATGAGTGTCCGGCAGAGGAGGCGCTCCCCGTGGCCTTGGAGGTCTTCATTTAACAACAGGCTGAAGGGCAGGCGTGAAATCACGCCGCGGCCCCCCCTCGGTACGTGCCTGGAGTACACGTAACCGCGGCCGGCGGCAGGCTAACGGGCACGAAACCGCTACGTCCTGCGCTGTACTATACTGCGGTTTCAAAACCGGCAGCTGTTTGCGCCGGTCGTGCGCTCCGAGTCATTATTACTGCGTTGCATCAGCTGCTGCCGCCGCTACCGCAGCTTCGGAGAATAATAAAACTCACTTTTGTCTCTAAAGCTCACCACATCTGGCTAGAACGACGTTGGCTGCGGCGGCTTCTCTCCAGATAGAAACTCTTGTTTACTCTACTGTGCTGTCACTATTCTGTCTGAGGCTTCGCCTGCGCTCGCATGTGTCATATCTAACGCACACACACGCATATATATTTTGCATATATCTATACTACTATATAAAGACAAGTCGTTGTTTAACGTTATCACCAAATCCTCGAAATTCACTTGACAAATTTACGTCAAATTTTTACGTAGTATTCTAATGAACTCCGGACGGACACAGCAACATATTTCTTTAATAATATATAAATATATACGTAACGCATGAAGTTGAAACTTTGGGCCGCGCGGGATTAACCGAGCGGTCTCAGGCGCTGCAGTTACGGACTGTGCGGCTGGTCCCGGCGGAGGTTCGAGTCCTCCCTCGGGCATGGGTGTGTGTGTGTGTGTGTTTGTCCTTAGGATAATTTAGGTTAAGTAGTGTGCAAGCTTAGGGACTGATGACCTTAGCAGTTAAGTTCCATAAGATTTCACACAAATTTGAACAGTTTTTGAAACTTTGATACCAAAAATCTCGGAAAGTAGTTGAACGATTTACTTCAGATTTCTACATGATATTGTAATTAGCATTCGAATGGACGTATGTTACATATATTTAATACATATAGTACATAAATACATATATAATATATAACGGGGATACGTTGTTACCAAATATTTCGAGAAGTTCTTGACAAGTTTACTTCAAATGTTTACATGTTACTCTAATGTCGGACGGACATAGGCTGCAGATTTTTAATATGCGGCCGGCCGCGGTGGTCTAGCGGTTCTAGGCGCGCAGTCCGATAACGCGCGACTGCTACGGTCGCAGGTTCGAATCCTGCCTCGGGCATGGATGTGTGTGATGTCCTTAGGTTAGTTAGGTTTAAGTAGTTCTAAGTTCTAGGGGACTGATGACCACAGTAGTTAAGTCCCATAGTGCTCAGAGCCATTTGAACCATTTTTTTTAATATGCCAAGTATATAAATATATATGTAATCTATAAAGATGAAAAGTTGTTACCAAAAATCTCGAAAAATTCTTGATCGATTTACTTCAAAATTTTTCTATATACTCTAATAAATATTCAGATGCGCATAGGCTACATATGCATACACAAACACCAACGAAGAGGTTTTCTGTTGAAACTGACTGTGAGAAAGAAAATACTGTGCTGTGCTCTGCTGTGAAAACGGGAAGTTTTGTTTTGTCTCTTTCGTTCAGTTTTAGCCCCGATAGTAGGGCATTAAAACATTAGACGAATTGTTTCTCCGTTTTATATTCTTTCTAATTGTATTTTCAAACAAAATTGCATACATAGCGATGCATTTTTCTCTTTTCTTCCTCAACGTCAGTTTTCACAGAAAACAGGAAAGTTGTATTTATGGCTTATCGTCTTATGATTAGAATACTACTACGGAATCTCGGTTTGCAATAACAATAAACAAGATTCAGGGTCACAGAGAACGTGTAAGGTAAGATGGACAGAGAAGAGTGGAAATGGACACAGAGACGGGGAAGGAGAATACGACGTGAGAAAATGTGGAGGAGAAGATCAAGAGAGAGAGAGAGAAAGGGTAGGGAGAAAGAGATGGGACAGAGAAAGCAGATGAGGACATGGGCAGGTAGAGCGGAAGAGAAGGAGATTAGGATGTATATCAAAATCCCACACATATCTAGCAACTGTGAAGCATAGGTTAAAGTATTTCACATACATTTGTATACATATTTCATTTGTGTCTGTAGTCAATTTCGCCTTCCAGTTTCAGATTCAATCTGAATCTTGCGGAAACTTATAATTTTGCCTGGGTAAGAGGTACGGGAAGGGTCGTGGACAATGGTTCAACCTCTTAAGTGTGAAAATGGAAGAAACACTGTTAACATCTATAGTAGAGCAAGTATTTAATCTCATTCCCTGAAATTCACTCACACTGTTTCCTTTGTCAGAATTTTGTTTATCGAAAGAAATCTGTATTTAACAAATCCCTACAGAACATTTTTTTACTGTCAACCCTTCTCATACTTTTCCCGTCTCTGGGATAGTAGGTGTGTCCCACTCCCACACGATTCTTACGCAAATAATGGCTTGTATGAAGAAACAAAGAATGTACTTTATTCACGGAATTTCAGAGAAAAAAAATGGAAATGAGCGTATGGCATCTTTGGTCTTATTTCAGTCGACGCCACACTGGGCGACTTGCGCTCCAGTGATGAGGATGATTTGATGACGAGGACAACACAATACCCAGTCTCCGAGCGGAGAAAATCTCCAACCCGGCCGGGAATCGAACCCGAGCCCACTTGCATGGGAGGCGAGCACGTAACCACCCAGCTAAGCAGGCGGACAATTCCAGAGAATATTCTCAGTTCCACACGAATAATACTTCATCTGAGAACGTTGTCAGCTTGACTAAAAGGGTGAGGGAAGTTACTCAACGAAAAAGACAGTATGTCATTTCGTATGAACGAAACTAGAGAAGTTTCTCATAAGCGGAGAACATTCTCCTTTTTTTGAAGTGAGCTCTGTAGCATACTTCGAGCTGAGTAAGTTCTGTTCACGATAAGTTTTACCAAGTTTTTATTGTAAATACGTCAGAACTTATGTTCCACAGAAGGCAAAAAAAGATATATGTCGCCTGAAAAAATACAGAAGAGAAAAATTGTAGCAGTTGATATGGTTTTAAAATAAAAACATATTTTGGCCGGCGAACTTCCTTGCCGACAATCATGAAAGAAAAGGGGTATATTACCTCGACAATATTCTGTATAGCCAATTATACAAATAATGGGTCATGTATATACCTAATTTGGTTAAAATTGCTCCATGTGTTCCTGATTTATGCTTCTATGTAGCACCTTTTCACTACTACACTCATGGGAGTTGCATAATTCCTACATCATCAGTGCTTCTTTAATTGTGGTCAGTGGCACTTGTATCAACTTCGGTTGAAATCAATTCAGTAGTTTAGGAGCAGTGACATACATAAGGAACATACAGTGAGTTTTGTACATATGTATGTAGGAATGGAGCCAAAATATAGGAATGGAGACAAAGTGTAGTGAAAAAGAGAACTTCAGAGTTTAATGCCTCAGCTACGGCAACATCGTCTGGGAAGGGCGACTGTATCATCTTGAGAAGAAATGGGAAAGGAATCGCTCGTATTATTATCAAACATCCTAATATAGCATGAAGACACTATGACAATTTTCCTGTTTATTTAAAGTTCGGGGAAGTGTCGTATTCTGCCATTCGGATCACACGTGGATCATCTGCCCGACTGGCTGGATTAGGTGTATGTTGTGCACTGCATCTTCCACCTAACGTGGAACTAACGCCTCATTGACGCTTCAAGCACACTTAGAAATCAAACTGTACCGATTTTATTGTTGTTGTTGTTGTGGTCTTCAGTCCTGAGACTGGTTTGATGCAGCTCTCCATGCTACTCTACCCTGTGCAAGCTTCTTCATCTCCCAGTACCTACTGCTACCTACATCCTTCTGAATCTGCTTAGTGTATTGATCTCTTGGTCTCCCTCTACGATTTTTACCCTCCACGCTGCCCTCCAATGCTAAATTTGTGATCCCTTGATGCCTCAAAACATGTCCTACCAACCGATCCCTTCTTCTAGTCAAGTTGTGCCACAAACTTCTCTTCTCCCCAATCCTATTCAATACCTCCTCATTAGTTACGTGATCTACCCACCTTATCTTCAGCATTCTTCTGTAGCACCACATTTCAAAAGCTTCTGTTCTCTTCTTGTCCAAACTGGTTATCGTCCATGTTTCATTTCCATACATGGCTACACTCCATACAAATACTTTCAGAAACGACTTCCTGACACTTAAATCTATACTCGATGTTAACAAATTTCTCTTCTTCAGAAACGATTTCCTTGCCATTGCCAGTCTACATTTTATATCCTCTCTACTTCGACCATCATCAGTTATTTTACTCCCTAAATAGCAAAACTCCTTTACTACTTTAAGTGTCTCATTTCCTAATCTAATCCCCGATTTTATACAACTGCTGAAACCTCTAGTTAGTGCAAACGGGTCTCCTACATATAAAATGCCCAAATACATTGTTGAATTTCTTGGTAACATAGTTCGCCGTTGTGAGCACGTACATCTAAGCATCAAACAATCTGGCAACATTACTTTAAAAATAGAAGGTAGGCCGAGGTGAAGTTGTGATCAGTCAATGGCATATCCTGTAATTTTTTTATTTTATTTATTTATTTATTTATTTGTTGTGTTTTGGCTATACAGTGCACCGTCAGTCTGTTGGTTGACATCATTTCCTCGAAACTGCAAGAAAAGTTACCATCTATTTAATTTCTGTACTGCGGGAAATGTTATGCGAGACCTAATAGAACGGTATGGGTATTTCGCTATCAAAGCACAAAGTTCTTTTTTGCGTAGGATTATGAAGAATGTGTCTTAAATAATGTTTCTGTCATTTTGTAAATAATATAGTTTCTTACTAAGTCAAGATCTTGGTATCACCATAGCAGCTCTGTGCTGTTTCTCAATTTTCTAGCTGAAGATAAAACCGATCTCCGGCTCACCAACTCTAAACGTGAGAAGGTGATACGCATGTAACTGTACAGTTACTATTTTTTACGCTATACAGGTTATAACGGTGCTGAACTTTGTAAGTTTTCGATCAGATAACGTCATTTTAGTTATTTGCGCGCGCGTTTGTGTGTGTGTGTGTGTGTGTGTGTGTGTGTGTGAGAGAGAGAGAGAGAGAGAGAGAGAGAGAGAGGGGGAGAGAGAAAGAGAGAGAGAGAGAGAGAGACAGAAGGGGAGAGAGAGATAGAGAGAGCACGTATTCCGAGCGTTCTTTACGTTTTTTACTTGCATTCGTATTTTTAAAAAATTTCGACCTTCATTCACCTCGCCTCATACAATTTTAGTACGGGTGCTAAAGATCTTGCTGTCGTGTGCCCATACCACCAAACCATCATCAAAGTCGCAAACACAGAGTGGAAAAAGTACCTGCCAAGTGCAATTCAAATTGCCTAGTTAACCTCCTTAAAAACGTGGATGGGAAAGGGGTAATGGATATGAAAAATTGTGTAAACTTACATAAATGCTTGTGACCACTACAAAAACAGGTATTGAGCAACCAGTGGCTCCTCTCTATTGTACAGAGCAAACTCTAGTAAAATTGGGTGAACTACTGGCATAAATCATACTAGATAAGTTTCACGATCGTCTATAATAAGCGAAAATATCTTCCGTGCTGTTAAAGATTATCTTGGCAGTGTAACTTCAGATGTTCGCAGTATTCCATGCGAGTGCGGCAGCAGTTATGTGGGATAGTCTGTTCAAAGTGTTTATTGTATTTATTTACACATCGTAATCATACAAAACAAAAAACCTGGAAACTGAAAAACACAGCCTTACAAAAATAAAATTCTGGTCGTCGCCTGCAACTACTGTGTGTCTTTTATCGGAGAGGCCATGGGAACTGGAATGTGGCTCTGCAGTTCCAACAGAAACAGAGGCATCTTACTGAATTTGCACAGGAACCAGAGCTGATGTAGAGTGAGCTCATACGAACGTACTCAGCTGCTTACGATTTGATTTGAAAGATGATGCAGCAAGCGTCTCTGCATCGTAGGCGCTGACGTAACCGTCCGTCGTGAGGCCCGTGACCTTTTCATCACCGAATCATGTGTTAACTTCCGCCACCTCTGTGAGGCCATGACGACCTGTTCTGACGATACAAAGATTTATTATAAGGCTTGTGAGGATACTCTAAACATTTTTCCCATAGTCAGTTATTTGCTCCTGACGAATGGTTGCTAGATTTTTCATATTTGCATTAGGACCGAGACATTTTTACTCAAATAGGATGAAATTTTACAAATCATAAGCAAACACGAGTGTTAATCGTTCCAACTTTAGTACCGTAACGAAACAAGATGCTAAGAACACACTGTGTAATTTAAAAGGAAGGCTTACGGACAGCAATAAATAGAACTCAGTTACTTTTCTCGAGTTATTTTGGTAGGTCTACTGACAGACAGGAACTTAGTGAAACTCAGATTTGGAAATTAAGACTCACAGGAAGATGCCTTGCATGTTATACGTTCAATCCTTACGAAAACTCAATGCATTTTTTTCTAGAATCAAAAAACTACACTCAGCTCGTTCAGCCGGTTCACCACCTAATCATGATATGAGAGATAGGCCACAGTACAAACAAATTTTTCGTCATAGCATGGTAATGCGCGACTTTGTTTTCGAACCTGAACTGTCTCTTCACGCTGTGAAAAGTTTCATAGTAACAGAACAAGTCGACAGTGGTCGAGCAATTTTTGCAGCACAAGTTTTTCTGAAACTCCTCTGAGAGGTGAAATTGACGAAGATGATGAAGAGTAAGCGATAGGAAAATAGCGACTTGCAAACAGTGGAAAAGAGAGAGTAATGGAAGAAGGTAGTAATATTTCACTGGATGCCCGAAACAACAGAAATGTGAGAACACGCTTCCACAGGCGAAAATAGTGTTATTCAATATAGGAGCTCTTCAGGTATCAGATATTGATATGAAAACGAAGTTCTTTAAAAAATACGTCTGGAGTAAAGCACGAAATGAAAGCGAAGCGTGAACTGTCAGAAACCCGGGGAAGAAAAAAGAGAAGCATTTGAATTGTAGTAGAATAGAACACATTAGAAATTCTCAGCAAAATAGGTATAAGGCATAGGGAAACGCTGGCAATACACAGGAAGAACCAGGAGGGAGAAATAAGAATGAAAAACTAAGAACGAATAACTGATTTTTGGCAAAGACGATGTTCTTTATAACTAATGCTCAACACGTCGGCCGTCATTCATCAACGATAACTGTAGCGGAGTGCAATGTTGTGAACAGGACTGTACAACATACCAGCAGGTACTGCGAGAAATTGCCGTCAGGGCCGATCGCTGTAGACTTACGAGTTTCAGTAACCCCACAATCAATAATCGCACACACTGAGGTCTGGTAACCTGAGAGACTAACCATGACACAAGAGGCGACTCAACACGCGATCCTCACCAAACGACGTGTGTAAGAGATCTTTCACAAGTGTAGCTGTATGGGGTGGGGAACCATTCTGCATAAAATCCGTACCTTCCTGCAGATACTTAACCAGCCAGGCTAGGTAGTGGTGGTAAGATTCTGTAACATGCCGGGGTTCCTCGCACCTCTCACGCTGGCGATTCTCATGTAGCGTCACTGACGTGTTGCTGTCCAGAGCCATCTTTTGGCCAGGTTTTGCACTCGTTTATGGTTTCAATATACCCCTTGTCATTTCAGGCATGTGTTTCAATGTTTTCCTCTTTACCTACATTATTCCATGAATTAGTCTGCTTTTAAATGTTGACGGGTTTGTGGATCACCCAGTATATATCGAAGAAGCAATGGTGGAAATAAAAAAAAGAGGTTCAGGACTGCGGTTAAAATTCAGGATGGAATGCGAGTAAACGGAAGAAAGACGAAAGTAGTTACCAGAAACAGAGATATTAGCGATAAGCTTAACATCAAAATTGGGGACTACAAAGTAAGCCGGCCGCGGTGGTCTCGCGGTTCTAGGCGCGCAGTCCGGAACCGTGCGACTGCTACGGTCGCAGGTTCGAATCCTGCCTCGGGCATGGATGTGTGTGATGTCCTTAGGTTAGTTAGGTTTAAGTAGTTCTAAGTTCTAGGGGACTGATGACCACAGCAGTTGAGTCCCATAGTGCTCAGAGCCACTACAAAGTAAACGAAGAGAAGGAATTCTGCTACCTTCGAAGCAAAATAACACACGATGAGCGAAGCAAAGCAACGAGTGAATAAGAAGCACAGGCAAAGAGGGAATTCTCTGCCAGCAGAAGTCAAACGTCGATCACAATTTTAGGAAGAAATTTCTGCGAATGGATGTTTGAAGCACAGAACTGTATGGAAGTGAATCGTGCTCTCTGGAAATACCAAAAAAGAATAAGATCGAAAAATTTCAGACGTGGTGCTAAGGGAGGGTGGTGAAAATTAAGTCGACTGACAAAACAAGAAATGAAGTTCTCCATATAACTACGGTGAAGAGGAACGCATGGAATACACTGGCAAGAAGAAGGGGCAGATTGACAGAATAGTGTCACTTGGAGCGAGAGGTTTATATCTGTTCGCAGTATATGAATCCAAAGTAATTACTCAAAAATGGTTCAAATGGCTCTGAGCACTATGGGACTCAACTGCTGTGGTCAGAAGTCCCCTAGAACTTAGAACTACTTAAACCTAACTAACCTAAGGACAGCACACAACACCCAGCCATCACGAGGCAGAGAAAATCCCTGACCCCGCCGGGAATCGAACCCGGGAACCCGGGCGTGGGAAGCGAGAACGCTACCGCACGACCACGAGATGCGGGCAAAGTAATTACTCCTCAATGAAATGTAAGTGCTCCGTGCTATTATCAGTTGCACTCACTGGTCATCACGAAGATGTGAAACATTAAACATTAAACGGAGGACTCGAACTTCCGATGAGAGGAGCCGCCCGAATCGTGGCAAGACGCCCTAGACTGCGCGGCTACCCCGCGCGGCCTTGGGTCGTAATTAAATAAACAACAATACAGTCAAATGGCGGTGTGTTCGTATAAAGATAAAAATAAAATATTTCTTTAGGCATTTGTTATCCGACTTCAGAGTTGAAATTGAAACATTCTCCAAAGGCCGGCCACTGTGGCCGAGCGGTTCTAGGCGCTTCAGTCTGGAACTGCGCTGCTGCTACGGTCGCAAGTTCGAATCCTGTCTCGGGCATGGGTGTGTGTGGCGTCCTTAGGTTAGTTAGCTTTAAGTAGTCCTAAGTCTAGGGGACTGATGACCTCAGAAGTTAGGTCCCATTGTGTTTAGAGCCATTTGAACCATTCTCCAAAGACTTGGAATCCCTGTGACCGATATCTTACTAGTATCAATGTCGAGAACAGGCAAAAATGATCAGTATTCTCGATTTCCGGATTTTTCTTGATTTCCGGAATTGGTCAACCGTCTACATCCATAGTTAAGTTTGTGCGGACACCCCCCCTCCCCCCCCCCCCCCTCCCGCCCTCCTCGGTGCACGAGTCCTTCTCGCACTTGGCCAATATTTCTTTTTACCTGTGTTCTCCAGTAGCTGTTCCACTAAGCCGGCAAAGTAATGAGCATGAATATTCTTTCACCCGCAAACTTTCGAAGAGGTGATTAGAAACCGTGACTGCCAGTTCGAACATCGCGACCTCACAACGGTTTAAGGAAGTTCCTCCAGGGAAGAGGACGAGCCTTACTTGTACGGATCGCGTGCCACAAAGTGATCATTTGATCAACAGAAGTAAGTCGTAACCGCTGAAACCGTTAACTGTGTTCGATGATGACGAAATACAATGGGCTCGAACAACACTAAAATTCTCCGCACGTGTGGGAGACACGCAGAACGAGAGGAGGAACGCTGATAACAGATGACACGAGAGCTCAAAACTTGCACCATGTGCGGACACGTTTAGACTACTCTCTCTCTCTCTCTCTCTCACCACTTTTCGGTGTCAGCTTATGAGATCTGACCCAGTTACAGGCAAAGCACGTGGATGTTTGTCGTGCTGGTCATCGCCCTGAATGACAACACGCGAGCGCGTCGCTGTCACCAATGCGTTTCCGTTTTCTGTGTCAACGTGTCACTGCTACGCTTTGGAGAACATGTGAATTTCCTGTCTTATTCCTTGTGGAGACAACGTGACCGTTTTCAACGTAGGCTGACGGATATTTTAGGCTGCTCTCCTTGTTGTAGATGTCTGGAAGGTGCATTAGAAAAGACTAATGAGTAGAGGAGTAGATTGAAAGTCTGTTTGACAGAGAAAAGGCTGCCCAAAACATGTCAGTAGATAAGCTGTCCAGTAAAATGATCGGAGTTTGGAGGACCACAGAAGAAGATGAGTTGAAACAAAACAGCAAGAATCTATAGGCCGTTCAGTAATTGTTGGCTACAAAGCTTACTAGTGTAACTGAAAGTGTCAGTACAACTTTTTGCCAGAAACTGTGTATGAGACCTGGCAACGTCGTTGATACAGTTCGCACCAATGCAACACACTGCTGCAGCGCACTGGCATGGACTATAAACAGTCACTCAGTTTAGTTTCTGTAGTTGACAGAGGAGATGGAGTGTGGACATGGTTTTGATTTATTGTCAGAAATATCAGACTGCTGCTGTTTCTGCTGCTCGCTACTGTAGTTCGCACATATGGAGCACGTTTTTCTAGCAGGCGACATCCCCGCCAAGAACACTTGCGTCAGTAGCTCGTCATTTTAGAGAGACGGGTTGCTATGCCCCTGTGGTGGTCAATGATGGTAGGCCGCGACGTCGCAGGACAGTTGCAGTGTAGGAAGCAATTCTGCATTCCGTGCAATGCTCACCGGACAACAGAATTCGTATAACAGCTGCGCGCACATTAACTGTCAGAGCAGTCCCTTTGGATACCAGTGCATGAACAAATTTTGTATTCCTTTCATGTGCAACTTCTCCAGGAGTTGAACTCACACCCTGATTTTCTATGCCGCAGAACATTCTGCACTTGGCTGCGGAATCAACACGTCACAGATGAACAGTTCCTCAGTAGACCTACCTTTACAAGAAAAGGTATTTTTAATCAACGAAATTACCTTATTTGGGCTGCCGAAAATCACACGCCATCTTGAAGGTCCATTACCAGCGTCAGTTCCCCACCAACGTTTGGGCAGAAATCGTTTGTGATGGCCTGCTTGGACGTTTGAACTGCGTTGGCGACTACGAGGTGTCAACTACTCGCAATTTCTTCAAACCGTTCGTCCTGATATGCTGGTGGATGTCCCTCTGGCAACGTGACAGGCAATGTGGCTGCTTCATGATGGAGCCTCTCCAGTTTATAAGCGTGCTGTGACACGCGGCTGTAATGAACAGTAACTCGGAGATGGATTGGACGTAACGCTCCCATTGCATAGCCAGCATCGTGTCCCGATCTCACATCTTATGATTTCTGGTTGCGAGGCCAATGAAGCGGCTTGTGTACTCCCAACGGCGTAACACAAGAGTAAAAAATGGTTCAAATGGCTCTGAGCACTATGGGACGTAACATCTGCGGTCATCAGTCCCCTAGAGCTTAGAACTACTTAAACCTAACTAACCAAAGGACATCACGCACACCATGCCCGAGGCAGGATTTGAACCTGCGACCGTCGCCGTCGCACAGTTCCAGACTGAAGCGCCTAGAACCGCTCGGCCACCACGGCCGGCTAACAGAAGAGTAGATCTGTGCAATGCAATAGTGGCTGATGCAAATACGATCCCGTGTATGCCACAGATTTTCCAACGTATGCGATTGTCATAGCGTAGAAGGGACAGACCTTTGGTGTACTTCTTGAACATCTACTGTAGACGCTCTTAACATCCTGCAAATTTGAAATGTAATCTATTAGTATGAAGAATAAACTGACTTTATGACTGTCTCCTTCTGTTTGAAAGCGTTCTTGGCAATACGTTGCAATGAGGCTGTTTTAGATTCCATTGGTAATTTTTGTGGTCAACAAATATGGATCATCCTGTGTGGGTTACATTCAGAACTATTAAACCATTGAGGAAGGACGGGAGTGAAGAATCTAGGAGATTACATGACCAGGTAAAATCTATAAAGCAGCTGATCTACCTCCAGACTGCCACAAAACATCGTTATCATACAGTACCGAGTAACACACTAACTGATACATTTAGCAGTTACTGGGCGATACGTCGTACATTCATTCCTTTACGTTCCTCGGCAGAATAGAAAGAAAAATTAATGTTGAAGTGAATGATAATCAGTGCAGTTTCGAAGAATAAAATATAACGAAAGCGAAGTTCTTAGCTTGTTAACGAAACGAAGAAAAAACATCCGTAATAACCTCAAGGCGCTTGTCGACGTGAAAAAATCCTTCCAGAATGAAACTTACCGGAAAATTAAAACTGTACGCGGGGCAGCCACTCGAACGTGAAACCTTTCCTTTTGGGACAAGTTCTCTACCGACGGAGTTACCCAAACAGGCATCACTAGCAGCTCCCAAAAGATCTCCCACATGTCCTTCGGTAGTGGCACTCCTGAAACAAAGGAAGTTGCGGATATGTATTCGCCACAGCATGGGTATTATTTCCAGACACAGAATTCACTCTGCAGTGCAGTGTGACACACTAAAACTGTCCGTCAAAGGCAAGTCCCTGTTTCGAGTCCCACGGATACTGGCGAGGCGATGCAATGAAGACAGCTGACAGAAGATACGTGGACGGATAAAGAGGCATGGAAACTGAGTTGCAGTCATAGCAATCTGTCGAAAATATGGTCCACAGATCACACAAATAAGCAACCATGAATGGGACTGGGAGAGAGATCAATGAGATAATAATAGCTCTGATGGGCGCCTTGCATACCTAGCATACGCCCCAGCCATCCTTCCCGCACACGCACAGCCACACGCATACATACGCACAGGTTGAACAGGTAAAGATGGACAGGACAAACACATGACAGACAGCAAGTTTCGTTGGTCTACCAACTTTAGATCATTTCTGCGAAATTACACGAATGGACTCGATACAATTGCGCAAATTAGCATGCCAGGCCAAACACTGGCCGGCTGCAATCATCAAAATTACACAAGCACCTTATCTTTGACTGGTACTTCCTGAGTTATTCATCTGTAACCTTTAGAAGAGGTCACTACAGCTTGAGTCACAAACCCTTTGACCTCACGTCGAATCGTTACGAGGAATCTTAGTTTCGATATGAGCAGGTCTACGACCAGTAACTTCCTCCTCCAGTACACGTCTATTATCACACCCACATTCTCGTTTTATCGTAATAAACCCTGCATATGAGATTCAAAACCGAGTCGAGCTGCTGTGAGATGGCCCGTCGCACAACCTCAGATTGACAGGCAGTTCGTGACTGACGTGTGCGTGCTCAGCGTCCATGCGGTGCCCGGCTTTCCCGCGCCGTGTTACCCGCTGCTGTTCGATCCCCTCGTGAATATTGCATACCGGAGGCAATGCCCCTGTCCAGCGAAACCGCCCGCCCACGTGTATCGCCGCGAGACAAGCTGCGCTTTTCGCCCGAGTGAGGTGGAGAGGACACACACTTATACCGCTTGCTATTGTAATTGCAACAATATGAATGGATTTCCAGCATACTGAATTAATAACGGGACAGCATCTTGTGTTATCCTGTTGATGCAGAAAACAGCCAAAGTTGCAAGATCCAGTTTTTTTTTTGTTTGCTTAATAGTTGGCTACTTTCGGGTTACCTGAACCTACTTTCAAATCAGGCAGAAGGTTAAAATTTCAGTTTATCCAATAAGTGAGTGGATGCTACAGGATACAGAGCATATCGTACCAGGATATAAGTGCCAAACGTACGAAATGGTGTATTCCGTAATAGTATGGAAACCATGTTATCATTGAGCCTACACGTATATCAAAGCCAAGTTGTTTTATAAACATTGGCAGGACAAATATACTACTGATAGTCTACTTCCTACGCTGCCGCAAGAAAATTTCAGATAGCGGGCGAACTGTCAGGATGCATGGAATTTCTTTATTACAGTTTTCAGTCATCAAGGCAATGACATTAATGCAATAAGAGTACAGGTCAGCTCAGACATTTATAATTTTGCAGCGTATGAAGTATTTCGGAAGGATTTTTTTCCAGTCTCATACTATGGTTCTTTCCACATTATGTTTCACAATGAACGATATTATGTGTCGCTGTAGCATACAAATTTTGTCTGTATACTCTATTTCAAGCACAGCTGTCTTTTACTGTTCACTGCTTTTAATTGTCAATTGAAGATATAAAGTCTCTATATGAGTCCGCGATCATTTTATTTTGAGCACTTTTATTTTCACAAGTCCGTCTTGGTCACATAGACTTCTTTACTTTATGACCGGTTTCGGCTTATCACCATCTTCAGATCTGTTGTAAATATAAATATTGTGTAAACGACCAGGTACAATTAATTAGCTATGTTTAACAGGATGCTAAAACTGCCGCTTACCCCTGATGACGAGATAGAGGAATTAAGTGTAATTGAACAAGTAGCCAGGGCAATTGGATATATAGATCGTGACGTAATGAAATTTTATTATAAACTAAAATCAAAAATATGTGACAGGAAGAAGCCAATAGAACCAGAGGGCAATAAGTTTGTGGTTATGTCATACAATGGTGTGTTTTCAGACAGAACTGCGCAGACCTTCGGAAAAACAAAAATAAAAATTGGGTTTCAAACGAGAGGTACAGTTCGCTGTAAGCTACGGCACAAAATTGGCAACGACAGCAATAAATATATGGGATCTGATGTTTATAAGGTTAGCTGCCAGGACTGTGATAAATTTTACATCGGTGAGACAGGAAGAAATTTCCAGACTCGTTTTAGAGAACATACATATAATCAAAACAGGTGTGCTTTCTGTACACATTTGGACAGAGAAAGACATTCGGTAGGGCGTATAGACAGTAATATGAAAGTGTTGCATAGGGCGCCCAAGGGACACTTAATGAATCTGCTCGAAGAAATGGAGATTTATGTGTACAGGAAACAACAACCGGAATTACTGCTGAATGAACAGAACGAGTTTAACCTGAATGCTTACTTTGATATATTCAGAGACCTACTAGTTTGAGTAGCGTGGAGCACTCCAGCGGATTGGCGTGGGCCGTCCTCCGTGAGCGCAACCACAGGAAAACAAGGAAATCATGCAGAGAAGCCACTACATATTCGCCATCGATACTGCACTCTAATATTATATCGATTATCTATTTTCTATTTTTAATTAAGGGTCGCTAATTTATTAATTTTATTATGATTTCGTTCACTGTTAACTGATCTTAGGATAGAAGATTTTGTGATTTTTTATTTTATACTTTTTATACTGGGAATCATAGAAGTTGTATGTTACCTAACCAGGCTAAGGGCTGCATTATATATTATTTGTACTTTTTATGGATTTCAAGTACGAGTCTAATTTCACATATAGTATATCAGTATATGTTTTTAATGACAGACGCTGGTTTAGCCAAGGGGGAAAATCTTTTAACTAAGGACAATGCATACTGCATTTTAATCTTTATATTGGCGGCATTGGTTCACTACGTACTCTGGCTAAAGTGCGCTCTGGTGGCATTAGGTTTTTGTATAAATACGGACACAATCTGTGTATTAGCACACACATGTTTAACTTGACGATGATTTGTATCAGAATTGTGAACGGTATTTATGACTGCCATACATGGCTATAAATATTTTGTATTTCATGCATCACTAAGACTTGTATAGAGTTAATCTTAATTAACTGAACCTGGTCGCTTACACAATATTTATATTTAAAACAGATCCGAAGAGGGCGATAAGCCGAAATCGGTCATAAAGTATAGAAATCTACGTGATCAAGACGGACTTGTGAAAATAAAAGTGCTTTTAATTGTCTTTCTGTTTTCGTGAAAAAATTTAAGAGCTTTTCAATGTCCAACTGTCCCTGTAAAATTTTTAAAACATGAAATGTGGCAACTGACTTGTACCTTTATTGTATTAATTTTTTGTCCTTGATCATTGGAAATTATAATAAATTCCCTGCATATTGATAGGGCACTCTCTACCTGAGGTTTCCTTGTGACAGCATACAAAGTAGACTATCGGGTTTATGTTTGTCCTGCCAGCGTTCACAAAAAAAATCTTGACCCTGATATACGTGTATGTTTCACCCTCTCCTTTCTCTCATCATCTCCAACACGAACATAACACTACACTATACACACAGCCATTACAGCCTCCTACACACAACAGATACACCTACTCATGCAGTTCTCATACTTCACGAAGGATAGAGAAAATCTTACCAGTTCCGCAGCTGAGCCTGCCCTTCGGGGTCTTCCAGCCATTCATGCCATACAATTTTATTTACTTATTTGCAATCTTAAAATGCTTTGCATGTTATTACGGAACGCAGAACTTTGTCTCAAAATGTTCAAATGTGTGTGAAATCTTATGGGACTTAAACTGCTAAGGTCATCAGTCCCTAAGCTTACACATTACTTAACCTAACTTATCCTAAGGACGAACACACACACCCATGCGCGAGGGAGGACTCGAACCTCCGCCGGGACCAGCCGCACAGTCCATAACTGCAGCGCCTTAGACCGGAATTTTGTCTGTTTGGCACGTATGCCATGGTTCGATATCCCCCGTATCGTGTAATACGCACTCAATTTATGTAACAGTATATTGGATAAATTGTAACTTTCCGTCTGACAGTATGATTTGAAAATGGAATCAGGTAGCAAGAAATTAGTCATCAATTAAATAAAAAACTGAATCTTGCAACTTTAGCTGTTTTCCACATCAGACTGCAACAAACGTCTAATTGGCACGAAATGTTCTACATCCTTAGATATGCAAGTCCTCAGCATTCCAGCGTAACCGCACAAAGTACGTAGGAGTAACGCCATCTACATTCTGTGTATAAATGAGAATAGGCAGCCCATTTCTCATTCAGAAATCTCGTTTCTGTGTCGGCAGTTTGTGAGAATATCGTGTTATGCTTCACGTAAGAAGAAAAAATCTGTTGCAGTACTTACGGCATGATCGTGGCCGACGAGACTGCGGTTTATCGTTCAGTGATACTGTTGTTCGCGCAGTTGGAATCTCACGACTGAATGCGAATATGGAATCGATCCTTTTTGGAGGACTGTTGTCAATGTCATACTGGATCTCAACGGCCACAAGCAACTAGCGCAAGAAAGGACAGACATATTGTTCGCTTAGCTGTGCAAAATGGTACAGCCATGCCACGTGCGTCCAACCAGGAGATGGCTTTGTTCGTCCATACAGGCATTTATTTACTTATTTTCTTTTGTTGCACACGTCTGGATCACGATGGAATGTCAGCAAGATGACCATTGTAGAGGATGCCCTTGATTCTGCAGAAGCGAGATATAGGTTTCGGTGGACGTTTCCGTCGGTCATATTTTATGTCCGCCAATCTCACATCTTCGTACTCAACACGAACAGATGGTAATTCCAAAACCCAGAAACGAAAAAATTTCATTGCATTGTATCAAGTTTCCGCACACATGTAACACTTCTACCTCTTAAAATCATTTTCTAAGCATTTGCTCCAATAGTATCGAGCACACACGCCATGCATATGATCCAACTGCTCTGTTGCCGCTGAAATTTTTATATCGTCAAGGCGAGATCGACAGTGCCCAGAAGATTTTTCGAAAATGTGTCGCTATTAACCCTCTCAACACCACGAGGTGAGCTGGAGGGGGTGGTACACTGTTCTCACATTTTGAAAATATTATAATCTTGTCAGTTATTTTATACTTTTAAATTTTGAAAAAAATATTTATTCATTCTAACGAATTCTTCTACCGGGTTCCATATATGTATCAATTTTTTTTAGTTAAATATAACTCAAAAATTTAAGTCTCGTTAGTAGTTGTCACTCGACAATGAACGTCATATTCAACATGTTCAGGTTCAGGACCTTACTCGCACACCAGTGTCCCTTTAAAAACATATTCTGAGTAAAAGTCGGTAACAGTTAACAAAATCTGCATTTTTAAAACTCTTTTCAGTTAGTATACGATACTGAAAATGTGTTGACGTTTCTAAGAATGTGCTAAAACGTATTTTCACGTTCTGGGTCCTATTAACACTCATTTCCTCATCAGGAAGTATGGTCTTAATATAGGTCAACAACAATTAAACATTTTAGTTTTTTCAGTTTTTATTTGGGTGAGCGTAAAGAACCCCCCACCCCTCCTTGGTAATGGGCATTATGAAAAATGCGTTGGTATTGCAAGGGTTAAGGCAGAATTGCGCCCAAACCCCTATATAAAAAGCCAGAAAATGGTAAATGAAGCAACCCTCTCTACAAAGTGTACAAGAAAGATATGATACTTTGAACACTGCATTTCAACAGAAATTCTTTTTCTTATTAGCGAGTAGTGTTCTCTGAATGAGCAGTATCAAAATAAGCCTACCGAACACAAAATTAGGCCACCCCTGGAAAGATCACACTGGTAGCTTGGGAACGCTGTTGATAGTATAGAACTGCCCCCAGGCAGTCGTGTGACGGTCTACCGCAGATACAGGTCACTAGCTCGGAGTCCACTACTTCACTCCTGTTGCCTGTATGGTCTGTGCAACTTTCTTTTGTTTTACTTTCCATGATGCTACTCCAGGCGGGTGTAAAATTAACGTGCGCAACGGAATATAATAAACGCTAAAATGATGATTTTGCCCTGTCTGACTACCCCCTGAAGCAGATCTTAGGATCACTTAATTCTATAAATTACAATCTAAACATAAATGTACGATGAAGGCAACTAATACTATTAAATGTAAACGATGTTGTTCAATACATTTATGATAGATTAAAATCAACCCTTTAAGTACTGTTGTCTATATTTCCTAACTAAAATTTTAATCAATTGCCCATCTCTGCCCCTTATTATGACTGCGCGATCTAATATCAATAACGCGAAATGACTGACATCATCCACGTACCAAACACTAGAAGACACTACTTTCAAAGATGATCTACGGTGGTGTGGAACCTCAGTGGGAATAAACCAACGTGATCACAGCTGTTTAGCTTTATAGCCCTAATAAACCGCAGCAATTTGCGATGTCACCGTATGTACTGCGTCCACTGTATCGAAGTGATGGTTCTTGTACTCGTCTGGGGCGATGGAAGAACTCCAGTCACAAATAAACTCTTTCAAACACTAGGAGTGCAGAAGGCGGTCCTCTGATTAATATACTCTAATACTGTCTTCTCCTCTCTGTGTTCTACAGACCAGAAATGCGAAGTCCCAGCCACAATGACGGAGTTCAGATAACGTCTCAATGTAAGTATAGGCAGAAGACGTGCACTCAATTACTGAACGCTGCGTACTCACCCGGAGGTGAAGTCCAGAATCGTTTAGGTTCTAACTATAAACTCTCCTGAGAGCAAAGACAGCAAGTCTGTCTGTACCAACAAAGCTGATACCGAGCGACCGTCACACACGGGCGCTCACAATGGAGGACACATCTCCCCACCGCTGGCTCTCCAGCAAGGCTCTGCTCTCCACCATCGTAATTTCGAAAACGAATCATATTCCCGAAACCACGGAATATTCTCCCTCTCTACAGATTCTTCTGAACGTCGACCAACTATATTTTAGTCTTTTGTCGTCCAGTGCGGGAAGTTTGCGAGGAAAAACCTATACTCGTACAATGGTACACTTCTGAGTAAAAATCCGCGGAAATAACCCAGCCTGCATGATTTCCAAGGTGACGCTTCCTCGTTCCTCTCAGTTGCATCCAAGATTTTTGTAGTTTCCAAAGTATAATCCTTCCCGTCCGGCGACAGAACTGGTCGGTCGCGACTCTATTGAGCTCCAGCGCTCAGGTGTCCCAACGTCCGTCTAGCTACTTCCTGTGTTTAAGCAGGACCAACACACCTGTGTGGGCCTTCCACCCAGTGCTTGAGTTCCGCCTGCCGTTTCATTTCCACTGTCACTCCAACCTCTACTAGTACAGGCAACCATTCATTACGCCATTCTGATAATAAAGACATCCCGTCACCTTTCATGCGATAAGCGTTAACAGTTATATACAAGGCGTACGTGACAACGTCAGTCTCGTTTATATATTCATATATACGATATACAACCTATCACATGATAGCTAATTGTGTTTGTAGATCACGGTAAAGTATGTGAATGAGTGCTTGTGAGGTGCGAAATTACAGCCACCTTAAAACTTAATCGAATTTTCATTTTGCCACGCCAGTTAATCCTGTGTCAGTCAACATGTCGCGAAACTTGTGTAAAGCTAAAAACCAGTTTTCGTAGTTCTAGCTTCAAAACTGCGTTAATAGCGAGATATTTTCAAAAAACTTTTCATTTCCTGTTTCACCCCATTAGGGGTTCATTTTCGAAAAAACCCAACGATGCTTATAGCATTACATCACCATTCTCTCGAAATTTTAAGTTTCTAGTAACAGCGACGTATTTCCAAAAAAAAACCTTTAATCCCCTATTTCACCCCCTTAGGGGTGGAATGTCAAAAAATTCATTCTTGAGCAATGCCTTCAGTAGAAGATCAACACCCTCTCCAAATTTTGAGTTCTATCCTCAGTGGTTTGTTAATTTTTAATATTTTTATGCAGCGACAGCAACTAATATTGTTTATATAAGAATATGCAGCCTACAGTTGCAGGTTAACTTTATCGTTATCAGTGGTTTGCTCTGGTCGATGGTGAGTCAGTCACTCAGGACATGTTTTATATATAAGGTGGCCATCTTAAACGTTTCAGCGCAAATATCTCTATCACAACAATAGATATTGAAAAACGACTTTCACGCGTAAGATTGTGAAGCAGGGGCTCACAAAAGTAAATACTATGAGACACCCTAAAACGTAAGAAACATTAGTTTCAACACAAACTTACTTCTTTTTAGATTGACACCCCATATTATTTCTTGTACAATTAATAATATGAAAACCCACAAAAACAGTAGCGTTGGTTGAATCGCAATACGTCAATTACATCCTCGAGATTGCAAAGCAAATTTGGCGCCTGAAATAAACGAAACGTGCCGCTATTGTACATTACGAGATGCAAGCGTGATAACCACATATCATTGTTTGCGACAGGAAACCCTATTATTACTTTCGGCCACAGTGATTACAGTGAAAGTAAGATTACGTACGTCAATCACATCACGATTATGAGCAATGTGGCGTTCACGCTTTCATCTCGAGATGTGCTATTGCGGTGTGTTTCGTTAATTTCAAGCGTCAACTTCCCTTTTCAATTACTTGGGATATAATTGACTAGCTGCGATGCAACTGTCGCCACTCTTTTTGTGATTTTTCGTGTTATTGATCGCATAATAAATAATATGGGATGTCCATTTAAAGAAACATAAGTTTGTGTTGAAACTAATAATTGCTTATGTTTTAGAATGTCTCATAGTATTCATTTTCGTGAGCCCCGTCTTACCTTCATACCGGTGAAAGTTGTTTTGCAATATCTATTTTTGTTCTAAAGATATATGCACTGAAATATTTATGTGGACCACGTTCTATAGAGATTGGTTTGAAGTGGGATGTATGTGCCAATCGATTGACTAGAATCAGCGCAGTAAGATGTGTTGATGTGGAGACGTAACGGAACTTGAACGTGCCCACGACCGCACCGCGAATGAAGTTGCCCCACTATGTTGTTGTATCAGTACGGAGATTCCAATGTCTCTACAAGGATGCTACAACGCTCGCAGACATGTAACACAGCGAAGAGTGGTCGCTGAAAGGTCCTAACGACAGAGACCGGGACGTGTATGGTACCTCGTCAGTTACAATCGACTTCAAAGGCGACAGTAATAGCTACTGTCACTGAAAGCAAGTCCACCTCAACCTGTTTCCGAGCGATCATTGTGAAGCAAGTCGGGTACACCGTCACGGGCCGTAGCTTACAGTGACACATAATGCTATTCGTTTGTACCCGGGCAAACAACACAGAAACTGGGCGGTAGCTGACCGTAATGTGGTTCGAGACATCGCTGTTTTACACGTTTTCAAATGAGACAGGGAGTCGTATGCACTGACGTCTCAGTAATGCGTTCAATGCATAGTACGTTGACGGTGTGGTTCTCACTGGAGGTGGGTGTGTATTGTTTTGCGGTCGTTTTTCGTACGATGACGTGAACATGAACAAGACTCTTAGTATCTTGCGTACACAATGTTTATCCAACGTAGAACTACCACGCATTTTTTTTAAATCAATTGTCTGCGATTCTACAAAACCGCAAGTCTAGCATTGTTGAGTGTTATGACAAGTTCTGCTGTAGCTTTAGCTATTACTGTACATGTTGTTGTTGTTGTTATGGTCTTCAGTCCTAAGACTATTTTATGCAGCTCTCCATGCTACTCTATCCTTTGCAAGCTTCTTCATCTCCCAATACCTACTGCAACCTACATCCTTCTGAATCTGCTTAGTGTATTCTTCTCTTGCTCTCCCTCTACGAATTTTACCCTCCACGCTGCCCTCCAATGCTAAATTTGTGATCCCTTGATGCCTCAGAACATGTCCTAACAACCGATCCCTTCTTCTACTCCTCTTCTCCCCAATTCTATTCAATACCTCCTCATTAATTATGTGATCTACCTATCTAATCTTCAGCATTCTTCTGTAGCACCACATTCCGAAACCTTCTATTCTCTTCTTGTCCCAACTGATTATCGTCCATGTTTCAATTCCATACATGGCTACACTCCATACAAATACTTTCAGAAATGACTTCCTGACACTTAAATGCATACTAAATGTTAACAAATTCCTCTTCTTCGGAATCGCTTTCCTTGCCATTGCCAGTCTACATTTTATATCCTCTCTACTTCGACCATCATCAGTTATTTTACTCCCCAAATAGAAAAACTCCTTTACTACTTTAATTGTCTCATTTCCTAAACTAATTCCCTCAGCATCACCCGACTTAATTCGACTACATTCCATTATCCTCGTTTTGCTTTTGTTAATGTTCATCTTGTATCCTCCTTTCAGGACACTGTCCATTCCGTTCAACTGCTCTTCCAAGTCCTTTGATGTCTCTGACAGAATTACAATGTCATCGGCGAACCTCAAAGTTTTTATTTCTTCTCCATGGATTTTAATACCTTCTCCGAATTTTTCTTTTGTTTCCTTTACTGCTTGCTCAATATACAGATTGAATAACATCTGGGAGAGGCTACAACCCTGTCTCACTCCCTTCCCAACCACTGCTTCCCTTTTATGCCCCTCTACTCTTATAACTGCCATCTATGTAACACATAAACTCCGACCTCAAGCCCTTGCAGGCCCATCGGTGCTGACCGACCGCCGTGTCATGCTCCGCCTACGGTGTCATTGGATGCCATGTGGAAGGGCGTTGCATCAGCTCACCGCTGTCCCGGGCGTTGTCAGTTTTTGTTACCTAGAGCCGCTACTACTAGGTCAACTAACTCCTCAGTCGGCAAGGCGAGGCTGACGCACCCCATTTCAGTGCAAGGAAAAAATGTCTGGTAGTACTGGGAATCGAACTGATCTTCCGCAAGGAGGTCAGCTGCGCTAACAACTCAGCTGCAGAGGCGGATACATTATATATAATTTAGGTTTCTTTGGTTGTCACGCTGTTCACGAAAATTAAACTACTTCCCTAGCGTGGCAGCAGCTTCTGCACTTATCCTGCAGTCAAAGAGGACCTGAACCTTTGGTGACCAGTGCCAAGATAGGGTTCCCCAATAAATAAGCTTCACTTTCCCGAACTTGCCCTTATCGAGTTACAGAGAAAGGACCAGTCCAAGCCGGCCGTTGTGGCCGAGCGGCTCTAGGCGCTTCAGTCGGGAACCGCGCTGCTGATACGGTCGCAGGTTCGAATCCTGTCTCGGGCAGGGATGTGTGTGATGTCCTTAGATTGGCTAGGTTTAAGTGGTTCTATGACCTCAGATGTAGAGTCCCATAGTGCTAAGAGCCATTTGAACCATTTGGAGCAGTCCAACACTATGGCGCTCAGTAAGCGTAGCCGGTTCCCTGGACACCGCTATACTGGCATAATCGTGGGTGCAGCACACCTGCCTGACATACACCACCAGTTCCCACAAGCATGCCCCCTCCCTCTGTAACACAGTTTAACCAAAGAACCACTTTTCTTCTGTTCGAGCACAAGCAAGATCTTGGGTGGTTAGCCGAGACTGCATACGGTTTTATGAATGCCAACACTCTAGCGCATTGGCTGTCGTTAGCTGGATTAAAGCTTGTTTATAGTTTGAATTCTCCACTGTTAGACAGTGTAGCCATGTAGTTGTTTTGGCTGTAGATGCCATTGCAAATGAAGTAGAGAGCGATTGATGTAAAATGAAAGAACTCTGCAGTCGACGTAACACAATAATTGAACGTGTCAGTCGAGATCACAATTTTATTTGATATCTACTGTTGCTAACTGGTTTCGGTCGTTACATCATGGCATGACCGAACTTATTATTATTATTATTATTATTATTATTATTATTACACACGTTACAGGCCTTTTATCAGACCACGCGAAACATTCGTGACTACTTGTTCTTCCTGTTCTTCCAGTACGCCTTCAGTCGTTCACTAAATGCTCTCTTCCTTTCTTCCGTCCACTTTGGCCTTCTTTGGCCTTTGGGCTTTAGGTGCTATCTGACATCACTTCCCACTTGTACACCTTGTGTCTATAGACGCCTTTGTCCATGACGTCCGCTGAATCTATCTGAGCTCTTTCCAGATCAATTCTGACTTGTGTCGTCCAGAGTGTAGTGGTATTGAGTCTCTGGATGTACCTGAGGATTATGTTGGTGAGTCTGGTCTGTGGGAGTGTGCTTATGTGTCCATAAAATTTTAGTCACCTCTTTCTAATGTCCGCTGCGATGTTGGAGAACTTCCCTGTAGTGTACCTGGAGTGGAGCCTATATCCATCGTCCGTGAGTTTTGGCCCAATAATTTTCCTAATGATTTTTCTTTCCGGTGTGACAATGTTCCCAAGGTCGGTCTTTGTGTGTAACATCAGTGTCTCACTGGCGTATAGCGCCTCAGGTTTGATTACAGTGTTATAGTGAAGAATTTTTGTGCAGGGGGACAGACATTTCTTGTTGTAAATACCCTGTGTTTTGTACAGGGCTCTTTTTATTTTCAATAACCTAGTGTTCTAGGCAATTTTCTCCTTTCCTGTCGGTTCGAGTACTTCACCTAGGTACTTAAAGTCTGTGACCCTGTTGCTCTTGCCATACTTTGTTTTCAAATTTGGAATATTTAATTTCGTGCAGAAGAACTCAGTTTTCTGAAAGGAAATCTGTAGCCCTACTTTTTCTGCGCACTCTTTGAGTATTTGTATCTGTCTGATTGCTGTAGTTTCGTTATCTGTGCGTAGTGCCAGATTATTATTATTGTATTTAAAATAAATCTGCAATATCGATTGTCACTTTTAATTATTAGATTGGAGTACATTTTGAACATTAGGTGCATGCTATCTATAAGTATATAATTTAGGTTTCTTTGGTTGTCACACTGCTCACGAAAATTAAACTATTTCCTTAATGTGGCAGCGGCTTCTGCACTTATCCTGCAGTCAAAGAGGATCTGAACCTTTACGGACCAATGCCGAGGCCCCAATAATTACAGTTACTTTCCTGAACCTGCTCTTATTGAGATGCAGATATATATATTGCTAAAGGAATGGAAATATATATACACCAACATTTCCCACAACCATGTCCCCTTCTACTGTAGCACAGCTGTACATATATATATGTACGATATAGTTTTAGGGGGACAGAGAGAGGGGGGAAGAGGAGGTGGACTGAGGGGAATGGAGGGGGAAAAGCAGATGGATAGAGGGGGAGGAGCAAATGGACAGAGAAAGCAAAGAAGAAGAGATGGACGCGGACCAAGGGGGAAACGAAGAGATGGATTGAGAGTGGTGGGAGGAGAAGATGTACAGAGAGATATGCAGAGGAAATGGACAGAGTACAGAGAGAAGGGGAGGAGGAGGTGTTTATAGCACAGCACTTCATGCAGTCAGAGTTACAAACACAGCAAACCATTTCGTATAGATTCATAACATCATGTCAAATTGGGGATACAAGATCCAACTTGGATCAGTCCTACAGCTGTTAACTGGCAGTCTACAGACCAGAATGAGTGAAATTTTGGGATTTCCAACATGCATCCAGTGGAATGCTGAGCATGTGTTTCACTTTACTCTTGGACCCCCAAAACATTTAGCTAATGAAACACATTTGATCCAATTTTATTACTCCAATCAACAATTAAAATATATCAAAATAATGCAATACATACACTGAAATGACCAGATCAGACGTTTCGAAAGTAAATAAATTGTTGTAGTTATCAAAGTTGACTAAGAGTTATTTTATCATTATTTCCAGTTTCTTGCTGTTTTTTCTTGTTATATTTGCTGATGTGTAACAGAATTTTCTGAGTTATTAATATTTTTTTTATATTTCAGTTTTTTAATATGACATAACATTTGTGGCATATATGTACTCGATATTGCCAAGGTATGTGTTTGATCCAATCTGTTAATTCATCCCCTCCTTCCTACTCTCGCTGTCCACCTCCTCCTCCCCCATCTTCCTTTTCCAATGCCCCTGACTCTGTCCACCTAGTCTCCTACCTCTCTCTGTCCATCTGCTCCACCCCCTCTCTCTGTCCACCTGCTCCACCCGTCTCCATCCGAATGCTCCTCTCCCTCTCCCTATCCATCTGCTCCTCCTCCCTCTGTCTGTCCATGTGCTCCTCCCCCCTCTCTCTCTGTTTCTTCCCCTCTGTCCATCTCCCTCTAACCCCCACTATCTCCTCCTGTCCCCCTCTCCTCAATCCCTCTAAGACCATCTTCTTCTTCCATTTCTCTGTCAATCTCCTCCTCCCCCCTCTCTGTCATCTCCAGTTCCCCCTTTCACTTTCCATCTCCTCCTTCCTCTGTCTGCCAATACCCTCCTATTTACTTTCTCTGCCCATCTCCTCCTCTCCCTCCTGTCCATCTCCTCTCCTCTCCTTTCTCTGTCCATTTGCTCCCCCCTTCCATCCATCTGCTTCTTCTCCCTCAGCCCATCTACCTCCTCTTCTTCCTTTCTCTGCCCATTTCCTCTGCCCCTCTATTCATCTTCCTCCTCCCTCTCAGTCCATCTCTTCCTCCCTCCCTTGGTCTTTTTCTATCTCCTCTTCTTTGCTTTCTATGTCCATTTCCTCCTCTCTCCATCTACTTCTTCCCTCTCTATTCATCTCCTGCTCCCCCTTCAGTCCACCTCCTCCTCCACCATCTCTCTGTCTACCTCTTCCTCTCCCTTTCTCTGTACATTTCCTTCTATCTCTGCCGCTATCCATATTATCACTCCCAACTCAATAGGCGGCTACTGTTTCTTACCCCCGCAATATTTCTTTCCAGATATGTAGGAAGTAATACGTGTAACAAGTTTGGCTGAAATCCATCCAGGTGTTTAGGACGAGCTTGTTACTGGTGACTTTGCCCACATGCGCACATGCCACATACACGAGGGTTGGAACGTAAATAGTGGCAACTATTTATTCACAACCGATACAAAAGAGTTACGTGTTTGCGCCTGTTACTGTCCTCCAAAGGAGTCACCAGCGTTGTGTAGAACCCGTTGCCAGCGAAGTGGAAGGCGTAGTATACCGTTAGCAGAGCCTGTTCTGTTGATGGTGCGAATGGAGCGATCTACTGCCTGCCGAATCTCTGGAACAGTTCTGAAGCGAATGCCACGAAGTGGTTCCTTCATCTTCAGAATCAAATCAAATTCACAAGGACTTAAGTCCGGGGAGTATGGTGGATGGTACAGTACTTCCCAGTCCCATCGACCGAACAGAGCAGCCAGAGCTTGGGCTGTATGCGCCCGCACATTGTCGTGCAAAATGATGGGTGGGTTGCGTAGAAAGTGTAGCAGCTTCTTTCGCAAAGCTGTTGTTTGGAGCATCACTTGCGATCACTGTATTTCACCTGCATGTCTAGCGAATTTTGCCCTGCAGTTTCGTTTTCGTGCAGCTCAATGTTTATGACGTCGTATTTCCTTAATTATATACTGTACGATGATATAATTTTGAAGGTGCATCGAGTGGTATATGGGGATACTGCCTCCGCAATCTGCTGCAAATAATTTGCACTAAAGAAGTAATTAATTAAAGCGTCATGCCTGATGTAGTAGTTTTACTGCACCATCTGTGAAAATGTAGTTAGCGATAAACTTTTTTCCTTTCATTATTTTGTTGGCGGTATCAGCGAGAAAGTGTATCGTAAAATTTTGAAATAATGTCTAAAGTTGCCTGAAACCATGAATCGCTCTCATTCTCAATTACTGGATGAAGTGCCGGGCACTTAAATGTGATTTGCAGAGTATTCATGTAGATGTAGACTATTTGTGTGTCGTGAGCTATACTCCTGTTTCATCCCCACACCCATCCCTTTGAATTTCAGAATATATTCTATCTTTATTCCCTACCTTGCGCAATAAAAATCATATTAGGATGTAATTTCAGATTATTAACTCAAAAACTTTTGTGTTTATTTCTGAAGTGTCAAATTAATGTAATCTCAAAAATGCTTTGAGTTAATCACTGTCAGTCTTTTGAGATACAATAAGGTTTGTCCAATTCTGGTCAGTCTTGGTTATTGTATAACGACTCAAATTCTGAAAATCAGCTACCCCAAATATGACAATTTTAGAATTTTGGATAAATTTCTGCGGACATCCGTATGAGTATAATATGATCTTCACCTGTGCGTCGGTGTTTACTTTGCACAAGATATAAGAATTCATGTCATGTTTGTACTACAGTTTAGCGTAGCTTTGCCTCTTGCGCAGTTGTTACTATTTATATCCCATTTCCACGTTCTTATTTACATTATATTTATGCCCTACAGTGGTTGCGATTAATTATTGACGTGTAGCTGTATAAGGTATTGGCATACACCAGTAGTTAAGACCCTTTAATAGGTCCTGTCTAGTGCTATTATCAAAGAAGCTGCACACATTGGTTGATCGGTTCGTTTGGGGGAGGGGACCAAACAGCGAGGTCATCGGTTTCTTCAGATTAGGGAAGGGAGTCGGGCGTGCCCTTTCAAAGGAACCATCCCAGCATTTGCCCGAAGCGATTTCGGGAAATCACGGAAACCTATACAAGATGGCCGGACACGGGTTTGAACTGTCGTCCTCCCGAACGTGAGTTCAGTGTGCTAACCACTGCGCCACCTCGTTCGGTGCACATTTTGCACAATCTTCAGCTTTCAAGATTTAATACAGTTGAGCATTATCGTCTTCATAAACACTGGTATGACTGATAGCCTGAGAAGGTAAAAACTTGCCGACAAAAAAATTAAAAACAAACTAGCAGAACAACTGCACTTCATTTGAGTTGTCGTTCTTAGATATGAAATTCTTGCATTACGCAGAATGCATTTTAAAAGAACTTTTTTAAAATACGAGTAGCAACTATAACACTAAGCATAATTCCCCAGGCTGAAGTTGAAGGTATACAGGCGGTTGGAGAATAACAGTAAAGACAAAAGCTCTTCTTCTCAAGCTCTTAACAATGACAGGTGGAGCCTCTCCACTGGAAGTAACGCAGTGAGACAAAGTGTAGCTAATTTCACGTCGCGGCGCACAATGCCCTCTGTGCTCACACGGAGCCTCGCTGACACGAATGAGGCGGCACGCCACGTTTGGTGGTCGAGAGACCTCTTAACAGAGCGAACAAGAGCTCTTCAACAGCTTTAGCTGCAGTTACAGCTGTCACCGCCTCAACGAGTCGAAAGTCCAGCTGATGCAGTGGAAAGGGAGCGGCTGTGTACCTAGAAACACAAGTATTTCTTCTCAGACGTTCAACGCCCGAGAAGAAACATAAATCTTAAATTATTACTCCCCCGACCAAACAGAAGCGAGTAACACGTGGGGTCTTGCTCACTTTCGTTTCGTCGGGCCAGTGACAATTTCAGATTTATGTCTATTTTCCCCGCTCTCCACCCTGCTACCCTCCCCCTGCCCCCCCCCCCGCCCCCCCTCCCCACACCATTGTTTGTTAATCTTTTCGACGGGCAAACTACAACAAATTTAGGATTTATTTAATCATTGTAATACTGCTGCCCTCACTCTCTAAGGTAGAACAGAGGGCCGAGTAAATCGTTTCCAGACGTGTTTCACATTCTATAGGTTATGCAATGTGGATCAAGAATTATTATCAGCACCATTGTCCGTTTGCTATCCACTGCCTGCAGCTTGTCGTTTAGGTAAGAAGGAAGGAAGGAAGATTACGGTTTAGCATCCCATCGACATCGAGGTCATTAGAGATGGAACACAGAACACGGATACATATCAGTCATGCCCTTTCAAAGGTACCATCCCGGCATTTGTCTGGACCGATTTAGGGAAATCACGGAAAACCTAAACCGGAATGACTGGAAGCTGATTTGAACCGTCGTCCTCCCAAATGCGATTCCAGTGTGCTAACCAATGTGCCAACACATTAAGTCGTGATTTAGTGGTGCCGGCACGGTAGTTCAGCATGCCCAGTAGGGGAACTGTCCACTTTCTGTTATAACAAAACCGAGTGAATTTCTCTTCGATTAAATTTGAAAGATGTCATGCGACATGTGCAGAGGATCACTACGAAAAGGCTACGTAGAAACAGATCGACACAAAGGAGACAAATAACAAGCGGTGTGTGGTGGAGGGCACAATTCGCGCCAAAGTCATATCCTCTCCCCCCCCCCCCCCCCCTAGCCCCCTCTGTTCCACGACTGAATACCTCAGTACGAGCTCTTATTCCCCTTATCTTTGAATGATGATCATTACGTGATTTGAAAGTTGTTGGTAATAATATATGCTCTACATTCTCGGTGAAGATTGAATTTCGGAATTTAGTGAGCAGCCCCTTCCGTTTAGCGCGTCGTCTAGCTGCAAGTGTGTCCCACTTCAAACTTTCAATGAAATTTGTAACGCTCTCGCGATGGCTAGATGTACCAGTCACGAATCTTGCCGCTCTTCTTTGGACCTTCTCAATCTCTTGAATCAGACCCAACTGGTAAGGGTCCCATACAGACGAACAATACTCCAAGACTGGACGAACTAACGTATTGTAAGCTATTTCCTTTGTTGAGGGACTGCATCGCTTCAGGATTCTACCAATAAACTGCCATCTAGAGTTCGCCTTACCCGTTACTTGTGTAATCTGATCATTCCATTTGAGATCATTTCGAATAGTCACAGCCAGATACCTGACTGATGTTACCGCTTCCAAAGACTGATCATTTATTTTGTACTCATACATTAATGGGGATTTTCGCCTTGTTATACGCAGTAGGTTACACTTACTGATATTGAGAGATAACTGCTAGTCATTACAACCCCCCATTTATTTTCTGCAAATACTCATTGAACTGTTCACAACTTTCGTGTGATACTACTTTCCTGTAGACTACAGCATCATCGGCGAACAGTCTAAGGCCGCTGTCAATACCATCAACCAGATCGTTTATGTAAATCGTAAAAAGCAGAGGACCTATTACGCTACCCTGGGGCACATCTGAAGTTACTCTTGTTTCTGTTGAAGTTACCCCGTTCAGGACGACATACTGCTCCCTGCCTGCTAGAAAACTTTCCATCCAACTGCATATGTCATTGGATAGACGGTAAGCGCGCACTTTTTGTAGCAAGCGACAGTGCGGAACTGAGTCGAACGCCATTAAGTCGAGAAATATGGCATCAACCTGGGAGCCGGTATCTAGAGCCTGTTGTATATCATGCACAAAGAGGGCCAGCTGTGCCTCTCATGACCGCTGTTTCATAAAACCGTGCTGGTTTCTGCAGATGAGATTCTCTGAGTCTATAAAGGTCATTATGTCTGAACATAAAATATGTTCCATGATTCTACAACAAATCGATGTCAGTGATATTGGTCGGTAATTATGTGCATCCGATTTTCTACCCTTTTTATAGATTGCTATGACCTGCGCCTTCCTCCAGTCCCGTGGAACTTTTAGCCGTTCCAATGATCTCGGATAGGTGACGGATAAGGATGGTGCTGTATTTGTAGCATAGTCAACATAAAATCTTACGGGGATACCGTCTGGGTCAGATGCCTTTCTGGCGTCTAAGGATCTTAACTGTTTTAAACGAGTTTTTGAAAGCTAGGTTTAGAATTTCGGCCTTCTGTTTATCATCATCATCAGTTACATTACCCGTACTGTCAGCAAGAGAAGGTATTGAATTATTTGTAGCTTTCATAGATTTTATTTACGACTAAAATTTTTGGGCTTATTTTTAGAATCTGCAGATAAAATATTGCCTGTAGATCGCGGGCTCCCGGGTTCAGTTGGCAGTTGGGTCGTAGATTTTTTTGGTTCAAATGGCTCTGACCACTATGAGACTCAACTGCTGAGGTCATTAGTCCCCTAGAACTTAGAACTAGTTAAACCTAACTAACCTAAGGACATCACAAACATCCATGCCCGAGGCAGGTTTCGAACCTGCGACCGTAGCGGTCTTGCGGTTCCAGACTGCAGCGCCTTTAACCGCACGGCCACTTCGGCCGGCTCAGATTTTTTTGGTTCACAGCTGAGTGTTTTTGTGGTCTTAATCGTTGCAGCTCGTTTTAATAAACGTGCACGTCACCGAAGTGGCGTCAGTTAGAAAAAAAAAATGAAGCAGGTGGCCGATAACTGAAGAAGGGGTCTCGCCATCATCCTTCATCGGTTTCTTCCTGACTTCTCTATACATTACCACGTCCAGCTTTTCGTATTCAAGTTTGTATTACTTGTTTCTTTATGTCGTCAAACCATTTTCCATTAGGTCGTCCTCTCGATCTTTTCTTATCAGGAAAAATCTCTTTCATCTGTCCCCCATCATTTCGTCCAGCTATATGCCCAGCCCATCTCTATTCTAGTTTCCTAACCACCGCCATGAAGTTATCAACTCTTGTCTTTCCTCTCATCCATTAGTTTCTCTTTCTGTCTCTTTTTGTTATCCACAAACTGGATCTTTCCATTGCTCGTTGTACATCTTTGAACCGTTTGCACACTTTACTTCCATATTTCACTTTAGTAATTTAGTACTGGCAGTATAAGAGCTTATACACTTTCCGTTTAAGGAACATCGGAAATTTACTTCTGAATATAGCATTCCATTTCGCAAATGTACTTAAAGCCAGTTTTATACCGTATTTCCTTAAATGTCTATCCGCTTGTTATTTTGAATTGTCCTAAGTATACAAATTCGTCATCTGTTTCCTCAACTCCATAATTGATTTTCACACATTGTTTAGGCATTTGTTGTGTATGTAGTCACAGGGTGCAGAGCGAAATCACGTTAGGAGCACCCGACCAGGGGCTCCTCATGCCAGGCGACTCAGAGTAACGTCTTTGTAAAACAGTATTGTACATACACTAGGGATAAACCGAATGAGGTAGTATTGTTTTAAGCCGACTGAGTTAGTATTGGGATGGTGGAAGCTCCAATCTTCATCCGGCCAGCCTGATTTAGGTTTACCAAAAAAATTCAAATTTGTGCGAAATCTTATGGGACTTAACTGCTAAGGTCATCAGTCCCTAAGCTTACACACTACTTAACCTAAATTATTCTAAGGACAAACACAAATACCCATGCCCGAGGGAGGACTCGAACCTCCGCCGGGACCAGCCGCACAGTCCATGACTGCAGCGCCTAGACCGCTCGGCTATCCCGCGCGGCTTTAGGTTTACCGTGGTGTCCCTAAATTATTTCGCACATGCCGGGATGGTACCTACTATAAGGCCACCTGTGCCATTCCTGTCAAACCAAACTTATATGGACGGAAATGCATGTGTATATAAATGACGTTATTTTCGTTTTTCTTGGCTTATAATACCAAGACATGTCCAATATCGCTGTAAAAGTGCTCTTCGGATGAATAAAACTACTCCTACTACTAGTACTACTATTACTACTACTACTACTACTTCCGCGACTGGCGTTCAAGATGTAGCGCAACACTTATTCTGTCGGCCAGCTTCGGTGGAAAAAAAGTGCGGAATTTGTTGTGAAACATCGTGGGACATTCCTCCTTCAGGCCCTATAGTTTCATGAAGTTTTGATAGGTCGCGGTGCTAATATATAGCATCAAAAATAGCGTCTCTAACTGAGATGCGTTCAAATCAAAGTTGTTTTTCTTTATGCAGAAAACCAGAGCACGGAAAATTTTCATAAGTGCATGCAGAATGTCTACAGAGTCCGGACAGTGGCCAAACGATGGTGAGTCGTTGGGGGAGGCATTTATCATCGCAACAAGATCACGCAAGCCTGTCCAATCTCTTACCTGCCCGTCGGCCGCTCACGGCTGTGACTCCTGCAAAGCTGGAACGTGCGGACACTCTCATTTGAGGTGATCGGCGGATCACAATCAAACATTTCGCTGCTCAACTGGACGGCTCGTCCACGAGTTGCGGTACTCCAAGGTCTGTGCCCGTTGGGTTTCTCGCCAACCTGACAGAAGACCATAAAGAGCAACGAAGGACAACCTGTGTGGAATTGCTTGCACGTTACGAGGCTGATCGTGACAACTTTTTGTCGAACATCGTCACAGGCGATGAAACATCGTTTCATCACTTCTAACTGGAAACAAAACGTCATTCCATGGAGTGGTGCCGCATACCACCTCTCCTCCGAAGAAAAACCTCAAAGCTGCTCCCTCAGCCGGTAAAGTCATGGAGTGGTCTTTAAAGTCAGTAACATTTACACGATCATGATTTCGGCTTCAAAGTGCCATTATCAAGTGTTTTAATGTTATAGAGTGCCTAAGATGACATACTGTCGTATTTAAAACACACTATTAGACACATTGTCTAAGGGTTAATATTTCTGGTAAAAGCCTACTGCTTTGTTTTATCACTGAGTATACCAACATGGCGATGATCTTCTCGGTCGCTGAAGGGTCATTGTATTCTGTATCTACATCTACATCTACATGGTTACTCTGCAATTCACACTTAAGTGCCTGGCAGAGGGTTCATGGAACCATTTTCACACTACTTCTCTACCATTCCACTCTCTGATGGCGTGTGGGAAAAAGGAACACCTAAATCTTTCCGTTCGAGCTCTGATTTCTCTTATTTTATTATGATGATCATTTCTCCCAACGTAGGTGGGTGCCAACTAAATATTTTCGCATTCGGAAGAGAAAGTTGGTGATCTCGCCGCAAAGAAAACAGCCTTTGTTTCAGTGACTCCCACCCCAAATCGCGTACATATCAGTGACACTCTCACCCCTATTTCGTGATAACGCGAAACGAGCTGCCCTTCTTTGCACTTTTTCGATGTCCTCCGTCAAGTCCACCTGGTAAGGATCCCACACTGCGCAGCAGTATTCAAGCAGAGGACTGACAAGTGTAGTGTAGGCTGTCTCTTTAGTAGGTTTGTCGCATCTTCTAAGTGTTCTGCCAGAAAAGCGCAGTCTTTGTTTCGCCTTCCACACAATATTATCTATGTGGTCTTTCCAATTTACGTTGTTCTTAACTGTAATTCCTAAGTATTTAGTCGAATTGACACCCCTAGATTTGTGCGATTTATCGTATACCCAAAATTTATCGGATTTCTTTAGTACCAATGTGGATGACTTCGCACTTTTCTTTGTTTAATGCCAATTGCCCCTTTTCGAACTATACAGAAATTCTCTCTAGATCATTTTGTAATTGGAATTGATCGTCTGATGATTTTACTACACGGTAAATTACAGTGCCATCTGCAAACAATCTAAGGGGGCTGCTCAGATTATAACCTAGATCATTTATGTAAATCAGGAACAGCAGAGGGTCTATGACACTACCTCGCGGGACGCCAGATATCACTTCTGTTCTACTCGATGATTTATCGTCTATCACTACGATCTGTGACCTCTCTGAGAGGAAATCAGAATCGAGTCACACAACTGAGACGATACTCCACACACACGCAATTTGATTAATAGTCGCTTGTGTATCAAAAGCCTTCTGGAAATCCAGGAATATGGAATCGATCTGAGATCCCTTGTCGACAGCACTCATTGCTTTATGGGAATAAAGAGCTAGCTGTGCTGCACAAGAACGATATTTTCTGAATCCGTGTTAGTTATGTATCAATAAGTCATTTTCTTCAAGGTGATTCATAATGTTCGAGTACAGTATATGCTCCAGAATCCTACTCCAAATTGAGGTCAGTGATATGGGTCTGTAATTCAAACGGTTACTCCTATTTCCCTTCTTGAATATTGGTGTGAACTGTGCTACTTTCCAGTCTTTAGGAACAGACCTTTCGTCAAATTAGCGGTTGTATATGATTGGCAAGAAAGGCGCTATTGTGTCTGCATACTCTGAAAGGAACCTGATTGGTATACCATCTGGACCGGAAGACTTGCCTTTCTTAAGTGATTTGAGTTGTTTCGCAAACCTAAGATATCTTATGTCAGTCATGCAAGCACCTGTTCTGGTTTCGAATTCTGGAATATTTACTTCGTCTTGTTTCGTGAAGGAATTACGGAAAACTGTATTTAATACCTCCGCTTTAGTGGCACCATCGCTGGTAACATTTCCATCGCTATCGCGCAATGACGGTATTGACTGTTTTTGGCAGTGGTGTAGTTCACATACGACCAGAATCTTTTTGGGTTTTCTACCATATTTTGAGACAATGTTTCATTCCGGAAACTATTAAAAGCATCTCGCATTGACGTCCGCACTAAATTTCGATCTTCCGTGAAATTTAGTCAGTCTTGGGAATTTTGCGTTCTCCTGAACTTGGCATGCTTTTTTCGTTGCTTCCGCAACAGTGTTTTGGCGTGTTTTGTGTAACATAGTGGATCAGTCCCGTCTCTCATTGACTTATGCAGTATGAATCTATCTATTGCTGTCGATACTGTATCTTTGAATTGAGCCATATCTGGTCTACACTTATATAATTAGCTTGGAAGGAATGGAGAGTCTCTCTTAGGAAGGCACCAAGCGAATTGTTATCTGCTGTTTTAAATAGATATATTTTGCGTTTATTTTTAGTGGTTTTGGTTGATATGGTTTTGAGCCTCGCTACAATGACTTTGTGTTCACTAATCCCTGTATCCGTCATGACGCTCACTATTAGTGTTCTCCCTCATGGTGCAACGATCAATTCGGATGTATATTGTGCCACGCTCAGACAATTGAAGAAACGACTACGGCGTGTTCGTCGCCACAAAAATTTAAACTAACTGCTCCGTCTCCATGACAGCGCAAGGCGTTGCACAAGTCTGCGCATCCACAGGAGCTCACAAAACTTCGTTGCACTGTTCTTCCTCATCCACCCTACAGCCCGGAACTGCACCTTCTGACTTCTTTCTGTTTGACTCAATGAAGGATACACTCCGTGGGAAGCATTACATGGATGCTGGGGAGGTTACTGATGCAGCACGACGGTATCTCCGACGTTGACCATAAGAGTGGCACCATGCGGACAAACAGGTACTCCCGGTGAGGTGGCGTAAGGCCGTCATATTGAACGGAAATTATGTTGAAAAATAGGGTTGTGTACCCAAAAGAATGGGGAATAATACAGGGTAAGTCACCTAACATTACCGCTGGAAATATTTCGTAAACCACATCAAATACTGACGAACCGATTCCACAGACCGAACGTGAGGAGAGGGGCTAATGTAATTGTTTGATACAAACCATACAAAAATGAACGGAAGTATGTTTTTTAACACAAACCTACGTTTTTTTAAATGGAACCACGTTACTTTTGTTAGCACATCTGAACATATAAATAAATAAGTAATCAGTGCCGTTTGTTGCATTGTAAAATGTTAATTACATCCGGAGATATTGTGACCTAAAGTTGACGTTTGAAACCTCCGAGGTTCAGTTGCGTGTTGTAACAAACACGGGCCACGGTCGGCGAGCCGCATCTGCAGGGACATGTTTACGATGACGACCGTGTTTACGAGTGTGGCTGTAGTGCACTGTTGTGGTTTGGTCTAGCTGTCGCAGTGTCCGCATGTAGCGCTTGCTGCTATTGTTATTCTGCATTCGTCTCCGCACGCAGACCAACTGTAGTACACCGTGTTACCAGACGTCTGCGATAGTGTAGTGTTGTAGGAACTGTGACCATGGTGTATTCTAACTCTGAAAAGGCGGAGATGATACCGATCTATGGCGAGTGTCGACGAAATGCAGCTGAAGCCTGCAGGGTGTATGCAGAACGGTACCCAGACAGAGAGCATCCAACGTGCCGCACATTGCAAAACATCTACCGCCAACTGTATGCAACAGGTATGGTCGTAGCACGCAAACGGGTCCGTAACAGGCCCGTCACAGGAGAAACGGGTGCAGCTGGTATGTTAGCTGCTGTTGCCATGAACCCACACATGAGTACACGGGACATTGCGAGAGCTGGTGGACTGAGTCAAAATAGTGTCATGCGCATACTGCGTCGTCACCGCTTTCACCCGTTTCATGCGTCGCTACATCAGCAATTACATGGTGATGACTTTAATCATCAAAAATGGCTCTTAGCACTATGGGACTTAACATCTGTGGTCATCAGTCCCCTAGAACTTAGAACCACTTAAACCTAACTAACCTAAGGACATCCATTCCCGAGGCAGGATTCGAACCTGCGACCGTAGCAGTCGCGCGGTTCCGGACTGAGCGCCTAGAACCGCTACACCACCGCGGCCGGCTCTTTAATCATCGAGTGCAATTCTATCAATGGGCATTAACAGAGAATGCGTTGCAGTTCTACCTGTTTACCGATGAAGCGGGTTTCACAAACCACGGGGCAGTGAATCTACGGAACATGCATTACTGGTCCGTGGACAATCCTCGCTGGCTCGGACAGGTAGAGCGACAGCGACCGTGGACTGTAGATGTATGGTGCGGAATCATTGGCGGCCACCTCATTAGTCCTCACTTCATTGCAGGGGCCCAAACAGCTGCAACATACATCGCGTTTCTACAGAATGATCTGCCAATGTTGCTCGAAAATGTCCCACTGGAAACGCGTCGACGTATGTGGTATCAGCGCGTGATGGTGCATCTGCACATTCCGTAATTAACACTAGGCTGACCCTTGACAGGATGTTCGACGGGCGTTTCATAGGACGTGGAGGACGCATAAATTGGCCAGCCCGTTCTCCTGGTCTTACACCTCTGTACTTCTTTCTGTGGGGTACGTTAAAGGAGAATGTGTACTGTGATGTGCCTACAACCCCAGAGGATATGAAACAACGTATTGTGGCAGCCTGCGGCGACGTTACACCAGATGTACTGCGGCGTGTACGACATTCATTACGCCAGAGATTGCAGTTTTGTGCAGCAAATGATGGCCACCGCATTGAACATCTATTGGCCTGACATGTCGGGACACACTCTATTCCACTTCGTAATTGTAAACGGAAACCACGTGTGTACGTGTACCTCACCCTTCATGGTAATGTACATGTGCGTCAGTGAAAAAGACCAATAAAAAGGTGTTAGCATGTGGACGTAATGTGCTGTTCCAGTCTCTTCTGTACCTAAGGTCCATCACCGCTCCCTTTGGATCCCTACGTAATTCGGTGCTCTCCGATACACATGATCGAACAGCGGAGGAATGGTACTCAAGCGTCAACTTTAGGTTACAATATCTCCGGATGTAATTAAGATTTTACAACGCAACAAACGGCACTGATGACGTATTTGTTTATATGTTCAGATGTGCTAACAAAACTAACGGGGTTCCATTTAAAAAAACGTAGGTTTGTGTTAAAAAACATACTTCCGTGTATTTTTTTTATGGTTTGTATCAACCAATTACACTAGCCCCTCACCTCACGTTCGGTCTGTGGAATCGATTCGTCAGTATTTGATGTGATTTACGAAATATATCTAGCGGTAATGTTAGGTGACTCACCCTGTATAAATTCTTCTTATATCCGCCACTATCAATGTTGTTATTACAGTAATTATAGAAACTGGGTTGTTTTAAAAATCAGCCTTATGCAAACACAATTAGTTTATTTTTATATTTACGCAGACATGTTTCGACACCTATGTGTCATCTCCTGACGGTCAAGTTTTGATTTCTTAAAATTACATCTCTAATTGGACAGTATTATTTTACACCGGTTTTAGTGCTAGTTTTCGTTCTTTTTTGAACAGAATGTGATGTGCAAAATTTTTCATCCCTTTTCTGGTTGGTGCCTCTATCAACTGCTGTTTAGTGCATTGTTTTCACTCAGTTTTTCACAAATTTCCGCTCACTACATCACCTTACATGCACTTTCACAAAATGTGGTGGAACGCTATCTGAGTAGATACTTCTGACAACATAGTCAGTGAGAGGTGTTATGTTATTGTCACAATTTTCTCTTAGTGGTTTACAAGGAAAAAAAGTTTGAGGGAAATTAGTGTTATACACCACATACGAGGCGTTCTATATGCTATAATTTCCTGTGTGATTCTTCAGTGTCTAGAGGAACGAGGAACAGGTGCCCTTTATGAACAGATAATTCAGATATTAATTTATTCTGCATCTAATACGAAATAAATAATACATAACATCGTTGCTGAAGTAGCAGTGTCAGCTGCTAACAGTAGATTTGAATGTAGAAATATATGCTGACACAAAATATTTATAAATCTGTCACTCTTCAATACAATGTCTATTCAGAAGAAGTCGATTCCTAGCCGCTATGGAAATCTGTAAATGTTATTCTATTGACAAACACGAAATGGGGCTTAATTCATGAATGTTCGGACTTAAGTACACCCGCCCGTTACAACTCCATAGAGGAGCAGCGGCGTGCCCTCGTGCACCACCCCCTATAGAGGAAAACCTGCGCGCCCGCTCAGTGACGTCACGCACAGAGTCTGGTGCCGGTGCTCGCATTCCGTTTGGCCACGGCAGTAGACTGTAAAGGGATCCGGACGACGAAAATTCGTAGAGAACCCCTCGGATACACAAAAGCATGACGACACACCAAACTCACACAGGTGTGGTCCATAGAAGCGACTGCGAAACGGAGTAACAGAATAATTCAAAGTAATTCTCAGACTGTGTATCCTGTAGAACTATGAAATACTTAATGGTAGTGTTTTTTATGAGATAGATACTGTTTTGCTTTTGTATTTCTGCTGCTATTCCCTAGTAGATATATCAGTTCATAACTTACACAAAAACTGACAATATAAGGAAGCTAATACAGTGCCAGTTATGTGCTACCCATTAGGCTGAACCTGAGCGCACAATTGTTTTCAAGTACTTTAGTTGTGTATCTATGAGACAGCAGTGTAGGCCACTGGCATTTATCTGAAATTGCAAGCCCAGAAAGTAAGAATTTGTAAAATACACACGTACTTTTTTTTATTTTTTTGCATGTTTTCACAGTTTCTCCCTTTGCATTTTCTGATAGCTTATTGATCCGTTCATGTACTCATTCATTACTCCTTTCTATGGTTTTAAATCAAAATATTTGTTCGTGCATTATAAAGTCGGAAGCTTACTATAATCACTAATAGTAACATTCCTTGCATTGAACTTCAAATTCCCATCAATAATTTATTAAAAACAAGCGACTTAGACACTGCTTTTATTTAATTTTAAATTTTTGGGTACACCACATTCCTTGTTTTTGAGCAGGCATCTTCCTGAAGTCTTTTACAGTAGAAAGAAAGCAGAACTAAATACTAGAACCAGAATACATCGAAACTCATCTGTATCTTATGTGCATGTACTTAATCATAAACCGACTTTTATTCCTAACAACAAACAGTAAGAATAAAGATATACTGAGATATTTAACTACTTAAGTATGAATGTGCTTAGGCTATACTGCTTGAACCTGCAGAATATAAAATTCATACGACCTAAACCAGCTAAACTGAAGAATTGCCAGGACAAGAAAACGAAACACTGATTTCTTCAGCACTTATGCATTTAAGATCTTATATATTAGTCAAAATGTCGCTGACCCTCCCCACTGCGTAAGTGCCTATTCTTTGTTGGCACACTTAACCTCTTTCAAGAAATAAACAAAACAAATACTCACTCTTGAACTTTAAGGAGGAGTAAAGTTATCTCTGCGAATACTTTTCAATTGTTTCTTCCTCGTTGCTTCATCCTCAGTAAATTTAAACACAGTCACATTTGGTCCACCGTCGTAATTTCCTCTACAATTCGGCGCAGAGCAACGAAACGGCATTTTGCAGGGAACGAAATTTTCACAGGCAAGAAAAACAGATCACCAGTTTAGTGCACAGAAAGTAAACAACCAAATCACGTACACTAGCGCAGGAACACCATTCACAATACTAGTAAACTGACGCGAAACGCGCCGCACGATTGTTCACAAGCTCTGTCCCATAAAACTGTTGAAGACTTGCTAGACTCCATGTGTAGCCATATTTTGACGTCACGCACTACGTGGACAGGCTTTCTTTCTCAGGGGGTACTGCCTCGTGCCGCATTGGCGGCTGTAGGAAACGCTCCGGCGTTATTGGTTCAAAAATGGCTCTGAGCACTATGGGACTTAACAGCTATGGTCATCAGTCCCCTAGAACTTAGAACTACTTAAACCTAACTACCCTAAGGACATCACACAACACCCAGTCATCACTAGGCAGAGAAAATCCCTGACCCCGCCGGGAATCGAACCCGGGAACCGGGGCGCGGGAAGCGAAAACGCTACCGCGAGACCACGAGTTGCGGACAGCGTTACTTGTGGCGCGCGGTTTTGAAAGTGCGTCCGATACAATTGCCGGCGGATACCGTACTATGGACGGCACGTAGCCCGTAAGTATTTCGAGAAGATTCGGTGCAGGTAAATCACATTTGTCGAAACTATTGAGCAAACCCACAAATTTGATTATCGAGAGAAAAAGGAGCACTAAAATTATGTCAACACACAAACCTGCTTCATAACGGTCTTGTGATTGACGTTACGCTTTTGGAGGAAGATGGGGGGACCTCACGCCCGGACTTGGCAACCATCCGTATCAAGAGACTCCTGTATTGTCATCCCAGTACTACATTTGACGCCGGCCGGAGTGGCCGAGCGGTTCTAGGCGCTACAGTCTGGAACCACGCGACCACTACGGTCGCAGGTTCGAATCCTGCTTCGGGCATGGATGTGTGTGTTGTCCTTAGGTTAGTTAGGTTTAAGTAGTTCTAAGTTCTAGGGGACTGATGACCTTAGATGTTAAGTCCCATAGTGCTCAGGGCCATTTGAACCATTTTGAACTACATTTGACTACACATTGACTGCCACATTCAACGTTCCAACATACACAGCTATTCTCTGCCCTTCCTGTAGAGCGTAATCAATGATCAACCTAAAGCATTCCTTACATTCCGCAGGATACTCACATTTTAACGTATGGCGGAATCTCCCTTGTGGAAATCGACATGGGTTTTGAAAACGACGATCGAGTTAAACTAAGACCGCTTTGTTCGTCCTTGAGACCCAGAAAGCTGTAGATACCGGCACCTAGCTAGATGTCGTTTTCCTTGACTTCGGGAAGCCGCTGGATACAGTTCCGCACTGCCACATAACGAATAGAATACGAGCGTACGAAACATCAGACCAGCTGTGTGACTGGATTGTGCAGATTCTGGGAACCGATGACCTCAGCAGTTTGTTCCCATAAGACCTCACCACAAATAATAAAAAAAAAGTAGATTCTAACAAACAGAACACAGTATGTCATTTTGAAGGGAGACAAGTCTTCAAAAATAAAAGTAACTTCAGGTGTGCCCCAAGGGAGTGTCATGGTTCAATTCCTTTTCACTATATGTATAAATGACATTGTAGACAGCGTCGGAAATTCCATGTGACTTTTCGTGGATCATGGTGTTGTGTACAAGAAGTCGCAATGCTATAAAATTGCACCGAAGTGAAGATAGACCTCCAGATGATTTACCCTTAGTGCAAGGAGTGGCAATTGACCGCCAACGTAAACAAATGAAACTACTGAGAATACATTTTCGCCGGCCGCGGTGGTCTATCGGTTCTAGGCGCGCAGTCCGGAACCGCGCGACTGCTACGGTCGCAGGTTCGAATCCTGCCTCGGGCATGGATGTGTGTGATGTCCTTAGGTTAGTTAGGTTTAAGTAGTTCTAAGTTCTAGGGAACTGATGACCAAAGTAGTTAAGTCCCATAGTGCTCAGAGCCATTTGAACCATTTTTTTGAATACATTTTCACGCAGACTCTTTATTATATGATTACGCGATTGCAGAAAAATCACTTGAAGCAGTTACCTCCACAAAAATCTAGCAGTAGGTGTACGGAGTGATTTGACATGGAACAGTCGCATAAAATTAATGGTCAGTAAGGCGGATGTCACACCGGGATTCGTTGGAAGATTCATCAAGAAATGTTGTCCATCGAAAAATGGAATAGCTTACAAAACACTCGTTCGCCCATTACTTGAATATTGATCGTCAGTCTGGGTTCCGTGTTAGATGGGATCGATAGAGGAAATAGAGAAGATGCAAAGAAGATCAGCACGTTTCGTTAGGGGATTATTTAATAAACGTGAAAGCGTCACGGCAATGCTCAGTTAACACCATTGGCAGATAGTGCAAGAGAGGCGTTCTGCATCTCAGCATTCTCTACTGTTAGAGTCCCGAGAGAGTTACGTGCCTAGAAGGATCAACCAATATATTATTTCTTCGTCCTACGTGTATCTCTCGAAAAGGCCATGACAAAATCAGAGTGATTCGAGCCCACACCGGGGTTCACCGACAACCGTTCTTCCTGCAGACTACACGTGATTGACACAGGAAAAAGTAATCTCCTCCACGCCACACACCGTAAGGTGGCACGTGGTGTGTAGATGTAGACGTAGATCAATGCATCAACTACATCAAAAAATTATGTGAAACTAGTTAAGGACATTTTGTTTCTGCGGATCAAGAAATAATGGCTTTCCGTGTAATTGCCGTCCTAATTACGACGATTGAACGCTGTAGCAGCACTTGTGTGAAAGCAAGTGACATTAGAAAAAGAACTGCATAGAAAGGCGTAGGAGTGCAAGATTTAACCTAAATATAGGACATTCTTAGAAGTGCACTTCAGATAACTACGCGAATAGCAGTAATACCTGTAAAGGCAGTGGGTGTCTATTAGGTATTGCTCTTGGAAACACTCGCTAGGAATTGCGGTCTGTAAGCTTGAAAATCTATAGAAATCTACATTCAAAGGGAAGTGGAGGTTGAATGGCAATTTCTATTCATAGGCCCGGCCAGCCTTTCAGGCAGTCGCATTGACGTCGCCTGCCACTTAGAGAAGGAGTAATCTATACTGGAGGAGACAGACACGCAAGTGGCAGCAAGTGATATACTTATGGCTAGAGAAATTGCAGTTGGTGCAAGATATCAACAAATGGTTACTGTCGTTTCAGTGATGATAAATTATTTATACAGTGAGTAAGTCGTCTGAGATCAACCATACCAATATTCAGCACTTTGAAATAGTGGTCTTTCGTTTTTGTGACTAGTTTCATGAGAAGTAATGTAAAAGTTATTTGGATTCGTCTGTCATTTTTCTAGCACTCTCGACAGAATTTTTTATCTTTAATTCCGGATATTCAGAGTTATTCAGAAATTAAACATTTAACTTATTTATGTAATTCCAACATTTTGTTCGTAAGAGGACGAGCAGCTCAAATTTAATTCTTATTTATTCAGATTTCCGTAACAGATGCGACAATTTCTTGTTCGTGCCTAGTTTCGAACGTTTATGTTCATTCTCAAACCGTTGCCTGCATTTCACCTGTTATTATGCTGGTACGTTTACAAGACATCTTCATAAAACATATCACAATAATAAATGTGACCTTCACAATGCACATTTCTTTCATGAAGATATCCTAAACGGATGGTTAACATGGGACGTCAAGAGAAGAATTCTACAGAGACGAGTGATCATTTTGGTTATGATACATAGTGTTACCCCATAAGACAACGGAAAAACGACCTCAAAATAACTAGACGTGTTATAAAGAGAATTCGAAACTCCACCGCATGCAGAGACATAACTTACTGAAATCGGCTTTGAACTTCATTTGCCTTTATGTAACACCTTCTGTGAGTATTTGTGTGTGTTACATTCTAACAACTTGTAGCTCTGTAAACAATAACAAACGTTTTATTCTAATTAGTTTCGTTTAACACCTGCTAAAATATTTACCATTCCTTCTGAAGTACACTGCGTATGTCAGGTATCTCTACCGTGGCTCGTCAATTGCTTTTTCTCTGGTATTTCGGCAGATATCTGCAATTTCGTTTTTGCAACGTGTATTCATCTCAAACAAGTTCTCCTCATCACTTATTTGATATAATGACTAGCGACGATGGAAAACGTTGGTTTGTTCCTCATTACAACAAAATGATTTTTAAAGTGGAATTTTAGGTGTCCATTCGATAGAGCGGTCCCAAATTAGTCTAGTTCGTTATTCGTTTCATCGATATGCATTAACAGGAACAGTAAAAAGTGCAGAATAGCATGTGCTCCAACAGCGACTGAGCAGCGCTTGTGCATGGTGGTAGTAGTCAGCGCGCGACTGGGCGGCGCTGTAGCTGCTGCAGTACTGGTTAATACACAACGGTAAAACGAATATCAGACGAGACTAATATGGAATCGCTCCGTCAAACGGGCACGTAAAATTCAACTCCAAAAATCTTTTCCTTGTAACAAGAAAGAAAGCGACACGGTCCATCGATGCTAGTTGTACCGTGAAAGAGTTGCTGACCACTACTTGATTGGATTGTCTCGAGCTACACGTTGCAAAAGAGAAATTTCAGAAGTCATTATCTGAGTGAGGACGTGTAGTTGGCTTCAAAGATGCCGGTTGGAGTTACCGGCGAATCGCTAGACATTTTGAACTGGAGCGACGCCATTATCCGACGATGTTGCAGGAACGGGTAATCATGGCCGGACACAGGGTCAAGAAGGAAGCAGTCAACCTAGAGTTACGAAAGACCGCTATGACCGAGCAATCGTCACAGAGCTACTTACAGCACCGGACTCATCATCGATCCGTCATGCTCCAGTGACCACAAGGATCATTAATAGGCGGCTCACAGAATTGGGACTGAACTCCCGACGACCCTTGCGCCGACTACCATTGCCTAATGTAACCATTGTACACCAACATGCTCATCTGCAGTCGTGTCGAGCATCTTCCACTTTTAATCCCATTGACTGCAGGACAATTGTCTTCAGTGATGAGTCCTGTCTCTAATGGAGCTTCGATGACCAGCGAAGACATGTATGCAGACGCCCCTTACAGCAGTTTGGTACGAACCTGATCGTCGTCGGCCATACGGTCTGACAGTCAGGAGTAACAGTCAGGGGTACCATTTGTTTTCATAGCAGGATACCTTTGGTTGACATCCGCCCCATCATTACAACACATCAGTACGTCGACTATATTCTACGCCCAGTTTTGTTGTCCTTCATGGCAAGCAATCCTAAGCTTACATTTCAGCATGATAATGCCCGCCCTAATTCGGCGAGAGTTTGTACTCCTTGTCTTCGTTCTTACTAAGCCCTGTCTTGGCGAGCAAGGTCACCGAATCTCTCCACAACTGAGAGTGTTTGGAGGATTGTGGACATGGCCCTCCAACCAGCTCGTGTGTGTGACGATCTAATGCGCCAACTGGACAGAATTGGCGCTAACGCCTCAGCAGATCCAGAAACTCTATCATTCCCGGCCAAGCCGAATAAGTGCTTGAGTAAGGGCCAGTGGCGGGCCAACGCGCCGCGCGGGGTATCCGTGCTGTCTCAGGCGTTTCACGGTTCGCGCGGCTCCCCCCGTCGGAGGTTCGGGTCCTACCTCGGGCATGGATGTGTGTGCGTGTTGTCTCTAGCGTAAATTAGTTTAAGTTATATTAAGTAGTGCGTGAGACTAGGGACCAATGACCTCAGCAGTTTGGTCCCATAGTCTTTACCACAACTTTCCAACTGGAACAATGCGCTATTGACTTGCTCAAGCTCTCTCTTTTCAATAATATTTGAGAAACTGTAGTCTCCTTAAAAAAAAAAAAAAAAAAAAAAAAAAAAAAAAAAAAAAAAAAAAAAAAAGGGAGAGAAAGAGAGAGAGAGTGCAGAGCATCCCTTATAACTTCAGAACCCCATAATACCATTTATTGGGCGGAAGAGCAACATCAAAGTCGACCTGCATCCACGGACGAGTTAACAATGGAGAGATTTGATCCTTGCATATTAGCAACGAAGAAGGACGGAAGGAAGGTTAATGTTTCATGTCTCATCGACAAAGATGTCATTAGGGACGGAGTACAAGCCCGGATTACAGAGGGGTGGGGAAGGAAATCGGGTGTTCCTTTTAAAAGAAATAATCCATTCATTTCCCATTAAGCAGTTTAGGGAAAGCACGGAAAACCTGTATGTTTATGGCCGAACGGGGATTTGAACCATAGTCCTCACGAATGTAAAATGGTTCAAATTGCTATGAGCATTATGGGACTTAACCTCTGAGGGCATCAGTCCCCTAGAACTTAGAACTACATAAACTTAACTAGCCTAAGGACATCACACATCCATGCCCGAGGCAGGATTCGAACCTACAACCGTAGCAGTCGCGCGGTTCCGGACTGAAGCGCCTAGAACTGTTCGGCCACCGCGGCCGGCTGCGCTATCAGGCGAAAGCATTTATTCTCCAGTCTTCCCGTCCTACAAGTGACTCGCAATTTGCGGACTGATACATAATGTTAAAGACATTTCTAACACCCGGTTTTCAGATGTATGACTGAAACCGTTACCATTGTGATATTATATCATGATTCTGACTAAAATTAGAAGAAGCAAATAAACAGAATGCCTTACCAATCTGTTTTATTTTTGTTCATAAAACGAGTTAAGTCGGTTTTTTAGGTGTTCTTCATTTTTCCCTGCCTTGTGCTAACCACTGCATCTCTACGTAACTATAACGCTAACATACTCTATAATCGGTTTTCATAGTCTAATCTTCGTTTACGCCTACCTCTTTGCTCCTCTACAGCTGCTTCCATTGCCAAGTTATCTACTACTGGATGCCAAAGCACATATCCTCACAACCTATCCCCGCTTCTAGTAAGAGTATTGTCCATTCACCTCTACCATGACTCTTTCGATCTCCTCCTCCTACGAGCTGTGCCCATCTCCTCCTTCCCCATCGCTATCTTTCCACCTCCTCGTCCTACGTTCTCTCTCCATGTTAACACACTCTCCGCAATGGGAAGGTTCAAATGGCTCTGAGCACTATGGGACTTAACATCTGAGGTCATCAGTCCCCTAGAACTTACAACTACTTAAACCTAACTAACCTAAGGACATCACACACATCCACGCCCGAGAAAGGATTAGAACCTGCGACCGTAGCGTTCGCGCGGTTCCAGACTGAAGCGCCTAGAACCGCTCGGCCACAAAGGGCGGCCGCAATGGGAAGCTTGTGGTTCTTTCCCCTACAGTATTTATTCCCAGATTGTAACTAATATAAATACCAAATTTGATTGAATTCTTTCCAGGGATATAGGATGACATTTTTTACCGGTTGCTTTGCTTGGATACGCAAATATCAAATATGTCTCACACATCTAAATATAGGGTGTACATAAAGTCCGGCAACACTTTTAATTATTTATTGCACAAGAACTAAACATTGTACAGATCTCATACATATTGCATTTTGAAGAGATCTCTGAAAGTTTCTTTTACAAACATTCGATATGTGAAGCATGAGTGACCAGGCAGACGTCAATACGGTAATCAAATTCTGGCGATACCCGTCCCAGCGTGGCATTGTGGTAGTCGCTTCCCTTACTCTCTCCTAGAGTTCTGCTACATTACGTGGTAGAGGCGGTACATACACCAAATCTTTAATGTCACACGGAGCGATATCTGGTGATCGGGGATACCATTTCATGAAACAGCTGCCCCTTTTGTAGCACGGCAGCTCCGTTTTCAGATGCCCACAAACTTCACGATGAAAATGGGGTGGATCCCAACCCTGCTGAAAGATGAACGGAGAGTCAGATAGCATTTGAGGCATCGGCCATTGGTGCAACATGTCCAAGTGCTCTCGGCGAAGTGCTCTAGCACCTGAACTCGCCATGTTTGCGACTAGTGCTGACTGTCTCAAATTGGGAAACTACGCTGTGACGATATACATGAAGAAAAACTTTCAGGATTTCTCTTCAAAATGACATATGTATGATATCTGCACAATGTTTGGTTCTTGTGCAATAAATAATTGAATGTGTTCCCGGACTTTATGTACACCCTGTATTTCACGCTTATTTGTATACATGTGCCACCTATATGTCTAGTGAATTTCGTCCTGTAGTTTCATTTTCACGCAGATTAATGTTTATGACGTCGTGTCTCCTGACCTATATTCTTCGTAGTGATACAATTTTTCATATACATCCAGTGACATACACAGTACGTCCCAGTTTCGTTAGCACTGCTTGTGTGCAATTCGAAACTGCAGTGCTATTTCTTGGCGAGTGTTATGACGCTTGAAGTCTGAAAAATTTGTGTGTAGAAAGTCAAGGCGCTAGCATTGCTGCAGCTGGCATCCTGGCCACGAACGTAATAGTATATATCTTACATTCGTCGGAAAACGGCATTGGAGTAGTGAGGCAACGTCAAGTTTTTTGAACCCTCCAGCGTTTGTGTGCGAGAACTCGTCGAATTCGAACCTAATATCGAGAGTTAGGTTCCTGGTTGTTCCTCCATGATGCACCCCAGCCCAAAAAGTGAAGACTTGGGCGAGTTTTTGGTCAGAAAACGGGTCACTGTTCTGGACCACCCGCCGTATTCGCCGGATTTGGTCCCTGCCGACTTCTGGTTGTTCCCCAAATGGAAATTCGCAATGAAAAGGCACCGTTAAGACGCAGTAAGGACATGCAAGATAACTGTACTGCAGTACTAAATCCAGCTCCAAAGCGGACTACACTTTTAAACGATTCCACCAATTCTTTTTTGATTCAGGGGAGACAATTTTGAAAGAAAAAAACGGTGATTTTGTGAACATAATCTTAGACTATTATTTTTCATACCCACAGTTGTTACGGAACTGGGACACACAGTATGTGCCTATTGTCTGTGAATAGAGTTGTTACTAAGGAAGTAATAAATTAAAATGTCATGCAGCATGCAGCAGTTTCTCACGCACCTCAGTATTTAAGACCTCATATCTCTCGAACTATGATTCGTAAAATGATGTATTTTTCTAGGTATAATCAACGACACACGTGGAGACTGTCTGCAAAAAGTATTGCGAATAGAGTTATTACCAACGAAGTAATAAATTTTTGCATCTTGCATGATGTGGTAGTTTTTCATGAATTTAGTGTTTCTGACGTACTATCTCCTGCACTACGTGTCGTACAGTGATGTAATTTTTCTGATACATTCAGTGGCATATTTCAATACCATTTGCAAAATGTGTCACAAATACAGTTATTAGTAACAAAATAATAAATGAAAAAGTCGTGCTTCATGTGGCAGTTTTATTGCAAGAACAGAGAAAATGTAGTAACCGACAAATATTTTTCGTTTCATCATTTGTACGTGTCATCAGCGAGAAAAATTACCGTAAAAGTATGAAATTATATTCAAAGTTTTTTTGCAAGTGTCTAGATGTTCTCATTCTTAATACCGGACAACTAAGATGTGGATGTTCTCGTGTGGTGGACTACACTTCTTTTTCACTCGCACCCTCGCCTACTTGATAGGTGGCTGGTTTTAATCCTCACAGTGATTCTTTCTAGATAGTATGCGACATGTGTACTAAGTCTGGTTGAAATCGATTCAGTGGTGTAGGAAGAGATGTGGAGCGAACATACGAAGGTCGTTCAATAAGTAATGCCCCACATTTTTTTAAAAAATCCATTAATATACATAGACGAACGTTCCTGTTGGTGCTTCATATTTAATGTTTGTTGTGTGCACCGGTAAGTTACAAGCAGCGTGCTGTTATTAAACTCTTGCGTGCATGAAAAGAAACCGCGGAGGACATCCATAAACGTTTGTGTGTCGTGTATGGGGATGCTGCAGTTGATAGGAGTTCAGTTGGGCGATGGGTAAAGGAAGTTACAGCCTCAGGAAATGCAGAAACAGAGGTCCATGATCAGCCACGCTCGGGACGTCCTGTCATAGCCACTGCTCCAGACATGCTGAATCGTGTGGATGCTGTTATTCCTGCCGACCGGCGCATCACAACTCGACAACTGGCTCTACAATTATCGGTCACCATTAGAAGTGCATCAGCAATGATCGAGACTCTCGGATATTCAAACAGGTGCTCACGACGGGTTCCACAAATGCTCACAGCGAACCACAATATTCAAAGAAGGGCCATTATACTGAACTGTTGGAGCGTTTTGAGATGGACGGAGAGGCCTTTCCGTTACGGATCCTTAAGGAGGACGAAAGCCAGGTGCACCACTTTGCGTCGGAAACAAAAAGGCGGTCCATGGAGTGGCATCAACCTCATTCACACAACAGAAGAAATTCAAGACAACCCATTCTGCCGGAAAAGTCATGGTGACAGTCTTCTGGGATTATGATGGCGTCATTCTCGTAGATGTGATACCAAGAGGATCAACCATCAATTCAGAGGCATATGTGAAGACTCTGAACAAACTGAATCACCGTTTCCGACGTGTTCGATCGGACAAGAATCCAGCAGAAATCTTGCTCCAACACGGTAATGCACACCCATACACAAGTCTGAGAACCCGAGAACACTTTGCCAAATTGGACTGGACATCACTGCCTCATCCACCCTACAGTCCAGACTGAAACTCTCGGACTTCCATCTCTTTGGGCCGCTTAAAGAGTCCCTACGGAGAACACACTTAAAAATGACGAGAGTGTCAGTCATGCAGTGAAAACAGAGCTACGCTTACAGGAAAAGAGCTTTTACCAGCAGGGAAAACACCCTCTTACACAATGTTGGCGTACGCCCATAGAACGTAATGGAGACTATATAGAAAAATAGAATATGGGCAAGAGGTGTTGATTTATATTGTCACCAAATTCTGCCTCTTAACAATAAATATATTCTGAGAAACAAAATGTGGGGATTTCCTTATTAAACGATTCTGAGAAAAGAAAGGGGCATTCCTTACTGAACGACTCTCGTACACACGTACATAGGTGCATATATTTTTATAGTTTGCGTGAATGTAATTACCAACTAAATGTCTGAATCCAAAAAAGTCAACTAAGTTTATAAGCTTCTACTTTTCCTCCTCAAAAAGAAACAAAAATACTTACTGAGACAGCTGTATTTATATGTGATCAACTTTTATTGAAGTTGGTGAATTCGGCCGTGAGGTAGGTAAAGTTGGCTGTTTACATCAGGGCGTGAGCGACTGGTACCGATCAGCTCAAAAATGATTCTAAGCAATATGGGACTTAACATCTGAGGTCATCAGTCCCCTGGACTTAGAACGACGTAAACCTAAATAATCTAAGGACATCATACACAGCCAAGCCCAAGGCAGGATTCGAACCAACGACCGTAGTAGCAGCGCGGTTCCGGACTGAAGCACCTAGAACCGCTCGGCTTCAGCGGCCGGCCCCGATCAGTTGCTCTGGTATAAATTTTGACACGGAAGTAACATCGATTTGTGAATGGGCATTGCACAGACGGACATCTTCAAACACGGTACTTGTTTGTAGCAAGGCACATTAAATTAAGTAAGGCTGATTTAATACATCACAATGAGTAGAAGAAAAATAACCTTCAAATCATTTAGAAAACATCTGCGATCGTGTCTCATACTTAATAATGCATTTAATTATAAATACAATTGATGTTACTAATTAGTTAAACATCCGCTCACACAGACAGCATAACAACAATGTCTAGCAGCTACAGTGTCAGAACTCTGGAGGTCGCAGAGAGTGGCTGTAATCCGAAACATACACACAGTCGACACAAAGTGTGTAAGTAGGCTGTTTAGGTTTTCCTATTGGTAACGCCACGTAGCGCTCTGTATGAAAATCACTGGCTGTGCTGTGTGCAGTGTGTGGCTGGGTGGCATTGTTGTAATATTCGCTACTGTAGTGTTGGGCTGTTGGTTGTTAACAGCACGTAGCGTTGCGCAGTTGGAGGTGAGCCGCCAGCAGTGGTGGATATGGGGAAGTGAGATGGCGGATTTTTGAGAGCAGATGATCTGGACGTGTGTCCATCAGAAACAGTACATTTGTAAGAATGTATGTCATGAACTGCTATATATATTATGACTTTTGAACACTATTAAGGTAAATACATTGTTTGTTCTCTATCAAAATCTTTCATTTGCTAACTATGCCTATCAGTAGTTAGTGCCTTCAGTAGTTTGAATCTTTTATTTAGCAAGCAGTATTGGCGCTCGCTGTATTGCAGTAGTTCGAGTAACAAAGATTTTTGTGAGGTAAGTGATTTGTGAAAGGTATAGGTTAATGTTAGTCAGGGCAATTCTTTTGTAGGGATTATTAAAAGTCAGACTGCGTTGCGCTAAAAATGTTGTGTGTCAGTTTAGTGTTGATCAGAATAGGTAAAGAGCGAAATGTCTGAGTACGTTCAGTTCTGCTCAGCTGTTTGAAAATCAAATAACGTAGAGGTTTATCAGCACAGTAATTCATTAATTTTTCTAAGGGGACGTTTCAAGTGTTCCGAACGGCACCGACTTTTACCGATCAATACCTGACTGCCGTTGGCCACCTTACGGCGCTCTTACTATAGCTAGTCCAATTGGGGCTCATAACTACTAATTGACGAAGGTTTACAATTAATAGTAAGATCAGTACACATGCGGCCCAGGGTGTCGCCCTACAACCTCATTATTGGCTTATGAGCAAAATGCTTTGACGACCACTGGCTTACAGCACCAGCTCTGAAAAGCAACAATGTATGCAATGTACAAATAATTGCATTTCTCTACTGCATAGAGATAAGCCTCATGACTGGAAATCGGAACGGACCGCTACAATATAAAGCACAAAGAGACTGGTCATAGCTTTAATTCACTTACGGGTTCTCTTTCAGTCCCAGATTCATTTCGTTCCCGTCTGTACACCGTTCCTTTTCGGATAAAACATCAAGAGCTGCGGGCAATTAGTTTTTCTCTTTGTTTTGCAAGTCTCCATTTTGTATCGGATTTGGTTGACGTAATTTCGATTGCTCTCACTGGTCTGATGGATATATCTGTGCAAACGTTAGCCGTTGGACTTTCTCTCTGTTCACTAAAAATTGTGATACGCATGAGGACAGTCATTGTAGCGTTTCAGAATTTGTCCCAGCTGGCATAAACAACCAGAGAAATACAGCCCGCTGGCGACCAAATCCGTTTCCGCCATCTTCGCTTGGGCAATACAACAAAAGGTTCCCAGATACGGGACACATGCAAATTTATTTCTGCGGTCAGCCGAGTACAGCGCACAGCCAGATGTCGCTTTGATGGTCACGAGGCAGAATGCAGAAAAGTGATTCTTTCTGTAAGAGCATCTCACGCTGAAATGGATTTACTTTAGCTAGACCATGCGTGGTTCTCACATTTTCTGTGGTGCGCAACCTTTGTTCATCTTATATCACTCTGATTATGTTTTCTACGTGTAATTTGTTGGCAAGAAAGTAAATGAACCTATCAATCAGAACAGAAAAGTAGCAATTCTGTTGTATTGCGAACATAACGGGTGTATAGAACAGATAAATATAGACGAAAATATTTCTACAACATCAGTATTTGTTTTTATTTTTGCTATAATGAACACTGTGAGTTTTCACCGCACCACTTTAACGTTGAGCGCTTTTGAAGCAAATTACTCTTATATTTATGTATCAACTACCTTTACTGGCAGATATACGTCGACAGCAATCACGCTCTTAAATGTGTGACTGTGTCTCGTCTTGTGCATGTGTTGGTGTAAATAATTTTATTCGCTGCATTTGTATTGATGGCCTGGGATTCTCTATTCAGCTGCAAGCTCGCTATCTACTTACAGAAATCAGGCTGGACACAAGTTTTAGGATTTTGAAAGTATTTACGTTTTCTGAGGCAATTTACTCAGCCTAACAATACACACTTCACCTCTGTCAACTGAACCAACACTGTTGCTTACGTGGCTTCATCCGTACGTCTCACACAATATTTCATTTTCGCCTCTTACATAATATTTCAGTAATGCATTACACTTGTTACATTGTTAATTTCATACTTTACATAAAATATAGTTACAGTTTGGTTAATTAATGAATTTCGAGATGAAAATATCGTTGAAAATTTTCATATCACTTGAGATGATATTAATTAGCATTTGTATATGCAATTACATAAAGTTAATTAAAATAGCAATAATGACAGGCATAAAAATAAGAACCACCATTTCATTATTGTGAATTAACTATTGCTAACAGGTTCTCTGCTATTTTACCTCAAGAACATTTTAGTGAACTAATTGTTTTTGCTTACAAAGTAGTGAAAACTTGAGACCTCAGTTTGTTTATCTTCTGATAATAACCAAACGTGTTTTAGTAGGATAACTTCTTGAATATTTTGTAATTCTCATTACTACATAGTTTGCTACAAGTTATTATAAGTAGATATGTTGTACTGTTAACCCCTTATATTATTTCCTCTTTTCTGGGCTCACAGCTTCCATAAAGTTATAATATGACATCATCTTTATAATTTTACAAAATTAGTTGCAAATAATTAATTTCATGTGGTTTTTCATTGATTCACGACAAGCTTGTTTCCGCATTTGTGCCATTTTTCAAGAGTTCCTGTTGACATTACATTTATATATCATTTTATTCTATGTCAATGTAACAGTACTACAAGATTTTTATCTTATACATACATATATATGTCTAGGTGGAGTAGTTCCCATAAAACATCTTGTAACATAATTTCCTTTATTTGATATGTTGTTAATATCAGTCATGTATTTACCTTCTAGAGAAATTCTTTCGTGCTCAAAGGTCAAAACGTGAATATTTTGGAAGAAGTAGAAATTTATACACACACAGAAAGATACACAAATGACATCTGAAAGGAACAAACGGACCCCAAACAAATAAATTATCTGGAAAACTATTAACTCAGTTAAAAAAGTAAAAGAATGAATGCAACATGATGAACAGAAACATTAGGCAACATTAGAAGTGTACATCTACATAAAACAAAAATTATCTCTACCGAAAAATATCTCTGGCTACCTAAAGTATAATCTTGTAGTACTGTTACACAGGCATAGAATAAAATGATATGTAAGTGTAATGCCAACAGGAACACTTGAAAATGGCACCAATGCTGAAAGGAGGTTATTGTGAACCTGTATAAAAACAAAGAAAAATTAAATTATTTTCAGCTAATTTTGTAAAAGTATAAAGAAGATATAATATATTATACATTTATAGCAAACTAAAAATTCTCTCCCAGGAGTAAATCAAACACACAGTAATCAGTCATCTCACCCTAAATTAGACATCAATAGATCTGTTTATTCCTACTAAAATTTTATACGTATCATACACTGCTTTCTCAGAGCATTGCACATGCAGTTCATGTGCAAGGCTCTCCTAGCCATGGACCAGGGAGAACTAGGTAGAGAGTTACAACGTGCAAAGTTTGAGATAACTGAGTGTTTTGGCATGGTTTCTTGCAATGACTATTACAACACAGCTATTGTCTATACATTAAATGAAGTGCTACTACTTACATTAAAAATTCCTAAAATATTTTTTGATACAGCAATAACTTAAGAAGTTAATGTCATTGAAGTAATAGTTACAATCATTAAAATGTTTCATTCATACATATTGGAAATATCATTCTATTAATACTTAAGTCCTATCTTCTGTGCCGTCACCATGACATGTCCCTAAGTCGCAATGGCAAACTTCACTATCAAAAGTCCCATTTTTCGTTAATGTGATCAGAAACACCTTGACTCAGTTCACTGTGCAATTTCTGAAGTTACACATTTTCCTTATTACCAAATGGACAAACTGAACACAAAATGAATATTATAAAACAGTTCATTAATAGTCGATTCTCAGGATAAAATACAGTAAATGTTTGAAGAGCCAAACTAATCACAAAGTTAATTAAATAATTCAGAAAGTGTTACAGCTGCTAAGTAAAACCTTCAGAGTGTTATATTGTCAGTGGATTCTTTAAACACTGTTGCAATAGAGATGCCTATGTATTTCATAAAACTGGGTATTGGTCAAATTTTCTTATAGTCTGGTAAACATATTTACAACTAATCAAAATATGAAGTGAGATGGTCAAATGTATACACAAGTAAAACCAAGATTCTCTGTTCTTACATATGAAACACACTACATAAGAAACATACTGCTTCCTGGTGCAAGAAAATCCACAGCAATCGTTAGTCACAAAATAGAGAATGACTTTTGCTCTACATACCACTTGCTACACAGTTCAATAAGTAATGCAACACATTTTTTTTCTCGGCCAATTTTGGTTGAAAAAACCGGAAATTTCTTGTGGAATATTTTCAAACATTCCCACTTCGTCTCGTATAGTTTCATTGACTTCCGACAGGTGGCAGCGCTGTACGGAGCTGTTAAAATGGCGTCTGTAACGGATATGCGTTGCAAACAACGGGCAGTGATCGAGTTTCTTTTGGCGGAAAACCAGGGCATCTCAGATATTCATAGGCGCTTCCAGAATGTCTACGGTGATCTGGCAGTGGACAGAAGCACGATGAGTCGTTGGGCAAAGCGTGTGTCATCATCGCCGCAAGGTCAAGCAAGACTGTCTGATCTCCCGCGTGCGGGCCGGCCGTGCACAGCTGTGACTCCTGCAATGGCGGAGCGTGCGAACACACTCGTTCGAGATGATCGACGGATCACCATCAAACAACTCAGTGCTCAACTTGACATCTCTGTTGGTAGTGCTGTCACAATTGTTCACCAGTTGGGATATTCAAAGGTTTGTTCCCGCTGGGTCCCTCGTTGTCTAACCGAACACCATAAAGAGCAAAGGAGAACCATCTGTGCGGAATTGCTTGCTCGTCATGTGGCTGAGGGTGACAATTTCTTGTCAAAGATTGTTGCAGGCGATGAAACATGGGTTCATCACTTCGAACCTGAAACAAAACGGCAATCAATGGAGTGGCGCCACACCCACTCCCCTACCAAGAAAAAGTTTAAAGCCATACCCTCAGCCGGTAAAGTCATGGTTACAGTCTTCTGGGACGCTGAAGGGGTTATTCTGTTCGATGTCCTTCCCCATGGTCAAACGATCAACTCTGAAGTGTATTGTGCTACTCTTCAGAAATTGAAGAAACGACTTCAGCGTGTTCGTAGGCACACAAATCTGAACGAACTTCTCCTTCTTCATGACAACGCAAGACCTCACACAAGTCTTCGCACCCGAGAGGAGCTCACAAAACTTCAGTGGACTGCTCTTCCTCATGCACCCTACAGCCCCGATCTCGCACCGTCGGATTTCCATATGTTTGGCCCAATGAAGGACGCAATCCGTGGGAGGCACTACACGGATGATGAAGAAGTTATTGATGCAGTACGACGTTGGCTCCGACATCGACCAGTGGAATGGTACCGTGCAGGCATACAGGCCCTCATTTCAAGGTGGCGTAAGGTCATAGCATTGAATGGAGATTACGTTGAAAAATAGTGTTGTGTAGCTAAAAGATTGGGGAATAACCTGGTGTATTTCAATGCTGAATAAAACAACCCCTGTTTCAGAAAAAAATGTGTTGCATTACTTATTGAGCTGCCCTCGTACAAACTTATCACTTCCACATATTCACTCTGTAGTAAAATGTACCGTTTATTTCTTAATGTGGAACTTCACATCTTATACTGTACAACACAAATTAATAGAGCGATTCACATTGATTTTTGTGAGTGTTAGTTACATCAATGTTTGACTAAGTAGTATGATGTCTAATAGTCTAATAACACAAGTATATGTAAGATTAGAGATCAGATGACCAATGTTTTCATACAGCAAAGTGCCAAAGTATGTGAAAATACATGTAAATATGCTCTTTCCTTACTAAATTATCTTTTCAAATTCATGTTGAGAACGTATATAAGTAATTAAATTGCTTTGCATGTAGCTTTTCTGTTATGTTTATAGTATGTTGTATGGACTTTTGCAAGTACAATGTGTCATGACTGAAGTCCAATAATACATAGAACAACTCTTTGATAACTGCACATCTCACTTCACTTAATGTCTAGAAATCATATGTAATGTATTAATGCATGTAGATCATGGGTATGAATTGACTACATATTAGTAAGTTCATGAATATCTGTATATTTGCCAAGTAGCGACATGAAACATTTCTATAACAAAAGTACTGTAACTAAGATTATACCTGAATAACATGGAAGCATCACTCCAGATGATTAGTAATACATGTGTGACAAAGTCTATCAAGAGTATCTTCTTACACAATCGTGGTAGTAATAAAAAGGTAAATGTGTGGCAGCATAGTCGTCTGATGGAGAATAACTTATGCACAACTTTTCATATTACCATTGACATGACTGAGCAATAAATTACAAATATCATCCACTAAAAGGAATGATGTTTTGTGGTCTTAACATCAATGTTTTACAAATCCTTGTTATGACAATGATGACTAATAAATGTGTATTATATCTCATTCTTGTAAGTTATGCTACTTACAAGTTCAAACTGAAGCACTATAGATTTGAAGAACTCCCCTTACTGCCTGTAGAATAACTGATGTAAATTGTATAACATACAATATTATAAAATGACATCTAGTCCTCTCCGAAAATTATTGTTTTGAGACAAACGACATAACTGTGAAATAGTGCAAAAGCATAATTACCCACCAGGTTAGCTGAGAACGCTAATACGCTGCTTCCTGGACTCGGGTAGGCACGCCAGTCCTGGATCGAATCCTCCTGGCAGATTTGCGATGATGCCTGGTGTGCCGGCCAGCCTGGATGTGGTTTTTAGGTGGTTTTCCACATCCCACTACGTGGATACTGAGCTGGTCCCTATGTCCCTTCTCAGATACAAGAGTCGCAGACATCTGACACACATTCACACCAATCGATGATTTACACTAGGTGCAAACAGGTGGGGTGCACTGATTCCATCCCAGGGGGTGTGGTGTGATGGCAGGAACGGCATCTGGCCACCTCTTCAAATTAACATGTTAAATCCGATTTAACCACGCAGACCCTACGAAAAATCGGGACACTGGCGTCAGCAAAAGAAGTGTACAAGCATAATTGTATACATTTATTGCGTTATTCCTGGATGAATATCAGTGCAGACTTAGAACTAAACATTTACAAACACCTTACCTAGTATACATACATTGGTAATTATGAACTCAGTTTATACTGAAGTATAGGGGGCACTGACTTGTCATAAAACAGTCAGCAACAGGTGCCACTGATGTGTGAATATTCACAGTGTAATGTAATTATGTGATTAACATTTGAAGAACAGCACTCAGTTCACATAAGCTTACACTTGTGTAAACTGAATATTCATCCTAGGTTTGCTAGATGTACAAGTTTTAGTTGTAAGTGGTAAGTGAATACAATAGTAACATTTGATAATGTCCTTGTAAGTTAATAAATTTATTCATAGTGTGAGCAAAATATCTGTGTATTGCTCAGTAACTTTTTCACATCATGTCTGTCTAAATCTGTAACTCCTGGTACACAATCTCAGAAACATAATGAAATGGATATACTGTAATAATATCTTAGCTGATGACTGACCACAATTCATATTCTATAATACCCCTATTGTACATGTAATAGCTTGTTTACACAACAGTATAATATACAGTGACTTGAGTTCAGTTGGTCAAAGTTAAAGAACAAGTGCCTGACTATAGATTACCTGTGCTGAGATAAAAGCAGAAATGCAGCTGTCAGGTTGCTTGTTATTTGGAATATCCATTCCACACTCAGTACCTCAAATCACTAAATAGTATAATTCTGAAAAAGCGTACTTCCAGTAAGACAGATGTACTTGATGATTCACAAATAGGTCTCCATAATTGACACCTGATAAGTATTTAGTTGAACAAGTGTAAGTTTCAGTGTCTCAATGCACTAAACGAAATTGCTCGGACTTGAATCATTAGACCGTGAAGTTAAAATGAGTTTAATGAAAATAGTTTGAAAGATACTCGGCATCATGATAAACATAGAGTGTAATGAATTTCACTAGTATAAGCAAGTGCAACAAGACTGTTTTCCATAGCTAGTGACAATTCGTGCACCAATATGTATCCACACAGGATGCATCAAATTGGAGTTTCTGGTAAGTGTAAACGTAAACAATAGAAGTGTGCCAAGTTTATTCTGTCATAACAGTAGATATTTGACTGTAGCTGCGTTTTTCATCTAGTATGTTAAAAGAAAAAAAATATACGAATATAGACAGCTCCATCCTGTAATTTAGTCTGCAGTCAGATGAACTATAAATTAGTGCAGCGAATGTTGTGGAACTGAAGTTCAGCTTCTTGTGTTAAAGCATATGGAAATGAAACCAATTCAGCGTAATCAGTATATTGTATCAGCTTAGAAACATATGTAAGGTACAACAGTGTATTACTGAAGTGTAAGAATACGGGAGAAACAAAGCATAGCATAAATTCATTAGGTATAGAAACAGCTGTGAACAATTTTACTTCATATATTTAGGTTCTGATAACATCATTGCTTGCTTGCTTATAAGGTTTCAGCATGTCATAGTCTTCAAAATTTCTTTCATTTCAGATACATCTCGAACCTACGTACTGAGGTGACATATATGGAGGTGGGAGTAGTATTGTGTACACAAGGTACAAAATGTCAATGCATTGGCAGAGCTGTCATTTGTACTCAGGTGTTTAATATGAGGTTTCTGACATGATTATGGCCAAACGATGGGAATTAACAGACTTTGAAAATGGAATGGTAGTAGGAACAAGACATATGGGACATTCCATTTCGGAAGTCTTTAGAGAATTCAGAATTCCGAGATCCACATTGTCAAGAGCGTGGCAAGAATACAAAATTTCAGAGATTACTTCTCACCGTGATAATGTGCAGGTCGACGTAGTTCACTGAAAGACAGAGAGCAGCATTGTTTGCATATGGTTGTCGGTCCTAACAGACTAGCAACCTTGAGTAAAATAACCGCAGAAATGGGTATGGGCCACACGGAAAGTATCCATTAGAACAGTGGGGTGAAATATGATGTTAATGGGCTGTGGCTGCAGATGAACAATGAGTGCCTTCGCTAACGGCACAACATTACCTGCAGTACCTCTTCTGGGCTAATGGCCATATCACTTGGATTCTAGTTGCCTGTAAAATTTTGTCTTATTCAGATGAATCCCGATTTCAGTGGGTAACAGCTGATGGTAGTGTTCGAGTGTGGTGTAGACGCCACAAAGCCATGAACCCAAGTTGTTCAAAATGGTTCAAATGGCTGTGAGCACTATGGGACCTAACAGCTGAGGTCATCAGTCCCCTAGAACTTAGAAATACTTAAACCTAACTAACCTAAGGACATCACACACATCCATGCCCGAGGCAGGATTCGAACCTGCTACCGTAGCGGTCGCGCAGTTCCAAACTGAAGCGCCTAGAACCGCTCGGTCACTCCGGCCGGCACCCAAGATGTCAATAAGGTACTGTGCAAGGCCGTGTCCGCAGCTCGTGGTCGTGCGGTAGCGCACTCGCTTCCCACGCCTGGGTTCCCGGGTTCGATTCTCGGCGGGGTCAGGGATTTTCTCTGTCTCCTGATAACTGGGTGTTGTGAGCTGTCCTTAGGTTAGTTAGGTTTAAGTAATTCCAAGTTCTAGGGGACTGATGACCATCGATGTTAAGTCCCATAGTGCTCAGAGCCATTTGAACGATTTTGCAAGGCCGTGGTGGCTCGATATTGGTGTTAGGCAGTGTTTACATGCAATGGACTGGGTTCTTTGGTTATGTTTGGTTGCTTGGAGGTCATCTGCAGCCATTCATGGACTTGATGTTCCCGAACAACGATGGAATTCTTATGAATGACAATGCGCCAAGTCACGAGACCAGAATTGCTTGTGATTAGTTTGAAGAACATTATGGCCCGTGGGGGGGCGAATGACTTGGCTACCAAGATCGCCTGACACGAATCCCATCGAATATTTATGTAATGTAATCAGGAGGTTTTTTCGTCCACAAAATCCTTCACAGGCATCATTTTCGCAATTATGGTTGGCTTCAGGGGCAGTATGGCTTAATATTTCTCTCTTGTTGAGCCACGTCGAATTACTGTACCATGCCAATCAGCAGGAGGTCTGACACGATATTAGGAGGTATCCATTGCGATTTGTCACAAGACAACCAACCACAGAACATGATAATGTCACTGTTGTACTCAATGTAAGAGCTATAAATGATGAGTCGCAGGTAGCTAATATATTTAACAATCATTTTTTACATATAGCAGAAATTACAGGAAGAAATAGTGAAAAAATCAAAGGAATTGTTGAAAGTAAAACTCTCATGAAATTCAGTCATACGAGTGTATCTCCCACTTCTCCTTCTGAAATCAAGAAAATTGTATATTCTCTTAAAAATAAAAGTTCATCAGGATGTTATGGTATTTCCAATAGAGTTCTAACGATTTTATTCCCATATAATAAGTCCTGTACTAACCAAGATATGTAATACATCATTAACTCAAGACATTTTTCCTGAGAGACTAAGAAATGCCGTTTTGAATACCCTCTGTAAGATAGATAATAGGAGAGATATCGATAACAATCTCCCTGTTTCACTCTGACTTCATTTACCGAAATGTTTGAGAATGTGATATATTCTAGAATAGTATTTCACCTGAGCAACAATTAAACGCACACCACGTAACAGTTTGGGTTTCAGAAGAGTTATCGTACTGAGAATGTTATTTACACGTTCGCTCACCAAATATTACAAGCATTAAATAATAAAACAGCGGCGGTTGGTATTTTCTACGACTTGCCTAAGGCATTTGACGGTGTGAATCGCAGTATTCCCTGAGGTAAATTTAACTTTTGTGGGCTTGATGCAGCAGCCAACCAATGGATAGTGTCATATAAAACTAAAAGAATGAAGAAAGATGTACTTCTCATTTTCTGGATGACATTAGTATTGTAATCAATCCAGGTATACACACTGAAACATAAGGAATGGTGAAGAATATTCTTAAAAGCACTAATGACTGGTTTTCTGCGCGATGTGAAGAATAATTTTAAAAAGACACAAAATTATTTATTCAGCGCATCTGGGGTACTTCATCAATGATAATAATTGGAGAAGAAATAATAAATAGTGTCGAAACTTCAAATTTCTTAGATATCAGCATTGATGAGAATTTAAAATGGGAAAAGTACATTTTGGATTTCCTCAAAACAACTCAGTTCAGCCACATCTGCTGTTAGAATCACTCCAAAACTTTGGGAGAGACAAATCTGTATCAGGTTACCTTCCATTAGGAACATGGGTTCAGTCAGAGACTGTGATATGACTTTCAACTGATAGAGCACAGCAATCATTCGTCCGCTTCTAGCAGGTTTTGTTTGGCAAATGCAGATTTCGGCTAGCACTTAGCCATTATCAATGTAACATTTCACATTATCAATGCATGTACTAGTATGTCAGTCCACTGTTGTTTGAGCTTCCATCATAGTTCATTGAAGACATGCATATTCTAGTACATCAGTCTCCTGTTGCTTGGGCTTCTGTCACAGGTCGTTCAAAACTCAAACAAACGAATTATGACAAAAGCCCAAACAATAGCCAACTGAAGTACTAGAACATGCGTGTCTTGAATGAATTATGACAGAAGTTCGAACAACAGGGGACAGACGTACTAGAACATGCATTGATATTGTGAAATGGTGCATTGATAATGGCTAGGTACCACCCAAAATCTAATTTTGCCAAATGAAACCTGCAAGAAAAAGACGACTTATTGCTGTGCTCCAACATTTGAAACACAAGTCAGTATGTTCACAGATTTAGCATTTTTTCATTCAATTCTGTGGAACTGGTCTTTAATAAAGGAGGTCTTCATTGATCAAAAATATGCTGTAAGAATAATATCTGGTCCTTATCCACAGTTATCTTGAAGACATCTGCTTAAGGAATTGGGTGTTCTGACTTCTGGCTTCACAATATATTTTTCCCTCATGAACTTTGTCATAAGTAATTCACTGCGGTTTAAAAAGAAAAATGACGTATACAGGGTCTCCAAAAGAAAAGAAAGACCAACTTACTTATACAGAAAGTCAAGTAAAGATAGACTATAAAATGCACACCTTAACAGGTATGAGCAGTTGATTATCTTCGATATTATGAAACAGATCTCTTCTACAGCAAGGGCTTTCGTTTTATTATTCTGGGGAGAAGAAGTAATGACCAAAACAAGAAAAAGTACCTAGTAAACCAGGGGTCTAAACAGTATACTTAACAGCTATGAGTACTTGTTCATTTTCACTAGTGTGAAACGCATATCTTCCACTGAACAAGTGCCTATAGCTCTTAAGGTATGCATTTTAGAGCCTGTGTTTACTGTACTTTTTGACTCATTTCTGTATAAGGACTTGTTTCTAAGGTTTGTCTTTTTTCTGAACACTATATATACATCATTGTTCTTTTTAAACTACAGTGAATTATTTACAACGATCTTCATGAGGGAATAAATATACTGTGAAGGAGCATCACTTTGAGAAACAGTCATCCCTATGTGCTAGCAGCAACTGAGGAAATTATTACTGCCTTTTTCTCAACAGAAGGAAGTTCCCTGATAACAATAATGTCTGCTCCGACTGCAGGAACCTGTTCCTTCATAGATTCACAAGCCAGTAACATTGCTAATGTTCAAACTCTTCCTCTGCACATTTGTTTTTAAATGTTGTCTATTATGAATGGTTTTTTATTTTAAATGTTTACTTACTGTATTTAGATTTTGTAAACAAGTGCCAGTAACCACATAAACGACTGCAAATCGATTAGTGGAGCAACACACCTTATTTATATATCTCTCACTTGTTTGTTGAGTGTCTGGTTAAAATTAAAAGTTATTTTAAAATTTTATGTGTCTATCCATGATTGATTGACATGTGTCTAGTAGAAATGAGTGATGGTAAGGTTTTAGATATATTAAACAAGATTGGTTTCTATAACTACAGTAATATCACTGATAAATATTACAAGATGTACACAGATTACTTTTTGCAAAGATTTTCAAGTAGTAACGAATCAAGTGAAGATGAAGACATACCTGAACAAGAAGAATCAGTTAACCTTTCAGAAACTTCTTTGTAAAAAAACATCCCAAATATGGATGAACTTTCAGAAACAGTAAGTAACTTCGATGATCTTGTTAATACTGATGATGTTAATATTGATATATAAGAAAGTCACGATATTCAGGAGGTGATTGATGACGATGATGGTTGGAAAAACTGGTCACGACTGATAACTGTTTTGATTTAGTTGACAGTTTTGATGTTGAAAACAATCATAGCCTTGTGGTGAATTTTCTAGAAACTGGCTGCCAATGTGAAGACAATTTTTTTTCGCTTATTTTCTCCAAATGCCTTTTTGCAAATGCACTATGAATGTGCTGAAATCGATTATTACCATGAAAACATTAATACATCAGACAAGTGATTTCAGGTCAGCTTCAATGTTTGACCTCAGATTCTAAATTAATATCTAGTTCGAAGAAAAACAACATAAAAAGGAAAGGTGACCGAACCCATTACACATTGTAAACCACCAATATGTTTGGACACCAGATCAAAATTTAAAAGTCTGAAACGTGTTACTCAAATGTATAACGCTACAAGATTTATTGAAAAAGTGCATGGAATACACGGAAATTGCAAGATACTGTAACATATTTTTAAGACATTGTGTTTACAGTAATATTTCTGAATAATTACGCAGAACAGCATGCTGTTTGATTGCATAGCAGAAGCAGCGCAATTTTCCTCACGCATTTAAAACTACTGCCTTCTGTTGTCTCAAAAACAAAAATCTGTGAAACTTACAAAGAGTCTTTCGAAGAATACATGTTGCAAACACTTGTCCTTTCAAATCTGTTTCCTAACATTTAGAGAGAATTTCGCCCTGATATAGTAGTTGTGAAACTCAGAAAAGATTTATGTCCTTTACGCCCAAAACAACTTTTGTCTGGTGCAGAAATGGTTTTTATCCCTGAAGAGACAAAATTACAAACGAATGAGAAAATGAGATTGCTCCTAAAGATTGTTTCTGAAGGTAGAATGTATTATAAGTATACCATAAACAAAACCAGGGAAAACTTCGCAAATAGTGACAAAACTTCTTTGCTCCACAGTAGAGATATCGCACAACGAATCCACATACCAAGTAACACTTTTGCAGCTGGGCCCTGTATATAAGCCATAGTGGTGTTTAAAATTGGTGTTTTGGGTGATAAGTGTGAAACTACAAATAAACAAATAAATTATCTTACTCCTGAGAGTGCCAGTACGAATAAAGGTTTTGATCTTATCGTTAGCCTTTTTTGTCATAATTTACAAAATAGCAGTTCCACTGTGTTGAACAAATAAAAACATCTTGATGGGGTAGTTGCCATTGGGGATTTGCCAAAAGAAAAACCAGAAAACCGTTGTGTCATTCATGCCAGTAGGCCACACAAAATTTCATTGTGATTGGGGCTTTGGGCTTTTTTTTAAAAAAACAAAAGTTCAAATAACTTACCTTTACGTCTCCTTTTTGTCGGACTTGGTTAATTGCATTGAAAAATGAGCATCAACAACTAATATTAACTGTGCTGTGATGGTCCTAATCTCAAAAGGTGAAGTTCTTTCTTTCACAGCAGTGGTTACAAGGAAGTGTCCCTTATAACTCAGTATAGCCAGTTTGAGTTCAGTGTAGAGAACCAAGGTAAAGTGTACTGGAAAACCGACATTGCAGGCAATGTATCCGTGCACCAGATATTTCTATTAGAAGATGGGCCTCACGGATTTTCCAATGAAGTCATTCTGGAAGGAATGACAAGGAAATGTCAAGAACAGCTCTTCAAAAACATTACAGCACACTATAAGGACGAATTCGAAGATGTTTTACGTCCTCAAGTTGAACTTGAACATGTTGCTGAAACCAACAGTAATGGAGCTGTCAATACCGAGTTGGGTGATGCACAAGCAGTTCTTTTACCCTCTAAGAAGCATTGACAACGCTCAGTTTAAGAACTCTAACTGAAAAGCTGTGGAACACGTTTTCATGTTCATCTTGTAATTAAATTTTTTCGTGAGACATTTAAGTCTCTTCTTCATCTACGATAATGATCAAAGCAGAAGAAATGAATGAAAATTTAATGCTGGTTTGGTACTAAATTAATTTCTTGAATGTAAAATATAGTGGTGATGTGTTACTTTGAACTTTTGAATGGCCGGCCGAAGTGGCCGTGTGGTTAAAGGCGCTGCAGTCTGGAACCGCAAGACCGCTACGGTCGCAGGTTCGAATCCTGCCTCGGGCATGGATGTTTGTGATGTCCTTAGGTTAGTTAGGTTTAACTAGTTCTAAGTTCAAGGGGACTAATGACCTCAGCAGTTGAGTCCCATAGTGCTCAGAGCCATTTGAACCATTTTGAACTTTTGAATGCGTTTTCCCTAAAATGACGATTTTCATTTAATAAACTTTAAACGTCTATAACTTAAACAAAATAAAGTCATGATTGTTGCTCCAAATTATTCAAAAATTAATGTTTAATTTGAATATATTAATAATCAAAAATCGAGAATTTCCGACAAGGGCGCCCGTTTGCTTTCCGTGTCACGTGCATATGTAGGAGGGGTCCTGAAGATGAAAATGTAAATGTGATATTTGTTGTGAAAGGTCACATTCGCTACTAAGATTTAAAATTTTGGCTTAAGTTTTAAAAATTTAAAATAATTGCGGAATCTGGTACAAGAAATCATTAAAGGCAATAAGATATGAAAGCTTAAAAATAAGAAGTACATGACCAGTAGCGATATTTTCGAAAGGTGGGCATGAATTACCCTCCACCAACGGCCTGCCTTGGTACTGCAAAGATTAATATTCACCCTATGTTTCCATCATCACTTTTATAGAAGTTTGTGAAATTGGAAGAAACTTTTGGGAACATACTGCCTTTAATGTATCGCTTATTAAACGAATCTTTAACTTAGTAGACAAATTATGGTGTTGTGAGAACTGTTTGTCAAATACTTATGAAATGAAACTGAATTAATTTGTGTATTTAGAGTGTGAGACAAAGGCAAGGTTATGAGACAAAGACATTCCGCCTCCAAGATGCTCGATTTTTGGTGTATGAAGATCAGTGGACAACTAGAAGTGTTTCGCACTGTCAAGCTGGTGCCTCAGTTGTAACGAAATAATCTACTGCAGTTAGAAAGAATTAGCCACAATTAGTTCTTATGGAACGGTTTGTAATCTGGCACTACTTATCAGTCAATTTATTTGTCTGACTGTAGTAGTATGCAGGTTCCGCACTTCGTTGTCGTTTCTTCGTGAAAAAAATAAATAAATAAATGAAATAGAATAAAGTGAATTAAGAGAGCTTAGGCTGGCATTGAGTCACGGATTATTCATCTTTCTTTGAATCAAGATTTATTGACCTCTCGATTCCACTAAGATAATTCAGTTACACTAGAAAGCTGTTTCTTTAAAAGATGTCTAAAAGTAAATGTCGTAATTCTTTCATATTAGTTTTAGTGATATTATGCTGTGGGACTATTCCTACCAGAGTCTATTATCTCATTGCACATAAAAGGGAGTTCTGACACTTAAAATGTTTTAGGCACAATGTGAAAAATTAAAATAAAAGCGAAAAGTTGCATTGCTGCATGACATCCGATGTTGTAAATAATAATTGGCATGAAAAGGGATGGATAATATCGAGCAATTTTGATTGTAGTGAGGAGCAAAGTGTGTGCTACGTTACTTCAATGTTAACTTTTAATATGAAAATTTTAAGTTAAGAAAATCGAAATTTGATGATGAAAGAGCAGTGACTTCAGCAAAATTACATCGACGTAAATTTAGCAACAAGATCGAATGTTTATATAGATACACCAGAAAACGGTCGCATCAGCCAACATGTTAAGCCCCATTGCGTGAGAGTGAATGGTGCTCCGCGTCTGTGGCGGGGATCATCGTGCTTAGACAAGGTGGAATTAAACCCCTAATTACATTCTGCCTAGTAGATCAAAAGCTGTGATGCCCACGAAGAGGTTACATCTGTGACATAGCATTGTCACAAGAATATAAAATTTAAATGTAGAGACATGCTCTTTTAAGTAGCAGACTACCTCGCTTAACAGGGCTGGTCGTAACGGAATGCAAACAGGAACATTTCTATGACGCTGGTTCTATGTTGACAAGCACCCATTTGTTACCTCCACATTTCCGTCTGCGTTATCTCTCAACAGATGATGATCTCATGCTTTTCAGGCTAAGCCGTAATACTGAAATTTTCGATGAGTTCGTCTGGTTATTTCATTCTTTTCCTTCTTTGATATGAAAAAATAACTCTTCCGACTAAATGCGTATGCACTCCAGTCTGTATTGAACGAATTCGGACAAACATGTCACAACCAATAGTATCGTAAATATATACTGCATCTTCTAATCTTTATGTAATCCTACAACTTTTCCCTTTTTATTGGTGTTCCTCCGCAAAGTTAACTATTCTTGGATGTTAAGCAGCTAAAAGTAAGGTCCATTCGCTCCTAACAGTTTCCTCACTGAGAAATTTTCTTCGGCTGTCCTTCGCCATGTGTCTACATCTCTTAGTCCAGCACAGTTCATCATTTTCAACAGTGTCCTAAGTTACTTTTGAGTCTTCAAGATTTTTTATTCTGATTTTACAATGTACCCTAGACACGCAATTTCAGTGGTGCGATGGAAACTTGCAGTAGCATAGGCTGTGGGATCGAAGCCGCTGGCGATTGTCGAGGTGTAATTATAATATAACAGTGATACCATTTACTAACAACAATAAAGTCAATATAATAACTACGAGAGTTGGAGCTTTAATAGTGGCAACTATTTATTTACAGCTCGTACAAAATAGATGCTTGTTTCAATGTTTTACTGACCTTGAAAGTAGTCACCAGCATTGTGTACATTCCGTAGCCAGCGATGCGAAAGTCGTAGGACACTCTTAGCAGTGCTAGTTGTGTTGACAGTTCAAGCGGCGCGGTCTATAGGCCGACGAATTTGCAGCAGTTCTGTAGCGAATGCCGTGAAGTGTTTCCTTCATTTTAGAATTCGAGTTGAACTTACGAGGGCTTAAATCAGGGGAGTGCATTAGGTGGTATAGCAGTTAGCAGCCCCATCAGTCGAACAAATAAGTAACAGCTTGCACTGTACGTACCTGAGCATTGTCCTGCAGAATGATGGTCAGGTTCTGCAGAAAGTATCATCACTTCTGTCTCTATGCTGTTCATTTTTTGAACACAACCTACGACCATACTAGGTCGATTAGGGAATAATAAGTTAATACTAACATGCCAATTTAAGACGAGTAAGTTAAAATTACACGTAAAACTTTATATGAACGCGTGGCGTCTGTTGTTTGGACATATCCGAGAGAGCAGACACCACGCTTTCATATGACTGACTCGTGTTGGTGGGCAATGGATCTACATTCTTTAGTGTGGATGCACAAGTACGTCTGACCTCCTGCAAGAATCTGGAGGAAATGGACGATCTGCGCATAGATTTCTCGGTGGGAATGTGGGTCGGCCGTGAGGTGTGCCGAGGTAGATCGCGCAGTTGCAGTAACACTGCACAGTAGTTAACGAACGTGCCTAATAAGCAGGAGATCCCGCGTTCGAATTCTGGTGCGATACACATTCCGATGCAGCTGACATCAGTATTCCCTTCCCTTTCCTTTCCTTTCTCGTCCGACCACCTTTAATTTTCATTTAACTTAAAACTTTAACCACACGAACAAGATACTCCAAATGCTTGAGTCAAATTGTTACACTAACTAAAAACCTTCTCTCTCTCTCTTTCTCTCTCTCTCTCTCTCTCTCTCTCTCTCTCTCTCACACACACACACACACACACACACACACACACACACACACACACACAATCCATCATCCAGCATCATGAATAGCTTCATAGTGTAGGCTTAAAACATGATCTTAACACAAAAAATGGTTCAAATGGCTCTGAGCACTATGGGACTCAACATCTGAGGTCATCAGTCCCCTAGAACTTGGAACTACTTAAACCTAACTAACCTAAGGACATCACACACGTCCATGCCCGAGGCAGGATTCGAACCTGCGACCGTAGCAGCCGCGCGGTTCCGGACTGAAGCGCCTAGAACCGCTCGGCCACCGCGGCCGGCGGTCTTAACACAGTTAAACACCAATACGAAGAGCTATCGTGATAGAAAAGGAAAAACTCGGCAATATAAGAAAAAACACGTGTCTGCCCCGATGTGTTCCCACAAACAAACGTCGGTGAGACGGAATAAGGTAGTCAAGGTCACTATGCGTTGACAGGAATCCCTGTGGGCCGTAGTGGCCGTGCGGTTCTAGGCGCTACAGTCTGGAAGCGCGAGACCGCTACGGTCGCAGGTTCGAATCCTGTCTCGGGCATGGATGTGTGTGATGTCCTTAGGTTGGTTCGGTTTAAGTAGTTCTAAGTTCTAGCGGACTGATGACCTCAGCAGTTGAGTCCTATAGTGCTCAGAGCCATTAGAGCCAATCTCTGTGGAATCGCCTGTCAGTGGACAGTCAGCAAAAAGGCGCACAGTATCAAAATAAAACTAACAGACAACCAAACCAAGTCACTGTACACGTCACGGAATCCATAAGAAGTATGGAAGATTGTTAACTGAATACTTCAAGGTTTTGCTTGAACCATTCTGTGTATAGGGCACACATCACTAGCTGCAGTCACGTGAGTGCTCTCCTGCCATATTTTTCACAGGTAACGAGAAACAGACCACGCGGGAGCCAAGACAGCACCGACTGATGCAACATTCAACCCCGTCGTCATTGAGTTGTTGGTCAACAGCGTCCTTCCTCTTCCCAGGCACTGATCCAACCTCTGATCAGCCCGCTATCCAACACAAGACTCCCTAAGGATCTTCTGTCACAGGACGTGGATATCCACGTGGACGAGACACAGCGTCGAATTCCACGTTCCTCTAAACTACGAATCAATGAATCTGGAAATCAGACTTCTGCTTCAAGGAGAGGGTCGCGGCCAATGGGAAGCGGAATTTGGTTAACGTCGCAAGCAGTACTTAACACCAACTGTACTGCATGGAGTTAAACTCCGTATTTGGTGTTTATTTACTCTATAGAGTACTTGGTGTGAATATAAGCTGTTTCAAAGTACCAGAAAACTGATGGTCTCTCGAAAACGCATTGTTTTGTACATGAAATGTTATAATAAAACGACAGGATACAGCATAGGAGTTGTCAAAGGCTTCCTGTATATGAAGCTGTAAGTAGGCTGTTTATGTTTTCTTATTGGCAACGTTACGTAGCGCTCTGTATGAAAATCACTGGCTGTGCTGTGTGCAGTCTGTGTCTAGTTTGCATCGTTGTTTGCCATTGTAGTGTTGGGCAGCTGGACGCGAACAGCGCGTAGCGTTGCGCAGTTGGAGGTGAGCCGCCAGCAGTGCTGGATGTGGGGAGAGAGATGGCGGAGTTTTGAAATTTGTAAGACTGGATGTCATGAACTGCTATGTATATTATGAGTTTTCAACACTATTAAGGTAAATACATTGTTTGTTCTCTATTAAAATCTTTCATTTGCTAACTATGCCTATCAGTAGTTAGTGCCTTCCGTAGTTTGAATCGTTTATTTAGCTGGCAGTAGTGGCGCTCGCTGTATTGCAGTAGTTCGAATAACGAAGATTTTTGTGAGGTAAGTGATTTGTGAAAGGTATAGGTTAATGTTAGTCAGGGCCATTCTTTTGTAGGGATTATTGAAAGTCAGATTGCGTTGCGCTAAAAATATTGTGTGTCAGTTTAAGCTCAGTCTTGTACAATTTTTCTAAGGGGACGTTTCATATGTCGACCCTTAGCCTAGGATACCTCACTGGAATCTTCTGATTTTTTTCTTGTAGTTTGTGTAATTAGTGTAGCTATTGTTTATTGCTAGCGCGTAATTATAGAGAGAATTTCCTTTGTAATTGCAGTCTTTCGTTGTTGTACAGTAAAACAGGTGTGGCACGCATGTAGATTTGCACCAAGTATTTCGCAGCTGCAATTAACTAGATATTATTTTCAGTGCTATGTTAATGTGTTTTCTTATTTTTGCTCTTCAAATTGTGTTTTTCTGTGTTGTCGTGTGAAATATTGTGACAATAATGGCGTGTGAAAAACGTAATACTAGGCTCCAAAGTAAACTGAGAAATGACAGTGAAGACGAAAGCAGTGTGTTAGCGCCACCATGTAATGAATTAACTAATATTCAAAGTAGTAATTTGGTAACTGTGCATAGGGAAATGGAGCGGGTGTCAAATAATGGTGTAGACAGTGAAACAGGTAGTGAACAGGGAAGCATTATCGATCGACCGGTCGGCATCAGCTCGCCTCAGGAATCGGTAATGATAGAACACAATATTGCAAATACTGTAGACTCAGGTTTTGGGTTCTCACCGTTTTCTCAAATGAGTCAAGACACATTTTCCGCTTGTCAAAATGTGAATGTTGCCGGTGCAAATTCACTTCCGAAAAGCACTGAGGAACATGTTTCAGACACCAGTGCATTGTTATTACAATTAATGCAACAAATGGGACAAATGCTTCAAAAGTTAGACACAATGGAACAACACCAGAGACAAACACAGCAACAGTTAGACACAATGGAACAAAATCTTCAAAAGTTAGACACAATGGAACAAAATCAGAGACAAACACAGCAAAAGCTTCAAAAGTTAGACACAATGGAACAAAATCTTCGGAAGTTAGACACTACGCTTGAACAAACACGTGAAGATTTAACTACTGAGTTACATAACATTGAATCGAAATGTCAAAAAGTCTGTAATGACGTAAAAACACAAATTTGTGAGCATTTTCAACCTATTTTTTCGCGGCATGAAAATGCATTACAGAATCACGAAGCAGCCATAAAAGAACTGCAAACTATTGTTAACGAAAATCATGAGAGCTTGCAAGCTAAAATTGACTCAGTTGCATCTACCGATTTGGTTACGCAACTTGCAAAAACTCAGGAAAACTTAAAGGACACAGTAGATACTCTGAAAATTGGTTCAGAAAGACACATGGAGGAAATTAGTTCATTATCAGAGAAAGTAGTTGAACTTTCGGATCAGCTAAATAATTTATCTACGATGGTAGGTGATAACCTGAATGACACAAAACCGGTAGTCTTTAATGACACAGAAGAGTGCGAACAAATTAGGAAATTCAAACAAAATCTGAATCAAATTAATACGCAACACCAAAGAGAAATCCGGGAAGTACAAGATCAGCTGACACAGGTAATACAAGAATTACGTATTTCAGAGGACACTCGCGCCCCAATACGGAAAGAGGGACATAGAAATACGGAACAGCCACAAAATAATAACACAGCGCATTTCGGAAATTACGAAAGAAATTGGCAAGGTGCACCGAATTTTGAAATGGAACCGCCGAAACGACGTAACAATGACCGATATGCGACTCGCCGACATGATGACTTTGACTATAAGCTGTTCTTTACTACATGTAAGTTCAAAATATTTAAGAATTCTGGCAACGACATTCATCCACAAGCGTGGCTCCATCAATTCTCTCATTGTTTTCCTCCCAACTGGTCATTAGAGCACAGATTAGAATTTATGTGTGGCTATTTAGAGAATGAACCAGCTGTAAGAATGCGATCGGTCATTCACGATTGCCACAGTGAAGGAGAATTTTACCATGCCTTCCTCTCAGCATATTGGTCTCAAGCTACACAAGACCGTGTAAAACATAGCATCATGATGATGAAACACTTTGAACAATCTGAATTTTCCAGTCTTGTCAAATATTTTGAAGACATGTTGCATAAGAATCAATATCTTTCAAACCCATACAGCCCTTCAGAACTCATCCGCATTTGCTTAATGAAATTTCCTGAACATTTAAGAAATGTTATTTTGGCAGGACGTTGCAAAGACGACATTGAAGCTTTTCAGGGACTCTTACAACAATTAGAAATTGACACAGACAGTCGCGGGATGCGAAAACAGGAAAACAATCACTACAGGTCACATCCGTCACAATTCCGTGACGACAGAAACAATAACTGGACACGACAAGTCTATTCTTACAACGCAAATCGTGACCAAAACAGACACCACCCATATGACAACCACTGGCAGAGTAATAATAGTTACAGAGAAAGATCGCATTTCCGTAGTAATGAATATGACAGAGATTACCATAGAAACAGACAATATGGGAACACAAACAATTATTATCAAGGGAGACAGAATAATTTCAGACGCAACAGTTCAGCGTGCAGTTACGATTCAGGAAGAAATTCCCCACCACGTAACCGACAAGAAAGAATCTACAGGAACTACCGACAAAACGACAGATCTGAATTCCATCAGAACTGGCGAGCTTCAAACAGGGCAACGCCTTCTCGGCAAGGCGAATTTGTAGAAGTTAGGTCTCCTAATCCCAGTAACGACGCGCGCCAACAAAGAAACAGACAATGACTCGCACCGCAGGCAGCCACGTGCGCCCGCTGGCTCAGGGAAAAATAACATAGACGCTAACCTTGAGAAAAATTCCAGTATTCTTTACCGACGTATACAACATGATAATTGCGTTAAAGTTGAAACTCTGCGTACTAGGAAGAGCAAAGGGTTATACCACATTTCACATGTAAAACCATTTATTGAGAGATAATCTGCTTTATAACTTAGTTTTGCCATAAAATTTTTCGCTTCACGTTACTAGTATGCTTTGTCAGACTTATAAACTGTTAACATGCAACTATGTTTTAAAGTTAACTATCCAGTCTATAACCTACGGAACATATTTAGACAATAATTACGAATGCATTGTTATAGTGAACAGACGACACAGTGTTATTGTGTGTGTACATTCTTGCTTGTTAGTTGCACGATTACGCAACGACTATAAGGCTTACATACTTAGAACATATACTGGTACTGCTAATGAGATTTTAATGTAACATTTTGGTTTACTTGAAAATACATTCTGGATTTAAAGTACTTTCTGTGAGATACCAGACGACACAGTGGTTAGTTTATGTGACAACTACGCGGTTTTATCACGACGCTACTAATATGTGACATAATTTACATTGTTGCTTTTGCGGTGTATCTGTTTTATATCTGTACAGTTTTTCTGAATTATTCTGGAAAGTAAAACATGTTTTTGCAGTAACTTTTGTGGTATAGCTACAATGAGACAGCCTTTTTCGTAGCACAACAATACGTTACATTATAGTACTTTCTTGATCACGGTAAGTTACGTAATAACTACGATATCTATACGCAAAGCATTTCACTTTCGTTTATGATGAGGTAAGTACATTGACTTCAGCAGAACTTTGCTTACAGAGGACGATAACTACGACAGTTCCACAGAATTATCTTACAGCAAGACGCACATTTAGCGCTACAGGAGACGTATTTGAGTGATTAATTTTATACTTAAAACATTTATTTTTAAAGATTTTTGAATTACAAAGAAGGTTTTCCGTGATACATTTCATTCCATTGCTGTAATCTGTAACATCTGCGGGCATAATTACATTAATCCTCAGGGGGGTACACGTTTACTTTGTGTACCATGTGTTTGGCAAGCACAAGGAGCCCTAGCTAATATGGTATTTGCTTATCCAACTTTACACATCGGTACCATATTTCTCTAACACGTAAAATACACAGCTATCTGATTATTTAAACAGAGAAACAAACAATTTTTACTACGTCAGTGACAGATGTTTAGCAATTACACAGTTGGATAACTTCACACTTATGAAATTGTATTTTGTCTGTATTTTGTGAACTGTTCATATTTTTTTGGAACCATTGTGATACTATGAGACCTTTGAATGATGTATTTGGTAGGGGATCACGATTTTTAAAGTATGATTGAGGTAGATGACACTATTGAAATGAGCAGAGAATTTTTTTAGGTTTTGACATTATAGCTGAAAGCTACAACGTTTTTGAGATTTGGCTGAGTTTTTATGATATTATTACAATGACAATGTGTATTATGCTGTTGAGGTATGTTTATGATCAATAAGATGATGCTACCGTAAATGAGGTATTTGATAATGCTACGTATTTATTTTGATGAAATATTGAAGAAGTGTCGACGAATACGTATATGAATAATGAGTAGTGTTTAGGGACTCTGATTTGTGGAAAAGGATGTTGGAAAACAAGAATCGTACTTTAAGAGTTATGAAATGTATGTAAATGCGCGAATGTATCACAATACCGTCGAAAACTTTTTGAACACTGTTATATTCATAGGATTTTGTTTCTACACATTTACAACGCAAATTCGCGACCGGTGAAATTTTTTATATGAGACTGTCACTGTAATGCAAACTGGTGTCGTAAATATTTCAGTGAGAAAGTTAAGTGACCACCTTCACGTAATGAGTCGTGGGCACCCTGCTGTGCGACAGTCGCCTGGAAAAAAGCCATTAGTGTGTGCCTTTCAGGCACAGGTGAAAAACAAAAAAAAGGGGGGGCCATTATCCTCGCTATTGACATTCCTTTGTAGAAAGCATCACAAATACGACACACTCAAACTTGAAAACATATGATAACACTGTGGAGCTCTTAATTTATGATATTTACTGAAATGCCTAATGAAATGACAAGAAATATTTTTATGTCTATACACCTGATTATCACTACTGTCTTTCTAGTTGAGAGATTTTTCTACTAACTAATGAAATGCCTCATGACTACTGAGTGATGTTCTTATGCTTTACTTTGTACATAGTTGCTCATTTCATTTGATATCTGGTTTCCAGCTGTCTTGCAGCATTGGTTTCATAAAATAAAATTAAATGCATTTGCTAATGTGAACACTTTCTGTCAACAGATCTATTAAATAATTACTTTATGATCCACATTCTTCGAAAAAGGAGCTCTTGGAATGGAAAGAACAATAAGAAGGGACTAATAACAGTAACTGCATATATAATTTTCTTTTCAAGTACTTGGTAATTTTTTGTAGAATTAGTTTTTGTGGTGCACCACTTTAATTACATAGACAGTACGATGTGAATATACATTTCCCTTGTCTGAATTGTTGTCTTTAGTGTAATATTTTTTTCTGCTTGAGCTATGTCATGTTTAGATATAAGTTATTTCATTTGCTGCTGCTGTTTGCCAGGCATAGTATTACTGAATTTGACTTTGTGTTACTCTGCTAAGCCAGTTTACTACTGATTTATTTTTCTTGTTTGCTGCTCATTGCCTTACATTAGTTGTAATGTTGTTGCTTACTTTGACAATTTCCATTTTTTTCATTGCTGTTTGTATTAATTGTTTTATGCTGCTGCATTGCCTCGTCCCTTAGTTTAGCATCTGAGCTCAGTAGATTTAAGTTAGCTTAAGAGGGAGTAGACTATATAAGAGAATGAGTTGCGATGTATTTGAAGAAATGCATTGAGAAGTTTTACAAAAAATGTACAGAAAGCAGGTATAGATAGCACTTTTTGAAATAATGAAGAACGAAGGGAGATCTCCAAGAAGTAAAGAAAGTTTTGTTTGCAAGATACTGCAGCAAAACAAACCCTGTCCTTTCCCTTTCTGTTATTCCGATATGTGTTTGTGTACTCTTGTATATTTGTGTTCTTCCTGTCTTTATGTGTTTAGCTGATGAGAGTTATGTTGTAGAAATTTTCTAATACTATGTTATTTACTTTGTAAAGATGTTTAGACATTATTTATTCTGTTTTGTTTTAATGCTCATGTGTGAAGTTGATGTTTCAAAAGTTATTCTGATCTTTATGCATGTACTTATGTCATAATTCCTGTAACACTGATGTGTCTGTTTATTTTGATTCTTTTGTAAAGCCTGTACTACAAATGTTATCTGTATTCTTCTTTAATGATGTATTTCGTATCTTTGTTATTGTATTCTTACGTTATCAAATTGTAATTGACACCAGCACATCAAATTAAGTAACTTGTAAGTTACATTTCACTGCACACATTTCTGTTGGTCGTAGTATATGGACAATATGTGAGAAGTAGGGACTGTTAAGGTTTGGACTTGTGTTGATAATTCAGCAAGGGACTGGTTAACAGCATTGGTGGTTCTAAGGACATTTCAAAAACTTTGTGAGTGCAGAAGTGGTGGTTTATGGACTTGCTATATTGTCTGTAAGACTCTTCTATGGTGATTGTGCACCTGCACAGTCGCAACAGATGGCTGCTGGCCGCCTCTACAAGGACTACAGTGGGTCTACACCTTTGATGACTCACCAATACCATTATTTCTACAAGGACTGCAGTGGGTCTGCACCTCAGGTGGCCCACCAATACCTTACTCTCTACCAGGACTACAGTGATCTGCTCTGTGATGACCTACCTACCAATATTCTTCAAACTTTCGAATGACTCTGCTGTGGGTTTGCTCTGTTGTGGCCCATTACCTGTCTGCATGCCAAAGAGTCAGCACTGTCTTTCCGTTGGAAGGACAACACTACTTCTTCAATACTGCATGGAAATCCACTACTTCCGTGTGCATTTTCTTCTACTGCTCAGACTTTGAGAAAAACACTGCTATTTTACTGTGATGAACGATCAGGACTGTCTTTATGGACTGTGAGAAAATTTTAGCTTTTGACCAACATTGTAGCAATAAGTGTGTGCATTTGATATCTTTGTTACTGTAATTATGAAAAATTTTATCAAATCATTATTGGCCACTGCCCAAAACAATTTGTAAAATCTTTTGTGGGGAGCATGGGGGCTACGTAAGTAGGCTGTTTATGTTTTCTTATTGGCAACGTTGCGTAGCGCTCTGTATGAAAATCACTGGCTGTGCTGTGTGCAGTCTGTGTCTAGTTTGCATTGTTGTCTGCCATTGTAGTGTTGGGCAGCTGGATGCAAACAGCGTGTAGCGTTGCGCAGTTGGAGGTGAGCCGCCAGCAGTTCTGGATGTGGGGAGAGAGATGGCGGAGTTTTGAAATTTGTAAGACTGGATGTCATGAACTGCTATGTATATTATGAGTTTTCAACACTATTAAGGTAAATACATTGTTTGTTCTCTATTAAAATCTTTCATTTGCTAACTATGCCTATCAGTAGTTAGTGCCTTCCGTAGTTTGAATCTTTTATTTAGCTGGCAGTAGTGGCGCTCGCTGTATTGCAGTAGTTCGAGTAACGAAGATTTTTGTGAGGTAAGTGATTTGGGAAAGGTATAGGTTAATGTTAGTCAGGGCCATTCTTTTGTAGGGATTATTGAAAGTCAGATTGTGTTGCGCTAAAAATATTGTGTGTCAGTTTAAGCACAGTCTTGTATAATTGTTCAAAGGGGACGTTTCATAAAGCTTTTAGAGTTATTTCGTGTATGCTACGAAAGTATGCTGCTTCAGTACTATGACACAATGATGATATACCAAAAGCGCCTCTATTGGTATAATTTATCTCATACGTAGATGCAGCCTTCACACAATGTGTGCCATATACGGAGGTGCGGCCGCCGTGTTGAAGCTGTAAAGTAGTTATTAGCTTTGTGAGATAAAAATTAAAAAGGTAACAGCTTCTTAGCTAGGTACTTCCAAATCGTTTTTCACCTTTTATCTTCTAAAAGATTCCTGATCTTTCTTATTAATATAATAGAAGTATTACCTGAAATAGTGGATGTTGTTTAGTATAAATAATATCGAGATCAGATTGGAGTCGCTGGTCGCCGCATATCTTGGCGAGTGAGCTTCCCGCGCGCCGCGAGGCGGCCAGAACGAGGAAGAACGGGCTTGTGTGAGTTAGCTCCAGACTGTGTGTAAGCAGCGACGTTGATGTCGGAGGGCAAGGCCGCTTGGTCGGCGGGCCCCGCACAAGCAGTCGGTTGGAGAAGGAACGCCGTGGGCTCCAAGATCCTGGTGTGGAGGGCCGGTCTTGTCCCGATGGTGATCATCGCGTGGTCATTCAAGGGCTGAAAAGTGATTTCTTGGTTCTGCCCTTGCATTCCGAATAAGAGTTACGGCAGGTTTGGTGTATGAGGTGAACATTAGAATTCTAAAACGATCCACGTTGTTGGCGCGTATATCAGACTTGTGAATGGTGTAAGCTTTGCTTCGGTACTGCAGTCTCCAGTTAGAGCGCTGCTTGGGAGGAGAGTGTTGATATCGGCATTGTCATCTATTTAGCTGCCTTAAAGTAAATGTTTTGGATCAAAGTTGGAACCAAGTGAGGGACCGAATCATAGTTTGTGTTATTAAGGAATCTAAGTCGGCCCCAGCGTGTTAAACTCTGTTATCCACAGTTATAACGAGTAATTGATGCTCTGGTAGTGTCCACGAGTGAACTTTGGAGGTACTGTTAAGTGTTTATAGTAAGGGAAAGACTGACTCTGGAGCTTTTCAGTCGGACGCTTATGAATCGTTTTAATTGCAGTTCACTTCTTATGGTATTTAACGGTTCTACTTGTCGTGATGAAATCGCCGATTATATTTTCATAATTTAGCTTGGGACGTCGTTTTGTGGTTTGGTGTGGCCCTCCCAAGAGTTTAAAGTCACAGATATTTTCTTACTGCCTTGCTGAGGTTGTCTTGCAACAGTTGTTGATTTTTATCTTGTCTACTCCACCGTACTGCTGTTTGATGCGGTGCGGTATAGTCGAAGCGTTCAGCAGTACTGCAGTACCGTCGAGCGGTTCTAGGCGCTACAGTCTGGAACCGCGAGACCGCTACGGTCGCAGGTTCGAATCCTGCCTCGGGCATGGATGTGTGTGATGTCCATAGGTTAGTTAGGTTTAAGTAGTTCTAAGTTCTAGGGGACTGATGACTGCAGAAGTTCAGTCCCACAGTGCTCACAGCCATTTGAACCATCTTGCCCGTTTTAAGATTTGCGGGGTCCGCATCCACATCGACGTATAATCCCAGTATGCAATTTGTGTAAGTTGGTTGTGCCCTGTTAACGTTTTGTACATCGTAGAAAATCTTTCCCGTGCCGCATGTGATCCTGAAGGAGAGCACGGTGCACAACAATGCACGACCACGACGAAACCAAAAGATATGTATTGTATTTTTATTTTTTTATTTTTTTTATTTATTTTTTTATTTTTTTTTTTTTTTTTTGACGGATGTAATCACTGAGATTTAGGGTTGATCAGTGTTTTTTTTTATTGATTTTGAACGGAAAAGATTACATACCTGGTTAATTATAACATCTATGTTTATTTCAGAGTAGTATGCATAACGTGTAGGGAGGTTTATGGTGTAAAGTGTTTGAAAGGAAGGAAAATATTTTGTGATACGATGCGCATTGCAGAGACTACGGGGTTTGAGTGTACGTTGATTTTATTGCATTTAAGTTGTCTTAATTAAAAATTTTGTGATCAAAATTTTATTGCCTTTAGATGTCACAGGTGATGTCTACGAAAATTTTGGTATTGCCATGTTAGAATTTTTTATTTAACCTTGCATTATGCAATTTGTAATTTGTTTCCTTTGCTTAAAAAGGGATTTATAGTTTTAAGCGTTGTAAATTGATTCTGAGAGCTGTTATTTGATCTGTTAAAATAATACATCAGGAACTTTCATTAACAAATTATATTGAGGATCTTGTTGTTCATGATAACAAATGTTAACTTACTATTGTAAAATCAAGTTAATAAAGTTGTAAAATTTTAAAGGTAAAAATAAGGCTTTTGTTAGAGAAACGGTGCCTGCCCGTAGCCGCCCCCATCCTTCCCCCACAACTTCCACGTATTCAACGCACTGGCCTTCTGGCGTTGTCTGATATTTTCCCTGGTATCTATCGCAGCTAACGCCTGCGGGGCCATGTCAATATGTTTGCTGCAATTCTTGTCACATAGACCAACGACTGGAATGTTCGCCCTATACCCAGAAATCTTAACGTGACTGCTAGTCTATGCCAGCAAGTAAACACAAGTTATACTCTGAAAGCTATTGGTATTATGGAAACTTGTATAAAATATATTATGTACATACCCATCTCATGGTTTCATGGACTGCCTCATCTTTGTACCTTGTCAGTATATGTCTTTTTCATAATGATGAACTCCTTTGCAAAAATCCAGATCTAGAAACCTTTGTGATGCAGCACGTTACTTCAGAGTGATTGTAGTCAAAACAACCCGATGAATACGGATATTATGCATGCACAAATTGACATTAGACACTTTACGTTAACTATATCGAATTTAAAACGGAAAATTAGGTGGAGGTTCGATTGAGTTACCGAAGAAATCTTACTGGTGTTTACCTCAGATCATTGCGTAGCATTATGCTGTGTTCCTCGATCAGAGATTCGCTCTTTAAGCCATCGGCGTGTCCAGAATCTTCAATACTGTTCGATATTTCTTTTCTAGCCTTTGATGATCACTAAAACCTGATGACGGAGTTAAATACAACTGTTTTACTCGTGTCCATTATCGTAAACAAAATGTTTGATTAGTGGGCGAGAAGCAGTCAACCGCTTCTAGACAGTGCTGCGGCTGCAAATCACGATGACCAGCACGTTACGTTCCGTGAGATGTAGCAGGTTTTTCCCAAACTGTGCGGGAACCGCAGCTGACGCACCGCCCGACGCCCTTCACGAAGAGAGAAGCGTCCCATCCGACGACGGATTAACGCTCTCGCGTTAGCCCGCTCGTCAACGCCGGTGGCACTGATCTCAGCTGTTTTAGCGCAGGGTGCGTACTCTGCTGCTGTACGAAGACTTCACCGGCCTTGGCGCCAACTGCTGAGCAGGGCAAGACTGACTGCGCCGCCTAACCACGGTATGTCATGAACTTCTCTTCCTCGAAGAAATCTAATGTCCCCCGTGTGGCAGGCTCACTTAATAATGCGTACTGCTCTGTCTGACAAAAGAAATGATGCAACCACAGGACGTGGACGGATGACAATTGAAATTTCGTACAGGTACACAACATCTAGGGGTACGTAAATTATTAGAGGTGCACTTCACTGTGACAGAATTGTCATCAGAGTGAATTAATGATGTTCGTATTTAGTGTAGTTGCCTGGTAGGATATAAAGGGGCGATAAAAGCACCAGATGTTGATGACTCTATAAAGCACACAGAGATACCACAAACCCGTGTGAGAAAGAGATAACAGTACCTGACACCCTGAAAGTGGTCTCGATGTCGGTCTTCATTTGGCCGCCGCACCGGTCGAATCATCCAATATCTAAATTTGTGCAGCATTCGAAAGTGACTGGCCTGATTTTGAAATACACTACTGGCCATTAAAATTGTTACACCACGAAGATGACGTGCTACAGATGCGAAATTTAACCGACAGGAAGAAGATGCTGTGATATGCAAATGACTGGCTTTTCAGAGCGTTCACACAAGGTTGGCGCCGGTGGCGACACCTACAACGTGTTGACACGAGGGAAGTTTCCAACCGATTTCTCAAACAGCAGTTGACCGGCGTTCCCTGGTGAAACGTTGTTGTGATGCCTAGTGTAGGGAGGGGAAATGCGTACCATCACGTTTCCAACTTTGATAAAGGTCGGATTGTAGCCTATCGCGATTGCGGTTTATCGTATCGCGACACTGCTGCTCGTGTTGGTCGAGATGCAATGACTGTTAGCAGAATATGGAATCGGTGGGTTCAGGAAGGTAATACGGAACGCCGTGCTGGATCCCAACGGCTTCGTATCACCAGCAGTCGAGATGACGGGCTTCTTATCCGCATGGCTGTAACGGATCGTACAGCCACGTCTCGATCCCTAAGTCAACAGATGGGGACGTTTGCAAGACAACAACTATCTGCACAACAGTTCGATGTTTGCTGCAGCATGGCTGCGGTTACCCTTGACGCTGCATCACAGACAGGAGCACCTGCAATGATTTACCCAACGACGAACCTGGGAGCACGAATGGCAAAACGTCATTTTTTCGGATGAATCCAGGTTCTGTTTACAGCATCATGATGGTCGCATCTGTGTTTGGCGACATCGCGGTGAACGCACATTGGCGTGTATTCGTCATCGCCATACTGGCGTATCACCCGGCGTGATGGTGTGGGGTGCCATTGGTTACACGTATCGGTCACCTCTCGTTCGCATTGACGGCACTTTCAACAGTGGACGTTACATTTCAGATGTGTTACGATCCGTGGCTCTACCCTTCATTCGATCCCTGCGAAACCCAACATTTCAGCAGGATAATGCACGACCACATGTTGAAGGTCCTGTACGGGCCTTTCTGGATACAGAAAACGTTCGACTGCTGCCCTGGCCAGCACATTCACCAATTGAAAACGTCTGGTCAATGGTGACCGAGCAACTGGCTCGTCACAATACGCCAGTCACTGCTCTTGATGAACTGTGGTATCGTTTTGAAGCTGCATGGGCGGCTGTACCTGTACACGTCATTCAGGCTCTGTTTGACTCAATGCCCAGGCGTATCAAGGCCGTTATTGCGGCCAGAGGTGGTTGTTCTGGGTACTGATTTCTCAGGATCTATGTACCTAAATTGCGTGAAAATGCAATCACATGTCAGTTCTAGTATAATGTATTTGTCCGGTGAATACCCGTTTGTCATCTGCATTTCTTGGTGTAGCAATTTTAATGGCCAGTAGTGTACATGGGCAAATGAGGACATGCATATTCATCGTCAATTTTTCCATCTACCGCATCTGATCACTGCAAGGGAAGGTCACCGTTTTGTGCACGAAGCACTTGCTAACTATTTCATATCAGAATGCCGACAGAATAAGTAAAAGGCTGTCATTAACTCCGCAACACTGATGGCTTTGTTCAGAGTGGTTTCATGACTAGGAAGCATGGATTGCTGGTGAAAGACGTGTTGTGTCCAGTGATGGATCATCGTTTTGTATTACCCTGGGTAACCAATGTCAGAGTTTGTGGGCGTCCTGGGGAGATGCCCGATTCTTCCAATGTTTTGGAGAGACGCAGCGATGCTTCTGCTGGCGTCATGGCGTTGGGAACCATCTAGTATGACTTCGAGTGAAAGGCGGTAGGGACTGAGGGAGCTGATGACACGAGGTAACGTGACGGACATCCTGTGCCCTCATGTGTTACCTCTTACGTGACAGTATTCAGTTGCCGTTTCCCAATAGGACAACACTCGTACACACATGGCATTTGTCTCTACAGGATGTGTCCGTGGTGCTGAAGAAACCTTGTGGCCAGCAGGACACCCAGATCTGTCTGCGATAGAACACGTGTGGGATCAGCTCGGAGGTCAACTCTACCCTAGTGTCAATATGCAGGAGATAAAGGACCAGTTACAACAGTTGTAAGCCATATTGCCTCAGGAGAGAATTTAACGGCTTCTTGACACCATTCTCAACAGAATAAGTGCATGCATTCAGGCCAGAGAGAGTGCCCCTTCATATTGGTAAGTGGCCTCATACTGCCAAATTCTCAGTAAATCTGACACGATTTTATAATCACCGAAATAATATCACACACACTATGAGCCCATGAAGTAACATTTCGTTCCACCTCCGCTTCTGGGTGCTTTATTTATTTTGTAAGGTACTGTTAGTATGAAAACTAACGTCGTTTACTACTGTGTCATTATCCGTTTGTGTTCACCATTTCAATTGCAGTTCGTTGTAATAGATAGCCCATTTCAGCCAACGATGAAGTCTGATTATAATGTTGCGTAATCACTATCATGTTGCATAATGATTAAATTCCAAACCGCGTGAAGGTTATCTGGTACTCTAACATTCCTTGAGGATACACCTTGAGCGAGACATCATTCTCTTTAAACTTCTGAAAATGTGTTAGGAATATAGTATAGTTTTTAGGGTTCCGTACTTCAATCTGTAAAAAACGGAACCCTTTTGGTATCACTTTGTTGTCCGTGTGTCTTAAGACCCCTTTTTTTTCAGGAATGGGTAGACATATCAAGTTCACTGTTATATCACATAGTAAGATGGGAAATTTCCTACAGCACCCCCCTCAGATTTAGTGGTAAGTTGGCCCATTGGATAGCCCGTCAAAAACTGAACACAGATCAAACATGAAAACACGAAGAAAGTGTTCAAATGGCCCTGAGCACTATGGGACTTAACATCTGAGGTCATCAGTCCCCTAGAACGTAGAATTACTTAAACCTAACTAACCTAAGGACATCACACATATCCATGCCCGAGGCACGATTCGAACCTGCGATCGTAGCAGTCGCGCGGTTCCGGACTGAAGCCCCTAGAACAGCTCGGCCACCGCTGCCGGCTAACAAAGTGTATTGAACTTGGAAAAAAGAAGCAAAACAAAAATAGTGAACGGTTCAAATTTAATTTGTCGAATGTCGACCTACGGTAACAACAGCCACGTCGCGGTTGTGCGGTCACGGTGTTTCATTTGCTCAGGGGGAAATCCGGGTTCCAAGGTGTCTTGTGGACCATATTTTTTACACAATGACGAACTGCCCGTCCGTTGTTTGTTCGCCGTATTGAAATTTGTGTATGTGTCGTGGTGTAATGTCTGTTTGCAACAGCGACTCCATTGTTGCATCGTAATTCACACCCGTTTATTCGTTGTTTTCATTTCTGTGAGAGGTCTATGCGCCATCTCACCTGCTCTCGCTATTCATCACATTTAGCCCCACTTGCGACGGTAATGTATTCTTTCCACATGGCTCGTATTCTGATGAATAGTGAGAGCAGGTGAGGTGCCGCATAGACCTATCATAGAAATGAAAATAACAAATCAATTGGTGTCAACAATATTACAACGATGGAATTCAAGAGTCAAAACTTCCAGAACGGAATTCAAGAGGCATAACATGTGGTACCTGTGTAGAACAAATAGGAGGTACGTGTGTCTGGAGATCCCGTTGATGCACGTCGCTGTTGCAAACGGACATTACGCCACGTCACATACACAAATTTGAATACTCAATGACCGGACGGAAAGTTCGTAATTTCGTGAAAAGAAAGGGGCACGACAGAGATTTGAACCAGGAACTTCCCTTCACAGTCTAACACCGTGATCACAGCACCGCGATAGGACCCACTCAATATTGCATATGTCACATTTCGACCGTTCACTATTTCTGCTTTGCTTCTTTCTTTTCCACAGTTCAGTACACTTTCTTCCTGTTTTCATGCTTCACTTGTGTTCAGGTTTTGACGGGCTATCCAATGGGCCGTTTTACCACCAGATCAGAGGTGGGAGCGATGGGGAGTTTCCCTTGCAAGACCTACGGTACAGTGGCGGTGTAAAATAATTGAGCTTCTGATTCCATCCAGTCAGCAGATATGCCCATTTATGTCACATATTTTGATGCCCGCAAACTCACTAATCAAAACGAGAGCGTACATCTCGTCGACCTAGAATCGTGACATCTGCCAAGAAGGGAGGTTTCACAGTGCAAGTAATGGAAAAATCCAAAAATAGTTGAACTGTAATCATATCACGTAACAAAACATTGATTTGCCATTGTAAACTTACGCTGCATTCGTAATATGTCAAAAATCTCAGGAATAGGGATTTTGATCAGGTTTTCAGTAATAGTGATTCACGAGGAAGGTTTGTGAACATAATTTAGAAATATTTCATGGTAGCTGGCTGAGCTGCGATGAAGTGAAGTACCCTACCGCTATGAAAACGATTGCGTTCTCATTTAGCTGTGATAGGCGTAAGGCCGCGCGACCACCGCGCTGACAGTCCGTGCCTAAGACATGTACAGCATCCGCCACGTTTCAGAGGACAGTATCACTAGTAACAGATGCAGGATTTCGTTTCTATTGTCTGGGATGAGATTCTGATACCTCACAAAAAATCAACTGACGTTGTACAGTGTAGTTGTTGAGCAGTGGCTTCCTTTCCATACGGCCGGCCAGAGTGGCCGAGCGGTTCTAGGTGCTACAGTCTGGAACCGCCCGACCGATTTTGACCTGCATCGAGATGACAGGGTGTTTATGTTGTCCTCATTATTTCATCATCATTTATGAAAGCGGCGAGACTGGACTGAGCAAAAGTTGGGAATTTGTACGGGCGCTGATAACCACGCAGTTGAGCGCCCCACAAACCAACATCATCATCATCATCCTGGAGGAATAGAACAAGCTGAGTTTTGCAAGATCTCTGTTTGGGGAATACTTGTCGATTTTTACACAGGAGATTTTCGTTCTGCAAAAATGTCAGTTCCCGCGCATAAAACATGTTTTGCAATTCTGCAACAGTTGACATGAAGGATATATGTCTAGAATTACAACGCATAAAATCCTTTAATATGTATTTAAAGTTTCAGGACAAGCATCGCCAGCAAATGTAGATTCTATTATCACCAGCATGTAATGAAAATCATTACCTTTACAGTCTGCATTAGTTTTATATTTAGCATTTGAAGTTTCCCATTATCTGAATATTTGTTCCTGATTGTAGTATTACCATTTTAAACGTAAGTTTCGGCTATTTGACGATTCTTTTGTGCATTCTCAGACCTTTTCATTTTACTAAATAAAAATGTTTAAACACCTATGTAATATTCGGTTGGTTCATCGAGGAAAAGACATATCAAAAACTTGAATACACAATACTGATGTTCCATAGTATTGTCTACTTAACAGTTCGTTTCTAACATTCTTTCGGCTCTCTAGATCGTCCTCAGGCACTTAATACTAAATGAATAATCCTCACAACGCCAGCGAGACTTCATACATGTACAAAGATTGTGACATTTTACGACTATATATGGATACAAAAACAGAAGAACAATGAATTCTCAAAGAAGCTCTAAAAAATAGATTTTATGTTACTTCATACTTAGACTAAATGCAAGGGAATGAAGAAGCCAAAAATGTTGTATACTTTAGTATTGGCACAAAATGTAACATTATGTGGGCTAACTGGTGAATGCGATGAACAGGCAGAGAAAAAGGGTGTGGCAGAAGGGAGCACGAAGAAGCGAGGACTCTATGGAATGTAAATGTGGAGCAGTTATAACGAGCATAATATCTAATAGTGAGAAAAATATTATCTGGGTGCTGCTACTTCAGTAAGGGTGAATAAGGAACAGATCCTGTGTTTGGTTCATCTATGGAGAACATCACATTTCATATAGTTGGAGTGACGTTCATTCTGAGCATTTTCAGGTAAGGTGGAATATTTTTTTCTACCTCCATTTCCTTTCATGTTCAATGAGTCTATTCGTCAGACTGCAGGAAATCCTATAATTTCACTCTGTTCTAAACATGGAATCTTGTCTTTAATGTTGAACAGGGGGGTAGTAATCTTTTCATTAATGTTGAACGGAGGTTGAGCAACAGTATTCGCAGAATAAAGAGTTGGAATATATTTCCTGGATTTTAGTTGGCTGGCAAGTTCCTGTGAAGTCTACCTACATAAAAAATGGGGTCCGTTTTTTATGCTACGAATACTGTTATCCACATTTTGTTCAACGATAAAGACTAGATTCCACCTTCAGAGGAAAAAAATCTGTGTGGAAGATTATATATAGGTTCATCAGGTGGGGCTATAAATACTAAACTGTCTGCACCAGAAAGAAGTTGGAGACAAAAAAGTTATTCCACCTTAACTGAACATATTCTGAATGTACTTGTGACAGCATATGTGATGGCCTCCATAGATGATTTCAGAAAGCTAACGTTCCTCGAAGTTCTGGTTACTAATAAAAACCAATTAAAGAATCTTGACCAGGTCCTCAATGACCAAACACAGTTTTATTATTCAATCTTACTACAGTAGCAGCAACCAGTTAATATTTTTCTTATCATTGTTATAAGTTTCATTACCAGTCTGCCCCCCAGCCCCCTTTTTTCGGTCTGTTCATCATATTCACCATTCCCCAGTTTGTCCATATAGTACAGTAGTCCGTTTCATTACTCATTTCCACAAAGTTTTTGGCATATTCACTCCTAATCTTTTAAACTTTAGTATAACGTATTATAAGATTTATATGTTCAGCGCTTATTTGTGAAGTACATTATGCCTCTGTTTCGTATCCATACATAGCTATAAAATGTCATATAGCTTCAAAAAACAGTTTCAGTAGGGCTATGGACTCTTGCTGACGTTGTGTGGATTCTCTGTTTAGTGTTAAGATGTCTGAGGATAGCCTAGATGTCCGAAAGTTGGTTCCAAACCAACATTTGTATTAATATTATCATGGAACATCAGTATTGTTTATTCCAATTTTTAATAAAATAATTAAAGTTTAATTCATTTCATTATTTTCCACTCAAAAACGTGACATGGATCACCAAAATTTATGCGAACAAACAGAGAATGGATTTTGTATGCTAGAATATGCCTTTGACAAACAATATCGAGTGTGCGATAGGTTTCCGTGACAAATTTCACGAGACTTCACTGATTTATCTTTATAACAGCATAGTGAAGTATTACCAGTAATTCGAGGAAGACCGTTGTACACTGAGAGGAATGTCAGTAGTGTCACCTGGATCGATATGTTGCAGCTGACGCTCATGGAACACCGTGGAACTAACAGTAGGGGCTTCATCTTTCAACTACACTACACCCACATTTCCTCAGGTGTGTAATCTCGTACGAGATTACCTGAATGAGACACTGCCACGTCGCTGGATAGGCCATTTTGCAGCTGATGACTGACAAGTCGAGGCAGCACGACGGTCGCTGGACTTTGCTCTCTGCGATTTTTCTTGTGGGATTTTATTTAAAGGTAGCTTCTGTGTTCCATCTCTCCCACAGACCTCGAAGATTTGCGACACCACATCGCAGCAACTGTCTTTATCGCCACTTCTCATACGCTGAAACAGATGGGGGCAGAATCTGACAGATGATGTGCCGAGTGGTGAAAAATAGAACGTTTTCAAACACTAAAAAAAAATTTAAAAAAAATTGAGAATTTTTCTTTCACATGATGTACCTATTTTACATTGTTCTGTGCCACTTATCTGTACTGCTTTCTTGAAAATGTTTTATGGATTTTATAGCTAACCCGTAAAATAACCTTACAATTACATTTACATATACCTCTCTGAAAACATGTTTATTGCTGTAAGAAATTTATGTACATATAATTATAGATTTAGCTGACACACATGTGTTCAATGGTGCCTTCTTTCAAGTTCATGCTTTGTGCACACTCGATTTAGCAGATGTTTTATAAAATCAGAGTGGGGTATACTTGTATGTCTTGCACACAGCTTTGTTACGATTTTTCTGAAGATGTCGAAGTTGGGGTGGATCAATTTTGAGTTAAAATGGAAAAATACGTCTTGATCAATAAATCAGAAGATCCAATAACACGTCTTTATTTCCAGTGACGCTGAAATTTATAAACCGGAGCACTTAGAGGAAACTGTCGTACCGCCAAGAACGAAATTCTCAGTCAATTCGGGTGAAGTGCATTTTTATAATTTAATTCAACTCATTCATGTAGTTATTTAGGTTTTGTCAATCATACCCAGAACAGAGTAATCACTACAGTTTTATGTACAGGAGCATTATTTCTCTTCTCTCATGTAAAATTATTCGACTAATTTTGTTTATTTGAAATTAAAAGTGAAATGTGTATGGAAGAAGTACGAGGCTTATGTCAGCTAATTAGGATATCGTAAATGAGTAAAGCGAGTAGTTTTGGTAGGCGGAGTGTAGTCTATGTAGTCGCAATATTTCGCTGGCTTTGGAGCGGAGCTGGAGCCACTGTGTAAGCCGGCTTAAAGGTCCTCCAGGGCGAGCTGTTGATCGTTCCGGAGGATTAACGGCTGCCTACTAAGCTGGCAAGGACGTCACGGCGGGAATTCCAGTAAGCGGCTATTCGTTTCGCATTTATTCTCTGTAGCCATACGTAAGAGAACCGAGTAGGCAGCTTAAAACAGGAGACAATTCACTCGGCTTCACACAGAATTTTGATATTAACAGTCCTGTATTCTGCTTCGGGCTTCCCTACAAAGTCTCGTTAACATGCATAGCGATAAATCCATGAACCTCCTTTCAAAAATAGACACAACCAGATGAAGCAGATTGGACGAAATCAAGCTCTACAACTTCACTTATGTTGTGCAAAATCACTGCGAACTATGATGTTATTTTTAAATGAATTAAAAAATATTAGTACATCTTATATTTAGATTGCTCCCTCTACGAAACAGCCAGTGCACATCGAGAGGAAGTCGGCTAAAAATGTGACGATTACTTTAAAATTCGTATTATGACCGGATCAACAGGAATGTGAGCACTTCAATAAAAATGCGGTTACACACATTAAAGTTTATAACACAGAAGTTATTAATGCCTTCAGACAAACAACAAAGCGTTGCAAAAAGTGGCACGTCTAACACACTATTGGTTTAGCTTATGATTCACAGTAACTCGGTTCTAAAAGATTTCAAAAATGTGACGGACACACAGCGTCATAAGTTTTGCGGGCAAAAACGATGTTTCACATCGCCGCCAACTAGTAAGTAGGCACTCACCACAAGTCGCCTTCTTTACTGAAGAAATTTACACCTGAAGCGGTTTTTTTAACCTCTGGTTCTTCAGTGAACCAAATCTACACGAGAAGTCAAAGGCAACAGGTCTCCTCTATAAGTGAACTTTACCTTGCCTCCCTGTGAAGTGAGGAAAAAGCTTGGGAGAATTGCACGTTTGGCTTGGTCAGCACTTCTTGAGAAGCGCCAGCTAATCATTGTGTCTGCTTTTGCTATTACTTTTTAATATTTGCATCTATTAATTTCTGCGTTTGTTGTCTTACTCGTAAGCTACTACTCTCTTCTAAACGCTAATTTTAATCACACTGACAGAAAAAATCGCAACGCCAAAAGATAATAAAAGTAGAATAATTAAATTTTGGGAATAATTTTGTCTAGGTTACATATTTACGTCATTAAAATTGCAAGATTACCGGTTGATATAAGCTCGAGATAAGCCACTCAAATGTTCGATTCTGATACATTAATGACAGGTGTATCCACGAGAATGTTGAATACAAGCATGCAGTCATGCATTGTGTTGTACAGGTGCCGTTGTCGGTTTGTGGGGTGGAGTTACATGTCTGCTGTATTTGGTCGGTCAATACAGGGACTATTAATACTGTTTGTGGATGATGTCGAAGTTGCCGTCCGATGCTGTCCCACGTGTGCCAGATTGGAGACAGATTTGGTGATCGAGCAGGTCAAGGCAATATGTCGACGCTATGTAGAGCATGTTAGGTTACAACAGCGGTATGTGGGCGAGTGCTATCCTGTTGGAAAACAACCCCTGGAATGCTGTTCCTGAAGGGCAGCCGGCCGGGGTGGCCGAGCGGTTCTAGGCGCTGCAGTCTGGAACAGCGCGACCGCTACGGTCGCAGGCTCGAATCCTGCCTCGGGCATGGACGTGTGTGATGTCCTTAGGTTAGTTAGGTTTAAGTAGTTCTAAGTTCTAGGGGACTGATGACCTCAGGTGTCAAGTCCCATAGTGCTCATAGCCAACCAGCCTGAATGGCAGCACAACACGTCGAATATCTGGTTGACGTGTGAATTTGCAGTCAGGGTGCGGAGGGTAACCACTGGAGTGCTCTTTCTGCCATACAAAATCGCAGCCTAGACTCCAGGTATAGGTCCAGTGTGTCTAGCACACAAACAGGTTGTTTCAGGCCGTCAACTGGCTTTCTGCTAACCAACACATGGCCATCACTGGTACCGAGGCAGAACTATCTTTCATCAGGAAACACAACAGACTTCAATCCTGCTCTCCAAAGACCTCTCGGTTGACACCACTGAAGCCGCAGATGGCAGTGGTTTGGGGTCAGTGGAATGCTCGCTACGGGGCACCTGGCTCGGAGCTACCCTTAAGGTAACCTATTTGTAAGAGTTAGTGGTGTCGCTGAGGTGCCAAGTGCTGCTCAGAGTGCTGATGCAGATGCAGTACGTTGCAACAGAGCCATATACCGTTCTAACAGCCGTGTACCGCAAGTCTCTAGAGGAACGGAAGGTTCACAATGATTGGAAAAGAGCACAGGTAGTCCCAGTCTTCAAGGTCGTCGAGCAGATGCGCAAAACTATGGACCTATATCTCTGACGTCGATCTGTTGTAGAATTTTAGAACGTTTTTTGCTCGCGTATCATGTCATTTCTGGAAACCCGGAATCTACTCTGCTGGAATCAACTTGGATTCCGGGATCAGCGTTCGTGTGAGACCCAACTCGCTTTATTTTTTCATGAGACCCACAAAATATTAGTAGATACAGACTACCAGGTAGATGCCATTTTCCTTAACTTCCGGAAGGCGTTCGATACAGTTCCACACTGTCGCCTGATTGGCTGGATTGAAGAGTTTTTAGCAAACAGAACACAGCATGTTGTTCTCAATTGAGAGACGTCTACAGAGGTTAAAGTTACCTCTGGGGTGCCACAGGGGAGTGTTATGAGACCATTGCTTTTCACAATATATAAAAATGACCTAAGAGATAGTGTGGGAAGTTCCATGCGGCCTTTCGCGGATGATGCTGTAGTATACAGAGAAGTTGCACCATTAGAAAATTGCAGCGAAATGCAGGAAGATCTGCAGTGGATAGGCACTTGGTGCATGGAGTGGCAACTGACCCTTAACATAGACAAATGTAATGTATTGCGAATACATAGAAAGAAGGATCCTTTACTGTATGATTATATGATAGCGGAACAAACACTGGTAGCAGTTACTTCTGTAAAATATCTGGGAGTATGCGTGCGGAACGGTTTGAAGTGGAATGATCATATAAAATTAATTGTTGGTAAGGCGGGTGCCAGGTTGACATTCATTGAGAGAGTCCTTTGAAAATGTAGTCAATCAGCAAAGGAGGTGGCTTACAAAACTCTCGTTCGAGCTATACTTGAGTATTGCTCATCAGTGTGGGATCCGTACCAGGTAGGGTTGACGGAGGAGGTAGAGAAGATCCAAAGAAGAGCGGCGCCTTTCGTCACAGGGTTATTTGGTAAGCGTGATAGCGCTATGGAGATGTTTAGCAAACTCAAGTGGCAGACTCTGCCAGAGGTACTCTGCATCGCGGTGTAGCTTGCTCTCCAGGTTTCGAGAGGGTGCATTTCTGGATGAGGTATCGAATATATTGCTTCCCCCTACTTATACCTCCCGAGGAGATCACGAATGTAAAATTAGAGAGATTCGAGCGCGCACAGAGGCCTTCCGGCAGTTGTTCTTCCCACGAACAATACGGTACTGGAAGACGAAAGGGAGGTGCCCTCCGCCACACACCGTTGGGTGGCTTGCGGAGTATAAATGTAAATGTATATGTAGTGCCATGTGGCCGTCCGGAGCGCAGTCTTCTAGTGACCGTACATTCCCGTGACTACCGCAGCCAGCAGTCATGCAGAGTGACTATATTCCTGCCAAGTGTTTCTGCAGTTCGCAGAAGGAACATCCAGCTTATCGCATCCCTGTTCTCGTTCAGAGTCTGCAAGGTGTTAGCAAAGGCCTTAAAGGTATTCTTGACTAACATCAGCCAAGACGTCAAATCTCAAAGGTAACTAACGCTCATCAGCATTAGAGCGTGTATTTAAAGCAAACTTGATGTGCAACCTCATAGTGGCGCTACTAACGCACTCTTATGTGAGTGGCGTGAATTTGATAGACGTCATATTCCAGATGTAGAAACACATCTACAAGCTTTCGTTTATGTCGCACATCATCTTATTGCTGCAATTTTTTGTCCTTCAGTATACTCGTATATTGCAGTGTTGACCTCTTTTCTGTTAACTGCTGAGACAGAACAGAACCCTGTGGGAGGAAAGTTAGATGTTGCTGCTAGCGAAAACTTACCCGCACCACTGCTCTGCCCTTCAGGGTAGTCATTTTCGAAAATGTGGAGAGTAGCTTCTCTTGCTGACGCTCGCGTAGCACAGAAAACATTAGCATTGACTGGACGTGCCTAGATTCATTGCTGTACTTCAGTAGCTTGCCGTAAGGGTTGCATCGTTGCAGTATACAGGGTGAGTCACCTAACACTACAGCTGTATATATTTCGTAAACCACATCAAATACTGACGAATCGATTCCACAGACCGAACGTGAGGACAGCCCAGTGCAATGCTGGCCGATAGATTTGTCATGTATAAAAAGAAACAACTGCTTTTTCTTTACAATAATCGGGATGACCATGGATTGGAGAAATTATTAAATTCCATCGCTCCCCACGACCGGCCCAGCCAACTTCATAACACACGACTGCTCGCTACTACTTACTCCTACTGCCACACAGTTCCTACTGGTGACAACACTGCTCTCTCGTCTCAGATTCTCTTACAGCTTACATATCGCAGGCAGCGCGTGAGCAATCCATCGAAATTACATCTGCTCAAGCGAGCTAGCAACAAATTCCTTAATCATGGAGCTCTTACATAACCCTCCAATTGGGGGGGAGGGGGGGGGGCAAAATTTGGCAGCGGTGGTGAGTCAGTTGGACTCAAATTTTTCTATAACCTATTTAGTTACTAAGTCTAAAGACACAGAGTATATACATTATTGATAAGTGCAGAACATATTAAGAAATGAAATAGAGTGCACACGTACTGAGTTCAGAACATATTAAGAAATAACAAAATGTATACACAATGAGTACATAATATATTAACAAATGACAAAGTGCACACGCACTGTATAAGTCTTTAGCATTTTTTACAAGAACTGAATACATTAAGAAATGAAATAAAGTGCACGGGCACTGTTAAACTCTTTAGCATTTTTACGTGAATTAAACATATCAAGGAGTGAAATAAAGTGCACACACACTGTAGAAGTCTTCAGCATCTTTTTTTACAAGAACTGAGTACATTAGGGAATGAAATAAAGTGTATATGCACTGTTTAAATCTCTAACATTTTACACGAACTAGGAAAGGAATGGGAAGGATAGCATGGTTGTAGCACAGCGTGTTGCACATAGCTGCACTCTTTCTACAGATGCACAACACTGAGTGAGACAATCTGAAGTTCACTTCCCTGAACTATTTATCAGTGTAGCCAAAACACTGAAATGTTGTATTAATAATGTATGTTATCATTTTGGTAGTACATTAGGGGTACCAAACAGTAGGACCATAACAACATCTCCATCGTTCAAGGTGGTGGACAGCTTGATGTGTCAACACCACATTCTTGTAGAATCCATACTCTTTCACCAACGTAGAATTAGTGCAAAAACCAAATATAGTGCTCCATGATCATGAGGATGGCCAGGACATACGGATATTGCATTAATTTCTGGTAATTAGGTCAGAAGTTGAAGGACATTAAATCTTATGCTAGTCATCATTCAGAATTACACTACTGTATCAACCAATTTAAATAATTGCTGGCACTCATTGGTTAGTTACTAAACATTTATGTGGTGTGTATGGAGTATTACAGAACATTATTCATAAGTCATCTCATTATAGTAATTATTGGCATAGCATTTATGCATAAGTCATCTCATTACAGTAATCATTGGCATTCATCTATAGAGTATAACAAAACACTATTAAGAAGTCATATCATTGCAGTAATTATTGGCACTCATTGGCCATTTACAAAACATTTATTATACATTATTCAGAAATCATCTCAGAGTAATTATTGACATAGCATTCATGCATAAGTCATCTCATTACAGTAATCATTAGCATCATAAGACATCTCATTACAGTAATTATTGGCATTCGTTGGCCAATAACAAGGCATTTATTATGCATTATTCAGGAGTCATCATTCAAAACAGGAGTTATTGGGTGTAGTATCAAACAGCTAGTGTTTATATACGATATCATGCAAGTGACGTAAGACATATTTAAAATGTAAGACACTGGAACCAGTATTCAAGGTTTTTAATCCAATAATACATAGACATAATGGAATCAATACATCAGAGAAATTTGCATTATTTTTAGGACTAGAAATATATAATAAACTGGTAGCAGTATTTAGTTGTATTCTGGTAGTAGTTGGGACTGGTAATAATTTTTTTGTGCTAGCCATGCATTGCGTTGGGATCGATAATTGCTGGGGCATGAAAATATTTGCTTTTGACTTATTGCTGGAAATAAAGATTATTACGTCATTCGTCATGAGTCAGCTGTAGCAAGGTTATGAAACAAGTAGAGTATATGTGATCACATTCATAAATGATAGACACAACTGGGGAAAATAAATGAAAGTAGAACAGGTTTCATAATTAAGTGCTTAAAACATTAACATCATGAAAAGCTTCTCCTGGAAAAAATACAAAATGGGTTATTGAGCTGAAAGAAGAAATGTATATTATGCTGAAAAGTAGTAAACTTCGAATTAACAGGTAATGAAACGTGTACTCAATATGTATGTACTCTAGCTGTCTTTCCCAAAACATTCAGTCATTATACAGGGTGATTCAAAAAGAATACCACAACTTTAGGAATTTAAAACTCTGCAACGACAAAAGGCAGAGCTAAGCACTATCTGTCGGCGAATTAAGGGAGCTATAAAGTTTCATTTAGTTGTACATTTGTTCGCTTGAGGCGCTGTTGACTAGGCGTCAGCGTCAGTTGATGCTAATGGCGACCGCTCAACAGAAAGCTTTTTGTGTTATTGAGTACGGCAGAAGTGAATCGACGACAGTTGTTCAGCGTGCATTTCGAACGAAGTATGGTGTTAAACCTCCTGATAGGTGGTGTATTAAACGTTGGTATAAACAGTTTACAGAGAATGGGTGTTTGTGCAAAGGGAAAAGTTCTGGACGGCCGAGAACGAGTGATGAAAATGTAGCACGCATCCCGCAAGCATTTGTTCGCAGCCCAGGAAAATCGACTCGCAGAGCTAGCAGAGAGCTGCAAATTCCACAATCAACTGTATGGAGAGTCCTACGAAAAAGGTTAGTTATGAAACCTTATCGTCTGAAATTGGTTCAAGCACTGTCTGCAGCTGATAAGATTAAAAGAATCGATTTCTGTGATTTTATCCTTGCTCAAATGGACACAGATGAATCTTTCGTTTCAAAGATTGTGTTTAGTGATGAAGCAACTTTCCACACTAACGGGACAGTCAACCGTCACAATGACTGTATATGGGGCACTGAGAATCCCCGGGAAACAACTCAGTATGAACGTGACTCGCCTAAGGTGAACGTTTTCTGTGCCATTTCAGCCAATAAAGTTTTTGGTCCCTTTTTCTTCGAAGGTGCTACTGTAACTGGACTACAGTATCTGGAGTTGTTAGAGAATTGGCTGTTCCCTCAGCTCGAACAATAAGCACAACAATTCATATTTCAGCAGGATGGAGCGCCACCACATTGGCACTTATCTGTCCGTAACTACCTGAACGTCAACTACCCGAGGCGATGGATCGGCCGCCAGGCAGCCTGTGACAGAGCACTTCATCACTGGCCTCCAAGAAGCCCTGATCTTACCCCCTGCGATTTTTTCTTATGAGGGTATGTTAAGGATATGCTGTTTCGGCCACCTCTCCCAGCCACCATTCATGATTTGAAACGAGAAATAACAGCAGCTACCCAAACTGTTACGCCTGGTATGCTACAGAGAGTGTGGAACGAGTTGGAGTATCGGGTTGATATTGCCCGTGTGTCTGGAGGGGGCCATATTGAACATCTCTGAACTTGTTTTTGAGTGAAAAAAAACCTTTTTAAATACTCTTTGTAATGATGTATAACAGAAGGTTATATTATGTTTCTTTCATTAAATACACGTTTTTAAAGTTGTGGTATTCTTTTTGAATCACCCTGTACTATACGACATAAGACACTGTCAAAGGGAAATGCAACAAATACTTAAATAACTACATAGCATTTCCTAACTAACAGAAAATATATAACCTTCGTCATTATCATCATCTGCAAATAAAAACTTCATTATTCATATTACCATATTCTTCAAATAACTATTCATCAACATTTATTATCATCTGCAAAAAATAGACACTTCACTATTCATATTACCATTTACGACAGAGACGAAAAAAATCGATACATCAAATACAATACCGCCATCTCGAAAAGCATAAATACCTCGAAAAGTATCGATACCTCGATGGGGTATGGGCCCCTATAAATGAACCCGCGATAACCACCGAACCCGCGATAACCACCGAACCCGCGATAACCACCGAACCCGCGATAACCACCGAACCCGCGATCCCAAAAATATCAAATTCCTCGCCTATCTTAGTGCGAAGGAGACGTGATAACCGCAACACTACGGAAACGGCGGTCACGCTGAGCCCATCCTCAGCCCATGCCTCCGCCTCTCTCGTCCGCACATGCACGCACGATAGTTCTTTTGACGGCCTGAAAGCCATCACAGAAGTCTTCAGGGTGCTGGAGAGGCTGTCTGCCGTCGCATCCCGGACGATATTAGCGGCGTTTCGCGCAGTCGTTTTTGCGAGTCGTATCACCAAAAACAGTCACTCTCTTATAAGCATGCATTGCGAGCCGTGCGAACGACGCTTACGCTTATTGGCTGGAAATTTATGTAACGTATTGAGGTTTCAGTTCATCATTCTGTAGCAAATAGAAGGCCCTACGTAAATGCTTTAGCTATCGAAACCCTAATTACTGACTGCTTGAAGTGTCTTGCAGTTGACCTAAGACTTAAAAGATTTGGCACGAGAATAGCTGCAGCAACCGCATTTTACTAGAAAACGCGAGAAGCAAATTGTACTAAAAACGTGAGAAAACCGCTCCTTTTTCATTTGTCTTCGTACTAACGTTATGCCAGAACATCACATACCGACGCAGACATGTAACCGAAGTTGGAAAATCATAAAAGAGGCACTATTCGGCAACAATACGAAATGTCTTACTGTGGGTGATGGAAAACTTAGTCCATTACATCGTAACTGAATCGTAACTGAAGCAACATAGAATTGGAGAGTTTCTTTTAATTTTCTGAAAATAGAGAGGCAGACAATAACAATTTATAAATTACAAAGCCACTTGTCGAAGGTATTTGGAAATTATCTGACGATAACCAGAGCTAGGTGATTACCTATGAATCTGGATACACGATCTAATGTCAACGTAATGCCCTAAGTCAATGTAATGGACATTAAACTGTTAAGCATGATTGTAGGTACTATTGGATGGAAAAAATGACAGCAGGGTACACTGGATACAAGTTCTAGTGTAGTCGACGAAGTAATGTGGCACACTGTTCTCTATGCAACTTACATGGTTGCGGGAGAGCTACCTACGATAAAAAGAGGAGGGATTCATCAAGGAGAGCAGTGGCGTCAATTTTTGTTTCATTTTCCTTTAGAGAATGGGAGGGATATGGCTGAAAAAAACGGAATCCGTACTAGTAATGGACCGGGAAGCATGGAGGTGTGTAGAACGTGAAAGATAATAGAGTAAACGTTTACAGGCAAAATATCTCCTTAAAGGTGGAGGAACGTAAACGATTGCGCTCTCATTCCCCTGTTGGTGTTAGATAATTTCACGTGTTTTGTAGAAGACCTGCTGCTATTGCCCTATAACGATAAAGAAGCCAGGTACCGCATTACGCAATCTAAAATAAAATGAAAAATGCTACACCAAGAAAAACTGAACACACTAACTCGAGGATTGTATCGCAAACCCTACCCGCTGCACAGTTAAAGTTGACGTATCGCATATGTTGCAGAGTTGTCTTTCTTTGATGTCCGTTTACTATCGACAATATACAATGGATTGAACTTTGCTACAGACATTTATGTACTGTTGGTAAGCAAGAAAAAGCGCTTTGGGATCCGAGTGTGCGAATTTTTGTTCACCCCGTATATAATGTATGAGCTTCACTTCACAAGGCAAATCACAAGACCGTAAAAATAATAAATCTATTTACGAGCATAAGAGACCAAAAAAAAAAACAGACTGTAATCTGGTCATTTAGAATTCCAGACTGTCGCTATTTGACGTTAATTTGCAGAAAAATACGTCACTTAAATACCTTACGATGTCGGGAAGCCTCTCTGTATCCGATATTTCGTTCGTTTTAATGTTATGTAGAGAAAAGTGACTTCTCGCAAGCCTTTAGGATTTTCTCTTTTCGTTCAGCGATGGTATTCTTCACTTCTAACATTGTACAGCGCGCGGAGTAAGTTACTCGACACACAGTGGGCCAGAATCCTGAAAACTTGGTCAAAAAGTTCAAATTCTGCTCCAATATGAGCATAATGGGGTTTTGAACATTCTGATAACGATTTTTATATCAAAACTGGACAATTCAAAACAGCGTATCCAATATGACTAAAATAATCTGGAATAAATTAATGGACCAAATATGTTTTCCTATGAGATCTAGACCATTAGCTACTTATGGGACACTTTAAAATGTGTGTCTCGAGCGGGACTAACCCGGGATCTCCTGCTTACATAGCAGGCGCTCTATCCGACTGAGCAAATATTTTCAACTCTCCCCATTAATATTTATCAACGCCTGTAAGCAGCTAATGGTATGGATTTCATCATAATTTCATTCTTTGAGAGCTGCAATATCACCAGATTCCATCTTCATATAAATATGTTTTCAGTGAGCATTTATGATTTTAATGCTAAACTTGATTACAAAATTGTCTCTACTATTATCTTCATTATAGAAAATACGTATTAGAAACAAAAATTTAAAATTTTATAATACTTCTCAATCTTATTTCTCTCGTGCTTCTTTCCTTCGTCTTTATTTTCTTATTCATCTTCTTTCTGTATTCTCATCATCCAGAGCATGTGATTCATCGAATCCTCTGTAGCAGGTACCAAGAGGCCAACAGTTTACGACGACGAAGTTTTCACGTTCCTTGGAGGTCATTTCCGGTAAGAAGAAATTTAAGGATCGTTGATGACGAAAGTCTCTAGTACAGATCCTCCATATTTTTCCCGAAAGAAAACATTCGGGCAAAGCTTAGGCGATATTGCCGTTTTACCTCCATTGTTCATTCTTGCGCGTCTTCCGACAGCTGAACGAATTTTTGAAGGAATATGCCAGCATCTGGCTAAATATTTCAATATATTTCCTGTTTAAAATTTTGATTTCGGCTTTAACGATACTATCGATTACAATGATGGCTCTGAGCACTATGGGACTTAACATCTATGGTCATCAGTCCCCTAGAATTGAGAACTACTTAAACCTAACTAGCCTAAGGACATCACACAACACCCAGTCATCACGAGGCAGAGAAAATCCCTGACCCCGCCGGGAATCTAACCCGGGAACCCGGGCGCGGGAAGCGAGAACGCTACCGCACGACCGATTACAATGATCTTAGACATTATTTTGCTGTGTATTCAGCAGGATGACATTTTACAGAATTATCGAGGGCAATGTCCTTACACTTTTAACGTTATTTTATTGTTTAGGTTGACTTATCCACAGTTCAACACATTACCTTAACGTCAAATAAAAGGTACAAAATTAATGTCTTGTTGGAATGCAGCACATTATCGTACAAGCACATTATATCGGCAGCTATGATCACGAAATGGAAACCAGTACAAGATCAAAGAAGTTTTACTTGCAAAATTAGCTACTCTTCCATACATAAACTATGCGATCAAAAGTATCCGGACACCTGCTGGCGCCCTCCATTGTTAATGGTGGAACTCAGTATGGTATTGGCCCACCCTTATCCTTGATGACAGCTTACACTCTAGCAGGCATGCGTTCAATCAAGTGCTGGAAGGTTTCTTGGGTAAAGGCAGCCCATTCTTCACAGCTAGGAACCAGCCACGTAAACCGAGAGAAAGCATCAATGACGACTAATATATATAGATTACCTCTCTTGGACCGAGGCAACGGACCCACATAATATAGAAACGATCCATAGGGTTGTTCTCACGCTCGGAGGACAATAGACCCTGCCGCACGGCACTGTTAGTTTTAGCAGCCCAACATAAGTGACACTTGGCTACCATCTGTTCAACATCCCGTTCAAGGTGAGGCCACGTACCATACTGTTTAATCCTTTGAATAGTTTTAAATGTGCCCGAATGAGCCCCCACCAAGGAACAATGATAATACCGCAGCAAGGGTCGAATGAACAAACAGATCCTGGGATGACGATCTCGACCCACTTCTTTACATAAAATTCCTTTCCTAATACTATATCCCCGAACTAACTCGCCAGACTTCACCCGTTGCTTAATCGGTGCTATTTGGGGATCCTGATCCTGGGCAAGATCCCCGAACAGCTGGGGTACCTCGCCGAAGACCATGGCCTGAACTTCTTGTGAGTAATCTTGTCCGTCACCCAAACCTTCGTGCCGCTGGTCAAACATTTTACTAAGGGCGTCCGCCACCACATTCTCGGTACCCCTAATATGTTTGACCGTGAACTTAAAAGCCGAGATTCTCACGGCCCACCAGGCGATCCGCCCCATCTTGCGTGGTCTGGCCAGGACCCAACTTAAAGCCTGATTAACAGTCTCGAGCTGGAAAGGCTTATGCTCCAGATAAAAACGAAATTTCTCCAAAGCAAAGAGAACAGCTATCGCCTCGCACTCTTACGCTGAGTACTTCGACTCAGCGTCATTTAGCCTGCGATACGCATAAGCCAAAGGCTGTCTATGGCCCTTCGACTTTTGTAAAAGAGCAGCCGAAACTCCTGCATTTGACGCGTCCGTTTGCACAACAAAGGGTTTTTCAAAGTCGGGAACCCCAAGGACCGGCGGGTTGCCAATAGCCGTTTTAATCTGCTCAAAGGCAGCCTGCTGAGTGCGACCCCAAACAAAACGAACACCCTTCTTACGGAGTCGATTCAAGGATGCGGCTAAGGAGGCAAAATCCGGTTCTAAACGCCTAAGATAGTTCACTATACCAATGAACTTTGCCACTCCCCGTTTATCCTTAGGAGGGGGCAAGGCGTGCAAGGGTTTCGTGCGATCCTGATAGATCCGGACTGCCTGCCTCGAAACGATAAGGCCCAAAAAGGAAATTTGCGGTTTCGCCAGCGTAACCTCAGATCGTTTGACCGTTAGACCGGCCGTCTGGAGCCTAGCCGCGACCTGACGGAAATGAAGCAAATGTTCTTCAAATGACCTACTATAAATAATTAGATCGTCTAAATAATTGCAGACGCAATGTAACTTTAATCGTCCAACACATTATCTAATAAACGAGTCAAAACAGCAGCCCCTCAAAACAGCAGCCCCAGTAGAAAGACCGAATGGAATGCGACTGAATTCATACAGATTCCAAACGGTACAGAAGGCAGTATCATGCTTACAATTTTCAGTCAAAAGAATCTGATAATAGGCCTGATTCAAATCATGTACAGTAAACCAAGTCGCGCCAGCATACCAAGTAAAGGAATTGTGGAGGTTGGGAAATTCCAAAATCACTTTTTCATTAAGACGCCGGTAGTCTACTACCGCCCTGAAATTTCCCCCCCCCCCCCCCCCCCCCTTTAATCTTTGGGGACCAGAAATATCGGGGAGGCATACGGAGATGTGGAGGGACGAGTAACCCCCTGCTCTAACATTTTACGTACCTTCCCTCGTAGTATTTTGATTTTGGGAAGAGACAACAGGTACGGGGACTGCCAAACAAACGTCATCGGTCGAATGAATGTCATATTCCAGAATGGTAGTCACCCCCAGTTTATCTCTCAGTAAATCCGGAAACTCTCCTAATAACTCACGCGCCTGCTGACCTTGCTGGGGCGAAAGGTGTCTAATATCCCCTTCATCAACAGAAGCTACCGGAAAGTCAGGGACCACCGACGACAACGCCTCCCAACATTCACAGAAACCAAACCTGTCCAGAGGAGCAAACTTCAAGATGAAAAGCCCACCAAAATAATCCAACACCAGCTACGTTTTAGAACCAAAGTCACAGCCAAGTACCAGGTTCACTGGCAAACGCGTCACGAGAGCGAAGGTGATTAGGCACGAAACCTGCACTACCGAAACACTACCCTTAACCCACCCCACCAGAGTCAGCACCTGACCATTAGCGACACGACATCTCCGAAGCGGGATCTTCTCGGGTTTAAGTTTAGTAAGGTGGTCGAACTCCAAAAACCAAGCCTAACTAAGTAAGGAGTACGTGCTACCAGAAGCCAACAAGGCGCAAATGGGTTCGTGGTTAAGTTGAACACAAATATAGGTAAGACGCGATCGGGAATCGGGTACGACGGCACGCCCACAACAAGCTGTAAATTTACCAAACAAGGCGCGCCGCTTTCCCTTATGTCGTTTGTTACTCCTACTACAACAGGGAACAGGACAATCCCAAACTAAATGACCACCCTCACCACAACGAAAACATCGCCTTGTCTCAACCCCGATGGTTGTACCCCGACCGCGCTCCTCGGCCACCACAAGTTCTTTTACGGGCCTAGAAACCCTAGCGCCCCCTGTTTCCTCTGGCAACTCTAATGCAGACGCCGTGACTATTCCTCCACGCAAATCCTCCCATGTAACCGGAGGGGATTTGAAGATAAAATGCAATTTATCTTCAGCAGCCATCGCTTCCAAAATCACAGAAACCAACTGGTCCTCAGACACATAGACCAAGAACGCTTGTGAGGCAACTTTCACCCTCTCCACATGCTGCTGTAGGCTCTCGCACTCTCCCTGTACCCTCCAAATGTAGTGATACTAAATGCTTCCTAAAGCCAGCAGTAAGTCTCTCACTAATAATCTTCTGCCTAAGCTGGAGCAAAGGACATCTGTTCAGCGAGAGCTCTGGAGACAAGATCTCTATGACCCCCTTGGCTAAAGGGTAGAGTAAAGCTAGAAGGGTGGAGTGCGCTACCCCAAAGGAGTGGGCGTGCTGTTCAAAGTGAACCAGCAACCAAAGTACCTTCTCGATCTTACTCAAAGAATCAACAGTTAACTCCCCTATATCCTTCAAAAGGAGTCCAATTGGGTTAGGTAATTTAGCTAAAGGTTCCAAACTACCTCCCATCTTCTGGTTTTGAACACTAGGCAAGATCCCCGCCTGGGCCCGATCCGGTTAGACCTGCCCACTGAATTCCTCAGAACCAAACTCTAAACAAGCTAAGCTTAGCTGCAACGCAGCAACCTTCTGCTGCAACTCCGAAACGATCTTACGATCAGCGGCACTCGAAACTATTTGCTCTAAGTCAGAAATCCAGTTATAATTATGCACCAAATGTGCAGGAAATCTAGTAAGTTGTTTCCAGCTAGGCCGATCTACTGAAAACCAAATAAGAGACTTTTCCAACTCACCCATCGCCTCAACGGCCGCGGCTACGCCGGCCAGCAGACCAATGACTTCCTTAGTAACAACAGGCCGCTGCAAGGAATCTCGTGAACATGCGGCCAGCTCTGGAACCGTGCCCTCCCTGTCAATCCCACGAATTTTAATTTCGTACAAAACCTGCTCGCGCCAGAGCAATCCTAAGCCCGGGCACTCCCTCACCGCCATCGCACCCTGAAATATACACTTTAAGTAAATGTGAACAAACAAAATATTAATAAATACTAACTAAAAAGCTTCCACCAGCAACTCAAGAGGATCAGGTAGCGAACGTACAACCACGCTCTGCTACCAGTAATGAACCGTCAATTAGGGCGGTTCACAAACAACTAGAGCACACATTTTATTCCAAAACACTATCGTGGAAGTAGGGGCCAGGAGGTGCTGTTGAAATAACACACACTGCTAAAGATAACTGTTTATTTTAAAATTTATCAATAATAAAATTTTAAGTCTGGCACTTGTTTAAAAAAAATAATTTCAAATGGCTTGACAATTTTCATTATGAAAAGGAGATTACCAGGTATGATATTAACAACTTGCCAATAATGAGATTTTACCTTAAAACACACACAACATATATATATAAAGTAAAAAACCCTTTCTAAAAATAGCTCTATGTAAAGGATACTGCAAGGTTTGACATTAACAACAGTAAGATGATTTTAAACATGTTATATCAATAAGGGAACAATTCCAAAAAATCTAAGTAGCTAGCTTGTACTCAGCAAAAATAGTTGTCTCTCGCCAGCTACATAACTTATATTTGTTACAAGATAAATGTAAATAAGCCAGCACACAAACCTTCACATTAAAGGCAGCTACCGAAAAAAAAATTTCCTTAGCTCGGTGAGGGAGTGACACGTGTAAAGGGGCCCAAATCACAATAGGCGGAACAGTTACTGGCGGTTCAAAATGGTACAAATGGCTCTGAACACTATGGGACTAAACATCTGTGGTCATCAGTCCCCTAGAACTTAGAACTACTTAAACCTAACTAACCTAGGGACATCACACACATCCATGCCCGAGGCAGGATTCGAACCTGCGACCGTAGCAGTCGCGCGGTTCCGGACTGAGCACCTAGAACCGCTAGACCACCGCGGCCGGCCAGTTACTGGTGGTCTACAGGGCCATAGCAGATCAGCCCCAAAACTTCCATTACAAGCCGCCACCTCCCCGAGTTACTCAAAACGAGAAGACGTAGCAAGGGCGGTGCCTGCACAGACTCCGAACCACAGACCCGCGACACCGACCCTACATCACCGAATCGAGGTGTGAATGAAAACAGCGCGACCAAGAAGCAACTACCACATTCCCGCGGTCAGGTAATCTAAAACTGCGGTAGGACGACCACAACAAAACCACTATATGCTCGTCAGAGCCAACCGCTGCCAGTGGTTTCAACGGCCGATAAGAAGACATACGGTCCCACACGCTGATCTCCTGTACCACAGATTCTACGCTTTATAAGCCTAGTACATGCGGGTACGGCAGAATTAGCCCCTGACAGCCAAGAGGTCGGCCAAAGCACGTGGAGAACAGTTGACGACCCCCAACAGTACAGCCCCGCTCGCGCCACCACCTCTCTCGGTCAAAGCCGAGTACGTACTCCTCGATCGTTACGCGACCGTACACTTGCTACACCTCCCGCCAGAGGGCGGTAGCGATCCAAACAGCGCGCCAAACCGAAAGCGCCACCGCAAACACTGGACGCTAAACGAAAGCACTCCGCCTGGCGCGCTTTTCGAAGAGCCGGACAAAACTACGGCTCAAAGGGAAGGCAGATTTTCACCGCTATTGTTCAGTAGATACATCGAAGAAGCACTGACGGAAATAAAAAAAGGTTCAAGGGTAGCATTTAACCTTAGGCAGAAAGAATACCAATGACAAGATTCGCTGACAACACTGCTCTCCTCAGTAGGAGCGAAGAAGAATTACAGGGTCTTATGACTGGAATGGACAGTATAATGAGTACAGAATATGCACTGACAGTAAATCGAATAAAGACGTAACTGTTGTGGACTGGCAAGACAGCCAATCCACAGTGACGGGTGAAGCCGAAAGGCACCCGTTTAAGCTCACGCAGGCTGGCGTGAGGTCTGGAACAGTTAAAGGATTTGAGTCTAGCAAATAAAGTACGTAGCTGTTGGAATACTTAACTTTAATCCATAATTGGTGAACATCGGTCTGACGGTACATGCATCACAAGATAAATAGCAAATGATAATGGCGCCTTGCTAGGTCGTAGCAAATGACGTAGCTGAAGGCTATGCTAACTATCGTCTCGGCAAATGAGAGCGTAATTTGTCAGTGAACCATGGCTAGCAAAGTCGGCTGTACAACTGGGGGCGAGTGCTAGGACGTCTCTCTAGACCTGCCGTGTGGCGGCGCTCGGTCTGCAATCACTGATAGTGGCGACACGCGGGTCCGACGTATACTACCGGACCGCGGCCGATTTAAAGGCTACTACCTAGCAAGTGTGGTGTCTGGCGGTGACGCCACAGTAACTAATGAGAAGTGGCAGAAATAAGAGTAGGGACAAACTTAACATGAAAAATAATAGATCACGAATTAGAGAACGTTACGGAATTCTATTTCTTGGAAGCAAAAAACCCATGATGGTAGAAGCGAGGAGGAAATAAAAAGCAGACTAGCACTGGCAAACAGGGCATTCCTGGCTAAGAGAAGTCTACTGGTATTAAACATCAGCCTTAATTTGAGGAAGAAATTTCTGAGAATGTATGTTTTGAGAATGACATTGTATGGCAGTGAATCATGAAGAGTGGGAAACAGGATCAGGAGAGAGTCGAAGCGTTTGTGAATCGCTGCTACAGAAGAATCTTCGGAACAGCTGGACTGATAAGGTAAGGAATCAGGAAGCTCTCTACAGAATCGGCGAAGAAAGGAACATACGGAAAATACCAACAAGAACAAGGGACGTGATGACAGGTACTAGAGGGAGCTATGGAGGGTAGAACATGTAGGAGAAGACAGAGACTGGAGTATGCCGAGCAAATAATTGAGGATGTAGGGGGCAAATACTACTCAGGAATGATGAGACTGGCACTTTAGGAGACTCCGGTGACGATCGCATCAAACCAGTCCGAACACTGATTACTTAGAAAAAAAAAAAGTCCCTTCGCATAGGCATACACAGTTACATGAGTCGTTGACGTTAAGATATCGATCATGCATTGCAATGTCTGAGCACTATATTTCAATGTCTGAACACATCAAAAGTTCCGGGATTGTCGTCTCGTTTGAAGAAGTTGGTTGCATGACTACTGCCTACGTTCCTAAGAATTTTGTTTGTTGCAAATGATAATAATAAGTTTTTCTCACCATCGTAGTAGCACACACTGTTTTTATTTTGCTTCTTTTTTCAGTTCAGTACACTTTCTTCCTGTTTTCATGTTAGACCCATGTTCAGTTTTTAACGAACTATCCACTGGACCCTCCTACCACAAAATATGAGAGAGGTGCGATGGGAGTTTCCCTTCTAAGTAATGGTTCCACGAACTCCTTAGAAGGTGAAATTATTTTATATATAGGGTTTTCAGAAACAGTCTGAGAAGCTCGTAAGGGTATTGCAGGGTTCGTTGTTCTGAGAAATAGTTGTTAAGAAAAAAAAGATACCTTGCGCCGTTTCCGAGTTAAGTAGCAATCATGTTAGCCATTGAGCGTGCAAATTCACATGTCCACCAGAGATTGTGCCGCTAACGTGTTCTTTGGTTTCCTGAACCTAAACAAGAGAGAGATACAAAAATTCGACATAGGGTGGCAGTAAGGACCGACGCGAGCCAAAGGCTGTGCAGTCGCGCGCGTTGTCACCAACACTACGAGAACAACTGACACTAATTGTATTTGGCCGCTTGAATTTGCCATAACAGTGTTCGGTAAGAAGTTTAGCATTAAACAGCATTAAATAACAAGTGACTCAGAAAAAATAAATAGAAATTATTTTTTAAAAATTGAAATAGATGGGAGCATACTTGCAAACTTTCTCGGTAACCTCTGTTCGTGGGCTTTAAAATTTGTAGAAATTACCTTACGAGGATTGCGCAAAAAAACGTCTCCTTTGGTGGTTGTGCATTATACAGGGTGTTACAAAAAGTTACGGCCAAACTTTCCTCACACACAAATAAAGAAAAGATGTTATGTGGACATGTGTCCGGAAATGCTTAATTTCCATGTTAGAGCTCATTTTAGTTTCGTCAGTATGTACTGTACTTCCTCGATTCACCGCCAGTTGGCCCAGTTGAAGGAAGGTAATGTTGACTTCGGTGCTTGTGTTGACATGAGACTCATTGCTCTACAGTACTAGCATCAAGCACATCAGTACGTAGCATCAACAGGTTAGTGTTCATCACGAACGTGGTTTTGCAGTCAGTGCAATGTTTACAAATGCGGAGTTGGCGGATGCCCATTTGATGTATGCATTAGCACGGCGCAATAGCCGTGGCGCGGTACGTTTGTATCGAGACAGATTTCCAGAACGAGTGTCTCCCGACAGGAAGACGTTCGAAGCAATTGATCGGCGTCTTAGGGAGCTCGGAACATTCCAGCCTCTGACTCGCGACTGGGGAAGAACCATAACGAGGAGGACACCTGCAATGGACGAGGCAATTCTTCGTGCAGTTGACGATAACCCTAATGTCAGCGTCAGAGAAGCTGCTGCTGTACAAGGTAACGTTGACCACGTCACTGTATGGAGAGTGCTACGGGAGAACCAGTTGTTTGCGAACCATGTACAGCTGTGCACGCACTATCAGCAGCTGATTGGCCTCCACGGGTACACTTCTGCGAATGGTTCATCCAACAACGTGCCAATCTTCATTTCAGGGCAAATGTTCTCTTTACGGATGAGGCTTCATTCCAACGTGATCAAATTGTAAATTTTCACAATCAACATGTGTGGGCTGACGAGAATCCGCACGCAATTGTGCAATCACGTCATCAACACCGATTTTCTGTGAACGTTTGGGCAAGCATTGTTCGTGGTGTGTTGATTGGGCCCCATGTTCTTCCACGTACGTTCAATGGAGCACGTTATCATGATTTCATACGGGATACTCTACCTGTGCTGCTAGAACATGTGCTTTTACAAGTACGACACAACATGTGGTTCATGCACGATGGAGCTCCTGTACATTTCAGTCGAGGTGTTCGTACGCTTCTCAACAACAGATTCGGTGACCGATGGATTGGTAGAGGCGGACCAATTCCATGGCCTCCACGCTCTCCTGACCTCAACCCTCTTGACTTTCATTAATGGGGGCATTTGAAAGCTCTTGTCTACGCAATCCCGGTACCAAATGTAGAGACTCTTCGTGCTCGTATTGTAGACGGCTGTGATACAATACGCCATTCTCCAGGGCTGCATCAGCGCATCAGGGATTCCATGCGACGGTGGGTGGATGCATATACCATCGCTAACGGAGGACATTTTGAACATTTGCTGTAACAAAGTGTTTGAAGTCACGCTGGTACGTTCTGTTGCTGTGTGTTTCCATTCCATGATCAATGTGATTTGAAGAGAAGTAATAAAATGAGCTCTAACATGGAAAGTAAACGTTTCCGGACACATGTCCACATAACATATTTTCTTTCTTTGTGTGTGAGGAATGTTTCCTGAGAGTTTGGCCGTACCTTTTTGTAACACCCTGTATAGCCACTGTCCTCGTTGTCTATTGCCTGCAGTGAGGCCGCTTGTAAGCATTTGCGAGTAGAAATCTTGGTTCACGATACTTCACTTCGACTGCTCTCCTCTGGCCTGTCGAATGAGTTGTAGGAAAACTAAAGTAACTTAGTTGTCCGTTTTCCTCGTGACGTCACTGCAGAAGATCGATCATTGTCATAATTCTGAAATAAGTGGCTTAATATTACATGGGGCAGTACAACTTCTGAAAAAGCATTTAAATTTATACTGCCAGAGAACCTTGTTTATTGATTTGCAAAAAAACAAAATCTTAAATATTGATGAAATTATCAATATACTGTAGAATTACAACAAACAGCACTATCGCTACTGATGGGAAACGCACCTAAAAGTTAAGCGAAGCTTTGGAGCGGTGCAAAGCTATGCCAGTACTACTGCCCACTTTCGGCAGCCATTGAACTACTTCCGTAACGAGGTCAATTGGTATATAAATTTGTTTATTGCACTTCCTGCGTGTCCTAACGGTGTTTGTTTATGTGCATGGTGTATCTTTGGTCCATTACGTCGACAGCTAACTTTTATGTTCTAAACTATTAACGAACAATAGTGTAACACGTTCATATGTGTCTGAAGTATGGGTCGTCCTACGGCTAACATGTAGGGATGCTCGTATATGCTATCGACGGTTATCTAACTGTGCACACGGCACTCAGAGAATGTCACGCTGCTAAATTAATTTGGAAGAAACAATAACGCTATATATCAAAAGATGTGCTCTAATGAAGTTACGGTTCAGACTAACGAAAGCTTGTTGAAAACGTGTGGACAATGTTGTTCTCTGATCGAAAGCCATACGGGATTTCTCTAAAAAGTGCTGTTAACGTGAACCGTGTTTTGGGATAACATTTACAGCTACTTATGACTAACTTAAATAATTGGCGACTGACGTAATCGCTGTACGATTTATGAGTTTTTACACTAAAAATGATGGACGATCGGTTGGAGGAGATATTTTGTACGGATCTTAATTTTATTTTAAATGCGTATGAGGGTATAAAATGTTAAGTACTGCAAGGTAGCAGTCGTTCACGTTTTCAAATATATTAAAATACTGAAGTTTTCGAGATGCCAAGAGGTTTTAGACTAGAACGTGGTATATCGCCTACTTTGTTCAGTTGTCTCCTTAACAGGTAATCCTAGAATGGGAAGAAAAAAAGGGTCGCGTAAACAAATAAGTCCAATTGGTCTTTTAAAAACGAGAGTCTAAGAATTCAGTGTTTAGCTTTACCAACGATCCTGGAATTGTATCCGAAGACATAGCAATGGCATTAAGAATAATCAACATTTTGAAAAGTAGTGGGGTTCTCAAATATCGTACTCAAAAACAGAACGTATGACAAATATAAGACATACTTCAGATTTCATGAACACAAATTCAAAACAATAATAGTCAAGAAATTTAAATATATTTCTTAAATAATACAGATTAACAGCTGTATGACGAAGCTAATAAATTCAGCGAAAGGAAGATGGAAATGTTCTTGGTCTGACGTACATGAGTGCAATAAGAGATCTATTTTCTCTCACGCAGTTTTGCGCCACTATATTAAAGTAATAAAATCCAAATGATTACACCCAGCCAAATTTCTGGAATTGACTAAGCCGGGAGACACACAAAGCTTAGAGAAGAAAGTGAGGAAAATTCTAAGTAAAAATATTGGAGATACAAAACACAACGGTGAATATAGGAACAGGAGTAATGAAGGCCTGCACAAGAAAAGTGATCAACTAAATGTAGCGTTGAGAAAATGGAGAATGATATTTTACGGCCATCTGGTTCGGATGAACGAAAACAGGATGTGCAAGAGAGTATTTGAACACGTCAGCCAGAAAAACTCTTCAAGGTGCAAGTGGCTCCAAGAAATTGGAAGTGATCTGAAAGAGACGAGGAGTAAAGGATAAGACATTGTAAACGAATATATATTTAGAAAGAAAATTTTAGAAACCGGTCTCCAGAGAAAACCAAAAAAGGAAACTGGAACAAATTGATTAGAAATTCGGAAACAACAGCATTCTGATCGTATGAAGAACTATTGGTGAAACCGGTAGTTAAATTAGGAGTAGTTATTTATGTGGACCATAGGAGGCTCAAAATGATTTAAAAAATATGGGACTCGTGATTTTATATCAGCCTTATGTTTTAACTTCCTTCAAAAAACATTTGGTTTTCAACTGTATCACTTACCTTCTTAGCCTCAGCTCCTTACAGATGAGAGCTAGTGAGGAACAATTACTCAAAAGCAGCAGTACCTGTAAATATAAGAATGAACTGAAAAGTCTGGTAAATCTATACTAAATTGTGGTAACTCTCTTTTTTTGTACTGTGGCCACTGGTGTTGATTGCAACGTTTTTTCCCAATTTTAAAAACTGTCTGCATGCATATTGGTGTGTTGGTAGCGAACCTAAAGGATCAGTGTACGCGTTTCATTGATTGATAGAGACAAATACCCTGTGCCGAGAATGGAAACCGAATTTATAAGTTCGTAAGGACGCTGGACCAAGATTTGCAGTGTTTTATTACTGGTTAAATCAATTTAAACGTTCTCCCCGAGAACTGTAGATTTGGCGTGGTCACTCCCAAGGAAATGATGAAAATATAATAGTTTGTCACATAAGCTGCAACAAATGAACTGAAAATTTCACAGTTACACAGTTTCTCTGTGCTTTGTCAAGACGTATAAATAAATGCAAATGGCACAGAGGAGTTTTGAACACTGTTCTTTTGCTTTATAATCCAACACCGTGAGCCGGCGATGAGGCCGAGCGGTTCTAGGCTCTTCAGTCCGGAACCGCGCTACTGCTACGGTCTTAGGTTCGAATCCTGCCTCGGGCATGGATGTGTGTGATGTCCTTAGTTAGTTAGGTTTAAGAAGTTCTAAGTCTAGGGGACTGATGACCTTAGATGTTAAGTCCCATAGTGCTTAGAGCCATTTGAAGCAAAACCGCGACTTCTTAACCACGACGCTCAGCATTACACTTCTTGAGCCTGGACCGTTCACTGTTTGCATTTTGCTTTCTTTCACAGATCAGTATACCTCCTTCCTGCTTTCATGCTTGGTCTGTGTTCGGTTTTTGACGGGATATCCACTGGGCCATCTTACCACTAAATTCGAGGGGGATTTGATGGGGAGTTTCGCTTGTTAGGAGCCTCAAGTGATTCGTCAGATTTGTTGGAAGTGATAGCGTTTTTGTGGCTGGATGCTTTTACCACCTTTAGTCTAGAATTTCGAATGACTTCGCCATTTTCTGTCTGCTAATCGCGTAACCACTGTTCCGTGTTTCTCCTTGTATTAGCAGTTAGTCAATTACCGCTGAGTAATGAAAGTGTGGTATCAGTTCATTTTTCCTAAATGTGCATGGATAATCAACTGAGGGCTAAAGTCTCACTTGGCGGAATATTAAATCAGCTGTTTTTAATCTGATGCTCGGATTTGACTCACATTTCATTAATTGTATTTATTGATATGCCTATCTTATACGTACTTCAATAAACTACTTGAAGTCCATCGGATACGCCATTGCAGACATCAGAAAATATCTGACATACAGCAGCTAGTGAAATACGAAACAATTACGTAAATGTCTACGGGCATTCATAAGCAGAGTGTAGATACTAGCTTTTCTTCAGGTCATGTCTGCCTTCGGCAATTAGTGTTCTGCTTTTAAAGTTCCTCCTCTGTTCTCACGAGAAGGGGTAAGGGGTCAGCTGACATACATGCTTAGTTTTCAGATAATGTTAAAGGAAACCTGGAGCTGCTATTGAGTGTTAAGGCGGAACCAACATGCATTTCACACTTGCGTACAAGTTCAGACACATAAATACTTGAAACTTCCTGACAGATTAAAACTGTGTACAGGACCGAGACTCGAACACGGGACCTCTGCCTTTCGCCTACCTTCCAAGGTAGGAGACGAGGTACTGGCGGAATTAAAGCTGTGAGGACGGGCTGTGAGTCGTGCTTGGGTAGCTCAGTCGGTAGAGCATTTGCCCGCGAAAGGCAAAGGTCCCGAGTTCGAGTCTCGGTCCGGCACACAGTTTTATTCTGCCAGGAAGTTTCATATCAGCGCACACTCCGCTGTTGAGTGAAAATTTCATTCTAACAACATAAATACTTATTTTCCTCGACATTTTTCTTATTTCGTAAAAACAGTGCGTTCGCTTTGTAAAACAGTCGGACCCTGAATATCAAAATATGCATCGCATATGGGCGAAAAAACAACAGCGCAGCGTGCTGGACCTGTAAATTTTAAAATAATGCCGCGTTTCCTGTTTGAAAATCTGCTTATGGCAAAGGGACTCTGCAGATAGGTGAAATACTGAACATATACATCTCAAAAATATTGTTACCGTTTGAGAAAGTGCTAATGGCAATGGGCTTAGGGCTGTCAATTGCTGAATTTTTTAAAATTTTGAATTTGATACCGTCCAGTCAGAATGGGTGCTTATGTCAAAGAGCTCCTCTAGTACTGTGAAATGCTGAATTTGTAAGTTTTTTTGGAAAGAGGGGATTATCCTTCGGTTTCTAAATTGTTGGTTCCAAAATCGCCCTCAGGTTATTGTAATCATAAGCCTGAACCTGTAAAATTTTTCTAAATAACGGCCACCTTCCTTGTTTTAAGTTTACTATCTAATGAGTCGTTCTCTAATTGTTAAGGTAACGCCCTTTCTGTAATTGTAGAGAAGCCACACTTCCCTGGTTGAAATTTTGCGAGTCTCTAAAGGGATCTCGAATGGTAATTTTTATTAGGAATGTTGAACTTGTTATTTCAAAGAGGCAGATCCTGCCCTGTAAAAAATGCAACTGATTAGAGGGTTACTTAAACCGCCGTATGTAACTTGTTTTAACTTGCCTTAAACTTCTTTTTCTGTCAAGACTAATTTATTGTAAGTTTGGTCTTTCTGGTAAGTCGTTCTGAAATAAATCTCTAACAGTTATTATTAATTTACTTGTTATTGGTCTCTTAAATATATATCGTTAAATTAACGATTACCAACTATTGTTAAGCAACAAATGGCTTTTCATAAACTCAGCCTTCACCTTCCCCCCATCCTTTAATTTGTTGTCGTATCCTGTGGCGTCATCTGCGATCTCATTATCGTTCTAAAATGCTGACACTAGTAATCTACAGACGGATGGAGATACTGTGGAAGCTGATGTTATACAGTATTAGTTTGGTTTCCGGAGAAATGTAGGAACTCACGAGGCCATATAACTCATCGACCCATCTTAGAAGATAGACTGAAGAAAGGCAACCCAGTGTTTCTAGCATTAGTAAAATTAGAGAAAATTTTAACTACGTTGACTGCAATACACTCCTTTAATTTTTTAAAATAATGGGATGAAATACAGGTAAGTAAAGGTTTTCTATAACTTGTACAGAAACCACTTTACCTCTGTTGTAATAATCGAAGGAAGCCGGGATAGAGGAAGCGCTGGGGCGGGGTTGAAGTATATCCCCAATGCTATCCATTCTCCATATTGAGCATGCTGTAAACCAAGCCGAGGAATGATCTGCAAACCGGATTAAAGTTCTGGTAGAAGAAATGAAAATTTAAAGTCTCGCCAATGTAGTTCTGTGCTGGATAGTGTCATGCAAAGAGGTTATAAGATTAAAATAAAATGAATTATTGTAGGAAGCGAGGAGTTGAGGGTGGTTAGGTGTCAGGTCACGTAAATATGAAATTGACTCAGAAAAGACAATTTGATTTTTAAAAGGGTTCTTCAAATAGTTATTATGTATTTGTTGATCTTATAAAAGTGTGAGACATTGAAATACATACAAGAAAATTAACAATACCGTTCTAGAAACGAAAACGAACAATTTAACGTGACCTCATTTGAAACTTTCAGGATATTAGGCCTTAGTCGATGTAGAAAGCTTTGTCGTAACGTTTCGTCTCTTACTGCGGGAGACATCTTCATATGTAAAACGGCGAACTCCATCCAGCACTCAAGAGACCTCCAAATGTGGAAACAGTGCAGGGGCCGTCACAGTCTGACACCTGACGTCAGCTGCAAGATTATCGTTGGTAATGCCAACATTCTCACTTGAAAGAAATCGATCATCATTTTTTCGGTGCAACGTTGGTAAACAAAATTTATCTAATTTAAGACCTTCCTCTTTTCCTATTCAAACTATTACGGTGCCTATAAATCTCTATAGCCTCTCTATACATGGGTTCAGCGTAATGCGATGTTCTCGATATGACGCTCATCCCAATGAATTTTATTTCATGGCCACCCTATTGGTGAACATGTTCCGCTACGACCGATTTATCCGTATACCCGAGGCGGCAGTTTCTCTTGTATTCAACCAGACGGCCGTTAACACTTCTTTTCGTGGTACCAATATAAACCAGTCCACAACTACAAGTAATTTTATGTGCAACCGGTGCAGTCAAAGGGTGTTGTATACATTCTGCTGATCTTAAACATTCTTTTATCATCCTGCTGGTCTGAAGATAGATTGCGCTCAGCACTTGCACAACATTTAACCCACTGCTGTCTGCGATCTTGCTAAAGAACGTTGCACCGTAACAAAGCGATCGATTACTTTTAATCGAGAATGTTGGCATTACTAGAGATAATGTAGTAGCCGACGTCATGTGTTGGAGTGTGGTGCACTATACATCGCCTGTATATTCGGCACTCCCTCGAGCCATTGTTGCAGTTCGCCGCTTTACCTCTTTAGATGTCTTCCGCAGTCGGAGATGAAACGTTAGGGGAATGTTTTATACATCGACCAAGACCTAATAGCCCCGCAGTTTCAAATGAAGTTAGTACCAGCAATGAAAGCTTACAGTGTAAGATCAGTTTAACTTCTATCAAGTTGTTGAGTTTCACTCCGCTCCGGTGATTCTCCTTGAACATAGGTTAAATAAAGCACAGCAAGAAATGAAACACAGATAAAAACATTTCAACTAAGACGGTATTTTAGTGCCTGTTTTACTCCGACTTACGATGCTGAGTTTGGGTCTGGTCTCTAATCGTCCTCGGATAGCCAAGCGATAAGCGGAAATACGGATCCGAGTCAGTATCCGGCACAAATTTTCATTGCCGTCACTCCATTACACAGTTGATGGTTGTCCAAATACGCAACTGCGAATACATTTCATATATTTCAAATACCAAATGTTTCATAAAAGTAAATTCAACATGAATAAACATTTAGTTATCAGCTCAGAAGAGGCAATGAGCCACAACAAAAACAAACACTGTAAAACAAATGGGCAGTCATAAAATGTGTCTAAATAAAATCTAAAGGGCAACGTCCAGCTGGCTTCAACAGCAAGTAATAAAATGAAACCTGAGTATCAAAGCCAGCACAAACAATATTGAAAAATCACAAAGCGTGCTCGTACGCGGTGGACAGACAGACGCCTTTCGCAGTTTACGCAGCTTGATTGCAAATTGGGATTACTGTGGCTACTTCATTAAAGGGTGCATGAATACAATGTGATCGAAGACAAGCACATGGCTTCGATGAAGAAAGGAAAATCGAACTTGCATTTATGCTAAGGAGACAGTAGTTCACAGAAGCAACTCATGTAACATTAATAAATTACTGACAGAGTTCAAAGCCAATAAACGGCAATAACAGTGATTTAAAATAATTTACCTATGTAAGTTAGCATGACCGGTATACTATTTTTAAATAACACTGGCATTAACTCTAGCCTACAAAAATCGGCTTGTAGAACCCTGTGGTACAGTGGACATCTCCAAACAGCAGTTCGTACAGTTTAGAGGTGCTCACCAAAACATTCCATACGTATCAGTCATTCCGTTTTGCCCGTGATTTCTGTAGATACCAGACATTAAACGCAATATCAATACCGTCTTCACCAAATCCCAGCGCCGTTGAGTAGGCGCTACAAAGAGGATTCCTGCTCCCTCGCGAGACAAAAAGAGGTGGCACCTTAGCTACCAGCAAAGAGGTTTCATCGCACTTTAGATTTTATATCTAAACAGCGCCAGGGTCATCAACAAAAGTAAAGCAAAGGTAACGGAATAGATTAGAGCTGAATCAGGAAATTAGGTTTGGAAATGAGATACTAAAAGTGTTCGATGAATTTTGCTATTTGGTCAGCAAAATAACTGATGACGGCTGAATTAGTGAGGATGTAAAACGCAGACCGACAGTAGCATGAAAACGTTCCACAAAACGAGAATTTTGTTAATATCGAATGTGATGACGTGGATGATAAACAGTTTAGACAAAAAGAGAATACAAGCCATTCAAATGTTGTGCTGTAGGAGAATACTGGGGTTAGATGGGTAGACTGAATAATTGAGGGTGTGCCGAATCGGATTGGGGAAAAATTATGGCAAAAGTTGAGTAAAGCAGGGAATTGTCGGTAAACACATCCTGAGACATCAAGGAATGTCAGTCTGATAAAAGGAGAGATGTTGGGGGAGGAGAGATAAAAATTGTTGAGGGAAACTTATGGATGAATACTACAATCAGGTTAAAGTGGTTGTAGGTTGCAGCAGTTATTCGGAGGTGAAAAGGCTTGTGCAGAATAGACTAGCACCGATAGCTGCATCAAAGTGAAGACGACAACAACAGGTCTATTTCACCCATGTATTCTTGTTACATACTATAATTCTGCTGACCCATGTGATGTAGAGTAGTTTTTGTTCGTGTTCTTCTCTGTAAACGTACCTTCGATGTAAAATGGAAACAAATCTCAGTTTTCTTCTACTGTCTACAAGTCTAGTTGGACTGATAAACACGGTATGCGATGTCGCACTTGCATTGAGTTAAAACTACGCAGGTGCTAATGTTTCCTAAACATGGCGTTTTCAGATTAGAAACCAACTTTCTATAACGATTAATTCACACGGTTTTAAATAGTGAATGACTAATCTCCGTGTAGCTCCTGTTTGTAAACTGCTTAATATATAATGAGGGTATTACAATTGTGTAGATTAAAACTGAAGAAACTGCAAAAAGGTGGGAATTTAAGGAGATGGGACCTGGATAAACTGAAAGAACCAGAGGTTGTACAGAGTTTCAGGGAGAGCATAAGGGAACAATTGACAGGAATGGGGGAAAGAAATACAGTTGAAGAAGAATGGGTAGCTTTGAGGGATGAAGTGGTGAAGGCAGCAGAGGATCAAGTAGGTAAAAAGACGAGGACTAGTAGAAATCCTTGGGTAACAGAAGAAGTATTGAATTTAATTTATGAAAGGAGAAAATATAAAAATGCAGTAAATGAAGCAGGCAAAACGGAATACAAACGTCTCAAAAATGAGATCGACAGGAAGTGCAAAATGGCTAATAAGGGTTGGCTAGAGGACAAATGTAAGGATGTAGAGGCTTATCTCACTAGGGGTAAGATAGATACTGCCTAAAGGAAAATTAAAGAGACCTTTGGAGAAAAGAGAACCACTTGTATGAATATCAAGAGCTCAGATGGAAACCCAGTTATAAGCAGAGAAGGGAAAGCAGACAGGTGGAAGGAGTATATAGAGGGTCTATACAAGGGCAATGTACTTGAGGACAATATTATGGAAATGGAAGAGGATGTAGATGAAGACGAAATGGGAGATATGATACTGCGTGATGAGTTTGACAGAGCACTGAAAGACCTGAGTCGAAACAAAGCTCAAGGAGTAGACAACATTACATTAGAACTACTGACGGCCTTGGGAGAGCCAGTCCTGACAAAACTCTACCATCTGGTGAGCAAGATGTATGAGACGGCGAAATACCCTCAGACTTCAAGAAGAATATAATAATTCCAATCCCAAAGAAAGCAGGTGTTGACATGTGAAAACTACCGAACTATCAGTTTAATAAGTCACAACTGCAAAATACTAACGCCAATTCTTTACAGACAAATGGAAAAACTAGTAGAAGCCGACCTCGGGGAAGATCAGTTTAGATTCCATAGAAATATCGGAACACTTGAGGCAATACTGACCCTACGACTTATCTTAGAAGCTAGATTAAGGAAAGGCAAACCTACGTTCCTAGCATTTGTAGACTTAGAGAAAGCTTTTGACAATGTTGACTGGAATACTCTCTTTCAAATTCTAAAGGTGGCAGGGGTAAAATACAGGGAGCGAAAGGCTATTTACAATTTGTACAGAAACCAGATGGCAGTTATAAGAGTCGAGGGACATGAAAGGGAAGCAGTGGTTGGGAAGTGAGTGGGGCAAGGTTGTAGCCTCTCCCCGATGTTATTCAATCTGTATATTGAGCAAGCAGTGAAGGAAACAAAAGAAAAATTTGGAGTAGGTATTAAAATCCATGGAGAAAAAATAAAAACTTTGAGGTTCGCCGATGACATTGTAATTCTGTCAGAGACAGCAAAGGACCTGGAAGAGCAGTTGAACGGAATGGATAGTGTCTTGAAAAGTGGATATAAGATGAACATCAAGAAAAGAAAAGCAAGGATAATGGAATGTAGACGAATTAAATCGGGTGATGCTGAGGGAATTAGATTAGGGAATGAGAGACTTAAAGTAGTAAAGGAGTTTTGCTGTTTGGGGAGCAAAATAACTGATGATGGTCGAAGTAGAGAGGATATAAAATGTAGACTGGCAATGGCAAGGAAATCGTTTCTGAAGAAGAGAAATTTGTTAACATCGAGTATAGGTTTAAGTGTCAGGAAGTGGTTTCTGAAAGTATTTGTATGGAGTGTAGCCATGTACCTAAGTGAAATATGGACGATAAATAGTTTGGACAAGAAGAGAATAGAAGCTTTCGAAATGTGGTGCTACAGAAGAATGCTCAAGATTAGATGGGTAGATCACATAACTAATGAGGAGGTATTGAATAGGATTGTGGAGAAGAGAAGTTTGTGGCACAACTTGACTAGAAGAAGGGATCGGTTGGTAGGACATGTTCTAAGGCATCAAGGGATCACCAATTTAGTATTGGAGGGCAGCGTGGAGGGTAAAAATCGTAGAGGGAGAGCAAGAGATGAATACACTAAGCAAATTCAGAAGGATGTGGGTTGCAGTAGGTACAGGGAGATGAAGAAGCTTGCACAAGATAGAGTAGCATGGAGAGCTGCATCAAACCAGTCTCAGGACTGAAGACCACAACAACAACATTACAACTGTTTTAATGAACAGAGCGACATACATAGAAAAAAATTGAGACTTCTTTCAAGCTAACAAGACAACGAAAATGCGTAAATGTCGAACAGCCAGGATAAAAAAAGATATTAAACCCATTACAAATAAAATAATGTTCCTACTCATCATTCAAGAAGCAAGAAATATTGTAAAAATGAGCCCACAACCAAAGGTACGCAGAAAGAGGATCCTCATGAAGTCAATAATGAACTGTAGGAACGGCCGAACATTCAAACTCACCAAAATGCTCTTCAAAATTGTCAAATAAGTATACACATTTAGTAAGAAGAAAACATAGCAGAATTTACACAAAGTGTCAGAAAGACTGAAGTTCCTCACAGAGCTACACTTGTCACATTTGACATACAAAACATTTATTCATTTGTGATTATGGGTCCCACACTAAAGATAATTATCAACTTATAAAAGCACAAAAAAGTCCTTAATCTCACTTTACTGGAATAATTCACATTTCACAAAACTATTGTAAATGTAATAGCAAATTCTACAAACAAACAGCTGGTGCTGCAGTGGGCTCAAACCTTTCCAGATTGTTAGCTGAAATAGTTAAAAACAATTCTGAAGACAAAATCCTGAATGCCATACACCACCACCTCAAAAATATCATCTACCACTATAGATATGTAGATGATACCATCATTCTAATCAATGGCATAAAAGATGACATCAATGAGTTGAACCAATTATTCAACAGCTCCAATGAAAACATAAAATTAACAGTTTAACACCAAGCAGGTGACAGTATAAATTCTTAAACTTTACCATTAGCATAAAGAATAACAAACATTAGTTTCAACTTTATGAGAAACCTCTAACAAAACGTACAATAATCCACAGCTCCTCCCAACACCCCACAGCCTACTAAATGGCAGTATTCCGGTACAAGATCGATAGTGCTATCCAATTACCACTCTCTGATGATAAATACGAACAAGAAACTGAATTAATGAAATAAACAGATATCACAAATGGTTATAACAGCAGAAACCCTAAAATACTCACTCATGGCAAAGCAGTCACATCACAAAAAGAAAGAAAATAACATCTTCCATACAATCTGTTTTCTAGGTAATATTTCCTATCAGACTGCCAATGTCTCCAAATAAAAAGGCATAAACATATTCTCTACCACAGACAACAAGATTGGACAGAAGTTACATCACAGCAGCAACACCCGAAACTCACTTCATCACACAGGTGTGCACAAAACTGCATGTTTGGAATGTGACTGCTTCCACGTGGGGCAAACAGTAGATCATTTGAGAAAAGATTTAAAAAACACATAGCATCAATAAAAAAACACACATAAGCAATAGCCACCCACCTGCATGGAACAAAACACCGTGTTAAGAACACAAGTATCATCATCCTACACACCCAACCTAAAGGCAAAAACTGGACATCCTTGAACACTTCAAATACACAAACACCAAACAAAACAACCTGAATCAATTATAAATGACAAAAATGACAATATTTGCAATATTATCATCCTGTTTTCAGCAACTGCCTACGTTATTAAATTCGCAATGAACACACACACACACACACACACACACACCTTAGTACATACCATCAATATTAGTTATGTTACCACTACATCCCCCAAATCTACAGTGAACAGACCTCGTTTACAAATATACCATCACAATAGCTAGTACCCCCTGTCACCATGAGACTGTACATACATTCCCTATTGGTACAAATTGCACATCTATCACCATATTTTAATGCATTAACTAATTTACTACTGCAACCTTTAGTTAGATATTACAAGTAACAGAAAGTTTGCTCTCATCCAGTCACTCCTTCCCCTCTCTCCTCTCTCTCTCTCTCTCTCTCTCTCTCTCTCTCTCTCTCTCTATCTCGCTCCCCCCCCCCCCCCTGCCTGTTTCTCTTGTCCCTCTACTTCAAACGTTTCGTTCGTATCTCTGAATCCCAACCAAAATCGGTATTTACATCCCAACCAAAATTGTTATTTATATATAATTTTACCACTGTAGCAAACATAATTATTGTACTTAAAGTTCGCAGCATCACCTGATTAAATAAATGAGTAAGACATTTATGCTATAGAGACTTGACAGAATCGGATATATATACCACCTGAAATATTTATTCCAGCGTATGTATTCAACACGTCAAAACAAAGACCTCCAAACTGGTTTAAAACTTATTCCATAATAATGTTGTTATCGTGTATAGTTTTTGTACTTTGTGATAATGTTTCCCTTTTGCTATATGATCCTTGCACCTAATAGTTTCCAGACACCATCATTGTCTACAAAATGTGACAGTATGCATGTGATATATTGTGACAGTGAAAGGAGCATGTGAACATGGGGGGTATTCTGTTTTACTTACTTCTTTTTTGCCGTTAGGTATACGTTTAGCTTTTTGTAAAAAAAGCAAAGCCATGTTCTGAAATAGTGTTTTGTTTCAGGACGAGATAGTGCCACAATTTCCTCCAAAAATGTTAACACAACACACACGTATCCAATACTAACAAATATAAATCCACCTGATGATGGAGATTTAAACGTTTGAAACGCGTCGTGGAGATAAACAGGGACAGGTAACAGTAAACGTGATGCTTCATTCGATGCCTGCACAAGTTAATTTGAAAAGACAGTCAGGTTTTATTGAACTAGAAATAATACTATTATTACGAGAAAGTGACTCTCATGCTATGTGGACTTACAATAACGCTGATTTAATTTTTATCTTCGAGAGTAACATAAATAAGAAAATCTTCGTTAGTTTTATGTCACGTGCTTTTACACTCTTCTGTTGTTATCTGTTCTTGTGCTCTTATTCTGGCTGTGTCTATTGGTACGTATGGCCGAAGTAAGAATTCCTAGCGAATAACAATTTAAGTTGAGAAGAAATATCTTGCACAATAATATTACATTTTAATAGCTCAGCTCGGGAGACAATCGATGATTTTTTAAAAAAAAATCAGAATTAGTCGGTTCGGTGGCAATATTTCCAGCTGCGTCTACGGCTATTTAATTTAGATAGTTCTGTTTGACGAAATCTGATTTACTAGTGCGAATAGAAATTGGTGCACATGCATTTTTAAAATTTCATGGTCACTTAGTTTTGTGTAACCAAGCCAGTTAATTCAAAAGAAATAGCGATCAGTATACTATTTTCAATGTAATATTTTACAGCGTGAGAGAAAGGTATTTTCTCGGTGACCAGTTTCAGAGTTGTGTTTTCTTTCACTGGTGTGATTCGACTTTTATGTGATTTGAAACCACCATTCGTTAATGGTTCTGTCTGACTACGGTCTTCATATAGTCAGAAAGATAATTCTTAATATTTTCTCTGCTTAGACAGAATATAACAGGTGTTACATGAACTTGCCCATGAAATGCAAACGTCCAAGATTCGAATCCCAATTCGTTAAACAGTTTTAATCGGACAGGAGGTTTCAAATCAGCACACACACTACTGTAGATTTATTTATTTATTGATTTCTTTTTTTGCTGAAAATTTTACAAAAAAATTACGTAAACGAATATTATATATTTATATACATATATATATATATATATATATATATATATATATATATATATGATTTCCTTCGTTGTACCGTTGTTTTTTACAAATATATGAAGAGCAGTATGACTTTTTTAAATGGCACCCTGTATTTCTTATTCGGTAATTCATTTCCTCTCCTAAATATATATTCAAAAATGTATCACAGTGTACCATTCACTGAAACACAACGTTATTAATTACATAACACAACACTGACTTGAGCCCCGGAACAGAAATTCGTCCACTTCTGGAGTTGTCAGAAATATAACGCAAAATTCACTTTGACTCTCCTGTACCATCACCCAGGAGTAGAACATTCAAAGGTGCTCAAAGTGGTGACCATCGACATCGATACACTGGTGCACTCTTTGAATGAAAGAATTATTTACTGCTTCCAGTGTTGCCTGCTGTAGAGAATTACAAGCAAGCACGATACGTTCTTGGATGTCCTCTGGAGTCGTTGGAATATCGCGGTAGACAACGTCTTTAATGCATCCAAGAAAAAAGCCCAGAGGATATAAATCAGGAGGCCTAGGAGGCCAAGTAACTGTTTCTCCTCGACCAATCCATCTATCAGGATACGTTCGTCAGAGCATGACGTGCACGCAAAGCATTATGTGCTGGACATCCATCGTGTTGATACCACATAAGCATTTCGTTCTTAGCGGGACTTCATCCAGAAGAGGAAGAAGAATTCGTCTGAGGAAGTTGGCATAGGCTATGCCGTTTAGACTACCATTGATGAAATTAGGGCCAATAATTGTGGTACCAAGCATCCCACACCAGACGTTAACTCGCCATTGACGCTGATGTTCCATCTGTCTAAGCCATCGTGGGTTGTCGCTGTACCTGTCCTTTGTTTGTAGGAAGGACAGCCTTTACTGTGTGACTACTCTACACAACACTATTTGAAAGGACTAAACTAGTGTACTAAATTTACCCGCACATAAGAAAACAATATTGCAATTACTGTTCTGCTAACTTACATTCCCCATAGATGAGTAGCATTTCTACCTGCTCTTCGTTGGTGTACATTCTACTCACACAACTCTTCAACTGACGATGGTTGACGGAATTACGGATGTGGATTTTAATTATTTTTACATTTGTGCTCTGTCAAAGTCAGCACTATTTGAAAGGACTAAACTAGCGTACTAAATTTACCCGCACATAAGAAAACAGTATTGCAATTACTGTTCTGCTAACTTACATTCCCCATAGATGAGTAGCATTTCTACCTGCTCTTCGTTGGTGTACATTCTACTCACACAACTCTTCAACTGACGATGGTTGACGGAATTACGGATGTAATTATAAAATTAAACACACATCTATAAAAAGGAAAGTTGTGACAAGATACCTTCTTATGTAAATATATGCTGCCTGTTATTATATAGGTGGTCGTACATTGTGTAATTTTACATGTGCTGTCATACTAATTCAGTTTTATTACTAGCCCAAAATTTTTATTTAAATTTTACAAAGCGCTGGGAGCGTCAACATCAATATTGTGTTATATAATTAATATCGTTTTGTTTCAGTGAATCGTACTCAGTGATACATTTTTGAATAGGAATTTAGGAGAGGAAATGAATTACCGAATTAAAAAATATAGGGTGCCATTTAAAAAAGTCATACCGCTGTTCATATCTTTGTAAAAAAACAAAGCTAGGAAGAAGGCAGTCATTCTGATTGATGTCCCCCTGACGGTTAAAGAACATGTGCTTCAAACATTTTGTAATTTGCATCTGGACAAACAGTTATGGGACACCATATATAACGGTTTTTTAAATTTTTTTGTAAAATTTAAATAAAAATTTTGGGCTAGTAATAAAACTGAATTAGTATGACAGAACATGTAAAATTACACAATGTACGACCACCTATATAATAACAGGCAGCACATATTTACATAAGAAGGTATCTTGTCACAACTTTCCTTTTTATAGGTGTGTGTTTAACTTTATAATTGAATTTGAATTTCTTTTTAGCGTGCCTCTTGTTTGTTGCTGCTGTGAGTTTGTTGTTCGTGCACCATTCACCAATGAACGCGTGGCTTTACTCTCTAATTGGGACCTGGTGTTTGCAGATACCATGACCATAAAGTCATCAGCGAACGCAGTCTCCCCGTTATCGACGTCGTTGTCTTATAGTGCACTCAGTAGTGGTTCTATGTCTATGTCCCAGAAAATCTACGTCGTTGTCTTGTAGTGCACTCAGTAGTGGTTCTATGTCCCAGAAAATCGGTCCGCATATAGATCCTTGTGGGGAATCCTTTCTAACCCTCTTTATAACCTTTACGCGACCAGTCTTCCATTCCATATTCTGCTTTTACAATAATCTCTAAGGCTGTTGTAGAGAGCCAGTGCAGCACGAATCTCTCAAAGTACTGCTAACAGCACCGGCCACCAAAGGTTGTCAAAAGCACCAGCTATGTCAATTAGGTTTGCTACTACGTATTGGTCATGTATTGTCTGTGTCATTTCTGTGGCCCTATTTACTGCGTCGTCAATGGATTTATGTAGTCGAAAACCAAACTGATGTGGGTGTGGGTTAATGCCGAAGAGCTGCCCGTGCGAGTGAAGTCTGCCGCACAGCAATCTCTCCTGTACCTTTGCCAGAATGTTAATAAGGCATATTGGTCTGCATGTCTTGGGGTAAGTCGGGTCTTTGTCTTCCGCTTTCTAGATTATAATTGGATTTACCGTCTTCCATGTATTCGGTATTCGTGTTTCTAGTGGAGCATCATTCAGCAAGTCTGTCAGGTACGGTACGATAAGTGGAGCAGCTTTTTTGGTGGTTTCGGGGTGGATGGCATCAGGACCAGGAGTGTTTTCGTTCTTTATTTTGTGTATTGCCAGTGCAACTTCCTCGTGAGCAAAGGTGGTGGTGAGACCTTCGTTTTTGTATTTGTCATAAAGTAGTGTCCGAAGGGCAGTGTGAAGCTGGTTGTCCTAAGTGTGGACATCGTCAGGAAGTGGTCTGTTGAGGAGACACTGTGGTGTGCATCCCCTGCCTCTTGTGGTAGCACCATTTGGTTTCTTCAGTGATGATAATACTGCAGGAGTCTTTATACGTTCAGTCTGCAGCTTAAACGGCTACCCCAGATGTTGTTCTGTAAGTTTCTACTAACGTACGTGTCCCATTGGTCTCTACTGGTCTTACGCAGTTCGTCGTTGTATCGTGTTTTAGCGTCACGATAATGTTGAAGACCAATTTCTCTTTCCTGTGCTCTCTTTGACTTTTGGTGTTATCGTCTTTTATCGTGTCTTATTTGTAAAGTGAAAAGTTATTTTTGAAACTATCTCCTAAGCTGAGGCTAAGCCATTCCTGCACCTTATCTATTCTTCTAGGAGTAGTAGTCTCACCAATACGCTGGGGAACATTTGAAAAGTGTGGAATGCAAGAGAGAGGTATTGTCAGAAGTAAGGCTATTAGGGCGGATTATGAATCGTGTTTCGATAGCTCCTTTGGTAGAGAAAAAGTCCACAAGAAACAAAAAGGCGTACGTGATATAACACGTCTAAACAAGGAATCTTGAATAGCATCAAAAACCGTAGGCTACAGGCAACGTAACGCGATATAATATTAAGATGTTTTTGTCTGAACTGGATGAAAAACAGAAAAATTTTAAAATGTTTCGCTGTTTGCAGTTTCCGTAGCAACCACGGCAGATAAAAAAACTATTAACATAAATAACTGAAACCTTCTTCTGAGATATGTGTGCAGTTCTCATTTCCGAGTTATAAGCGTAATGTACTGCACAGCATAAAACCAGTTTAATGACTTTGCACATTTAAACAGCTTTCTGGCGATATCAGTATAATCTCCACCAGATGATATCATGTCATAATAAATTTCAGATAAAGTAATAAATATAACATCCTGAAAATGGTACGGAAAATGCTGAAAAACGTTTAGGCGATAAAAAACTAATCAACCGCAGTCTTGCGTAAGACGCAAATTCTCTCCAATATTTCCGTTCCTGTTTTACGTGTCCGTTACATTTCAAACAATTTCCTTGAGTATTTCCTCCCATATTCATATGACGCGAACAGGCCCGAAAGTTAAAATCTAACAGTTCACTCACTAGAAGTACGGTCCATGATGTTAAGTTTTTCCTTGTATTCACCCAGAAATGATACATTCCTGAAAACGAGAGCACCGGCAGCGAACGTCCTGAAAGCTCTCGCGTGATAAACCATTTAAGAGTATAGAAAAAGTAAGTGACCCCATTAAGTTTCCTTCGCATACACCCGATATTCCTTTTGTCTGGTTGATCGTCTTGCAGTATAACCTATTGTTTCCTTGGGAGGAAACACAAAGTGTTAGCAAAGCATTTTTCTCCTGAAACGATAAAGTTTTTCCGACGACCTATGACGACCATCTACTTCTCCATGACAGTAAATTTTATGAATTGATAGACGGGATGGCTATGGGTTCTCCGTTGTCTCCAGCAATGTCCAACCTTTTTATGGAACACTTTGAGGTGTGTGCACTAAATTTGGCTCCCCTTCTTCCATCTTCATTTTATCGTTATGTTGATGAGAGTTTTATGGTATGTCTATAAGGCGTAGAAGCTCTTGAGCACGTTGAGAGTTGGCAATACTCTCTTAGGATGTAAAGACTGGCTACAGCGCGCATACACAAGCTCTCGAATGTAAGATGTTGTTGTCGCGCCTCGCAGCGCACGGATTAACTAGTGGCAGTTTGGAAGCCAGTGTAGGAGCCCGCCTGCTGTGGTGCGCATGTGTGTTGGGCGAGGGGTCGTCGCCGAGCTGCCTCACTGCCGTGTCCGCCAGCAGCGACACAGGATTTGGTATTGAGTTGATATTTTTTATAATTTGCAGCGCGCTTATTAATTTAAAGAAAAGGGTTTGTGTATGTGCGTAGCAGCAGACGGTAACTTTGATAATGATAGGAGTTGAATTCTTAAGGGGAAACCATTGTTAGATTAAATATTGATATTTGTCATTGATTTCTTTTGTAATTGTCCGGAAATTGTTTCACTATGTATTCAATTGAGAAGTATTTCAGTCTGTCTCAAGAGTTTGATTAATTTGTAATATTTCTTTAATGCCACTGGAGGCATATTTACAAACGAAGCGATTGTTCAGAGAGCTTCTAGCGTTTTGTTAATTGAATGAGAAAGAATCGCTTTCAGAATATAGTTTTTTGTTTCGGTTATCATTCATCGAGTTTCGACCGCAACGGTCGCAGGTTCGAATCCTGCCTCGGGCATGGATGTGTGTTATATCCTTAGGTTAGTTAGGTTTAAGTAGTTCTAAGTTCTAGGGGACTGATGACCTCAGATGTTAAGTCCCATAGTGCTCAGAGCCATTTGAACCATTTATCGAGTTTAGATTTGACCAAACCCTTTCTCTTGAATTACAGGGTTATTACAAATGATTGAAGCGATTTCACAGCTCTACAATAACTTTATTATTTGAGATATTTTCACAATGCTTTGCACACACATACAAAAACTCAAAAAGTTTTTTTAGGCATTCACGAATGTTCGATATGTGCCCCTTTAGTCATTCGGCAGACATCAAGCCGATAATGAAGTTCCTCCCACACTCGGCGCAGCATGTCCCCATCACTGAGTTCGAAAGCATCGTTGATGCGAGCTCGCAGTTCTGGCACGTTTCTTGGTCGAGGAGGTTTAAACACTGAATCTTTCACATAACCCCAAAGAAAGAAATCGCATGGGGTTAAGTCGGGAGAGCGTGGAGGCCATGACATGAATTGCTGATCACAATCTCCACCACGACCGATCCATTGGTTTTCCAATCTCCTGTTTAAGAAATGCTGAACATCATGATGGAAGTGCGGTGGAGCACCATCCTGTTGAAAGATGAAGTCGGCGCTGTCGGTCTCCAGTTGTCGCATGAGCCAATTTTCCAGCATGTCCAGATACACGTGTCCTGTAACGTTTTTTTCGCAGAAGAAAAAGGGGCCGTAAACTTTAAACTGTGAGATTGCACAAAACACGTTAACTTTTGGTGAATTGCGAATTTGCTGCACGAATGCGTGAGGATTCTCTACCGCCCAGATTCGCACATTGTGTCTGTTCACTTCACCATTAAGAAAAAATGTTGCTTCATCACTGAAAACAAGTTTCGCACTGAACGCATCCTCTTCCATGAGCTGTTGCAACCGCGCCGAATATTCAAAGCGTTTGACTTTGTCATCGGGTGTCAGGGCTTGTAGCAACTGTAAACGGTAAGGCTTCTGCTTTAGCCTTTTCCGTAAGATTTTCCAAACCGTCGGCTGTGGTACATTTAGCTCCCTGCTTGCTTTATTCGTCGACTTCCGCGGGCTACGCGTGAAACTTGCCCGCACGCGTTCAACCGTTTCTTCGCTCACTGCAGGCCGACTCGTTGATTTCCCCTTACAGAGGCATCCAGAAGCTTTAAACTGCGCATACCATCGCCGAATGGAATTAGCAGTTGGTGGATCTTTGTTGAACTTCGTCCTGAAGTGTCGTTGCGCTGTTATGACTGACTGATGTGAGTGCATTTCAAGCACGACATACGCTTTCTCGGCTCCTGTCGCCATTTTGTCTCACTGCGCTCTCGAGCGCTCTGGCGGCAGAAACCTGTAGTGCGGTTTCAGCCGAACAAAACTTTATCAATTTTTCTACGTATCTGTAGTGTGTCGTGACCATATGTCAATGAATGGAGCTACAGTGAATTTATGAAATCGCTTCAATCATTTGTAATAGCCCTGTATATGTAGTTGCAGTAAGCAGCAGCAGCCGCAGCAACAGCAGGAGCCGCCATACAGAACATGCATTGCACTCAGCATGAATAATAGGTTTTTTTATGTTTTTGTTAAAGAATGGAATGCAGCAGATCAATCGGTGGCTGCAGAAAGACCAAGTAAGTTATATGTTGCGCACAGGACCAATAAAAAAAATAAAGTTTTGGCGATCTCTGTAATAGTAAAGTTAACAAGAGTACAAGCACGAGATTCTCAGTAGAAAACACGAGATAAGAAGAAGAGCTCGAGACTTCCACCTGTCGACATGCCTGCCAGGATACGTTTTTTGTGGATGAATCGTAGTTAGATATGCTTCGTCTTTCTACTGCCAACTGCAAGCTTGCGCAACAGTAATCATTAGTTGAGGCACAGCATTTTGAGCGCTTGCGCACTGCTTTGTATTAACACAAAATTTTATTTCAGCAGTTTTGTCTTTGAATTTGTTGGTGCATCGTGTAATAGTTAATTGAACAGTGGAATTTTGAGGATAGCGGTGTATTTTAGTGACATGTTTTCGTTCGTATTGCGACAATGAGGACGCGAGCACAAAAGAAAATGGAAAATAATGCAGATGCTACTGCAAACGCGAACGTAGATACGGTTGCGAACATGAATGTAGGAGCGGTTTCAAACGCAGTTTCCGAAAATTCGGAACAGAGAGTAGAAAATTCTTTTGAGAATATTGAGATTTGGGAATTTTCGAACAATACTGCGGAGAATCGGAATGAAGGCGATCATTTGCCAACAATGCGTGATGAACAATTGTGTGCTACACGGAACTTAGGGCATGACAGTACAATGACGCAAACCGAACTCATTATGAGAAATTACAGCGTTGCTTCCGCCTCCAAAGTGCATAGTAATTTTGTTTTCCCCACTTTCGGTGGAAATTCTGGTCTGGTTGCCACTCCGATAGAGCGGAGTAATTTTGTCTTTCCTTCTGTTAGTGGAAATACAGGTACTGCTTCTGCTTTAACAGAGAAGAGTAACGTTGTACTCCCTGCCCCCCGTAATGATGTTTTACAATTATTACTGAGTAAACTCACTGAATTTAATGACAGTCAGGAGAGTAAACTCACTGAATTTAATGATAGACTGGAGAGTAAACTCACTGAATTTAATGACAGACAGGAGAGTAAACTCACTGAATTTAATAACAGACAGGAGAGTAAACTCACTGAATTTAATAACAGACGGGAGAGTAAATTCACTGAATTTAAGAGTAAACTCATTGAATTTAATAACAATAATGCAAAGAAATTCAAATCACTTCAGAACGAAATTAACGAGAATCTCACATTGTTTCAGGGTGAGGTGAATGACAGTTTAATTAGTAAATTTGAAGAAATGACCAGTTAGTTGAAAAGTCAGCTACGTGAAGAATTCAAATCATATATAAATAATCTTGCATCCCGACTTGATCACATACAAAATGTTGATATTGTTTAAGTGAAACGACAGACGTCACAACAAGAACTGCAAGTAGAGGAATTAGCGAAAAATGTTGAGTCATTACAATTACAGACTACCAATGAAGTTTCAAAGATAGAAACTCAATTAACGACAGTAGCTAAACAGGTAGATGAATTATCCATGAAAGTAATGGAACTGAGTAGCGGGTTACATACGAGGTCAGATGACACTCAGCCGGTACCGATTGCGGATACCGAAGAATTTCAGTCTCTGCAACGTTTTAAACAAGAGCAGATGACAATCAATCAGCAAAACAAACGTGATGTAAAAAAAATACAGGAACAGCTTGCCGGCATCAAAGAAAAGATCGAGCGCAGCAATGACACGGGTAGATCCGATAATTACCAAATTGGTAACGACAATGAGCGCGTTAATTATGGAAATGCCTACCACTTTTCTCGTGGATATGACACGTTTGCGGGACGTAATGAAGGAAACGTGAGTCATGCTGTAAAATAAAACTGATTCGCTAAGAAAAATGACGAGTTTGACTATAAGCATTTTCTCACAGTTAGGAAATTTTAAATTTTTAGGAATGCTAGTCACGAAATCCACCCTCTAGAGTGGTTACAACAATTTGACTATTCTTTACCACCAACATGGCCAATTGGCCACAAACTGGAATTCATTTGCAGTTATCTTGAAGGAGAGCCTGCAACAAGAATGCGCTCAATAGTACGTGAATGTCACACATAAGGTGATTTTTATCACGCATTCTTATCTGCTTACTGGTCAGAGACTACAAAAGATCGTGTAAAACATTACATCATTATGATGCAAAGCTATTAGCAGTCGAAATTTTCAACTCCAGTGCAATATTTTGAAAACATGATGCGCATGAACAGATATTTAACGAATCCGTATAGTCAGTCGGAATTAATTCGTATCTGTTTGACAAAACTGCCGATGAGATTACTCTACATAATTTTGGCAGGTAGGTGCAAAGATGACTTGGAGGAATTCCAAGATCTTTTGCAAGAATTACAATTTGACAACTATGAAAACACACAAAGAGATAATAGTAATCAGTATTGGGAAAATAATAATCCGCGGCGTGACCGTAAACGCGTATGGAACTCGGACGAACCTCACGCGTACAGGGCGGAAGAAGATAGGCGCGATATGCAGCATCAACCGTATAACAAAGATCATAGACGCCAGAAAATGATTTTCATGTTCATAGGAACTCTCAGTACAGTAACAGAGATCGCGGGCCGCGAGAGCAAAGGCGTTATGGAAATGAAAATTATTTTAGAAGGAATGATAGCGGTAGGGCCAACCGAAATTGGCGCGGACACGCAAATTACAATTCGGAACGCGGTGCTCATGCAGAATACAGAGCATCGAGGCCACGTGATAATTATGGTCATAACAATTATGAGAATCAAAACAGTTATGATGAGGGGACAAATCAAAATTGGCAGGATCGCAGAAATTCCAATTTAGAGCGTGGGGACAATGTAGAAATCTGACCACCCAACCCAAGCAATAATTCGCGGCAATACGAGCCGGCACAACAATGACTAGCAACAAGGACTACAAACGAACCGTTTGTAGCGGCGGAAAGCCGGCACACAAATTGTGTTAACTTTGTTGGACTGGAGGACATTAGAAACACATTATTACAAGAAAATGATAACAGCGAAACTATGTATGCTCATCCAATTATAAAAATCTCGGTAGGAAATATTCTACTTTCAGCTGTACTCGATTCTGGCAGCCCTGTGAATGTAATTAGCGAGACAATGTTTAAGAAGTGTGAACAGGCATCTGTTTGTCCAACCTTGCCATTATTAAAGACCAAATTAAAGGGAGTCATTCAAGGAAAGAGTGGCGACGCACACAATCAGACTTCTTTAGTTTTCAGGTGTCAAGGACACGAGTTTTCTGCAAATATATTACTAGTCCCTCTTTTATCAACAGAAATGATTTTGGGTGTGGAATTCCTACGTGAATATAAAGCGATGTTAAACTTATGTAATGCTGAAGTCATGTTACGAGTAAATCAAATGCTAGTTAGGCTTAAATTTCAACGATGGTTAACAAAGGAGCATGAGGAAGTGAATTATCCGCATTTTCTCTTTCCACTTGAGGCACAACAATCAATGAATTTCTCTAATAGTTGCACAGATAACATCACTATGTTTTAGTGTGAAAGAGAACAACCCATTAGTACAGAACAATTAAAAGGAAAGTTTACCGAGACGAAGTAGAGCCTAATGCAGGCACTGATGAGTTATTTGAAATATTACAAACAAATTGTGAAGTTTTTTTTCAAAAGACAGGAACAATACGTAACTTTCTTTATGAATTCAACGTCAAGGAACATAATAAATTTTTTGTACCACCATACGTCATCCCATTGACATACAGAGACAAAGTCAAACAGGAAATACAATCCACGTTAGAGCAGGGAATTATCGAACCTGCTGCGAGTTCATATAACAGCCCATTACACGTGGTTAAGAAAAGGGATAATTCCATTAGACTGATTCTTGATTCCAGACAAATTAACACAGTAATCCAACCTGAAACCGATAGACCACAGACTCTAGATGCACTATTGCAAAAACATCATGAAGTGGTAAGTATAGCATTACAGAAGATCAAGAAAGCTGCAGACAGAAGAAAGAAGTTGCATAATCCACGACTCAACGTCAAAAATTTACAGGTAGGTCAAAAAGTATTGCTTAGATCACATCGACTATCTCATAAGGGAAAATAATGAGTAGGAAGTTTTTCTTGGTGTATGAAGGACCCTTCCGTATACGACGCACACAAACGCTGTGGAACTTGAGACAGTACGAACACATAAATCGCGAGGTCTTCATCACTTATCACATTAAAATTTTCAAGGAATAAGGCCCTAGGTGGTTTACTGATCTTAAGTAAATATATGTTTGGCAAGCATAGATGCCCCAGTCGTTACAGTATGTTCTTCCGATTTTAGTTTTCAGTACTGTTTCATAATCTTTGACTGACCTGTTTATCTATTAATCTTTTACTATTAATCTATCCTGTGTGAAAGACCAAGAATGAATGATTATGAATGATTTGTATTGTTTGAGAGAATGAGAACTTTGCAAAGGACATTTCTGACGAGAGGATTATACCAGCTGTTGACATCTTGCGATTGTTCACTGAAAGAATGAAATTTTCGTGACTTGAAGGAAAATGCAAGAAATAACTATGTACGTTTTTAGGGAGAAATAACATGAAATAACAGAAACTGTTGACATTATCTTCCGGTAAAAAAATAGTGTATAAGTGGCTCTGAATTGAGAAGGTATATTTGATGGGTAATAGTATAGTTAGGATACCTTCGAACTGACACTTGTTCTGATTTATGAGGTAGTTTGAAGAGTAATGATTTATGTGGATTTTTCGTGTTTATTAGTTTGCCAGGTAAGGCGAATTAGGATTTATGGACCACTCATGATTAGTGTGACGCAATGAGGGAGCACTTTGCAGACATTTATAGAACAAGAGAAGGTAAGAAAGATAATAATAGCTAACACTTGGTTCAAGAATCATTAAAGAAGGTTCTATACCTGGAAGAATCCTGGAGATACTAAAAGGTATCAGATAGATTATATAATGGTAAGACAGAGATTTAGGAACCAGGTTTTAAATTGTAAGACATTTCCAGGGGCAGATGTGGATTCTGTAATTTAGTGATGCAGTGCCGATTCCAGCACGAGGTTAATTGGAAGGTGATGATTTTTCTCTTGTCATGTCATAAATTTATTTCTTGTCACCTTGATGAATAAACCATTTCTTTCAGTTTCTACTGGACAGATGCAGGGGTTTGGTGTGTTGTATTTTGTAAATAATTTTTTTTTATTATTTACTTTGTAGGTTGTTTCTTATTCTATGAAGGAAGACATAGCTTATACACATTTGCGTAAAATTTAAGTCACAGTAATGTTAAGGTAGAATACACACTTCCTTAAAATCTAAGTCACAGTAAAGTTAAGACATAGCTATGAGTCACGAAAGGAGTTCTGATACAAATACACAGCAAAGTGTTGAATTATGTGATGAATGAGTGCCAAGAATATTTTTTGCTCTGTGAAATTGTGGAACGGTAAGAATGATATTGTTGTTTCTCTTCTTATTGTCGTTAAGGCTGACTTTATTGCATTTCTTACGGGAAACATGATCGCAACGGAAGTTTTCTCCATTGCAGAAACGAAAGCACTTAACGTGACGTAATTTTGAGTAGTAGACGATATTTTCTGATCGGAGCGTAGCACGCTTACCGTTAAGGGTCGCAAGAAGAAAGAAGTTCCAGAAACAGTCGGCCGTGACAAAAACACCGAGCTATGACCTAGATAATTATGTCGTGCATTAAACGATTTCTTTTCTCTTTCCAGAGCGAAATGACTCTTACGCCAAGAGGCGAGAGTATCTGCCATATTTTATGGATATGTAAATAGTAGAGTAACATAAGTCAATTTAATATTTATCTTGTGTTTTTCTATTTCATGATTGTAATTTAGTGATGCAGTGCCGATTCCAGCACGAGGTTAATTGGAAGGTGATGATCTTTCTCTTGTCATGTCATAAATTTATTTCTTGTCACCTTGATGAATAAACCATTTCTTTCAGTTTCTACTGGACAGATGCAGGGGTTTGGTGTGTTGTATTTTGTAAATAATTTTTTTTTATTATTTACTTTGTAGGTTGTTTCTTATTCTTGTTCTTTGTGACCGTCCGAGGTATGGCCACACAGAGTCATACAAAGACTAGGGAGGCCTCCAAACAGAGACAATGAGGTCTCCATATGAAAACGATTGAGACGCTATACCACAGACATTGACGTTTGACATCAGAAATATTGACATTACAGACTAATAATTATAAATTTGGTATAACTTAGTAATTAGAGTGTAAAAATTCTGACGCAAAGTCACCTAATTGTTCACTAAATTTTGTACATATTCATGAATTGATTTGGCAAGCCGTTGGCTAGACTTTTTCTAAATGATTCTGTAACTTTTATTATTTACTGGGTGAGTCACCTAACATTACCGCTGGATATATTTCGTAAACCACATCAAATACTGACGAATCGATTCCACAGACCGAACGTGAGGAGAGGGGCTAGTGTAATTGGTTAATACAAACCATAAAAAAATGCACGTAACTATGTTTTTAACACAAACCTACGTTTTTTTAAATGGAACCCCGTTAGTTTTGTTAGCACATCTGAACATATAAACAAATACGTCATCAGTGCCGTTTTTTGCATTGTAAAATGTTAATTACATCCGGAGATATTGTAACCTAAAGTTGACGCTTGAGTACCACTCCTCCGCTGTTCGATCGTGTGTATCTGAGAGCACCTAATTACGTAGGGATCCAAAGGGAACGGTGATGGACCTTAGGTACAGAAGAGACTGGAACAGCACATTACGTCCACATGCTAACACCTTTTTATTGGTCTTTTTCACTGACGCACATGTACATTACCATGAGGGGCGAGGTACACGTACACACATGGTTTCCGTTTTCAATTACGGAGTGGAATAGTGTGTGTCCCTACACGTCAGGCCAAAAGATGTTCAATGTTGTGGCCATCATTTGCTGCACACAAACGCAATCTCTGGCGTAATGAATGTCGTACACGCCGCAGTACATCTGGTGTAATGTCGCTGCAGACTGCCACAATACGTTGTTTCAAATCCTCTGGGGTTGTAGGCACATCACGGTACACATTCTCCTTTAACGTACCCCACAGAAAGAAGTACAGAGGTGTAAGACTAGGAGAACGGGCTGGCCAATTTATGCGTCCTCCACGTCCTATGAAACGCCCGTCGAACATCCTGTGAAGGTTCAGCCTAGTGTTAGTTGCCGATTGTGCAGGTGCACCATCATGCTGATACCACATACGTCGACGCGTTTCCAGAGGGACATTTTCGAGCAACGTTGGAAGATCTTTCTGTAGAAACGCGATGTATGTTGCAGCTGTTTGGGCCCCTGCAGTGAAGTGAGGACCAATGAGGTGGTCGCCAATGATTCCGCACCATACATTTACAGTCCACGGTCGCTGTCGGTCTACCTGTCTGAGCCAGCGAGGATTGTCCACGGACCAGTAATGTATGTTCCGTAGATTCACTGCCCCGTGGTTTGTGAAACCCGCTTCATCGGTAAACAGGTAGAACTGCAACGCATTCTCTGTTAATGCCCATTGATATAATTGTACTCGATGATTAAAGTCATCACCATGTAATTGCTGATGTAGCGACACATGAAACGGGTGAAAGCGGTGACGATGCAGTATGCGCATGACACTACTTTGACTCAGTCCACCGGCTCTCGCAGTTTCCCGTGTACTCATGTGTGGGTTCATGGCAACAGCAGCTAACACACCAACTGCACCCGCTTCTCCTGTGACGGGCCTGTTACGGACCCGTTTGCGTGCTACGGCCATACCTGTTGCATACAGTTGGCGGTAGATGTTTTGCAATGTGCGGCACGGTGGATGCTCTCTGTCCGGGTACCGATCTGCATACACCCTGCAGGCTTCAGCTGCATTTCGTCGACACTCGCCATAGATGAGTATCATCTCCGCCTTTTCAGAGTTCGAATACATCATGGTCACAGTTACTACAACATTACACTATCACAGACGTCTGGTAACACGGTGTACTACAGCTGGTCTGCGTGCGGAGACAAATGCAGAATAACAATAGCAGCAAGCGCTACATGCGGACACTGCGACAGCTAGACCAAACCACAACAGTGCACTACAGCCAACTCGTAAACACGGTCGTCATCGTAAACATGTCCCTGCAGATGCTGCTCGCCGACCGTGGCCCGTGTTTCTTACAACACGCAACTGAACGTCGGCGGTTTCAAGCGTCAACTTTAGGTTACAATATCTCCGGATGTAATTAACATTTTTCAATGTAACAAACGGCACTGATTACGCATTTGTTTATATGTTCAGATGTGCTAACAAAACTAACGTGGTTCCATTTAAAAAAACGTAGGTTTGTGTTAAGAAACATACTTCCGTGCATTTTTGTATGGTTTGTATTAAACAATTACACTAGCCCCTCTCCTCACGTTCGGTCTGTGGAATCGGTTCGTCAGTATTTGATGTGGTTTACGAAATATACCCAGCGGTAACGTTAGGTGACTCACCCTGTATATAATATAGTGTATTGGTATCCTGAATAAAACCAACCTACTTTAAGGGGAGGTTTACTATCTTTGGCCCGAAAAAAGCATGTTCTTTGAGAATTTTTTTCTCGTGTTGTGTTATAGATATCAATGTCAAATTTGGCCAAAATGTTTATTGATATTTCCTTTACAAACTGGAATTTTTTGACCGGAAATGTGGAAGAGCAAAGGCGAAAGTGCCGTCGTAACGAAACAAAATTTCGATATAGACCTCCAGACGCGGTATGTCACAGGTGAGCTGGGTATCCTGAAATCAAAGTTAAGTTGACGTTAGCGAAATATTTGGACCATAGGAAACAAAATGGCGGCCATTTAAAAAAATAGGGTTTTTTTCATAGATTTTTCGACTTCGGCGGCCAAGTAAAAATATGTATAGTTTATGGATCGGAATAAAAGTGGTACAGTTCCTAGACAATTTAATTAGCTTCGTCGGAAACAAAGAATCATGCTAATCGGTTAAGAGAAAAAAATGTCTTGTGTTGTGCAGATTGTTCTATAAAATTTCGGGAAAACTGTCGGATGTCTGTAACTTGTTGGCACGATATTTCGGCACAAAATCTTCTGCTGATCTTCGAGTGAATACTGGCGAGCAATACACTAACTTCCCCTATTTATGATCCCGTCGGCATATGCGTAGTGTCCTAGTCGGTAGTGCGCATGCATTACTTGAGAGCAAATGCGCTTGTGCTGTAAGTCTGTGCGTTGATCTGAGTGGCCTCCGAGGTGAAAGCTCGCCTATTCGATATCAAAACGTAAGATCGCAGGACGACATCCATTAGGGTCAGTACAATCTGATGGTGACGCCATGGGGAGTCCTTTGCCTTCCCTGGTGGCCAATCTTTTTATGGAAGAATCTGAAGAGCGGGCATTCGCTTCAGCTATTTTAAAACCAACGGTATTTGCCGATACGTTGATGACGCTAAGATATCTCGGCCTCATTGTTTGGACAGTCTCCAAGAGTTCCTTCAACTTCAAATGGCTCTGAGCACTATAGGACTTAGCATCTGAGGTCATCAGTACCATAGACTTAGATCTATTTAAACCTAACTGATCTAAGGACAGCTCACACAACCATGCCCGAGGCAGGATTCGAACCTGCGACCGTAGCAGCAGCGCGGTTCCGGACTGAAGATTCTAGAACCGCTCGGCCACAGCGGCCGGCCTTTCAACATCTGAACTCCATACATGAAAAAGTAAAAATTTCTATGGAGGTGGAAAAAGACGGTTCGTTGCCGTTTTTAGACGTCTTGGTGCGGCGTAAGATCGATGACAAAGATGGGCATTCAGCGTTTCGGACGTCCACTCATATTGATCTTTATTTACAATCTACTAGTTGCAACGATGAGCCTTCTAAAGACGATCCATTGAGCCCATATCATCTCAGATGCCGATAACCTGCAAACGGAACTGGAGCACCTGCAAACTGTGTTTCTGAACAACGGATATTCTTCCCGACAAGTACAGAGAGTGCTACAGACGTACAAACGACCGAACAAGGAAGAAGATGCCTTCAAAACAACAGTTTATCTATCATATATTGGAAATGTTTCAGCTAAAATAGACAGAATATTAAGAAGACATAGTCCTTCCAAAAATTCAGCGCTTTTGGAATCTGTTAAAAACAGAATTGGACAAAGCAGGTGATTAAAGGATCCTGCGTGAATGCAACAAATATTACATAGAATAAACGACAAGCACAGTGTAGGGACGCATTATAGAACATCAGCGGCGTACTCGCCTTCTCCGAGCAAATAAGTCCGATATCGCTGAACACTGTATTTCCATTGGTCATTCGGTGAAATACAATGAAACAGAAATTGTGGCCCATGCGACAAATTTTTGCTCAGTCATTAATGAATCAGTGGAAATACGACTGCCTGAGTCCCTTATAATCGAGACGGTGGTTTCCAGTTAAACTGAGCACGCAACCCGGTTATAGAAAAAGTTCGTGCTCTGCGTAATCGGCGTCGTCCTGCGATCTTACTGTGCGAAGGCAATCTTCTGATACTCAAGAGAGCGAGCTTTTACACGAAGGGCACGCAGAGCAGCGCACAGACTTAGGCAGAAGCGCATGCGCTCAAGCAACGCATGCAAAATGCCAACTAAGTCACTACGCATGTGTTGGCCGGATATAAATAGCGGAGCCTAGTGAATTGCACATCAGTATTTGCCTGAAGACGGCCAGAAGACTCTGCCCCAAAATACCGTACCAGCAAGTTACAGACATCCCGCAGTTCTCCCGAAATTATCTAGAACAATGTGTTGCATTACTTATTGAATACCCCTCGTACTGCATCATCCCGCCGGTCTCCAGTAAATGGAGGCACACCACACACTCGTGAACAGTTCCTGTCGGAAGTCGCCTAGCTGCAGTTCCAGTCTACAGTTCTAGCCAATGTCTGTCAGCAACTGCCGCTATTACAGCCAGCCGCTAATATAAATTGCCATCGGACAGTAAACGCAGAGTGTCGAGTGTCCAGGTGATAGTCATAGACAGTGCCAGACTTATAAACATTTGAGTACCACAGTACAAAGCTAACGTCCATAGATGTCTCTGAGCAGCGTGCGGCTCGTGTTCATGCCATTTATTGTTTGTCATCTTCTTTTAGGGTACTACCGCCTTGTTTTCCTATTCCGTTTACTGGCGTCACTAACATCTGCCTTACTTGCCCGTGAGTGGCAGCAGCAGCGCTTATCGATAAGTGCACTGTCGTACCATCTCTGGAGCAACCAATAGTATTTCTGGGTCGTCGTGTGTCTGGAGGTCAGTTGGAGACGGACCAGGAGAGCAGTCGGGGACGGAACACCAGTGAAGTGCGGACAGCCAGTACCTGCCGACTGCTGGAAACACACTTGTACTGTTCGACTGAAGGAGACTCGAGTGGGAACGACTGTTGGTTGGTCATTCGGTCCGTCGTCCCATCAGCCGACGTCTGTTTGGTCCTCTGACTGTTTTCGGGTGGTGGCAGTTGGTCGGTTGGTGGAAAGCAGCTAGGAGGTCCCCGTCGCGCGAAGTCGGGCCAGAGCCGCTGGCGGTGTCCACGCGCGGTTGGAGCCGTGAGGCGCTTCTTGCGAGGGCTACGAAGTTCGTCACCGACCGATCTTGGACTCTCTCAAGCAACTGCCATCACTTCTCTTCGTTTGATCCTGGTTGTTGCCTTCTGCGAGATTCCCCCGAACAACATCGTGTGTGCAGTGAAGTCGGCTAGAATTGCAGCCGTTTTCTTGGATGGGGTTTTACTTAATTTAATTCACTCCTTCATTAATGAAGTGCACCAGCGGTATCTTCTGCCTTGTGGCCGTTGACGTTCCCGTTACCTGCCCTGGGCGTTCACGTACTTTTTGGAAGCGTATTTTCCTCGTCGTGTTGTTGCTGTTCAGCACAGCGTGTATTCGACAGCTGAGGTGTGTTGGTAGTTTTGGGCGTTTATTCTGACTTGGCTGGATTGGGCATCAGTATCCATAACGTTGTGCTATTGACGTCTTGTTGTCGTTTTGCTCGTCGCGTGGAGCAGAACTGATTTCCGGTTGGGTTGCCTTCCGATTAAGAGGTTGTCCGTCTGGCTGCCTGTCTCACCTAAAACCTTCTGAGCGCCGCTCCTTGTGTTTTACATAGTGATTTCCGTTTAGTCTTAATTACTCTGTGTGACCTTCAGCTGAGTTTTAGCTTATTAAAATTTTAAGCTTTTCTCTCTTTGTGCCTTAAGCCACGAAATTGTTTTCTCTATGGTGTGGCCTTCAGCCGAGTTTTAAACTCTCTTAAACTGAAAATTCAGAATCTTGCTCTTGCCGTTAAGTCATAACATTGTAATTTTTTGGGTATGAGGCCTTCAGTCAAGTTTGCATGAAATATTTGAAGCTAAGGCCCTCAGCCTTTTCAAACTGAAAGCTCTTCTTCCTAGGCCTTAAGCCTTAAAATTGTTTTGACATGGTGTGTTGCTTTCAGCTGAGTTTTAATGTCTCTTAAATTAAAATTTCAAAATTTTTGTTTTGCCCTTAGGTCATAAGATTGGTATTCTTTAGTATGTGGCCTTCAGCCGAGTTTAATTTCTCTTAAATTAAAAATTAAAAATTTTGTCTTGCCCTTAAGTCATACATTGTTATTCTTTAGTATGAGTCCTTCAGCCGAATTTGCATTAAATGTTTTAAGTTAAGGCCTTCAGCCTGTTAAATTGAAAGCCCTTCTTCCTAGGCTTTAAGCCGTTAAATTGTTTGTTTGATATGCGCCCTTCAGCCGGGTTTCAGCCTATTTAAAATTAACACTGAAAATCTTTGTTTTGGCCATAAGCCGTAAAAATGTTCTTGCTTAATGTGTGGCCTTCAGCCTATTTCCATTGAAGTAAAAAAAACTTTTTTTAAAGGAAGTGAAACTTCCAGAAGAACTCCTGTACCTCAATTCCTTGCTTAGGCCTTGAGCTCTGGATTTTCGTATGTGGCTTTCAGCCGACTTAAATCAAATCAAAGGAGCTCTTTGGTTAAAACCTTCAGAGTTTTTAATTCTTGCTTATGTTATTGTGTTTTTTAACTAATAAAATTTATATGTTGAGTGTAACTGACAGCAACTTATTTTGACCCCTTTCCACAAACATAACCTCACCTGCTCTGTCCTGCTACTCCAGGGATTTCAGTCACTTTCAATGTGTTATGTTAGATGAGTGCATAGGACATCATCTGACATGCCATGCTTCATTCAATGGTCTTAGCTGAGCATTGCTTTCTGCGTACATTCTTTTAATAAATATTTATTACTTATTCAGTTTGTGTTTTTCATATTTTCTGTGTTTCGGGTATCACAGCCTGTACTCACATCTGTGGCTAGTCTGCAAGCCAACTACGGTGCACAGCCGCAGTTGTTCTGAAGTAGGGGATTCACTTCATGTTGACTTGGATGTTGAGCGTCGGAGTTCTTTTGATGAATACAACAGCAATACTACGACTAATTTAAGGCCAATTGTCATACTTGCTACGCTCATTTTCTCCGTCTTTTACTGCTGCTCTCCTGTATCTGTAACATACAAAACAGTGTGATCTGAAAACCGAGGTTCATTTATGCGCATTCCTTCTTCATCCCAACTTAATGATTTCAATACGTCGTCTAAGGATCTAGAAATGGTCACCGTACCTAACTTCTCACTCAGTTTTAAACTTTTAACTCTTTTGATGCAATGACATGGAAGCTGTAGCCTTTTAGTGAACTGACGTAGGTGGATTCTACTCCTTGCTTCATAATTGCTTTTATTGCGGCAGAGACGAACGCTTTTTCATTGTCTGTAAACGCTACACAAAATGGTAATGATGTACGTTGCTTCTTTTTATACCCTCGTTGACAACCTGTGAACGATGTATTGTGCTATGCTCGCTTACAAAGTTAGTTTTTCTCTAGCTAAAGTCTAGAGTAATAATGACTAATATATAGATCTTGTTTATCACCGATAAAAGACTAATAAGCCTGGGGCTTTTCACATCTTTACTGTCCTCTTTCTGGTGGATTACAAAAATACATCACTGTTCTGACTGTCTGGTAAAGTCCTCTTACGCAAACGTTGCACTGAATACCAGTGCCAGTTTTCCTTTCACAACTTCCCTTCTTGCTTTTATTATTTCTACTGTTATCCCATCTCTTCCAGCGGTTTTTCCTTTTCCCAAGCGCCGAATTGCTTTTTGTACTTATTCTGGCAGTACTCCAGGGATGTACTCTTTCTCACAGTCTGTTATGTGGAATTTCATATCCTTAGTGCACAATATATATGTCTGCACAAACCTTCAGAAATATTTTTATGGTCTTCCGGCTAGTCGTAACAGCCATTTAACATCCTGATTTGATGTTAACATGTAAGTACATGATCCGTTTTCCTTATATATCAGTTGTTATAATCAACTCCTTGTACTTCCAGTCATTTTCTCATAAGAGATTTAACAGTTTTGTTTAATTCAGTTACTTCTGTCTTGCTTTTCTTATCATTTCCATTTAATTCTTTTTTCTTCCACACTAGTTGTCCTGTGCCTCAAGCTCTGTTTTTTGATTGTTTCTTTTTTTATTCCTGCAACATCTAGCTGTTTCTAATATGATCCCAGCTTAAAAACCTGGTGTTTCCCGGGTATTTATTTATTTATTTCAGTCGTCTATAAGTCCAACTCCTCGTCCCCTCTCACTGTCCATCTCCTCCTCCTCCCTCTATCTGTCCGTCGCCTCCTCCCGATTTTTTTTTTTTGCCCATTTCCTCAATCCCCTCTCTTTCCACCTCCTCCTTCCTTCCCCCTTTCTCTGTCCATCACCCTGTTGTCACCCACACCAAGACCACAATGGGAGGTTGGTGCTTTTTACGCCACACCGTATTTCTTTTCAGAAGGTAAGTAATACGTGTAAGAAGTTTGGTTGAAATCGATGCAAGAGCTTAGGAAGGGATGTTGAACATATCCGTGTGTGACGTATATTAGACACATATATGTCTGACTCTCTGCTGTTTAACACCATACGAATTCACAGAGGATGTTAAATTTATCTGTGGTATTCAACAGTGTGGCATGATCTTAGATCCCGAAACAAGTTAACAAAATTACTGGCTCGCTGCAGCGTTCTTTCTCGCGACCTGGTTGACACACTGTACAGCACAAATAATAAACAAATTGCACTTCATACTTCATAAAGTATTCCAAGTCAACTAAATACAGGAAATAAATACCAACAGGTCATTTTCGAACATTTGTACGTCACCCCTTCTCAACCATACCCTCATCCACCGTGGTGGTGGGGAATCTTTCTCCCACAATACTAATTTTATAAATAAGTCATATACCTAATAAATTTATGAAATTGCTCGAGGTGTTCATGATTTATGTGCCGGTATCACCCTCTTTCCATTCCTGTACCTACGGGATGTGCGACATTCTGAAACACACAGCGGTTCTTTCCATATCTTAAATAACCAGAAAATCCACGATTCTTTAAAGAATTAACTCCCTTCTATATGATTGCTTCACAAATGAGTTAATGTGTTAAATATATGATGTAAAGCTTGAAAGCGAGAATAAGTTTAGAAAAAGTTGGGAATCATGTTTAAAGCTTCTTGTAAGTCCCTAAATGCTCTCATTATGTTGATGAGTATAGTCAAGGTAATTTGCGCTCCCTGTTAGAAAACTGTCGTTTATTACACATTTCAGTGTTTATGGTGCCAAATCTGAACTATGTGTTACACAAAGATATAATTTTGCAGGTACATTCAGTGGTGTCTGCCAACGCGTTCCAAACATGGTAAAGACACAATGAAATTACGGAAAGTGGCTGCGACTGAGCATTGATTTAAATCAGAGTGGAAGGTTGAAAATTTGTGCCACACCTGATTCAAACCAGGGTCTCCTGTTTAGCAGGCAGATGTGTTGACCACTGCGCTTCGAGCCTGGTGTGCATACGCACTGAAGAGATCATTTGCCGTCCTCGCCGTAATTATATATTCAGGGTGGAGAAAAATTGTGTTACGAAATTTTAACCCTGGGTAGCTGATGCTAGTAGGAACCAAAATTACTAATGTTTTGTAGATCGACAACCCACCATTTTTTAACTACGGAAATTTGGCGCCGTGCGCTCCGATTGGCCGCGGGATTACCCTGTCGCCGGATGCTCTGGACAACGCGTGACTGCGAATGCTTTGCCTGCCGGAGGTCGCGACGTATCCAAGGCGGCCCGCACGCTCGTTGGTAGCGCGCCAGCCTTCCACTCTGGGGGCCTGGGGGCGAGTCCGCCTGGGTCCCGACACATCCTTTGTAGTTTCATGATAAGGCGTACCGGGAACAAACCCTCCACAGCTGTTAGTTCGTGTACAGAAAGCGTTTTACAAATTGTGTCGACCCCGAAAAGGGCCTTTTTGGTAGCTAGGACATTATTTACTTAAAGCAGGTGCTTGAACAGGCGACCCTCTGACACGACAGAAGCTTGGTAACGTCGAACGGTGTTCTGACGAACTCTTTACAAGATTCCTGGTATTGCCCTGATGTGACTGGTGGCACGTTAAATGCGATCCATTAATCCCTCTTCGTTTCTAGGTGGTTTGCGTCCGGGTGGGTGAACTAGATCCTTGAATAATCCCAGGGGGCCGTATCCTACGAGCACCTCTGCCAGTTAACCGGCCGTCGAAGAGTTCATTTAAATATCCGCGCACATCGCGGCTGTTATGTGCGGGCGCCCTATCATGCTGCAACCACAAGCGTAGCCGTATGTTCAGGGGAACATCTTCCATCAGGCCGGGTAGAGTTTCTTGAAAAAAGTGAAGGTAATTTGCCGGGGTAAGTCGAGGAGGTAGACGGACTCGCCCAATCAGACGGTCACCCACAATGCCTGCCCGAATGTTAAGTGAAAACCGTTCCTGGTGTCCGTGGACGTACGTGACGTAAGCATTTTCCCTTGCCCAGTACTGGAGAAGGTCGACGGGGGGTGAAGGTGGCGGCATGTCCACCATATACAGAAGGTAGAGAAGAGGGGAGAGGATGGAACCTTGGGGCACACCGGCGGAGGGGTAGAAGGCATAGGAAACCGTGTTATGGATGGTGAAATATGAAGGATGTTGGGAAAGAAAGGATCCGATCAGATGGACGTAGGTGATAGGAAGGGCGAAGGTTTGGGGCTTGAAGAGGAGACCAGAATGCCATACATGGTCATAAGCACCTTCAAGGTCGAGGGAGAGGAAGATGGCAGAGCAATGGGAGTTGAGCTGTTCAGAGAGGAGATGAGTGAGGTGTAGGAGAAGGTCATTGGCAGAGAAGGACCGTCGAAAGCCACTCTGGGTATCAGGAAGGAGGCGGTGCTGGTGGAGATGCTGATGGATGCGTTGGGTAAGGATTGATTCCAGGACCTTGCTGAAGACTGAGCTTAAGTTGATGAGACGGTAGGAGGAGGCAGTGGATGGCAGTTTATTGGGTTTGAGTAACATCAGGATCCAGGAGGTTTTCCACAGGTCAGGTTAGAAGCCGGTGGACAAGACCACATTATATAGCCTGGCCAGTGTGGAGAGGAAGGAGGCCAGAGGTTGGCAGAAGTGGCGATAGGTAACACAGTCGTGACTGGGAGCAGTGTTGCGTTTTGTGTGGAGTGTGATGTCAGTTCGATCATGGACATCATGGAAGAGGGAGTAATCGAATTGGGGATCATCAGGGAGGGAGGGTAAAGATATTGAAGAGGTAGGAGGCAAAGTTATTGGTCTTACTAAGGTTGTCAGGGAAGGGGTGGTCATCATAAAGGAGAGGGTAGTAGAGGGAGCTTTAGATCTGGTAAGGCGGCGGAAGGCTGACCAGTACTTAGACAAGTTGATAGCTAGGGTAGCATTAAGATGGGTGCATGACTGACGACAGTCCCAGCGTTTCAGACGTGTCATTGTAGTTGCCAGTGGCATTGTAGTGTGTTACAGTCACGTATATGAAGGAAGGCGTGGTAGACACGGCGGGATTCATGGAGGAGGAGGAGGACAACCTGTGGGGGTAAAGTGGGATGGTGCCGGTGGATGGCGACAGTAGGGACGTGGGCCTCCATGGCCTCAGACAAGATCTGCTGGAGAAAGGAGGCAGCATGGGTAACATCATCAGGGTGGTGGTAGGTGAGGGGGTGGCTATCGACCTGGGTAGAAAGGGTATCCCCATAGGCATTCCAGTCAACACGGGAATAATCATGGATATATTTCAGGGGAGGGTCAATTCGAGGATCAGGATGGGGGTGACGGCCATCTGAAACAGTGAGGAGGGGACAGAGAGATGGTCACTGCCAATAGGGTCGAGGAGGTTAACAGAGGAGAGGACGATATCAAGAGTGGTATTGGATTCGGGGTGGGTGTGCTTGGGAATGGGAACAAGGTCACCTTGGAGGTTGGCGAGGAACCGATGCCACTACCGTAACTGGGTAATGGTAAAGCTGGGGTAGAAGAGACTGAGAATCAGGGTCGAGAAGGAGGGATTGGAGCCAAAGAGGGATCCAGCAGTGGTGGTCAATGGCCACTCCGCCATGCGCTATCGGAAGAGGATTATCGGAGCGGTGGAAAAGGTAGGGCGATGTGTGTATGGTATGTTGGGGCTGGAGAAAGGTTTTGTTGAGGAGGAAGGCATCCACGCGGTGGGTTATGAGGGTGTGCATGAGGATGTTTTTGTTTGTGGGAAGGGAGAGGATGTTGTCGAACAAGTTAGTAGTAGTTTATCCTGTAGTGAAGTAGAAGTGGATAGTTCCTGTGAATTATTATGGGTGGAGGTTACACTCAACAACCGAGCTAGGTTAATAATTGGCTCCTTTTACCGACCTCCCAACTCAGCAGCATTAGTGGCAGAACAACTGAGAGAAAATTTGGAATACATTTCATATAAATTTTCTCAGCATGTTATAGTCTTAGGTGGAGATTTCAATTTACCAGATATCTTAGGTGGAGATTTCAATTTACCAGATATAGACAGGGACACTCAGATGTTTAGGACGGTTGGCATCGAGTGACATTATACTGAGTGCACTATCCGAAAATTACCTCGAGCAATTAAACAGAGAACCGACTCGGGGAGATAACATCTTGGACCTACTGATAACAAACAGACCCGAACTTTTCGACTCTGTATGTGCAGAACAGGGAATCAGTGATCATAAGGCCGTTGCAGCATCTCTGAATATGGAAGTTAATAGGAATATAAAAAAAAGGGAGGAAGGTTTATCTGTTTAGCAAGAGTAATAGAAGGCAGATTTCAGACTACCTAACAGATCAAAACGAAAATTTCTGTTCCGACACTGACAATGTTGAGTATTTATGGAAAAAGTTCAAGGCAATCGTAAAATGCGTTTTAGACAGGTACGTGCCGAGTAAAACTGTGAGAGACGGGAAAAACCCACCGTGGTACAACAACAAAAGAGGGCTGTGCTTGAAGCGTTCAGTGAATTCGAAAGTAAAATTCTATGTACCGACTTGACAGAAAATCCTAGGAAGTTCTGGTCTTACGTTAAATCAGTAAGTGTCTCGAAACAGCATATCCAAACACTCTGGGCCGGCCGCGGTGGTCTAGCGGTTCAGGCGCTCAGTCCGGAACCGCGCGACTGCTACGGTCGCAGGTTCGAATCCTGCCTCGGGCATGGATGTGTGTGATGTCCTTAGGTTAGTTAGGTTTAAGTAGTTCTAAGTTCTAGGGGACTGATAACCAGAGATGTTAAGTCCCATAGTGCTCAGAGCCATTTGAACCAAACACTCTGGGATGATGATGGCATTGAAACAGAGGATGACGCGCGTAAAGCTGAAATACTAAACACCTTTTTCCAAAGCTGTTTCACAGAGGAAGACCGCACTGCAGTTCCTTCTCTAAATCCTCGCACAAACGAAAAAATGGCTGACATCGAAATAAGTGTCCAAGGAATAGAAAAACAACTGGAATCACTCAACAGAGGAAAGTCCACTGGACCTGACGGGATACCAATTCGATTCTACACAGAGTACGCGAAAGAACTTGCCCCCCTTCTAACAGCCGTGTACCGCAAGTCTCTAGAGGAACGGAAGGTTCCAAATGATTGGAAAAGAGCACAGATAGTCCCAGTCTTCAAGAAGGGTCGTCGAGCAGATGCGCAAAACTATAGGCCTATATCTCTGACGTCGATCTGTTTTAGAATTTTAGAACATGTTTTTTGCTCGAGTATCATGTCGTTTTTGGAAATCCAGAATCTACTATGTAGGAATCAACATGGATTCCGGAAACAGCGATCGTGTGAGACCCAACTCGCTTTATTTGTTCATGAGACCCAGAAAATATTAGATACAGGCTCCTAGGTAGATGCTATTTTTCTTGACTTCCGGAAGGCGTTCGATACAGTTCCGCACTGTCGCCTGATAAACAAAGTAAGAGCCTACGGAATATCAGACCAGCTGTGTGGCTGGATTGAAGGGTTTTTAGCAAACAGAACACAGCATGTTGTTATCAATGGAGAGACATCTACAGACGTTAAAGTAACCTCTGGCGTGCCACAGGGGAGTGTTATGGGACCTTTACTTTTCACAATATATATAAATGACCTAGTAGATAGTGTCGGAAGTTCCATGCGGCTTTTCGCGGATGATGCTGTAGTATACAGAGGAGTTGCAGCATTAGAAAATTGTAGCGAAATGCAGGAAGATCTGCAGCGGATAGGCACTTGGTGCAGGGAGTGGCAACTGACCCTTAACATAGACAAATCTAATGTATTGCGAATACATAGAAAGAAGGATCCTTTATTGTATGATTATATGATAGCGGAACAAACACTGGTAGCAGTTACTTCTGTAAAATATCTGGGAGTATGCGTGCGGAACGATTTGAAGTGGAATGATCATATAAAATTAATTGTTGGTAAGGCGGGTACCAGGTTGAGATTCATTGGGAGAGTCCTTAGAAAATGTAGTCCATCAACAAAGGAGGTGGCTTACAAAACACTCGTTCGACCTATAATTGAGTATTGTTCATCAGTGTGGGATCCGTACCAGATCGGGTTGACGGAGGAGATAGAGAAGATCCAAAGAAGAGCGGCGCGTTTCGTCACAGGGTTATTTGGTAACCGTGATAGCGTTACGGAGATGTTTAACAAACTCATGTGGCAGACTCTGCAAGAGAGGCGCTCTGCATCGCGGTGTAGCTTGCTCGCCAAGTTTCGAGAGGGTGCGTTTCTGGATGACGTATCGAATATATTGCTTCCCCCTACTTATACCTCCCGAGGAGATCACGCATGTAAAATTAGAGAGATTAGAGCGCGCACGGAGGCTTTCAGACAGTCGTTCTTCCCGCGAACCATACGCGACTGGAACAGGAAAGGGAGGTAATGACAGTGGCACGTAAAGTGCCCTCCGCCACACACCGTTGGGTGGCTTGCGGAGTATAAATGTAGATGTAGATACGGTGCTGTCATGCCTTGACAAGAACTTAGACAAGGGTGTAGAGACAGGAGAAGGTGAAGTGGGTTTGGTTATGGGAATAGGTGGAAGACAGATCAGGCAGTGAGGGATATGCCATGACAGGAACTTAGACAAGGGTGTAGAGACGGGAGAAGGTAAAGTGGGTTTGATTATGGGAATAGGTGGAAGATGGATCAGGCGGTGAGGGATATCTGTTGGAGGGTGTGGGGGCTCTGGAATGGGTGGACATTCTGGAAGGCGATGGTGACAAAACTGATGATGTCCTCAGCAGTGGGGGGGGGGGGGGGGACGAAGGGAGTTGCCAGGAGGGATGGGGGCGTCCAGAGGGCAGGAGTGGCAGTGCAGGGGGTCGAGCCTTGCACTTCTGGGAGTAGGTAGGGTACTGGAGGTTTCAGGTGTTGCATGAAGGAGGCGACTGGAGTTTGGGACACTGCCTGAGGAAGTGCGCCTGTTTGCAATGCGGGCAGATGGGGGCCTCGCAGCGCTCAGATGCTGGGTGTGCGTTATAATGCAGGCACCTCTGGCAGCAGATGGACTGAGGAGGGGAATGTTAGGGGTCGACATTTTATCGGTGATGGAAAAGAAAGGCACCCTCCTTCAGGAGAAGATCGATAGAAGGAGCACGTTCAGAAAAGACTTGCATAAGGTGGGTGGGGCCAGCAGGATTGAAAATTCGGCATACCACACGTATTTCCAGGTAGGGGTGCGCCTTAAGCTCTGCCAACACCTCCTCCTCTGTGATCGTCGGACTAAGCTGATGATCACGGCGGTGAGGGTCTCCAGGCGACGTGGGGGTTGGGGTTGGTGGGAGGGGGCAGGGAAGGAGCAGGGGTGAAGGAGACATTGGGACCAAAGTGGGTGATGGGGATTCTGGAGAGGATGTTGGAGTGTAGGGTGGGGCTAGGGGATGTGATGAGAACGGAGTCCCAGTGGGGAGTGAGGAGGGAGATGGGGGCTCCAGGATAGAGTTGGTGGAGGAGCAGGGTGAGGTTCTGAGCCTTGAGGAGTGAGGTATCAGGACGGGACAGGAGGTATTCGAAGGAGGAGGGGAGGAGGAAGAGAAGAGGGTGGAAGGGACAGGTGGGGAGACATCCATGGCATCCAGGGGGGGGGAGGACAGGGCTGGGACTTTTTGGGAGCTGAGGAGGTGGGGTGCCACTGGGGCGCTTAACACCAACAGAAGCGGCAAGAGAGGCGTGGGGGACGGGAGCAACAGGGAGATGGCGGGAGGTGGCAGGTCCCGGCATGCATGCTGGTGCTGGCGCTGAAGATGGGGATGGTGCTGGCGACGACGATGGCAGTGGCGGTGGCGGTGGCGGTGGCAATGGCGGTGGCGGTGGCGGTGGCGATGGCGACAGTGAGAGTTGGGCATGGGCTGTGGCCCTCTGGGCCACCACCCTGGTGGGGGCCGCAGGGGCAGTGGTAACAGGGTGAGGGAGTGGAGGGATCAGAGGAGGAGGCTAAGGGGGAAGGAGCTGGAGATAGGGCGACGAAGAGCGCAGGAGACGGGAGGGTGAGGAATGGGGTGATGGAATGGTGGGGGGGGGGGGGGGGGTGACTGGGTACACCACATAATCGTAGTGGCGGCGGCGGATGGAGAGGTATAGACGATGGCGGTGGAGGTGGTAGTGGTGGTGGGTGCGGTCATGGTCATAAGGGGAAAGGAAGGAAAAGAACAGGACAGGACAGGACAAAAGGAGAGATGAAGACAGGGAACTCACAGAGACGAAGACGGACGAAGATGGACGAAGACGCCTACTGAGGCCGAAGCCCCACTCCGCTGCTACCGGCGGGAGGGCGACCGCAGGGGCTGCTGGGCTGCTGTCGCTGGGACGGCTGCTGCTGTTGCTGTCGCTGGCTGGCTGGCTGGTTTGTCGTCTGCTGCTGCATCTGGAACACCCTAACACATCGATAAATGACTAGCAGTTATCGAAAGGCGGCACTCTTCCGAGTTCCGCCGAAGATGGAAGAATTTCATCCACTCTATGAATATTTTATTCGACTCAAACAGTCGATGAGACTCCTGGACGTGGACCATCTTCAATGCCCTCTCTACCAAAGTCTCTATCATTTCAAAAGAGTCTATGGTACTTTTTCCAATTTAATACACATCGTAATGTTCGCACGTTACTTCAGTGCTCCTTTCACGCCCTAAGCTTAAAAATTATTGGTAAAGTTTAGGTTATCACTAGCAGTCTGTGCTGTCAGCGCTATTAATTCATGCATCCGTTCGCAGATGACAGTAGTAGTTACGCTATACTAAAATCAGTTGCCTTTCTTGTGGAATGGACTGCATATGACACAGTGATGGCCTCAAAACAAGTCTGCACGACCAAAAACTAAATGGCAGACCATGTGCCTGTGAAGTAACGAAAATAGCAAGAGAAATGGACGCCCTGGTGCTCGAAGACCGGCGGATCATAATCGAGCCGAAGTCGAAAAAGCTAAAATTAGTCAAATGGCTCTGAGCACTATGGGACTTAACATCTGAGATCATCAGTCCTCTAGAACTTAGAACTACTTAAATGTAACTAATCTAAAGATATCACACACATTCATGCCCAAGGCAGGATTCGAACCTGTGACCGTAGCAGTCGCGGGGTTCCGTACTGAAGCGCCTAAAACCACTCGGCCACCGCGGCCGGCTAAAATTAGTCATGGATCCGTTTACAACATCTTGCACGACGTTTTGAACACGTCTCGTACTGTGTTCTGTGACTGCTCAGACCCTTTCAGAAATCTCACCGAAATGAGACAGCAGCGGAAATTCTGAAGCTGTGTCAAAACGATCCATATACTTCTTTAGAAGCCTGATACAGCAGTGGAAACAGGTGGGTTCACAGTCGTCGAAAAAGATGAACACTCAGCCATCATCGGGCAAGGTGAAGTTGAGCGTTGGTTTTTTTTTTTTTGGGAAGGGGGGGGGGGGGGGGGGAACTGGCGTGGCATGTAGCTAACAGATTGTGCCTGTAATTGGCACCCTGTCACAGAACCCACTACGAAAATCTGATGATGTTATGGGAGGACGTCATGAAAAGGCGTCACGGGAATCTGTCCAAAGGGGTGTGTTCGTCAACAACATCCCAGCTCGTTCTGCACAGGAAGCAGCCACACATGTTGCTTCTCTGGGCTACCAAAATTTACCTAACCTCCGTGTTCTCCTCAGAAGCTATGCAATGAGTTCTTCCTTTTTCCTCTAAATTAGGAAACGTGTATTTTCGAGTTCGCAAGTTTTCTGAACAGCCTAAATGCAGACTTCCACAACTATGGTCTCAGGATTGTCATCCATGGTTAAGAAAAATCTGTCGCATTGAAGGGTGGTTGGGTAGAGGACGATGATAAGGTTTTATGATCGCACTTTGACTACTTTTTGCCCGCAGCTCATGGTTTAATGGTTATTTTTCTGGCTCTAGATCATGTTGTCCCGGCTTCGATACCTACGAGGTGGGATTTTATCCGCTCACGGACTGGGTATTCCGTTGTTCTCATCATCATTTCATCATCATCGACGTGCAAGTCGGCGAATTACACATTGACTCAACATTTTTTGCACAGACACATACAATTCATTTACAACAGTTATAGCTGCGTAAAGAATGGTGCATTAGAAGTTCTTTGTGCGTATTTACACGTTAGTGGCATTTTAGAATGATTTCTGGCATCGATGCGTGAGAGAAAAGTAATGACTCTGATAACACTGCGAGTGACCTGGCAGCGCTCTGTTATTCCACTTGTGTAGGCCGGTGTGTTCATCCCTTCCAGATGCTGACTCCGAATTTCAGCTCAGGGGAGTTTTGTTTTTGTTTAGTGTTACGGAAAAGGAATAGCGGAATTTGAGCAACCTTATCCAATCAAATTTTGTGTTACACTTGGGGAATCCGCGAATGCGACCTTTGAAAAGTTGAAACTGGCTTATGGGGATCATTCCTTATCGAAAGCACAAGTTTTTCTCTGGCAAAAATCATTTTTTGAACGCCGAGAACAAGTTGAAGATGAACTTCGCTCAGGGAAACCAACTCCTAAAAGCGAGGAAAACGTCGAACGTATTCACGCTCTTGTGAGGCTCTGAGCACTATGGGACTCAACTGCTGAGGTCATTAGTCCCCTAGAACTTAGAACTACTTGAACCTAACTAACCTAAGGACATCACAAACATCCATGCCCGAGGCAGGATTCGAACCTGCGACCGTAGCGGTCTTGCGGTTCCAGACTGCAGCGCCTTTAACCGCGCGGCCACTACGGCCGGCGCTCTTATGAGACCAGATCGACATTTAATAATAAGGATGATGGGTGACCTATTAATCTTAAACACTTTCAACGTACATGAAATTTTGACCGAAGATTTGCACGTGCGAAAGCTTTATGCCAAAATGGTGCCAAAAACCCTTGCAGCTGAGCACGACAATCGAAGAGGTGTGCGTTGATCTTCGGGAGAGGATTGGCAGTGACCACAAATAGTTCACTCGTGTGATCACAGTTGAGTAAACCTGGAATTTTGAGTTACGGTCCTGAGACAAAGCGACAAAGTGCGGAGTGGCACACTGGGACATCTCCTCGACCGAAAAATGCTCGAATGAGCAAATCAATGATCAAAACAACGCTGCTTTGCTTTACAGCAGGGGTATCGTACATAAAGAGTCTGTTCCTCCAGGACAAACCGTCAGGCAAGTGTTTCACAAAATTGTCGCTGAAAGGCTCAGGAAAAGTGTGAATCAAGTGGGACTGGACATTGCTCTTGTCGGACGCTGCATCATCACAACGCCCTATGTCACACGGCCACTTCCATCACGAAATTTCTGACCTCAAAATTCATTGTTCCACAGTCCCCAGATTCAACTGATCTGAGTCTTTGCGACTTTTTTATTTTACCAAAACTGAAAAATATCTTTAAAGAACGTCATTTTGGAACTATGGGGTACATTCAAACTAATGTGACCGACATGTTAAAGGTCCCACCAGTTGAAACCTTTCAGCACTGCTACCGTGACTAAGTGCAACAATTTCGCTGGTGTCTAGCTACCGAAGACAATTACTTTGCAGAGGACAACATTGTAGTTTGAAAAAATAAAAAATAAAAAATTCGGTAGTCTATATAAAAAAATCCATCCTATTATTTTTCTCACACACCTCGTGTTGCATTGCAATAGGACAAAAAGATCAATCGAATTTTCACAAGATAGCATTAATTGGAAAAGAAGGAAACGGTAGCTTCGGAATTAACAGCAAAACTTTCTCTTTAGGACCACACACCTCATATTTTAAACAACTTTTTTGACACACTCGACAAAGCAGTTATATTTTGCGATTCCAGTGCAGCTGTGACTACCATGATTCATTGGTACTGTGGCTTAGATGTTAATGAAAAAGCTGATTTTCTAACAAAAAAAAAAAAAATCACAACAATTAAACAGATCGGAAAAATTAAAACGCGTTTTTCAGTGAAACGCGCTGTTAAGAAAATATTTGAAGAAGAATTAAACCGATCCAATAAAATTTTTGTGAGGGAAAGACTTGGATAAACCTTATGGATGACTCATTAGTATATGATGAACCAAGAAGAGAAGCAGTAGTCATGTTCCGCTTGACTGCTGGACTCGACTGTTTGACCGGCCACCTGCATCAGATCTCCGTCCTGTCGTCCCAAAATGTGTTCTGGGTCACAAGATCGATGCGACCATGAATAACGGATACTTCAAACCGTGTATAAAATTAAGTTATTTTTAGTCAGACTTAACAACATTGCGCTGAAATGTAAGAAGGCGTAAGACGATAACTCAAGGGCCAAAATTAAAATAATAATAGTAATAAATGTTGTGTGGCTAGGGCCTCCCGTCGGGTAGACCGTTCCCCTGATGCAAGTCTTTTGAAGTAACGCCACTTCGCCGACTTGAGTGTCGATGGGGATGATATGATGATGAGGACAACACAACACCTTGTCCCTGAGCAGAGAAAATCTCCGACCCACCCGGGAATCGAACCCGGACCCCTCTGCACAGCATTCGGCCTCGCTGGTCACTCCGCTATCAAGGCGGACATAATAGTAATAATGATAATAATTATAAAGGCTTCAGATATTTTTCTTGTTTTAGTTGACCAGGATCCTTCGAATTCGCCTGTCGCCACCTTACACGATACAAACCGGAAGTTCAAAAAATAGTGGGATTTTTGTTTTTTGAAAATAATTTTATTTATGCGTCTACATTAGCGTTATCTCATTCCAAGCAGTCCACTTGAGACAGTGTACACATATGCAAGCGCTTTTTACAATCCTCAGAACACTTGTGAAACTCCATCTCTCGGATAGCTTTTAAAGACATGCGTTTTTAAACTCATCTGTGCTCGTAAAACGACGTACCTTTAAGTTTTCTTTTTTCATTTTCGGAAACAGAAACAGTCACACGGGGCAGTTTCTGAGGAATATGGAGGCCGTGCATCATCACTGTATCGTTTTTGGCCAAAAATTTATGAAGAAACAAAGAAGCACGAGTTGGTACATTACCCTGGTGCAAAAGATTTGAACTGTTTCATCACTAATTATAGTGGTTTTTTCGGATTGCTTCCGGTAAAGGGCGTTGAACTGAGGGTAAGGGGGCCTTACTGATCGTTTTACCTTCTGGAAAGACCTCATTGTGCATTATACGGTTAAAATCTAAGGACACTGTGAGCATAAATTTTATAGTCTTAGCGATTCAGAATGACTCCCCGGGGGGCGTATGACCCTTAGCTTCGACGTAAAATCCGTAAACCAACGTTTTACCAACTGTTATGACAAGTTTCAAAACTTTTGCTTCGTTGTTCACTTAATATGAAGTTTCTCGAGAACCTTCTGATCGCCGGTGTTTGTTCGAAATTCGACAATTTTAGAACAAATGTTACAAGTTTCGGGCTCAGAACACCACAAAAAAACCATTTCATGAGCCAACTGCTACGTGAACATCGTTAGCGACTTCTATTGTGACTCGGCGACAGTTCATAACCATTTCTTTTAGTTTTTCCACAAATTCTTCAGCTGACGATGTGATCTACAACTTCTTCGCTATCTTCCTCGAAATTCATATACTCTTGTTTTGCTCGTAGCAGACCAAAAACAATATTTAACATTTCCAAAGAATTGCTGTATTTTACCTGTTACTAACAGCAAAATTTAATACAAATTCTTTGATCTACTTTTGTAGAAAATAAATAACCTTCTTTACTACCAAAATACATGTAACATTTTCGACAGCTGGCAACTGCAATACGGTTCAAAATGACATCCCCAGTAAGAGGTTTGAGTCTATTTTAACTTATGTTAAATTCGTTAACTAATTATCGATTTTTCATGCCAGCTACTTTAGATAAGCATATTTATGAACTTTCAAAGTGGTCTCTGTTGATGCTAGCTAATGTCTGAGTAATTAGTGAAAAAATATTATACGGTGCATATCCATCCATAAAAAGGGTAGTTTTTTAGTTGACATGACAAATATTCGAACCAGACATAGGTCAGTTAATTACAATAATTGGCACTAAACGACATTTGCATACTTGGAAGATTTATTACACTCCACAAGATGTTTCTAGTTTGTCCTCCAACCAATTTTGTGTCAACTGTTGTTTGTTACGGGGAATTGTGTGCATTTAATGAAGAACTGTGTGAAAACATAATTCAGTAAGCATTAGGCAGTTTTTGTATTTATTTATTGTACTATAAAAAGATAAATAAACATCACTTCGTATTTCCATAGTTAATTATACAAATATCTGATTTTTGTAACTTACGGGGAAAAAACCATTTCTCTAAGGAAGCAAGAGATAATTTTGGGGCTCAAAGCTGAAGGTCTCTCGAATAAGGAAGCTGCAAGCAAATTATTAATTTACCTAAGTATTGTGGGAAATATTTTGAAGAAACAAGCTGAAACTGGAAGGTCAAGTCTGAGTTACAAATGATGCCGGAAGAAAATCTACAATCCCAGATTATGCGGGGCAACGAGGAGTTTATGGTCTCAACTTCACATGAAACATCGTTAAGACTCCTTTCTGACCTCAAACTTAAGAAGAAAAAACCTACAAAGAATTCCGGCTTAACAAAAAAGCATGTTGAAGAAAGAAGAAACTTTCTCGATCTGTGTCAACACTAAACATCCAAGGACTGGAAGAGAGTGATTTTTTCCAAACAGAAGATATTTAATTTGTATGGCACTGACACTGGATTGAAGCTGTGGATGGAGCCAGGAGAGGAACTGAAGAAAGTTGTGAACGAAGTTCAGTGATAGTGTAACGCTGTGGGGAAACAATGTTTACTAGAGGATTGGGAAGAATTAAGGTTGTGTAGGTTCAATTTCAGTGTTAAAATATTGTGATATCCTTAAAAACGAGGTATTAAATACTGTAAGGGCTCATTTCATTGGAGAAAAACTTGATCAATTCCTTTTCCAAGATGACAATGCTAGCAGTCACGGTGCTAGGTTTGTGCAGGAGTGTTGCGCAGATCTGGGTGTCGAGCTGAGATGGTGGCCCCCAAATTCTCTGGCCATGACTCTTATTAGTAATTAGTGAGCAAGTATGTCTAAAGAATTAAGTAATATTGTTGTACTAGCAGCACAGAGTCCATTGATAAACAGTTGAAGTCTGGTATCATGAAGCTGAACCTGGTACGACGGTTGCCCAGAAAGTAATGAACCGCATTTCTTTTCTCAGCCGAAAGCAATGTTACGGATGCGTAACGTTACGTATGTGTTAGTTAAGGTCTCCTGAGTGAGCGCGCCAAGTTTCCGTCACTTCCGACAGATAGCGTAGCTGCAGGACAGTTTCAAAATGGCCTCTGTAGGCGATGTACGTTACAAGCAACGTGCCGTCATTGAATTTCCCACTACAGAGAAAGGAACTGTGGGTAATATTCACAAACGCTTGTGCAAAGTCTATGGAGCATCTGATGTCGACAGACATACAGTTAGTCGCTGGGCACGGAGGTGAAGCCATCAGAAGGCGGTTCGGCAGAGCTCCACGATTTGCAGCGGTCAGGGAGACCATCCACGGCTGTCACACCTGGCATGTTGCAGCGAGCTGATGTTGTCATTCGCCATTAAAGGATACCATTCGTGGAAGACATTTTGAGGACGATGAGGAGGTGATTCACACAGTAAAGCACTGGCTCCGCCACCACGACATGGATTGGAACCGACAGCGCTACACGCCCTTGGCCGGCCGCGGTGGTCTCGCGGTTCTAGGCGCGCAGTCCGGAGCCGTGCGACTGCTACGGTCGCAGGTTCGAATCCTGCCTCGGGCATGGATGTGTGTGATGTCCTTAGGTTAGTTAGGTTTAAGTAGTTCTAAGTTCTAGGGGACTTATGACCACAGCAGTTGAGTCCCATAGTCCTCAGAGCCATTTGAACCATTTACACGCCCTTGTTTCGTGCTGGAGGAAAGCCATAGAACGGGATGAAGATTACGTGGAAAAATAGGGTGTGTAGATAAAACACCATTCTTTCGTCTGTGTAATTCTCATTATGTTCAATAAAGAAATGTTGAAGAAAAAATGTGGTGCATTACTTTCTGCGCGACCCTCGTACATCTGAAAAACTTGTCGATTCAATGACAGATCGAGTTCAAGCCACTTCAAGCTCGAAGTGGACACACAAAATATTAATTTTGATGTAATATGTTCTGTACAACTCACTTTAAACCCAAAAAGTCAGTAAACCAATGAAATGAGGCCTCTTTGTTGTTGTTTTTATATGTATTGAGCAAAAATTGTATGTGGGGATATTATTTTGGACCAGAATGTACATATCCGATATGGCTAACAGATGGCTCGAAGCACTATGGGACTTAACATCTGAGGTCATCAGTCGCCTAGACTTAGAACTACTTAAATCTAACTAACTTAAGGACATCACACACATCCATGTCCGAGGCAGGATTCGAACTGCGACCGTAGCAGCAGCGCGGTCCCAGACTGAAGCGCCTAGAACCGCTCTTCCACAGCGGCCGGCTATGGCTAACATGTCCTGATACTTTAGCCCCATGTTTACCAACACAACAACAAAAAATTCGAGCGAATCTTACTAACACATCACGTGATATTAAAAAAATCCTGTTAGTTTTTGGACACACCGAGTACGTTGAGTGATCCCATAGAGCACCTAGAACGAAAATCACTCAGGTGTACTTGTTAGTGCTACAAAGCAGACAATCTGCCCTGCCAGCAGACACGCACAGTCTCTCCTGAGCTGGAGTAGAGAGATTTGTCGCCTATTAGCCGCTAATTGCCTTAATCGATGAGACAGCGGCTCTTCTGGCCATTAGCTACATAGCCAACGGGCCGCCTCGCAGCCAAGCGCCTGGCCAGCGGCTGCGGGTAGATGACCCCATCCCTCCCCACCCACCACAGCTGCTCAGCTTATCTTCTGACTTACCGCACCCATTACACGACCTAATGCGTTCCTTTCGCGGAACAATCCACCTGCCCATTAATTTGCACAGTCCGAGCTCGCCTCCGGTGTGGTTCTTAGCATTAATATCTGGCATTGTTATACCGTCAAGTCATTTGCACGCTCGGCCGGTCTTTGTCTGTATGCATGCAGACACTAATTCCGCCACTGTTGTTTACTGTCAGTATCGTTACTGTACTTCCATCTGTAATCTACACGTGCTCGCTGTACTGATGTCGTTCCTGAATTTATTTCGAAATAGCTCCTGTGACGCACAGGTGTCATTTCCGTTTACTCTGAACATAAAAATTTCATACATTGATAAAATGCAAAGAGAGCATGAACCACCAGTTCGATATTTATCACATTTTGTGGAGAGTTTCATCACCTAACGATTATTAAATGTTTAAACTTTCATTGCATTCATAACTACGTACATCGTCAACGTCATTCAGAGGCGTGATCCCCTGACAACTAATATATTCCTGTAATCTTACTGGTTTCGGAGAAAATAGCCTTCGAATGTTATCTTGCGGTAATTCTTGCCACTTGTGAACTGCCTACTGCGTTATTTTATGAAGATTGCTGGCTGGAGCATGGTATGAAAACTACTTTTTCTCATTGCATTCAAGACATGTTTTAAGGGTAAAAATTCAGAGGACCAGTTTGGCAAGTCAAGGATCACTACATTCCTCAAAACGAATTTAGTGTGGACTGCACTGTGAGGTCTTGCGCTATCCTGCTGACACGTGTCATTTGGTACCCCGTGTGACTTAGCGCCCTAGATCGCGTCCAACAGAAATCTGACGATAGCTAAGCGGTCCAATCACTTTAATGTGTGATTTAATGGAAATAGGAGAAGTTGAGAGTGTAAACTTCTTGGGATTACAACTTGATAATAAATTCAGTTGGGAGCAACATACTAACGAACTGCTAAAGCACCTAAACAAGTCCGTGTTTGCAATGCGAATGATGTCAGACATAGGAGATATAAATACAAAAAAAACTGGCATATTTTGCTTATTTTCGCTCCATTATGTCATATGGTACACATATTTCGGGGTAACTCCACAAACAGAGAAAATATTTTTAGAGTAAAGAAGCGTATAATAAGAGTAATGAGTAGTGTAAATCCAAGAACATCATGTCGAAACCTATTCAAAGAATTAGGCATATTAACCACAGCTACTCAGTGTATTTATTCCTTAATGAAGGTTGTTGTAAGTAATACATCTCTTTTTCCAACTAACTGCTTAGTACACAGTATCAATACTTGGATTAAGAAAAATATACATAAAGATTTAAAATCACTTACTTTTGCCCAGAAAGGAGTCCAGTATTCAGCAACGCATAGTTTCAATAAGTTACCAGCAACCATTAAGAGTTTAGCTTCAGACAAGGCACAATTTGAACATAATTTAAAAGAATTTTTGGTGGCCAACTCCTTCTATCCCATCCATGAGTTTCTCAACAAGTGCAGTACACCATTTTAACGAAAATTTATTATACTTTAATTTTTGACAATACGTGGTTGTAACAGCCAAGTAACTACCTACTGTGTGAATGATAGATGTACGGAAAGCAGATACAAGTCTTAAGTCTGTAAATAGTGCAAGTTTAATTTTAAATCTTGTACATAAACCGACTGTTCTTAACTGAGGATCACTGAAATGAATAATTTACTTTAATTTTTGACAATACTTGGTTGTAATAGCCAAGAAACTAGCAAATGTCTGAATTATGGATTTAATGAAAGCAGATGTAAGTATTAAACCTGTAAATATTAGAAGTTTAAATTTAATTCATGTACATAATTTTACTGTATATTGACTGAGGATCATTAAAATTAATGAAACTCAAGATTTTCTAATTACATTTTTGTAATGTGTTTATCTGAAATGTTCCACACCCAGGAGGATTCCCTATGGAATGAATAATTAATCTAATCTAATCTAATCTAAACCGCCTACGTCCGACGTCGACGTGCAATAACCACTCACAGACGGCAGGTGGCAGCACTAATAGTGGACGGTATTAATGTGGGTCGGAAATAGTGCAGTCGTCGTAGTGCGGAAACGAGGCGATTTATCTGACGTCCAAAAGGACATGATCATTGGCTTTCGGGCCAAGGGTGGGAACGTTTCCGAAACGGCTAAGTTTGTAATTTCTTTGCATGTCATCGTGGTTAAAGCATAACATGCATGGTAAAATGGAGCTATCCAAAACTGGCACTGAGGCAACTGTTGTGCAGCACGGGCTGGAGAAGATAGAGGTGAACGACGCCTGCGGAGGTGTGTACCGATCAATAGACGTGCAACTGTTGAGCATCTGACCACCCAGACGAACCAAGTAGCTACCAACAGCGTCTGCTCAGCGACCACTTACCGAATGTTTCCGCATATGGATCTCCGCAGCAGGCGCCTGTTTCATGCACCCATACTGACTGTTGCTCATCGGCGACGGAGGCTAGAATTACCACGCCAGTACCGCAAATGGACGTTCAGTGCGTCAGGACAGGTGTCCTTTTCAGATGAGTCACTTTTTATGCTCCATCGGACAACAAACGGCATGAAACGTCTGAAAGCAAACACTCTGCAATAATTCTCGGGTGGGTCCAGGCCGGGAAGGTTTTCGTAGCATTCTCTGGGTGATCTCGTCATTCTGCAAGGCACAAGGCACAATTGGGAAAAATGTACACTCCCAAATGTAGTGTGTTTTTCCTCACTACGATGGAATCTACCAGTAGGACAATACTACATGTCACACAGCCTTTACTGTACTCCCGTGGCCACCAAACTCCTTGTATTTAAACCCAATCTAGAATCTATAGGATACCTGCATGGGGCTACCAGTAGGACAATACTACATGTCACACAGCCTTTAGTGTACTCCCATGGCCACCAAACTCCTTGTAGTTAAACCCAATCTACAATCTATAGGACTACCTTCATGCGGCTACCAGTAGGACAATACTACATGTCACACAGCCTTTACTGTACTCCCGTGGCCACCAAACTCCTTGTATTTAAACCCAATCTAGAATCTATAGGACTACCTTCATGGGGCTACCAGTAGGACAATACTACATGTCACACAGCCTTTAGTGTACTCCCATGGCCACCAAACTCCTTGTAGTTAAACCCAATCTACAATCTGTAGGACTACCTTCATGCGGCTACCAGTAGGACAATACTACATGTCACACAGCCTTTACTGTACTCCCGTGGCCACCAAACTCCTTGTATTTAAACCCAATCTAGAATCTATAGGACTACCTTCATGGGGCTACCAGTAGGACAATACTACATGTCACACAGCCTTTACTGTACTCCCGTGGCCACCAAACTCCTTGTATTTAAACCCAATCTCGAATCTATAGGACTACCTTCATGGGGCTACCAGTAGGACAATACTACATGTCACACAGCCTTTACTGTACTCCCGTGGCCACCAAACTCCTTGTATTTAAACCCAATCTAGAATCTATGGGACTACCTTCATGGGGCTGTTCGTGCTATGTAACCTCAACCGAGAAACCTGGCGCAGATGGCCATGGAACTGGAGTTTGCATGACTCCACATTCCAGTCGGTAACTTCCAGAATCTCACTGTCTTCCCGCACGTCTCTTGCTGCAGAACATAGCTATTCAGGCTTTTGACAAGCGGTCACATTAATATGATTGGACAGTGTATGATATCGTGGGAACATGTATCTGAATCGGTTATGTGAAATTAATAATATGTGATTCGCCAGTTTATGGCACGGCTGAATGGGAAACATTCTCCGATACTTTAGTTACGTAAATAAGGGATTATTTTGTTATAATTGGGTTTTCCGAACTTGTTTATTTAGTATAATGTTCTAATTAAGTATTAATAATGTTGTGTCTAGACAAGACAGCCTAGACACAATGAGAGGAAGCCGAAAGGCACGCGCTAAGCTAAAGCTGGATGGCGTGAGGTCTGAAACAGGATACGTAATGAATGCTATAAAGAAAAGTACGTAGCTGCTGGAATACTTAACTTTAATCCATCCTTGTGGTACATCTGGAGATTGTGGCGATACAAGTGAGACTCCATAGATACATGCAATGTTACTAATGGCGCCTTGCTAGGTCGTAGCCATTGACTCAGCTGAAGGCTATTCTAACTATTGGCTCGGCTAATGAGCAATGCTTCGTCCATGTAGTCGCTAGCAAAGTCGTCCGTACAACTGGGGCGAGTGCTATCCCATATCTCGAGACCTGCCTTGTGGTGGCGCTCGGTCTGCGATCACACAGTGGCGACACGCGGGTCCGACATGTACTAATGGACCGCGGCCGATTTAAAGCTACCACCTAGCAAGTGTGGTGTCTGGCGGTGACACCACATTCCTCCCCCGCAAATCGGCGAACGGTCGTGTTATAAGGCTTCCGCCCGCCGTGGGGAGGACCCCATGTTGACGTATGCGATGAGGTGGGGAGCCTAACAACAGGCTAGGCTGTGCCACCTGCACCCGGCCATTCGGTCCGAGGGGATCTAGGAAACGCCTGAAAACCTAGTCCAGGGTGCACATCAACATGCGGTGTATGCGCCCGTAAAGAGACAGGAGGGGCCGAAGGGTCGACCTCCATTGCGTCGGGGCATCCGACGCGCGATGACGTCATGTGGTCCGGAGCGGGCAAGAGTTCCATGTCGGAGGACAGCTGGTCACGGGAAGCGATCGGCGGCGCGTGACCCAGGGAGGCGCTTGGCGGCTGCAGCGAGGCGTCCACTGCGGGCGGCGCCGGCTGGAGAACAGGTGGCGGCGGCGGAGGCGGCAGTGGCGCGTCGCCATGGGGCAAAATGGAAGGCATCGTCGGTAACATCTGGGGATGAGGCGAGCCAGTAGATGGGTCCCCAGGGCGCTGACCGGACGGCACCGTTGCTGAAAGCAGACGGGGAGCGGCAGAACCCGTGCGACGACAGAGGCGCAGCTGATTGAGATGCCGAGACACCTCACCAGAGGCCCCAAAACCAAATACATCGCGCGGCCGAGGCAGCGAAGAATGCGCCCTGCGAGCCAACGCCGTGAACCGCGAAAGTTGCGATAGAATACAACGTCGCCTGGAGCAAAAGCAGGAGTCTGCCGCTGCACAGGAACCTGATGCGGCGGATGCAGCAAAGACATCAAGGTTCTACGAGGACGACCGTGGAGCAACTCAGCCGGCGAGCGACCATCTCGGGGCTGAGAGCGATACGAAGACAAAAAGAGCAACAACGCGTCCTCCCGAGAATGCGACTCTTTCAACTTCAACATCTGTGACTTGAAAGTCCGGACCAATCGTTCAGCGGCACCGTTTGACTGAGGCGAAAATGGCGCGGATGTCAGATGTTGAATACCATTGGCCTGGCAGAATGACTGAAATTCTGCGGACATGAATTGTGGGCCATTGTCGGAAACAATAGTCTGCAGAAGACCTTCAATGCAAAAGATAGGAGACAACGCTTGGATGGTGGGAGATGACGTCGTGGAAGACATCTGGACAACAAAAGGGAAATTACTGAAGGCATCTACCAGAACCAACCATCGAGCATTCCAGAATGGACCAGCAAAATCGATGTGCAAGCGTTGCCAAGGGAGAGTGGCTTTTGGCCATGCAAAGACTTTCCGAGGTGGCGCGGATTGTTGTTCGGCACACGCCATGCAAGAAGAGCACATTTTCGTAATCGCAGCATCGATTCCGATCCAAGTACAGTGCTGACGAGCAAGTTGTTTCGTTCGCACTATACCCCAATGTCCTTGGTGAAGAAGCCGTAAAACAGAGGACTGTAACGAACGTGGGACCACGACTCTGGACTGATCATTATCAGAACGCAACAACAAAACACCACATTGAACAAAAAGTCCTCCTTGTGAGCAAAAAATCAGCGAACCAACGGATCCTCGATCCGTAACTTTGACAAGGGCCATTGCGTAGCAACAAAACACAAAACGGTAGCAAGGACCGGGTCAGCAGCTGTGACTGTAGCTACACGACGAAAATCAATCGGAAACGATTCGACCACGTCATCGGTTTCCGCATCAATGAACATGCAAGCAAGTTCGGAAGAATCGAATGCTCTATCCTCAGCAACAGGCAAACGGGACAACGCATCGGCGCTTCCGTGCTTAGCAGTGGACCGATACAAGATATCGTAGCGGTACTGCGAGAGGAAAATAGATCAGCGAATGAATTTCTGCGCTGTACGTGGAGGTACAGGCTTGTTCGGATGAAAAGCGATGCAAAGGTTTGTGGTCTGTGATGACGGTAAAGTGACGACCATACAAGAAATCATGGAACTTAGTAACACCAAAGACGAGAGCCAAAGCTTCTTTCTCTATCTGCGAGTAATTTCGTTGCGCAGACGAGAGCAATTTGGACGCAAAGGCAATAGGGCGATCATGTGACCCATCTCTGTGCGCAAGCACAGCACCGATCCCGAAATCCGATGCACCTACCATCAACAAAAGGGGTTTCTGGGGAGCGAATGGCGTAAGGCAAGTATTTGAAAGCAACGCCGATTTCAACTGGCGAAAGGCGCGTTCGCATTCCGTCGTCCAGACGACGGAACATCTGTACGGTGTAAGCGATGAAGCGGAGCTGAAAGAGAAGAGGCATTGCGCACATTCAATCACACCTTGTGATCCCAAATCGTGTAATGTTCTTGCGACCTCATCACGCAATGCGTGAGGAACATTGTGCGCTCGGAAAAATTTCGGTTGCGCGTTGACTTTCAGTTCCAAATGTGCTTCATAGTTCTGAGCGCAACCTAAGCCCGGTGCAAAAATGTCTGCAAATTCTTCACACAGACGAGAAACACTGGCGGAAGGCACAGTCTGGTTCACTGATAGGACCTGATTTACAATAGACATGTAAAACAATTGAAATAAATCGAAACCAAACAAGTTCACTGCAGTAGAAGAACGAAGAACGTAAAATGACACAAGTTTTGTTTGTCCCTTATATGTTGCAAGAAGAGTGCACTGTCCTAACACAGGGATATTCTGACCTGAATAACTATTTAACTGAACATTTGCGGCACGCAACGGAGGTGTGCCCAGTTGGTTGTACGTGTCGTGATTGAGCAATGAAACTGCAGCTCCGGTATCGAGCTGGAATGGTATGACCTTGCCATTAAAGTCCAAATCTACAAAAAGTTTATTGTCCCGCTGACGACAAGAGCGACTGTCTCGTGCAATTTGAACTGATACAGGTACAGCATCACTTGCTAATTGACGTGATTTCCGGCGACGTCGACGCACACTTTTTGTGGGATGAACACAGTAACTGTTAGAGAACGTGGCACTGGACGAAGTGGAATTAACTACATGAATGTCCATGGGTGAAGGTCCACGAGCCTGAGTGTCCTTGGTTCGATTCCGGCGCGAAGCAAAGGGCCTGGAGCGATTAAGAGTGTCTGATCTGAGCTTTTTCTGGCAAACACTTTGAACATGTCCTTTCTTATTACAGAAAAAGCAAATAGCTTGGCGTGACGGGCAATTTTCACGCGAATGTCTAGTAGCACACCGCGGGCATGATTTCACTGCATTTGTATGCTGGCGCGACACACCTGGTTTAGATCGTGGCGGCAGCTGCGTGGATGTGCGCGAGGGCAGTTTACCGGGCCGTGCAGCGCGCCCGGCGGACCGGCTAATGTTACACACGGCTGGCGAAGTTGCAAATGATTCCTGAGCAAAGTCAAGCGTGTCTTGTCTATCCAATATGTCTATCACTTGTTGAAGGGAGGGATTGACGAGTTTCAAAATCTGTTCCCGTATACGAACATCAGAAACGTTCTGTGCAATTGCGTCACATACCATTGTATCTGAATAAGGGAGTCCACATTCACACTCAAAAGCACAATCCCTTGTAAGGCCTTGCGATGTTGCAACCCACTCCCTATTAGTTTGACCGGCCGTACGTTTTGTACGAAAGAAAGTATACCTTTTTGCAACGACATTGACTGTTTCCATGAAATAGGCATCTAAAGCAGACAAAATTTCGTCGTAGGACAGAGTTGCTACGTCGCGTCGGGGAAATAATTTCACTATCACACAGTACGTTTGCACCCCTACACACGCCAATAAATGAGGCTGCCGCTCGTTACCTTGAATTCTGTAGGCGGCGAGATGAAATCCAAACTGGCGTGACCACTCCGTCCATGTTTCCACGTCTGCGTGAAAATTACGGAATGGGGGTGCAACTGCATGTTGTGGCTGCGGTAGCGATGAAGCGGCGGCGGCCGCATCGTTTTGCAGTGCGCGTTGACCCTGGACGAGCTGTCCAAGGGCATCCAATAACGCCTGCGTCTGCTGATTCTGCAAGCGATAAAATTCGGACAGTACATCTGGAGCCGGCCGGAAGTGGCCGTGCGGTTAAAGGCGCTGCAGTCTGGAACCGCAAGACCGCTACGGTCGCAGGTTCGAATCCTGCCTCGGGCATGGATGTTTGTGATGTCCTTAGGTTAGTTAGGTTTAATTAGTTCTGAGTTCTAGGGGACTTATGACCTCAGCAGTTGAGTCCCATAGTGCTCAGAGCCATTTGAACCATTTTTGAGTACATCTGGCGAAGCCATGACACAAGTAAATGTAAGCAATTAGAAAGAACAAGACCATTTCCGTTGACTCGTCGCCAAAAATGTTGTGTCTAGATAAGGCAGCCTAGACACAATGAGAGGAAGCCGAAAGGCACGCGCTAAGCTAAAGCTGGATGGCATGAGGTCTGAAACAGGATACGTAATGAATGCTATAAAGAAAAGTACGTAGCTGCTGGAATACTTAACTTTAATCCATTCTTGTGGTACATCTGGAGATTGTGGCGATACAAGTGAGACTCCATAGATACATGCAATGTTACTAATGGCGCCTTGCTAGGTCGTAGCCATTGACTCAGCTGAAGGCTATTCTAACTATTGGCTCGGCTAATGAGCAATGCTTCGTCCATGTAGTCGCTAGCAAAGTCGTCCGTACAACTGGGGCGAGTGCTATCCCGTATCTCGAGACCTGCCTTGTGGTGGCGCTCGGTCTGCGATCACACAGTGGCGACACGCGGGTCCGTCATGTACTAATGGACCGCGGCCGATTTAAAGCTACCACCTAGCAAGTGTGGTGTCTGGCGGTGACACCACAAATAATATGACTGCTGCAGGGTAAAGGATACAGGATGGTGAGGTTTCGTTCTGATAGCTGATTGACTATGAAGAATTCCAGCCAGCCAGAAGACAGAACATTCGCGTACATTTTTTGAGCTAAGTGCTTGCTTCCTGGAACCTAGAAATGATACTCAGGGCTCAAACATCGTGACCATCCGACATAGCCGAACCTAACCTAACCTAACCTTATTAACTCTTGAGCTCTGAAAAGGCGTTTTAATTTTTGACAGTCGTGGTCGCAAAAAGATCGGGGAGTGTCGTAAACAGTAAGCGGATGTACGGTATAGACGAATGTGAAAATTCCGGATTTTCTGTGTGAAACTGTGAGTTTCTGAATGTGTCGTCGATAGTTACGATGCCACAACGTAGGTGCACGCTCTCGTAAGTTGGCACTACGAGAGAAGACTAACTACGCCGACCACAGCGCCCTCTGGCCGACGCTGTGGGGCTCAGCGAGTGCCGTCTTGATTTTCGCCCATTTCGTCAAGAGCAGACGGCCTGGAAACATCGCTTCGACTACAGAATGGGATAGGTTGCTATTGAGACTTTTATTAGACATGGCCTACGACTTCACCTCTACGTGCTCACCCCAGCCAAAGTTATGCATGCATTTGTTATTTGCTTGTGTTTCTGACTTTAGTAAAAAGTGTTAAAGTTACACGCACTACCGAAGTGCTTCACCTCTCCTGCTCCTACTCGCTTCCGTCACTCTCGGCCTAGAAGCAGTTCACAGGAGCAGACCCACGCGCCGCCTATCCAGGCGGGATATAAAACTGAATACCTTAAATCCCGGTGGCGTACTGTACAAATCGTGACTGAGAACTGGTAGTTCGAAGTGAATAATTTATAGGATACCGAGCGAACGTTCGACTCACAGACAACCCGTGTTCAACTTTTCTAGTAACAGATTAAGGTGAACGTCATAAACTGGCTACTGAGAGTGACTGTGATTGCGTGTGACCATTATAATTTTAACTTCAAAGTATTTCGAATGTGGTAGTGAACGTGTATACAAGGAGTGATAATATATCGGATATCTTCCCTAATGGGAACCTGATCGCACCGCCGCACCTGGTCGTGAAGGATACACGGTTTACCATTCTTGCCAAATACTGGTGGGTTTTCAACCTCACTTCATGAGCTACCAAACTAGACTTCTTTGCCTTTCCATAAGGTCCTCAAAACAATGACTCCAGTAGTTGGAGTGGTATGGATCTCTAGAAACGGTGCTTCCTGTGACCTTTCGCCAGTTCGTCCACAGACACATCGGCGTCTGTCTTACATCTACATACATAAGAGAGACTCGCCGCTGAACATCACTGGCCAGTCAATGTCCCAACTGACTGTTGACTGTTCACCACGCAAGTCAGGTTCAGGATGTGGTACGGTGTCAGCGGTAAACGATGGATAACAACTCGAGATTTCAACCCAGCTTCCAGTAATTTTTTCCCGGTGGCTCGTGGTGACATCCTGAGTGCAACCTGCGTCCGGGTTTCAGTTGTTGTCATCGATCTATTCGTTAGCGCCAGTCGAACAGTGCTACTATCTTCTTGTGCTGTAATCCTTCTGGAGGTATCCGTGCCTACACGTCTTTATACACTGTTGACCTGAGTCTGCCTCGCCATCAATCCTTGTGTAGTAATTGCACCACACTGGTTGATTCAGCTGACCCTACAATGTCGTTTTATGCAGCCCCCAATGTGTTATCTGGCTGCGGCTGCCGAGCGAAGCTCGTTCAAGGTCACCCGCCTTATACGGCTGCAGCGGCTAAGTCAACACAGCCATGCATAAACACCCACCCACCTCCCCATGGGTCAGTACCCCTGCAACCCATAGATTGATAATAAGTAATAGAAAACAAATAATTATTAGATATAAAAGATAAGAAATGTAAATAAAATAGTAAGTACACTTTTAAAAAAAAATCTCACGAGATAAATACGGATGCTTCGCAACTATAAACTGATCAATAAATTAAAAATAAACTATAAACCCAAACACAATAGAAATAAGACATTCATAATCTAGAAGAGAGAGATTCCCAGAGAGCATCCCAGAGTGACCCAGAGAGCATCCCAGAGTGCCCCAGTGGGCTAAAACACTAAGAAGAATCGCTTCTCGGCTTTTGGCAAGATCAATGTGTAGATGTGTACGCTCAAACTATTACTCCCACAGAATAAATGAACAGAATCTTTTTGTAGGACATTTGATGTAGCTAAATTTTGTGCTGGAATACGTTAACGGTGCAGGACACGGTTTTCGAGATGTTCATGAAAAACGCACAAAAGTGACCTTCATACGCACCTCCGCCCCACACGTATCCCTCACCAGTCAGGAATTGTAGTATGTAGTTCGTGGCGACTCCTCCTACCACTGTACAAAAATTTCCGACTGCACGTACTATTTCCGATATTCGACGTTTTTTGGTCTTCTAAGTCTTCTATTGGTTGGTTGATTCGGGGGTGGGGACCAAACAGCGAGGTCATCGGTCCCATCGTGTTAGCGAAGGAAGGCAGCCGTGCCCTTTCACAGGGCCCATCCCGGCACTTACCTGAAGCGATTGAGGGAACTCACACGAGATCTGAAGCAGGTAGGCCCGGTGTGGGTCTAAACCGTCGTCCTCCCGAACGCGAGTCCTGTGTGCTAACCACTGCACCACCTCGCTCGGTGGTCTCTACTGATTCAGCTATTGCACCTTCAGTATAGTCAGGTATTTCGGTAACATTATTAATTCAAAAATTCCCGTGAGGGTTCTGAAGTGAAAACGACTTTTACAAACATTACGCTAAAACTAATCACCTTGATAATTCGACCCAAACTTAACCCTTGTCAACACAGTTGTTTCGTCAGGAGGCCTGACGAATACAACGACGTAATTGTTTATTTTATGCTGTTAAAATTCACAAAACTGTTACGGAACATCTATACTATGTCGGTTTTACAATCTGTAAGTGCTCGACTAAGCCGGTGGCGTAATAGGGCAAATCAGTGACGGTCAGATAATTTCGAATGTGGGAAATAATTCGTGTGGTCGCATATATTTGTACAATGGCAGGAGGGAGTGACATGAACAACATATTACAAACCTGATCGGTGGGAGTTGAGTGTAGAACTGGGGGTGCGTTTGAAGGTTTCTGGAATAAGTTGAAAACTACGGTCTCCAGCGGAAATGTATTCCGGTACAAAAGTTAACTATATTAAATTTCTTACAAAAAGGGACTGTTCGTATTTCATGTTTTCACTACTTTAACAAGTGCATTTTGATAGCAAGTATTTTAATTTTTACATGTAACATATTTTTCAGTGGTTCAAGATACAGATCAGCCACATTTTCTTCACCTAAGAGAACTTCAAGCGAGATAGGGTATAATTTTACCAAACAGGATAAGGAAAGGAAAATGCTGCATTTTCTCCTGGATCCTCATCAGACCTGAAGAGACGTCTAAAGCCCAAACATCCAACAGCATCTCTAGAACGGATTGGGCCAGGAAACCGGTAGAGACAGCAATCAACTGATGATTCTTTTGCAGACATTCGACGAGTTGTTCCTCACGAATCGTCGTCACCAGTTCTGCTTCCAATTCAGATGAAGCTCTTCTTCGAGAAAGTCAAAGTGAGTCTCAATCTGTATCTAGTTTGTGACTGTCATTTTGTTCCCGATCAGATGTTCTTTTATTTTCTGTTGTGATTTTCGTTTGTGCTAAACCATAAGTAAATTTGTCAGTATTATGAAGCTGATCACATTCATTAAAATAAAGGCATTAGACACGTATTTTAAAGATCATAAATAAGATTTGTCCAGATAATAATTTTTAAATTCGAAGAACGTTATCAAACAGTTCAACACACAGTTATTTGATAAAATTAAAAATTATTTCGGTGCTATGAGAGCAACGACGGATGAACATCCGTAAATAATGTTAGTTTCTATGCACTCACGGCGCATTTTGCAAATGAGAAGACTCGAAGTCGTATCTCCTTGAGTACTTCCAATTTGGAGGAAGACACACAGTAGAAAATCTTTCAAACTGGGGAGAGGCTGTTATCACCAAATACAATATCGAGTTTAAAATCGCTGCCAGAGTAACGGAAAATACTTCAAACGTGACATCAACTGCCATGATTTTGAAACTTCAAAAGATCTCACGTTTTGCACAGCCATTAAATTTCGTTGCGCAATACGCAGTGCAAAAATCAATTCAGAAAACTGTTGATGATGTCAAAAGAGAAGTTATATCAATCAAACGGATAGATTTGCCTTGATAGAATTTGCTGAAATACAAGAGAATTGATACATAACAATCACCAACTGTCTGCAACGCGTGCGAATTCTTCAGTTTGGGAGGAGTTCTGTTCAAATGGTTCAAATGGCTCTGAGCACTATGGGACTCAACTGCTGAGGTCATTAGTCCCCTAGAACTTAGAACTAGTTAAACCTAACTAACCTAAGGACATCACAAACATCCATGCCCGAGGCAGGATTCGAACCTGCGACCGTAGCGGTCTTGCGGTTCCAGACTGCAGCGCCTTTGACCGCACGGCCACTTCGGCCGGCGAGGAGTTCTGTGTTCTGCCCTTAGTCAGCACCAAGGAAGCCACGACTCAGGACTTGTGATTGTTGAACTAGACACATATCTGTCTGGGGCATATGCAAGTGCGAGTCTAGATCACTATCGTACTCAGTGCTTCACCAGTTGGTTCCAAAACGGTTACCTATTGCAGATAGGTCTGCACCCTACGAATGTTGCTTTCCAAATATACACCGACAAAAGAAACAGACTCATTTCGAGTTAAATTCATCGAATCCTGTTTATAAATCAAAACATTTATTAGTTCCTTCCTGTCAGACACGTACATTATCATGGTCATTGTAAAATAGAGCAGAAGATACTTTGAGGAAGTAGATAATTAATTTCAATTGGGTTGATATTTTTATACTATAATTTGTTTAGAATAAATTTATGAAAAATAAACACGAATGAGTTTTATTTTTATAATTCCCCAACTTGATCAAATATTCAGAGTGGTATTGCGATATTATTAACTTTTACCGAAGACAAAATGTACGACATTTCAGAAATTTTAAAACCAGAAGTGGCATAAGAAAAATTATTAATCCTCTCTCTATATTATTTCAAAAAATAAGTTAAAAATACAGGTCAGTTACCCAGAATTAAAAAGCCGAGGTGCCTTCCTTTCATTTATTTTAGTAAGTGAATGTTGAATCATGAAAAAGAGCTAGTTCACTTCAATGAGCAAATGGTTCTGATAAGATTCCTGAAAAGAACAGGTTTCTTTTTAACTAAAGAAAAGACCACTCCAGTTCCCACTACCAGTTTCGGCTTTTTTGTAAAGCCACTCTTAAGTGGGTCTGAAACTGCCTTATTTATGGTAAATGCAAAACATGAATGCGATTGATGATGAAAAAACAAAGCTTACACGTGTTTGTGTACAGACAGGCTACAAAACTTACAGTGGTGAAGTAATACCGCAAAGATATGTGAACTACTAGACGTGCACCCACATCTTCTGGACACCACCTCGTCACTGTTTTATAGCCTATTTGTAAATAAACATATGTAAGCTTTGTTTTTTCATTATCAATCACATACATACATATATCTACCAAATGTATGAAAGGCTTAACAAAATAGCCGAAACCGGCAGTAAACTCAATAAAGTTCTACAGAGCAGCTGGAGCGGAATTTTCTTTAATTAAGAGCAGATTTGCCCATCTCTAATTTGCAGCTGTATTGCCGCAGTTCATTCGAAAGGCAGTTAGTGTGGTCTAATGATTTTTCTATCAGGCTATACGACTTTTCCGCCGCGCAGTAATGCAGTGTAGCGTTATCCTCCACAGCGTCCCATTACCTTTCCACGCGCAACTGAACATTTTTTCAACTAAAATTTTTACGTGCGCGACTGAGTTGGGCAACGGACATTAAGCAGTAGCCTGTTTTGTCCTGTGGTCCGTAATTTGTGATGGACAGTTTCTCTGGTATAGTTTCTGGTTACTGAAGGACCTTTTGTTTCTCTTCTTCTCCTTCCAACTGTCCTGCATCAATGTCTATTTTCTAAATAACGTCTGGTTGCTGGTGACTATCTTCAGTCGTATTGCGTAACCACTAACTACTTTAATCATCCATGTACTTCAATAAATTCTTGACACCCATTTATTTTTCTGGCTTCATTGGATTAAACGCCACTGTTGATAACTTCAGGTTTTCGTATATTCCATTACTGTATTTCTGTTTCCAAAGTCGGAAATATGTATATATATATACCTTGGACCTTTGTAAATTAGTGAACCTAGTACTGAAGCATCTACTTTGTATTTCAGAAAAAAAGAAATACTTTTGAATTTCAAGCATAGCTTCTTGAAGCTGGCCTAAAATAAGCAGTCACTACAGTAAACAGAGTAAGAAATGCTGCGTGCATACGCATGTAGCAAGCACTGCCCATACCTCTAGCATTGAGGTAATGAAACAAAACCTTGGTAGAATATTCTCGCCGGCCGGGGTGGCCGAGCGGTTCTAGGCGCTACAGTCTGAAACCGCGCGACCGCTACGGTCGCAGGTTCGAGCCCTGCCTCGGGCATGGATGTGTGTGATTTCATTAGGTTAGTTAGGGTTAAGTAGTTCTAAGTTCTAGGGGACTGATGGCCTCAGAAGTTAAGTCCCATAGTGCTCAGAGCCATTTGAACAATTTTTTTAGAATGTTTTTTTAGAATATTCTCCATAACCCGCTGATTAATTTTAAAGCATTTCCCGCAAAAGGGCACACAGACCTTTCTTCCGCAAAATGTCTCAATTGCTGTACAATAGCCAATGAAACTCGTAAAATGTTCCATATTCAATACAGCTGACCATGCGTAACAGTCATGTCGCATAAACAACAAACACGTATGTGCCAGGCCTATCCTCTTACCTTGAAAAAAAAATAATAATCACGTAACTTTTCTTTTGTTTGTTAATTAGAGCTTTATGACTACCTCTCGACCGAGCGAGGTGGCGCAGTTGTTAGACACTGGACTCGCATTCGGGAGGAAGACGGTTCAATCCCGCGTCTGGCCATCCTGATTTAGGTTTTCCGTGATTTCCCTAAATCGCTCCAGGCAAATGCCGGGATGGTTCCTTTCAAAGGGCACGGCCGACTTCCTTCCCCGTCCTTCCCTAATCCGATGAGACCGATGACCTCGCTGTCTGGTCTCCTTCCTCAAACCAACCAACTACCTCTCGTACCTAGGGCCGTACATAACACTTCTCTTAGCTGCTTACTATGTACTTAACTGAGAGGCTATAGTTTGTGTGGGATTCGTACATTTGTTATTTCACTGTCAGACTGCTAACATTCAGATACACGAAAATCCCCTCCGTTACCATTCCTTTAGCAGTTTTTGACAGTGCTTGGTAACGTCAGTAATAACATCGTGAACTGTAGGTGCAATGCTACTGGAAACATATAGAGCCAAGAGCCAGTGACATTTTCAATTGCAAGGACAATGGTGATGAATGGCGAAATATTTTGAGATTTCACAACAAGTGACTTTGGGTGTACTTGGTGCTAGTAAGCACCCGTTACATCTTCTGGCTTTCTTTGAACTGGGGCTGAATTAATACGTCTCTCTATGCGGCGGTGAATCAGTATACGAGTTCGATTTCTTGCGAGGGTCGTAATTATTTTCTAGGGAAGGGGGCGGAGGGGGAAAGGGCAGGATATGCCCCCCCCCCCCCCACGTCCTGCCCTCCCGTTGCCTGTGAAGCCAGTTGTTGGTGAAACTGTTCCGACTCCTTACCTGGTCGTACAGACATACTTACAACCCACATGAAATAATCCGCACCGAAACATAGCCATCCTCGCGCCATGTGTCGTAACGAGGAAGGGATACACACAGCACTCTCATTTGTCTCAAGTGCAGACGGCCCGCTTTCTATTCGTGTAGAGCACTCGGATGGCATTACTTGCCGGCCTGTGTTACTCTGCTAAAGGCGACGAGGAAACGAATCGAGGGCGTGAGACATTTTGTGTCCGACAGTCTGCTGATAGCAGTTCATTTACAGATCCCATAAGAGGGAAAGTGTTGCGTAACTCTGCAAAGGTGATACTTTACAAGGTGTCCTACCTAATATATCATAAACCACTCGGGGTATTAACGCAAGGTTCCCGCACGTAACATTCCGAGTATTGTGGTTTGCTTAAAAGGAGGCTGTGAGCCTGCTCGCGGTCGATGTAGTTGTCTTCTCATTTTTTTATTTAACCTGAAGTAAGACCATCAAGCCGTCTCTTATATCGGACCAGGGTTTCACATATACAATAGCTTTTTTATATCACAGTTATCTAAGAAATAACACTTTTAACATGACAACTAGTAGTATAATGTTTTGTGTGTTTGAAGTGGCATTGTGACTAAATTATACTGACTCTCAACTATTAAGGTTAAAATTGGCAGTATTTGTACTATTGCAGTTGCTGCTGCTAATAGCAATAATAATAATAATAATAATAATAATAATATTAATTGCAGTAATAGTAACAATAATGATAGTGGCAGATAAAAGAAGAATTTATAGGTGTACAAAATAGATGTTTTTCATATAACAAGTTCTGGGGAAAGAAAATGCGAGGCTACTGGACCGGTTAAGAATACTGGAAAATGAGGAAGCTCTGGTTGAATAGAGAGACGTACAGGATATTGAGTGCGTACGGGGACAATGGTAATCCTCATTGTTGGTTTAGTAGCTATGTCAGTACCTGTCTTCTGGAGCTCCAGATGTTCCTCAGTTCACTAATATACTGCGGGTGGTTATTCCAGAGTTACTAAGACGGTATTCGAGAAAGTGGCTGAACGATGGAGTGGGACGGAAAACACTTTTTTCTGATGAGGCTGGGTGTTTCTGCCGTTTGCTCAGGTGAGAGCGTTGAGACAAAGGGAGATAAGAGGGACAATGTTCGTTGATAAGACAGTAGAGAAGACACAGGTTATGGAAATCTCCGCGTTTCTCTGCACACAGCCAGTGTAGTTGTTCATATGATAGCGAAATATGATCAAAGAATCGAACATCAGAGTTATAACGAACACAGGCATTCATAACCAGTTCCAGGTATCGTGAGCTTTCCTGAGAAAGGAGTTTCAGGATAACATCGCTGTAATCAGTAATTGGAAGTGTTCGTACAAGCTCCTTTTTTAGGCCAAGACGGAAAAGCGTTTTACATTTCAGTATGGCGTGAAGAGATGTTGCTGCGTTCTTGCACAATGCAGTTAGGTGCTCAGTGTTATTCAGAATTTCATCTATTATTACTCTCAGACTCATTGCTGAAGGAGAGAGATGATATTTGTCCCATTTACGGTTGAAGATGGTGGGGATTCCCGATATTTCGGGCTAATGGGCCTAGAAGACTAGTGCCGCTTCGGTTCTGGATGGGTGGAGCTTTAACACTGTATCCTGCGCCCATTTTGATGCTGCTTACAGGTCGGTATCAAGATTCTCGATAGCAATTAGCCTGGTGTTGCACTTAAATACAACTGGATGTCATCAGTGTACATGCAGTAGGACAGTTACGTACAGCGAAAAGACTAGAGGACCCTGGGGGTCGCCTGATACTAAATATAGCCGCCTCCGTTTTGATTCCATGCTGCCGGGCACGTCGTTTTGCTGACGGGACATCAGGTATGGTCAAAACCACTGCACTGCACTTGGCGAGAAATTTAGGCTGCTAAGTTTGGCCCTGAATATGAATAAATGTAATCAACAAACGTCCGTCTGCACTGTTGTCGATACATCACTGTGTGGCGACTGCGTCTCCTTAGAGTTGAGACGACTCGGCGGTGACGGTTGTCCCACTGGGTATGACGTGGAACGGCGTCCGTCGCTCACGACAACGCCACCCTCTAACAGAAAAACACAAACTCCTCGCGCGGTTTTCTTTTGTTGTGAGTCCGCGGCAGACTTTTCATCTTGCGCGAACTGGCTAACTGTAGTTCTTCTTTTTATTACGCCCGGTTAGACAATGTTTGTTGTTGTTGTTGTGGCCTTCAGTCCTGAGACTGGTTTGATGCAGCTCTCCATTCTACTCTATCCTGTGCAAGCTTCTTCATCTCCCAGTACCTACTGCAACCTACATCCTTCTGAATCTGCTTAGTGTATTCATCTCTTGGTCTCCCTCTATGATTTTTACCCTCCACGCTGCCCTCCAATGCTAAATTTGTGATCCCTTGATGCCTCACAACATGTCCTACCAACCGGACCCATCTTCTTGTCAAGTTGTGCCACAAACTCCTCTTCTCCCCAATTCTGTTCAGTACCTCCTCATTAGTTATGTGATCTACCCATCTAATCTTCAGCATTCTTCTGCAGCACCACATTTCGAAAGCTTCTTTTCTCTTCTTGTCCAAACGATTTATCGTCCATGTTTCACTTCCATACATGGCTACACTCCATACAAATACTTTCAGAAACGACTTCCTGTCACTTAAATCTATACTCGATGTTAACAAATTTCTCTTCTTCAGAAACGCTTTCCTTGCCATTGCCAGTCTACATTTTATATCCTCTCTACTTCGACCATCATCAGTTATTTTGCTCCCCAAATAGCAAAACTCCTTTACTACTTTAAGTGTCTCATTTCCTAATCTAATTCCCTCAGCATCACCAGACTTAATTCGACTACATTCCATTATCCTCGTTTTGCTTTTGTTCATGTTAATCTTATATCCTCCTTTCAAGACACTGTCCATTCCGTTCAACTGCCCTTCCAAGTCCTTTGCTGTCTCTGACAGAATAACAATGTCACCGGCGAACCTCAAAGTTTTTATTTCTTCTCCATGGATTTTAATACCTGCTCCGAATTTATCTTTTGTTTCCTTTACTGCTTGCTCAATATACAGATTGAATAACATCGGGGAGAGGTTACAACCCTGTCTCACTCCCTTCCCAACCGCTGCTTCCCTTTCATGTCCTCGTCTCTTACAACGGTCATCTGGTTTGTAAATAGCCTTTCGCTCCCTGTATTTTACCCCTGCCACATTTAGAATTTAGTTGTTGAATATTAATAATATAAAGCCTTGAATCTTCGATCCATCACCCAAGTCGTGGCCACATTACGGAATTGCGAGGATGTAATCTTGGGACAAATCGATGATTGTTCACTTTTCACTCCATAATATTCTGATACTCAATCAAATTTCTGTAATACCCATGATAATGTTTATCCAATTATGTAGGCGAAACGAAGAATTAAAGTTTGAATCCAATTTTATTGTTCCTTGTAATTAATTGTCCCTACACTGAGCACGCACACCAATTTCTCACTCAGGGAATTGCTTCCGTTTGCATTAGTAATCCTGTCGTTGACGACGACTTCTGACAACTCGGAGCAATTGTACGTTCTCCGTGTTGGCGTTTGTATGTTACCTACTCGAGACTAATAATTGTTTTTCTGTCGGCGATCTTTCTTTGTCAATGTCCTTGAACGTTCGTGCTTATTCAGTATCACGAAGGCTAAGTCCCATCACACATCTGACACGATTTAACTTCGTCGCGAATCTCCGTATCCCGTTATCTTGCTAACGGTAAAGATAACGTTGCTTTAGTATGGCTTGTGAATAATGCTTCAGTCTATATCGCAAAACTTTCAAACTTCCGATTAGCTTCAAATAATCTAGTAGCGCTTACATATATGCTACGATCGCAATAGTACTAGAGAGCGACTAGATAGCAACTGAAGCTATCATTTCCATTTTCGAGTTACATTGTAGTCACGTCGAACTTTGCCGGCCTTAGTGGCCGAGCGGTTCTAGGCGCCACAGTCTGGACCGCGCGACCGCTACGGTCGCAGTTTCGAATCCTGCCTCGGGCATGGATGTGTGTCATGTCCTTAGGTTAGTTAGGTTTAAGTAGTTCTAAGTTCTAGGGGACTGATGACCTCAGCAGTTAAGTCCCATAGTGCTCAGAGCCATTTGAGCCACATCGAACTTCCTTTTCGATGTGGCTACAACTCTCTTCTTATGGTAAATGTTATCTTTGGCCAATTTACCATCTGGGCTTCAACCTTCGTTATTAATTATTGTGCAATTCTTTCTTTGATGTGTTTGTTGCGTATCCTATCAAATTCTTTCATTCAGTCTCTATTTCATGATAAATATTATTATTCACATGACATTCCTGTTGATCAAATTATCACAAGTGTAAAATTTTCGTCAGTATCTGCCGTCACTGTGAGGATGAGTACTTTTCCTACTTCTTTTACAACAAAGGATTGTTTATTAGTGTTTCTGTAATTGGAGTGTTACAACTGGAAACAGCAACAACTAAACAATAAGACGGCGCTATGCTGTCGTGGAGATAGAACAGTGATCTGTATATTCCAACTATCTGAGTAACTCACTCTAGATAACAATATTATTTACTTACGACGATCTGTTTCAACCAGTCATCTTCAATATGCAAAATGTTAAAAGTTAAAGTTAGCAACGCACAATACACAATAAATGTATTGACCAAGAAAGTAAATAAAATAGCTCGTGGTCTAGTGTCTAGCGTTGCTGCCTCTGGATCACGGGATCCCAGGTTCGATTCCCGGCCGGGTTGGAGATTTTTTTCTGCCAGGGAACTGGGTGTTTGTGTTGTCCTCATCATTTCATCAACATCATCATTCGGGACAGTGGCTAGATTGGACTGCGAAAAAAAAGTGGACTGTGTAAAAATTGGGACTTTGTACGGGCGCTGACGACCGCGCAGTTGAGCGCCCCAAAAAACTAAACATCATCATCAGAAGCATAAAAAACTATAATTATCTTTTATATCTAGTTAGGAGGAGGAGGAGATTAGTGTTTAACGTCCCGTCGACAACGAGGTCATTAGAGACGGAGCGCAAGCTCGGGTAAGGGAAGGATGGGGAAGGAAATCGGCCGTGCCCTTTCAAAGGAACCATCCCGGCATTTGCCTGAAGTGATTTAGGGAAATCACGGAAAACCTAAATCAGGATGGCCGGAGACGGGATTGAACCGTCGTCCTCCCGAATGCGAGTCCAGTGTGCTAACCACTGCGCCACCTCGCTCGGTTATATATCTACTTAAATTCACATCTAAGCAAATTAACATATTTAATAATTATGATCTAAAAATTCTCTTCCTTTTGTTCTTATTTTACCCTCTGTTACAAAAGCTTAATGTCTTTTGCCAATAAAAGAGTTTTGATGTTTTTGCTGGTAAAACATTTCCAGAGATCAGCAGATGGATTTTTCTAGACATGGATCATTTAAATAATATGAGTGACTCACATTAGGCATGCATAGGTAGTTAATAATTCGGTTTTTTTTCTATGTTGCAGTGTTTGACACTACGCTAAACTAAGCACCCGCGCGGATTTCGTAGACTTGTCACGGACACTACTCTATAACTCGCGGTTACTTGTGAACGAGGATAGATATCAGCGTCACTACCATTTCAAAAAATTTTCTGTGCTTTTAGCTATATTTCACTCGTTATAGCGTATGGTCTACAGCGAATCTAACAGCAAGCAACCTGCTATCAAACTTTTTCACTACAAGATTTGAAAATCAGCTGCACGTGGTTGACAAATAACGTCATTTCACAATGACTGTTACGAATCATGGAAAGGCCAGTGTTTCATTAAGAAGCTTCGATTCTGCACTACCACATACACAAAAATAAAAAATTTTAACCGCATGGTTTTTCCAAAATCTCTTGAGAAAAGTATGTTGTTGTGGTCTTCAGTCCAGAGACTGGTTTGATGCAGCTCTCCATGCTACTCTATCCTGTGCAAGCTTCTTCATATCCGAGTACCTACTGAAACCCACATCCTACTGAATCTGCTTAGTGTATTCATCTCTTGGTCTTCCTCTACGATTTTTACCCTCCACGCTGCCCTCAAATACTAGATTGGTGATCCCTTGATGCCTCAGAAATGCTACGGAGCTAAAAAAAGGAAAAAAACCACGCGAAAGGAAAAGTAGGCGCTTTCTTTTCTCACGCTGAAAGCAAAGCTTTTAAGGAAATAGTAAGTTTATAAAACGACGTGGCGTACTCTTATACACGACCAAGAGTTTTTACCTATTTTTAGACCTCCCGGCCAGGCGAGCAGTATGAACGCAGCATAGCGTCTATTGCTAGCTCGCTAGCCGGTGACGTTATCGCCCGCATCTCGTGGTCGTGCGGTAGCGTTCTCGCTTCCCACGCCCGGGTTCCCGGGTTCGATTCCCGGCGGGGTCAGGGATTTTCTCTGCCTCGTGCTGGCTGGGTGTTGTGTGCTGTCCTTAGGTTAGTTAGGTTTAAGTAGTTCTAAGTTCTAGGGGACTTATGACCACAGCAGTTGAGTCCCATAGTGCTCAGAGCCATTTGAACCATTTGGTGACGTTATCGGTCACGATCGTTACAATCACGTTCTCCATTCAGAAATTAATGTAAGTTGCTCTGCAGCAGTAATATAACATCTCTGGTTCTCAAGAAACACGCCAAATAACAGCGAAAATATTATAAAATATTTAATCCGAATTTTTACTGGTCAAAACATGAAACCAATTGTGCTCCTATTCTTTCTAAAATTTTATAAGAACCTACAGTCATATTCTTGGAAAAGAAATTGTGATATTGATCCTAAAGTAGCCAGGCAATTTCATTTTGAGAGTCGAATACGAAATTTTTAGAAATCTTAACGGATCGTGACATTTTGATGTGTGCATCCAATTTTTCGTCAGACGGAGGCGGTGCAAGAGGGCTTCTAACACGACAGGATTTGGAAGCTCGTGAAGGCAATGATCAAACACACGGAGGCTGAGAAGATTATATAGTTGTTTCTCCAATATAAAGATTCTTTTTACTCGTAAAAAAAATTGCCTTTACTTTCTGACTTGCCTTAGTATATACCAGCACCACCGTAACGGCAGCTAGCTTTGCTTCCCGTCCACAAGTAAGGACTTCCAGTTTGCTCGTAATCAACAGATGGCTACAGCGGTGGTAGACTGCACTTAGCAAAGGGCATCCATCATGTGTCGCGCACGCCAGGTGGCCTACCCCAAGCTGGGAGACGGGTGATCGCATCGAACCAGCTTGCCGGCACCTACAGCCCAGCTGTTCCTAGGGTGGCACCGTCCATACAGCCGGCCCGGAATGCGCTTTCGCTGGCCACACAAACAGCGAAAGCGCCCCGACCACTGTGTCTGCGTCATCAAGACGCATAAGTCTCGCCTAGCTGGTAAATATTCGGCTGCCGGGCTTTCTCCGGGACGGGCCAGCCGACACTGCCAAATCTTGCCGCTCGCGAGTGTCGTAATCGCAGCTCCACTTGCCGTCTGTTGTTTCTACCTCTGCACTCACGCATGCAGACACACATTATAAGCTATCCGATCAAGAGTTCGCCAACACCTATTAGTGGCCATTAATATTGGGTGTGTCCTCCCTCCGCCTTTATGACGGCTTGAACTTTGCTGGGGACACTTTCAGTGAGGTGACAGAGTGTCTGCGGAGGAATGGTAGCCTGTCGTTGCGGAAGAGCAGAAACCAGAGAAGGTAGTGATGCTGGGCGCTGGGACATGGAGAACAGTCGACGTTCTAACTCACTCCGAAGGTATTCCTTTGGTTTCAGGCCTGGTCTCTGGGCAAGCCACTCCATTTCAATAATGTGAATGTCCACAAACCATTGCTTAACAGATGCTACTTTATGATAGAAGACATTGCCATACTGAAACAAGTATCGCCGAAAGGTTCCTCTACTGTGCACAGTGTACAATACCATAAAATATTATCATTTCCTTCGGCACTTAGCGTTTTCTTAAGCAGTAGTAGGAGACCCTGCCTGCTCGGTACTTCACTGCAAATAAAACTAATATCTATCATTTTCAGGCACCTTGCAGAATGTAACTAATTCAATGCAGATACGAGATACACCAAAAACTTTACCACGTTGTCACCAACCAGTGTTAAGTTCCTATGGGACCAAACTGCTGAGGTCATCGGTCCCTAGGCTTACACACTACTTAATCTAACTTAAACTAACTTACGCCAAGGACAACACACACAACACCCACGGCCGAGGGAGAACTCGAACCTCCGACGGGGAAAGCCGCGCGAACCGTAAAACTCTCGGTGGCAATGGGAAACACACGAGCCTTCTAAGTATGTACCCCAAATCAGTGCCTCCAGATACGGGATAAACCTACCAATTTGTTCGCCAGCACCCCACTGCTGGGTTCTGGATATCTGTACGTTCAGTGCAATGTGTATCGCCATTACTCACTGATTGTCAGAGTGCTTCTAAGAAGGCTACGTTAATACTAGGATACCTGACTACCTCAACTCAATCTTATTGTATGTGGGATTTGTGAGAAGGCGAGAGGGACGACCCTGTTCCCAAAAATCCCTTTGCACGCGGTTTTGTATCGTCATGCAGCCCCAATGCCTTGAAAGATATGTTCATCCGATCTCATGCAAGTATACACCCATGTTCAGAAAGAAACAGAACACCTTGAACGTAGTGTTTTTGGGCAGTGCAACGGGTGTGTGCAGAATGGTTGACGGAGGCCGTAGAACATGACAAGATGGGCCTGGTCGCACCACCCAGTCCATCCCCCGAGTAGATCGACATCTTATCCGAACGGCAGTGTACGAAAGATCTGCACTTCCTCGGCTCTGGTTCAACAGTGGAACAGTCGATTACATCGTACACTATCAGGGGTGACAGTCCGTCGCCATTTATTACGGCATGGGTTACGTGCGCATTGCCACTTCTCCGCCTACTTTGTCGAATGTCCAGAAACAAGTGAGGTACGGAACGACGTCACTGCGGTCAGGAATGGCATCAGAGATTGTTTTCGGAGAAATCCAGGTTCTGTTTGTTTGTTTGTTTAAAAATGATGACCGCATTTTGGATCGGCACAGACAGGGGGAGCGACATCACATTAACTGCATTCGCACAAGACATACTGCGCCAGATCGAGGCCTTATAGTGTAGGGTGCTATTGCGTGCACCTACAAATAGCAGCTGGTACATGTCCAGGGCACTGTGGCCAATGTCACCTACGTGAATTATATACTGCGATCCGTAGCCATAACCCTTCTGCACAACACCCCAGACATCACTTTTCAGCAAGACAATGCATGGCCACATGTTGCTGCACCAATACCTGCCTTCTTGGTGTCACAGGGTGTCAGCCTTTAGCACTGACTTGTCGCCAATCGAAAATGTGTGGATTATGGTGAAACGGCGGGTGCAGCGCTGTAACCCAATGTCAGCCACCAAAAATGAGCTTTGGAACCAGGTAAATGCAGCATTGAAGGCTATATCACAGAAAGCCTTTGGAATCTTATACGCGCCGATACCATCACTCATGAAACAAATTATCATAGCCCACGGCGGGGCCTGTGCCTGCTATGCAGCAGAACACATATTGAACCAAGATGACAAATCCTACTCATTGCTACAAAATATACTAATGTACGCGTCCTGCGAATATGAACGTCCTATCTCTAGTCGTTCAAGGTGCTTTTTCTGAAAATGAGAGTAAATGCAATGACCTGCAGCACTTGTGAACTACAAGGACTACAGAAATATTTCTGACATGGCAGTTAAAAAATATGTTTTTGGGTCAAAAGGGATTTTGTTTCTAGAGCTAGCCTCCCTAGTCTCCTCTCAAGACAATTTGTCTAACATTTTTCCTTATTGTAGAGCCATATCTAATAAGCGGTTTTGGAATATCTTCAAGATACTTACAGCTATTGTAGCTTGTTGGTTCGGCAAAAATGATTACCAGCAACTAATTTCTTTCGATTACTGAGTACGTAGAAGCCAAAACGTAGAAGGTTTTGTAAATAATGCAGATCAAAAAAGTAAAACAACGGTAATGCAAAGCAGTCGAATGAGAGGATTCTGCGGAAAGTAGATTAGAAATAAAACATAACAGTAGTACATGAGTTTTGTCGTCTGGATACCAAAATAACTGGCGATTGCCATGGTACAAATTCACTTAAAATACAGACCAGCTGTAGCAAGAAAAGCATGTGCGAAAAAAAGACATTTGTTAATATCAAATATAAGTTGAAGTGCTAAGACATCTTTACTGGAGGCGCTTGTCTTGAGTGTAGCCATCTACGGAAATGTGGAGGATGAGCACCAGACAAGAATAGCACAGAAGCTTTAGAAATACTGTTCTACACAAGAATGGAGAAGGTTAGATTGTTAGCAGCAACTGAAATCACTTGGGAAAAAAAAGAAAGTTGACTAAAAGAAGCGCTCTGGTAATGGGGACCAATCCTGGGATAACTAGGAATTTTTGGTTTCATCGTGGAAGGAGACGTGTAGGGGATGGGGGTGGAAGAAAGAGGAGTAAAAATAATACAGGGAGACCAAGGTATGATTGCAGTAAGCATATTCATAGAGATGTTGACTGCAGAGATATTTATGCAGAATAGACGAAGCTTGTACGGAACAAACAACTGCAACAAACCGGTCTTTGGACTAAAGACAAAAGGCAGATGTTGCAACATACTGTACAGCATTTCCCCCAGTTTTGCCGTTGGCAAAGAATGTTTACAGGGAAGTGCATTGTCCTGTTGAAAGATGATCTAATATTTTATTTTTTCAAAGGAAAGTGCTTCCCATGTGTTCTCTACAGCTAGTCTAGGGGACCTGCATACCATTTGACAGGTATCGTTTTACTCTGTATACAATAATGAATGAGAAGAATCCCTTTTATGTCCTAAAGGACACCAGCCATAGCATTTTCAGCAGATGAAATCGATTTCGTGTTTCTTGGAGCAGCGTCACTGGGTTCCAACCACTGTATAGTCGTACACTGCCGTTTAATTTCTGGCGTGAAGCTTTGAATCCACATTTCATCTGCAGTTAACAATTAGTTGTACAAAATCAGTTAGTTTTCATAACGGTGAACGAGTTGCTGAGAAATTAATTTTCCCATTTGGTTTCTATTGAGAGAAGACGAAGTACATCCGTCCGGCCATAATTGTGGGTTCTTTGATTGCTGTGGAAGAATGCACATCAAACTAGAACATATAAAATATTATATCACTTTATTAGGTAAATGAATAAAAAAGTTACTCAACCTTGACACAGTTCTCTGCCACAGGATGCTTGATAATTTACAACTCTCAATGACTATGAAAACATCAATTGAAGCACAGATCAACAAACGGTTCTCTTGCAGTACAAAATGCAACATTTACGAAAATACGTTTCAAGAGAAACTTTAACTGCCACTGTCCTGCGCGATGATGTTGAATGCTGTAGCCGAGGTCTCGAACTGGGGCTGAGCTCTTAAGTGCTCGACACTATACTGACCACAACGTGAGGGCGTTGCTATGCTGAGAGGGAGACGCGGCCTTCTGGAGTGCCTCCAAGTGGTTGTTGAGGATTGCAGCGAGCCCTCAATGATGTCTGTGGTATCGATTCGCCTTGAAGACTCTTGACAATACCACAGTTTTGGTCAGCATTCAAGAAATGTGGTACCTGTTATTTGCAAATCCTTACAATAATTAAGTTGCACGTAAAAAGAACTATAGTCTTCCCTGTTGATACGCCGCTGGTGCCAGCTGTATTATACACTCTCACTGATGGCTGTTAAAACGGCAACACCAGGAAGGATTAGCAGATTAGAAAATTTTACTTATTGTGTGCCTACAACAAACTAGGAAGAATACATGATTAAATTGGTAAGTGGTTTGGAGGTATACAGAAAACGAACTTTTTTACACAAATCTGCAGTCTCTGGCAGCAACAACAGTTCTAACTCGCCTGGTCACAGAGTCGAAATAAGCTTCAAAAACAGATACAGCAACGTCTTTCCATGCTCCTTCTACTTTATGCTCTAGTTCATCTACCGTAGTGACTGGGGAGTGGTGATTTTCAGTAACTCATTTTTACGTGTTTTCAGTGGATGAAAAAACTGGAGAACAGCCCCTATATCAAGGTAGATCAGGACAACACGAGCAACATACGGTCTTGCGTTATCTTGTTGAAAGGTGACATCACAGAGATTCCAAAGAGAGGGATGTCCACAAGCCTTAACACCTCATAAATGTAACGTCTTCTCTCCAAATTACAGGCTATACAAGCGGGAGGTGAAGCTGTTGTGTACCCAAAGGCATCCCGTACAAAATTGCGAGATGCTGTACCCTTATGATGATGACGAATGCAATTTGGGAACGTTCATTCTCCTTGGAATCTCTACATAAACAAATGTCCCTTGTGACCGAGATTCGTCTAAAAATAATGGTGTGATGTTACGCCTGCTTACAGTGTTGTCGTTGGAAGCACCGCAGTCAGCAGAACGCGTCAGGAGAAGCCACGAGAATGGTTGCAGTGCGGACAGACCACACTTTACCAGATGTTGTCGTGCTGACCTTGTAGATACTTTTCTTGACACAAACATATCTATTTCCTGATTCGAAGTAAGTTACGTGACTGTACGATTCTGCGCGGCCGATTCAGTAATGTCTCTGTCCTTTCGGGCGCTAGTTGTATGGGGCCCTCTCTCTCTCTCTCTCTCTCTCTCTCTCTCTCTCTCTCTCTCTCTCTCTCTCCCCCTCTCTCCCTTTTGATTTGTTACGTTTGGAATCGTCGATGAAAGTATGATGCGTATATTTCGCACAGTAGTAGTAGTGTTGCTACGTAGGCAAATAATTCTGAGTATAGGTACTAGGTTTGGCTGTAACAATTTACTTATGTTGTCGACACACACGGCTAGCTCAAAAATACGGGTGGTTTGTTTAAAATTATAGTAGTTAATGCCCGATAAATATAAATTGTTGCAGAGAGAGACACGCTATAATCACCTGCGTAGCTGTGGTATTGTTCTCAATGTTGCGTAAATTCTTTTATAGACACTGACTGTTTATTACGATTTAAATAATATTTACGGCAGTGAAAACAAGATTTTTACCAGTCAGCGATTTACTCATAAGCGAGCCTCACCCTCGTATTATTATTTATTGTCTTTGTGTTCGTCGTATATGCACTCATGCTCGTAAATTAACGATAAATAAAATTATAAACAGCCGACCAGTTGCAATGGATAAAGAAATCTTTACCTAGGTTTCAACAAATTTAAATTTGTCTTCTTCAGAAGGTGGCAATTTTACATTAGTATGGACTGATGTATCATCGGCGTTTTTACAAATGTCTGCATAGATCCATTTGTCAAAATTAAAATATAGCCCTAAAAATAGGGTTTGTCTTCTGAAGAAGACAAATTCAAATTTGTTGAAACCTAGGTAAAGATTTCTTTATCCATTGCAACTGGTCGGCTGTTTATAATTTTATTACGTGGAACCGCTGCTGTTGTGCAGCTATGTTTAAAATACTGAAATTAAGGATAATTGCAGAATGTGATGCCACACAACGTGGCACTACACAAAATTGGCGCTAATAGCATAGGCACATAGGGAACACACACGACACAGATATGTAAGTATACGGCATTGGTGATAAGTTGAGACAACCGTCCCGAAACACATGTGCTACAAACGCCACTGTTTCCTGCGCATGTGACCCGATATCAATATGGGATATGATCATCATGTATACATACAAAGGCTGCACAACCGGTTGGCGTACTCTGGATTAGGTGGTCGAGCAGCTGCTGGGGTATAGCCTCCCGTTCTTGCACCAGTGCCTGTCGGAGCTCCTGAAGTGTCCTAGGGGTTAGAAGACGTGCAGCGATACGTCGACCGAGAGCATCCCAGACGTGCTTGATGGGATGTAGGTCTGGAGAACAGGCAGGCCACTCCATTCGCCTGATATCTTCTGTTTCAAGGTACTCCTCCACGATGGCAGCTTGGTGGGGCCGTGCATTATCATCCCCTGAAATGGGGGACATACTGGTGCAAAATGACGTCCCGATACACCTGGCCTATAACAGTTCCTCTGTCAAAGACATGCAGGGGTATAAGTGCACCAATCATAATCCTACCCCACACCATCAAACCACGATCTCCATACAGGTCCCTTTCAAGGACATTTCCTGGTTCCCGCCGGATGAAAACCCGGCGAAAATCACTGTTCAGACTATACCTGGACTCGACCGTGAACATAACCTGGGACCACTGTTCTAAAGACCATGTACTGTGTTCTTGACAGCAGGCTTTACGGGCTCTCCTGTGACCAGGGGTCAGTGGAATGCACCTTGCAGGTATCCGGGAGAATAAACCATGTCTGTTTTGTCATCTGTAGACTGTGTGTCTGTAGGCAACTGTTCCAGTGGCTGCAACAAGGTCCCGAGCAAGGCTACCTGCAGTACTCCGTGACCGTCTGCAGGTACTGATGATGAGATATCGATCTTCTTGTGGTGTTGTACACTGTGGACGTCCCGTACTGTAGCGCCTGGACACGTTTCCTGTCTGCTGGAATCGTTGCCATAATCATGAGATCACACTTTGTGGCACACGGAGGGCCCGTGCTACGACCTGCTGCGTTTGACCAGCCTCCAGTCGCCCTAGTATTCTACTCCTCATTACGTCATCAATGTGTGTTCTTTGAGCCATTTTCAACACACATTCACCATTAGCACGTCAGAAAACGTCTGTACACTTATTAGCTGCACCGTACTCTGACATGCACCAACACACCTCTACGTATGTGGACTGCTGCCAGCACCACCGTGCGACGACCGCAGGTCAAATGCACCGCATGGTAATACCCCGAGGTGATTTAAACCCGCAAACCGCCCACCAGAGCGTTGTTTCACCATGTATCAGCATTATCCTTAATTTATGAGCGTGAGTGTATTTAATGAAAACTTTCGTGCCGTAAATATTTTGTTTTCCTAGTACCAAAAATATTTGAAGTACTTTTTTCTATTAGCTTGTGGATGAAGCCCGAAAGCCGGCCGAGCGGTTCTAGGCGCTTCAGTCTGGAACCGCGCGACCGCTACGGTCGCAGGTTCGAATCCTGCCTCGGGCATGGATGTTTGTGATGTCCTTAGGTTAGTTAGGTTTAAGTAGTTCTGAGTTCTAGGGGACTGATGACCTCAGAAGTTAAGTCCCATAGTGCTCAGAGCCATTTGAACCATTTTTCAAGCACGAAAATCATGTGATTAATTATCTTTCATGTAATGGCTGCCAGAGCGCCATTACAACAAAAGAATGGGAAATAGGCAATGATAAAACTTGTATTCTAACGATAATTATTTCCGCTTCCACTTAATTATATGAAATGAGATTACCAGGACAAATATTTTTTATTCATATATTCTGGAAAAATTTACGTACAGTTAACAAAATCGTGCGTTCAGAAGCAACCTCGTACAAAAGCGTCTAGTAGTTTCGAGAGCTGACACCAGGGGGATCATTTTATTCATCCAAGTCTTTAACACACTATTATATAAGAAATTCCATGACATGATGTTTTCATAATCTTTGTTAACCTCAGTATTTGTTGCACAGAAATATTTTTATTATAAATATTTTTATGTTCAAACATGTAAAGGTGAAAAGATTTTCTTGTTCAAAAATACTATTCCATAATTGATAGCATCATTGATACATACACAAACAGGCATAGCTTTATTCGTTATTGTTCACTTGTGACTATCGTATCATTTTACTATGGTTTTTATTTGGAAATTTGTGGTAAGGTTCTATGAGACCAACTAACTGAGGCCATCGGTCGCTAGGCTTACACACTAATTAAACTAACTTACGCAAAGGACAACGCATACATCCATGCCCGTGAGAGGACTAGAACTTCCCATGCGGGGAGCCGTGCGAACCGTGACACTATGGTTTATAGATTGTTTTTCAGAAGACGGTACAGACAGCGTCTAATTCGAACAGAAATTTCGTGGAACGATAGGAACGATAAACTATAGTTTCGGTAGGCCCCGTTCCTGCTGCTGTCGAATAATAATATATGACACACTACGAACACACTACGTGGATAAACTTATGAGGAGTTTCACGTTTTCACATAAGGATATCCACTCGATTAACGTTGGTTTATGGCGTGTCGGATTTCGCTCTATCCTCACAGTAATCTAATCTGTGTGGACCCACATCGGTCCAGCGATGCTATGTTAGCCGAGTGGCCGACGTGAAGCGGCCGCTAACGAGCTCGGACACGCGTGGGAGTGCATCAAAGCACCGCAGTCCCCCCTACACGGCTCACTGCTGGTCAGCCGATTATCTCCAGCACGAGACGTCACCGCCCCCGCCTTCAGTGCAGCTCATTTGTTACTCTCACACCTGTCAGTACGGCCGCACGTGTAATGCTACTCACGATGAACAGAAACCGTTCGTTTGTTACGGTATTAGTTCGTCTCGTGGATTTCTTTCTTTGTGGTGATAAATGAAGGAGAAGAAATGTGCACTAAGCGAATAAAAGGAAATTGTACGAATGCGAAACCTCTGAGAGAAGGAGAGAGAGGATGAGAGAAATAAACAGAGAAAAGACAGAGAAAAAAAGAAAGAGAGTGAGAGAAGCCAGGCTAGGCTATAAACCAGATGGGCAAAAATGATGAAGAATAATTGGAAATAGAAAATTCACTCGGTAAAAATAACAGTTTATGAAAGAACAGTGGAAGTGAAAGAGTCACGACAGTAGGTTGACGCAGACAGAGGTTTCTTTAACAGCTGCTATTGTCACAGGAGATATCAAAATAATGTTTCTGAAACTGTACATTTAGAAGAATAGCAAATTTGCGAGGAATTGAAATCGGAAAAGGGAAGAGAGATGAAGATTTAACGTGCTGTCGACGACTAGACAATTAGAGACTGTGTTCAAACACATATTTGGCAAGAGTGAGACATGAAATTTTCTATTGTCTTACGAAGAGAACTTTCGTGGAAGATGCAATAGTTGACTTAGGAAAACCATGGAAATCCTATTTCTGGTTGGTCAAAGGGGCATGTCGTGCCTGCTCGTCCGATAGATGGGTCTAGTGAGTTAACAACAGTGCTATCTCTCGTGCTGTGGAAGTGGAAAATGGATCTCCAGGCAACTTGGTAGGAAGTCAATGACAACCTTAAAAATATGGTAGTCCAGAAGGACGTTCAATGAAGAGGTTCTAGAAAGCCTAGGCGAGGTTGACCTTCATCGGAATAAGAGACAGGATAGTGCGACACCTGCTAATGCGTTCAGCCAACTTGCCATTCGATGATACAGTTTATGGAAAAAATGTAAGAAAAAAGAGTAGAATTTATGAAACTGATTATGAACGATACTCAGTTTAGCAGCTGTGTAGACAAGAAAATATTAGTACACCACAGGAAGAGAACACGGACACAATAAGAAAAATCAAAATTGTGATCCCTTAAGACAAAATGCGGCTATACCAACTAGTGTTGAGAACAATGTAACCCCAATGTAATAGATGTGTAGACAAGAAAACTTTAGTACAACGTAGGAAGAGAATACGGACACAATAATGGAAGTCAAAATCGTGATCCCTTAAGGGAAAATGTGGTTATACCAACTGGCGTTGAAAGCAATGTACTTTCAAGAATGTCTGGTAAGCGATATGTACAGCCGTATGTAGCACCAGCACTTAAATCTGCGGATAGAGGAATATTATACATTTAGTGCAGGAAGAGGCCTGAAGATAAGGGAAGAGGGCATCGTGCTCGATTACTACGATGCCACTGGAAAGGCTCCAAAGCGACACGGTAGTTGAAGAGAGGGATCTGTCATTTGCTTGACGTCCAGGTCAGAGATGATAATGCACAACTGACGCACCACAAATATGAGAAAATTGCCATAGATAGACTATTGAGACCCAACAGGTTACACACTTTTATAGGTTTTAGGAGACGTTGAACAGACTAGATATTACTCTGGAACTATTTTAATGAAAACATTTTTCGGTACGTGTGTGGTTTTTAATGTGAAGGAAAGAGAGTGTTATGCAGGAATATAGAAATTCATTGACAAATAGTTCAATTGGAGGGAACAAGAACTTTACCCCGCAATGAAACATAATGATAAACCTAGGGCTGAATTTCGCTGAAGGAGGTGAGAGATAAGAGCTTTCGATATACTCGTGTGGGAAGATACTCTTATTGTTATATTTTGTAATATCAAGTGGCTGGTCTTAGGTCGTTAAAGACTTTTGGCGTTGTAGTAAGTGGTAATGGTGAGAGTTATTGCTGTTATTCAATGTGGTGCAATCCGGCTGGGTTGCAACAGCGCACGCAAGAGACGCTGCCTAGTATCTCATTCGAGCACTGTGGATGCCACAAGTTTCTAGGAGTCAATATTCGAAACTTTATGAAACTAAAAATAATTTTGACTGCTTTGACACGACGCGAGTGGGATTTTAAACGCCAATTGTCATTCATTCTCGTCTGTGTACGTTAAAATCTTCTCCAGAGAAGATGAGTCTCCGCCCATTTGAAGATTTCGTGACCAGTGTGACGTGAGATTCCCTGCAGACGGAATCAGCAGGGTGTCTGTGTTCTTGCGAGTCTGCCTACTATCGCCGCGGAAGCAGGTCGGCGGCAGCTGCGCGCTTTCTGGCGCCAACTTTATGTAAATGGCGAGTGTTTCTGGTGTAGTCTCTCTCTCACTGGCAAGTGCTGGTTTATTTATTCGTGTATCACACCAACCTGTCATTCTAGGTTCATTACCCGAAATATTGGGAATCCCTACCATCTTTAACACTAAATGGGACAAATGTCAAATGCTCTCCTTCAGCAAAGAGTGTAGGAGTAATAATAGATGAAAGTCTAAATTGTACTCAGCACGTAACTGCAATGTCTGAGAATGCACCAGCATCTCTCCATGCCATACAAAAATATAGAAATCTCTTCTCTCTTGCGTGAAAAAGAAACTTATACAAACACTTAAACTTCCAATTGTTGATTACAGCGATGTTATCCTGCAAGGCCTCTCTCAGGAAAGGTCACTGGATATGGATGCCTGTGTTCGTTATATTCGATCACGTTTCACAATCGTATGCAGAGCTATCCTCGGTGGGTGCAGGCAAGCGACGAAATTTCCATCTCTGTCCTCTCTACTGTCTTACCAATGAACACTGTTCCTCATATCGCTCCTCGACCTTAACGCTCTTATCTGAACAAGATGACAGAAGCACCAGCCCCCATCAGAGAAAAATCCTTTCTATCCTATTCCACCGTTCAGTCACTTTCTCGAAACCCTTATCAGTAGCAGAAAACTGACTCTGGAATAACCTCTCGCTTTGTATTAAAGAACTGAACATCTCCAGCTTCAGAAAACAGTTAATGACATACCTACTAAAGCAGCAATAAAAATCACCGTTGTCCCTGCCCGCACTTGTTACTCTTGGCTCAAATGGCTCTGAGCACTATGGGACTTAACATCTATGGTCATCAGTCCCCTAGAACTTAGAACTACTGAAACCTAACCAACCTAAGGACATCACACAACACCCAGTCATCACGAGGCAGAGAAAATCCCTGACCCCGCCGGGAATCGAACCCGGGAACCCGGGCGCGGGAAGCGAGAACGCTACCGCACGACCACGCTTGTTACTCTTGCACATCCTTCTATCCACCCTTATTTTCCTCATTTCCCAGTGTGATGCAGTCTCCTCAAATTTCCTTTTCACCAAAACTCGCAGTGTCAGAAAACACTTGTTTTTTACACCTATAAATTCTTCATACATCTGCCACTAGCGTTATAGCTACTACTGTCTTTGTTATTCTCTTTATTCTTATTATTACTGTTATCACTATCAACTGCACCAGCTGTAGCAGTAAAAATATTGCCAATACTAACTTCATTAGTTTGTATTCAGTATAACTTAGTCACACTGCCACGTCAGACACTCAGATCATTTTAATACTAGTTGTTATATATCAAAACTGTTATATCTTAGGTAACTGTGTGTGAAAAAGGTATCGTATGTCTGAAAACCTGATCCGATGTAAGAGAGGGACTGATGGCCCTATCGAAATGAGGTTAAATAAATAAATAAAATAAACTTTACAGAGGTATTAGATGTGTCGTACAGTTAAATAAAAGAAAATGCTTATGAATATTCAGTATATCGTTGACCGCTCAAACTGCAATACCGTGAAGCATCAAAACAACAAAGTATACAACAAGGTTGGATGTGCAAATGATTAGCATTTCACCAAAACCGCAAAAGTAGGTAAGAGAAGTGTCATCTGCGTTCTGTATATCAGCAAAGAATAGGAACCTGATTCTGGTTGTCTGTGAGGAGATCAGGTATTTTTTATATATATATATATATATATATATATATATATATATATATATATATATATATACACAGGGTGTTTCAAAAATGACCGGTATATTTGAAACGGCAATACAAACTAAACGAGCAGCGATAGAAATACACCGTTTGTTGCAATATGCTTGGGACAACAGTACATTTTCAGGCAGACAAACTTTCGAAATTACAGTAGTTACAATTTTCAACAACAGATGGCGCTGCAAGTGATGTGAAAGATATAGAAGACAACGCAGTCTGTGGGTGCGCCATTCTGTATGTCGTCTTTCTGCTGTAAGCGTGTGCTGTTCACAACGTGCAAGTGTGCTGTAGACAACATTGTTTATTCATTCAAACAGAGGATTTTTCTGGTGTTGGAATTCCACCGCCTAGAACACAGTGTTGTTGCAACAAGACGAAGTTTTCAACGGAGGTTTAATGTAACCAAAGGACCGAAAAGCGATACAATAAAGGATCTGTTTGAAAAATTTCAACAGACTGGGAACGTGACGGATGAACGTGCTGGAAAGGTAGGGCGACCGCGTACGGCAACCACAGAGGGCAACGCGCAGCTAGTGCAGCAGGTGATCCAACAGCGGCCTCGGGTTTCCGTACGCCGTGTTGCAGCTGCGGTCCAAATGACGCCAACGTCCACGTATCGTCTCATGCGCCAGAGTTTACACCTCTATCCATACAAAATTCAAACGCGGCACCCCCTCAGCGCCGCTACCATTGCTGCACGAGAGACATTCGCTAACGATATAGTGCACAGGATTGATGACGGCGATATGCATGTGGGCAGCATTTGGTTTACTGACGAAGCTTATTTTTACCTGGACGGCATCGTCAATAAACAGAACTGGAGCATATGGGGAACCGAAAAGCCCCAAGTTGCAGTCCCATCGTCCCTGCATCCTCAAAAAGTACTGGTCTGGGCCGCCATTTCTTCCAAAGGAATCATTGGCCCATTTTTCTGATCCGAAACGATTACTGCATCACGCTATCTGGACATTCTTCGTGAATTTGTGGCGGTACAAACTGCCTTAGACGACACTGCGAACACCTCGTGGTTGATGCAAGATGGTGCCCGGCCACATCGCACGGCCGACGTCTTTAATTTCCTGAATGAATATTTCGATGATCGTGTGATTGCTTTGGGCTATCCGAAACATACAGGAGGCGGCGTGGATTGGCCTCCCTATTCGCCAGACATGAACCCCTGTGACTTCTTTCTGTGGGGACACTTGAAAGACCAGGTGTACCGCCAGAATCCAGAAACAATTGAACAGCTGAAGCAGTACATCTCATCTGCATGTGAAGCCATTCCGCCAGACACGTTGTCAAAGGTTTCGGGTAATTTCATTCAGAGACTACGCCATATTATTGCTACGCATGGTGGATATGTGGAAAATATCGTACTATAGAGTTTCCCAGACCGCAGCGCCATCTGAAAATTGTAACTACTGTAATTTCGAAAGTTTGTCTGCCTGAAAATGTACTGTTGTTCCAAGCACATTGCAACAAACGGTGTATTTCTATCGCTGCTCGTTTAGTTTTTATTGCCGTTTCAAATATACCGGTCATTTTTGAAACACCCTGTAATAGGTCACTTTCAAACGCCAATGAATTGAGGGCTAATTCTTAAACAAATGTTTATCTTTCTTCAGAGAAGACGTTGTGGGATATGTAGAATATTTTGCGCTAGCCGCATAAGAGTGGCGCTAATAGCGCCACTATGAGGATGCAAATCAGGTTTGCTTTAAATACTCGCTTTCATGACTGTCAGCATTAGTTACCTTTGAGATTGGGCGTGATGCGTTAATGTCAGTCAAGAACGCCTTTAAAGTAACACCCCACTGACAAGGGGAGGCCGCCAATTGTGAAATTCAGATTCGATTAATATTGCGCATAATAAAAGCTCATGGCCAGAGGTGTAATGTGGCAAAGCACCAAGATGCACTTCTCAGCCGTTGTCGAGAAAATCGACAGTTAAAAGAAACCGTTGCGGTGAAATACCCTCTACGATTAATAATTTTCTATAGCGTCGTGGTGCACCGGTAAGCGCTCGGGTTCGTAATCCGAAGGTCGCGGATCGAATCTCGCGCCATGCAACGTTTTTTTTTTAGTATTTGTTTTTTGTAATTCAAATATATATATATATATATATATATATATATATATATATATATATATATATAGTTCCCGGCAATCAGTTGCAACAATTATGCATATAATAAGTTGTTGAAAGTCGTTTGTCGTGGAAAAACTGGCGACTTCGAACATCATTATGTTTTCCGCAAACAAAGTTGTATTTCACAAATATTATTAATTGTCTTCATAATGTTAACCACGTATAGTTAACGGAAGACGTAGAAACGATATTCCGAAACGAATACGTATAGCGTAAGTCAAACGTTCGAAATAGAATAGAGACCCCACGAACACAAATTTGCTGTGGCAGGTATGAAATATAAACTACGTTACTCGCTCGTTACACTTGAAGGACAGATGTTGAATGGGCCGAAACGAGCCGCCGCATAACAGCGTAGTTGCGTGCCAACTTCGAAAGAAGGTAGATGCGGTCCCTAGCGCAACTTATAACATCGTCGAAAATCAGTGCGGACGGGAGAGCTTTGGTACACCTTGTTAAACAAACGGAAAAAATGGAGGCGGTACAATTGGAGAGTGATCCGCCTTCACCAACATGCATAAGCAATTCATTAACAGTATATATATATATATATATATATATATATATATATTACAAAAAAACTAATAATAAAAAAAATTGCACGGCGCGAGTTTCGATCCGGCGACCTTCGGATTACAAACCCGAGATCTTACCGCTGCGCCACGACGCTGTAGAAGGCTATTACTCGTAGAGAGTATTTCACCGCAACGGTTTCTTTTAACTGTCGATTTTCTCGACAACGGCTGAGAAGTGCATCTTGGTGCTTTGCCACATTACACCTCTTGCCATGAGCTTTTATTATTCGCAGTATGAATCGAATCTGAATTTCACAATTGGCGGCCTCCCCTTGTGAGTGTGAACGAGGACGTGTAATAGGGCTACGCGAACCTCGATGTTTCTTCTGTGATATCACCCAAAGACGTGGCAGGAATGTAGCCACCGTATATGATTGCTGACAGTGATGGTCACGAAAAGGTAGGTTGCAAGAAGACTTGGTTCCGAACGGCCAAGTGGCACTATCGAGGGGGAAGACCATCTTGTTTGCCTTATAACTCTGTCACATCGTACTGCATTTGAAGCAGCAATATGAGCAGCAGTTTCTACCACAGTGACACAACGAACTGTTACAAATCGGTTACTTCAAGGACAGCCCCGAACCAGGTACCCTGTAGTGTGCATTTCATTGACTCCAAACCATGGTCATTCGCCACTCCAGTCATGTGAAGCAAAAGCTCATTGGAGAGTGGAGGTATCTTGCGTTTTCTGATGAAAGCTGGTTCTGCCTCAATGCCAGTGAAGGCCGTGTGTTGGTTACAAGGAGGCCAGTTGAGGATCTGAGACCAACCTCTCAGCATGCAAATTGGTTCAAATGGCTCTGAGCACTATGGGACTTAACTTCTGAGGTCATAAGTCCCCTAGACTTTAGAACTACTTAAACCTAACTAACCTAAGGACATCGAACACATCCATGCCCAAGGCAGGATTCGAACCTTCGACCGTAGCGGTCGCACGGTTCCAGACTGTACACGCCTAGAACCGCTCGGCCACCCTGGTCGGCAGCATGCAAATATACTGTATCTCCACCTAGAGTGATGATCTGGGTTGCGACTTGGTAGGAGCACTCTCGTGGATATCCCACGCAGCCTGACTACAAATTTGACGTCAGTCTGGCGATTCAACCTGTTGAGCTACCATTCATGAATAGCACACCAGTGGGCGATTTCCAACAGGATAACGCTCTCCCACATACGGCTGTTGTAACCCAAAATGCTCTGCAGAGTGTCAACATGTTGCCTTGGCCTGCTCGATCAGTAGATCTGTCTCCAGTTGAGCACATATGGTTATGAAACTTCCTGGCAGATTAAAACTGTGTGCCGGACCGAGACTCGAACTCGGGACCTTTGCCTTTCGGGGGGCAAGTGCTCTACCATCTGAGCTACCCAAGCACGACTCACGTCCCGTCCTCACAGCCTTACTTCCGCCAGTACCTCGTCTCCCACTCTGGAAACATATGGTTATCACCGGACGACAACTCCAGCGTCATACACAATGTACGCTGTACTGACCGAGCAATTCCTACAGACATGGAACTCCATCCCACAAACTGACATTCGGCACCTGTACAACACAATACACTCACGTTTGCATGCTTGAATTCGCTGTTACACCGGTTATTAACATACCGGCTTTTCAGATTTGCAATAGCTTGTCTTGCAGTAACATTAACCTGTGATACTGCAATGTTAATCAGTTAAATACGTTTTACCTAGGAAAATGTATTCCTGAAATTTTTACTACTCTACATTAATTATTTTTTCCGTTGCTATTATTCCCATCAGTATATATATATATATATATATATATATATATATATATATATATATATATATATATATATATACTCTGGACAGGCCAGTCCATTTCAAGAATGTTACTGTCCACAAACTATAGTCTTGCAGATGCTACTTTATGACAGGGTGCTTTGTCACGCTGATACAGACAATATTCGTCTCTGAACTGTTCCTCTACTGTCCGCGGTACACGCTGGCGTAAAACGTGTTCATAACCTTCCGCATTACCGTTTTTTTTAAGCACAGTAAGGGGACCACACCACAACCACAAAAAACAGTCCAGTACCATAAAACCACCTACTCCGTACTTCACTGTTGGCACTAAACATGTTGACCGGTAACATTCTCCACTCGGACAAACTGCAATCCTTTCATCGGAGTGCCACAGGGTGCGGCGTGATTCATCACTCCAAAGCATTCCCTACCGCTCATCCACCGTCCAATGACGTCGCTCTTTTTGCGTGACCTCAATCGTCACTTTGCATTTACTTCAGAAATGTGTGGCTTCTGACTAGCTACTCGACCACTGTACTCCACTCCCCACTCTCTACATACAGTCACTGTGTTATCTGGACTGCTGGTAACACTTTGGTACGTACAAGAGATTCCTCCGGTATATTTCACGTAATTTTTTACATCCACCCTCGCAATGCCTGACGGTCTCTGTTCAGCCAATTCATGAGGTGTACCTCCTCTTTTTTTAGCTGTGGTTGTTCCTTCGCGTTTCCACTTCAAAATCACATCACCAACAGTTCAGCTGAGCAGTTTTAGAAGGGTTGGGACGTCCATGATGACACTGTTATTCTAGTAACAGCCAATGACTAGCCCGCGTTCGAAGCCACTAAGCCGTCCTGACCGAACCATCCTGTTGTTATTGTTTGTCTGCTGACAGCACTATACTCCCTGCCTCGTTTTGTACGCTCGCATCCGCCTCTCTTGACATCTAGTGGTCAATTCCGTATTACAGACGCTTCAAGAATGCATTTTTCAGGTTGGAAATGTGAAAATTTTTGCATCTAAGCTGAACTGTAGCATTGTTTATTTTGATGGTTAATTTTTTTATGTTTCACGTGAAATGTACACATCACAGCCTCAGAAATTTCTCATTCCTCCACTCTTTCTCTATTACCGTATTGTTCTTTCGTTTTCTTTTCTTGAAGAATGTAAACGAAACGGTGTGTTGCCAGGCAGCATACAATGCGACAAGTGAACGACGCTACGACAAAACGTCATTTGACAGTCGACAGGGCGGATGTGTGGGGCGCAGTTGTGAAGAAGTTCTCCAAGCTACAAGGCAGCGTCCATGTGGAAGTTTTTAATCTGATACAGAATATTAGTTCGGTGTTTGCAAACGTGCCTAACTGGATGCTTGTGTCTCTTCAAACCCACAATATCACGAGACTTCCGTATATGCACCATTTTGGTCTTAAGCTGACGTCTCGAACTTACGAGCACTACACTTCATGTTCCTCTCGTCAGTGGAACTGACAGGTGAGTGAATACAGTTTTAATTATTACCAAGTTCGTGTAGACGGTCTGTAGAGATACACACGGTGTATCAAAAAGTATCATCTGATTTAACAAAATCATAACTATTATGTTATTTGAGATATGTGCGTGAACAGCGTACTGTTGGGAAGAGCAAACTCTCGAGTTTTACATGGTTCCCGTTAGGTAGCTGCAGTGTGCGCTCACTTCAGTGCTTGTAAAAATGGTGTCGGGACAACAGAAAGCGTCTTGTGTTCTACGTTTCGCGCAGTGCGGGTCAGTAACAACTATTGAGCATGACATTTGTGAAACGTCCCCTTTGAACAATTATACAAGACTGTGCTTAAACTGACACACAATATTTTTAGCGCAACGCAATCTGACTTTCAGAAATCCCTACAAAAGAATGGCCCTGACTAACATTAACCTATGCATTTCACAAATCGCTTACCTCACAAAAATCTTGGTTACTCGAACTACTGCAATACAGCGAGCGCCATTACTGCCAGCTAAATAAAAGATTCAAACTACGGAAGGCACTAACTACTGATAGGCATAGTTAGCAAATGGAAGATTTTAATAGAGAACAAACAATGTATTTACCTTAATAGTCATAATATATATAGCAGTTCATGACAAATTACAAAACTCCGCCATCTCTCTCCCCATATCCACCACTGCTGGCGGCTCACCTCCAACTGCGCAACGCTACGCGCTGTTCACATCCAGCTGCCGCTGCCCAACACTACAATGGCGAGTATTACAACAATGCAAAGCAGCCACAGACTGCACACAGCACAGCCAGTTATTTTCATACAGAAGTGGCGTTACCAATAAAAAAACCTAAACAGCCTACTTACATTTGTACTAGATACGGTGTGGATCCTCCTACAGCACAGAGCATTAGACGATGGCATACACAACTCCGAGAGACAGGTTGTTTGCGTAAAGGTAAATCGCTGGGCTGTCCCCGAGTGTAGGACACAGACGTCGAACACATCCACCATAGCTTCACAAGGAGTCCGCAGAAATCCGTTCGCCGTGCAGCTCGACGGCTCAAATTGCCCCCCCCCCCCTCCCATGTCTGTCTGGCGTGTGTTGCATCGACGTTTACATATAAAACCATACAAAATTCAGTTACTGCCAGCTCTTCGTGAGGGTGACAAACAACAACGTATGGAGTTCTGTAATTTTATTCTTGGCAAGATGGAGGATTACAGTTTTCTTCCACGGTTAGTATTTAGTGACAAGGCAACATTCCATTTAAATGGAAAGCAGAACCGTCATCATTTGAGAATATGGGGTACGAAACAACAACATGAAGTTGTTCAACATGAGACTCTCCAAATGTAATGTGTTTTGTGCAGTTTCACGGGAAAACGGTGTTTGGTCCATTTTTCTTTGCCGAGAACCCTGTTACAGGAAGCACATATCTCGCTATGCTTGAGAATTTTCTTTTCCCACAGTTGGATACTGAATCGAACGATTCATTTACCAACAGGATTTGGCACTGCCACATTGACATCTGGAAGTGCGGGAATTTTTAAATCAAAGGATTACTGAATGATGCATCGGTTGCACTGGACCAAATGATTCAGCCTTGTGTTACTGGCCTCCAAAGTCACCGGACGTGACTGTATGTGATTATTTCTTGTAGGGGTTTATAAATGACTATGTCTATGTGCCTCTGTTACCAAAAACAATGAATGAATTGAGACATGGCATTACGGCAGCTGTGGAAGCTGTAACTCAAGGCATGATCGCTGCAGTGTGGGAACAATTTCAATACCGCGCAGACATAAGCCGTGCATCTCAAGGAGAGCATATTAAACACCTATCAAAAGGTATGGGAAAACACTTTTTGTGTTTCCCGTCCATCAAAAAACAATATTCATTGTATATGTTTATTATTTTCAGAAATATTCGCGCCAGATCGGATGAATCTTTTTGATACACCCTGTATTATGAGATTGCTAAGTTGTTTGATAAACCATTTAAGGGGTTCTTAGCGTCGTCTTTAACGTTGGCATGTTCCCTTGCTGCATTAATAACTGCACCTTTCTAGCACTGATTTAATCTTCCGGAAACTCCTTTAAAACTTGAAAATAACATGTGTTCTCAGTATTCTCCGTATATCCATTATATTTCGCTACAGTATGAACTGTCAGTCAGTTTAGAAAAATAATACATTTTGTGTGTTTATGTGGTACATAAGTGACACAGCAAACTGAATTACTTTACCAATCAAATTATCCTGATTGGAAAGGAGTTTGCATGGAATAATGATTTTAGTTTTATGTATTATTTTAATGCGTTTCAGCACATTCGATTTGCTGTGAAGTCTGCTGCAGAGTTTAATGAGTACGTGATTTGCTCCTCTCTACTTCAGAGTAAAATTAAGAAGTGGATACTGAAAACCATTTTTATTCCTAGTGTGGCGCTGTTGTTGGAATCTACGTTTATTAATACTGACCTTTCGGGGAGTAAATTTAATTGACGTTACTGTTAGCATGCCCAGTTCTGTCGGCTTGCAACACATGTTTTACTTATCGCACGTGTTTTGGAGTGAACGCTTTGCGTCTACACGACGAAATGCCGCATGTCACTTACGAAATTTCGAAAATGAATCACCTATTCATCACTGAATTAATACATCTTAAATGAATTAACTGTCTGACATTTTCACTGCCAAAATGTGCAGCCATAGAGGAAAATTTGATGTAGGTGACCAACTAAGATGTCTAACGAGTGGCATCCAATTTATAATTTGTATTAATACTCAAAACTTTTATGAGCTATTTCTTCACACACGTAATAGTTGCACTCTAAGGCTTCCATAAAGTTAAACGAAATTAACTTGTTAAACTAACGTGTTTTTCAACAAAAATCATGCGTACTATTTTGAGTCTTAATTTCTAACTTGCTGTAAAAACGTAATTGTCAGGCTGTCTCTCCGTAGTAATACGGATTTGCCGTTCCGAAGGCCATATCACGTAAAGTTATCTAATTTCCAGATACACGCAGAGTAATTTTCCCGAATGTCTTTTCCTTTCTCAAAAATGAAGTACCAATGACAAGAACAGACAATAGTCTGCATTGTATTTCACTGATGCGGCGGAGATTATACAGCTATTGAAACTAATCGCCTAAAAATGAAAACGCATTTATAAATTACATTGTTCTGAGTGCAGGGTGAAATTTTCAGTTTATTATGATGAAAACGATCGCTGTTATCCATGACGTGATATTTTAATACCTGTAAACAGCCAGCATGCAGTCACACCCACATTTAAATGGTGTGTACCTATCCTGTTTACCGACTCGTTCCATATAATATAGAGAAAAAATCGTGCATTTGCTCTGCGAATCATGCAAGTACCTCTCCCTCGCCCTCTTCATTATTCATACTTATATTGCCGTTTTTCACATGTTGTGACGTTACTTTTTTTTATTATAAACTGATTCACATGTAAAACACGCTCATTGTATCTAGAATGAATTGTTCACTATGTAGGGGAGTGTGCGCTGATTTTAAACTTCTATGTAGATTAAAACTATGTACTGGACCAGGACTCGAACCTGGGACAATGTTATTTGCAGCACTTCTCCAATCGACATAGCTATCCAGGGGATGACACATGACCAGCCGTTACTGAACGGCCCGCGACACTTCAGACTCCTGGTTCGTATCACAATCGGCAGACAACTTTAATCTGACAGGAAGTTTATTTCTGCTGCTGGTCGGGGACTTCTTGACAACTGCTGGAATAGCTACGTATATTTGTAAAACTTGTTTTAATTTCAAAAAAGTCTTATTTCTTCATCTTTCTTTTCTTCTAACCTGTCGATGTAAAACATTTCCGAAACAGTTGTGGGCACTGACATACTGTTTTCGACAAGTGGTCCTTGACAGAAAAGTGAATATTTGACTGTACGATTATCGTTCATTGCTTAAGCTCTCGAGTTAATGACACGCGTATGGATTTGTTTTCCCTTAGTAGTCAGATAGTCTTTGGCAGCAACTAAAGATCCTGACATATTACTGTAGTTACATAATGCGTATGAAAGCTTCCACTGACACCTTCAGCAACTACATGTGTGAAATGTGTTAAATATGAAGGTCAAACAGCCTATTTCCTCATGTTCGTCCATATGATCATCGATTAATGGGACGGAACATTATCTGTGCCGGGAGTACTGGTTTTCATGTTAAGCATTTCTGCAGCACACTTGCAAAAAGATTCGCTGCAAAAAATATCGAGCATCATATTGTTATACTCTGTTTTTCAGGTTTCCAGAATGTCGGCAAAAGAAGTTCATACTTTAAATTGAGAAACACCTTGGCTGCTTCAACATTTCCATGTGTCCTGTTACAATTGTGATTATAAAACAAATTTCTCTGCCATTTGCGCGCAAACAGATGTCGAAAATCTTGTTAGAAGATCGTTATTCATTTTTGTATTTATTCCTTATATAACCTGCCTAGACTAGGGCCGTATGACCCTCTCTTGCATCTGACCAAGAATTGGTTATAGGAACATTTCTCACTAACAGATTATAGGGATGAAGACCTCAGCTGTTAACAATGGTAAAAGATAAGTCGGTTGTAGTGAGAAACTGTACAGTAATGTGTCAGTAAAATCTCATAAATAACATATTTCACGTATATCCATTCTCATTTTTTATTCAAAAAGTCTTCGTTTTCAAATATATCTAGACTAATGACGTATTGTTAAAATCGTAAATGCTATCCAAAATATTGTTCTTAAAAATACGTCAGTGGGTACTTAACATTGTTTACTTACAAACTGAGTGCACTTGATGTGCGTTAGCATTGACATACCACTGCTTGTTGCTGGGCGGGTTAACGATATAGTACTGTGAAACTTCATAAAAATACAAAAATAAAACACCCATATTGTATAAGTTCATAACACTGATATTTGCATGATATTATCATGAAGACGGAAATGCGTTACATTTACGGTGTGTGGGTTGCGCGAAATAAGGCGAAAGCTCTTACAGGCACTTATACTTGGCGAGAGACACTATTTTCCACGCATCTTTACGTGCTCCCTGTACGCTCCGAACTGAAAAGAGTGACGTAATGCGATCGGTTGCCATACTACAGACACTTTCCAACTTATCAATGCAAAACTTCTTTGAATTTTCAGTGTGGTTTCAATTCCGTGATCGATCGGACCTTACTTTCCTAATAGCCCTCGTATATCCTTTACAGAAAGCTCCATAATAACAAAAACTTCTAAAGTGTAACTTGTTTATTATCTGAAATAGACTGGTAGTCCGTTAAGATTTCTGGTCACTGGCGAACCATTTCAGTCGTTGGCCTTTGCAACAAGAATATCAGGAAATACGTTATTTATAATAAATAACACAGACTTTTGAGATACTACTTCTATGAAAAGAATAAGAAACACCAAAAAAACGTGGAAAAAAGTTCGGAAGGAAGTGGACGCGACCCTTCTACCTTTTTCCCCACAGCGCTCAGACGCTATCAACTGTGTGACAGTTTCAACGTTAGAAATAGCCCTCCATATATTATATATATATATATATATATATATATATATATATTGTCTAAAAACTTATCAACAAATGCCATTATTTGTTACTTAATATTCAAATTGTACCAATAAGACGCGCTTTTGTTAGATCATCATTGTGCCGTAGCATCGAAACTGTATACTTTCGTAGCACACAACTTATAACTCTCAAAACATTATTTACAGGAAGCTGTTACCTACCGAAAGGTAGCTAAACGAAGCTTTCTCGAAAGATTCTCAATTTGCTTATGCTCTGAAGCAGCATTATTCGTACAACATATTCTATGAGAAAGAAAACGCACGAAATACTATGTTTAAAGCTATATAATATGGCGGCTCCTATGGTCTCTTTATGGCCTAAGACGATGTCGCATCTCATTGCCTACGTTCCACTCCACGAAGCAAATATCTAACATACTGATCCCCATTTTGCGCTCCGCAGTGTAGTGGTAAGAGAAATTCGACGCTGTGACGTCACCAACTCCTCGCCCACTTGCGTTTTCATATCCCGCGAGAGGACGCCTTTACCATCATTCACATGGAGGTCTTCATGTGGCTTACCCTGTGCATCTGCACAATGATACGCAGGAAGAGGACCTAAATACTGGCCTACTACTCTTCTCAAAAATGCAACTATTCTCACTCTGTCAGTGTCGTGTATAGGTAAAGATTTAAGTGACAATGATATCTACTTGGGTGCTGTACAGGACACTCGCCGAATCCGAAGAAAACGTTATCACGTGGGGCAACATGTCTGGCTTTGATCTGCTGGATACCACCTACGACCGAGCTTACGGTTAGTGGCATACGTGATATCAAACACTGAAAATGCGCCTCTCATTCCCATTTCCACTGGCAACGATACTCAACGAAATAACTGCGAGGATTGGCGAGATTATCGTCATTAGCGTTTAAAAGGCCCCGCTAGCACGTGTCCAAAACATGTGTTGAACACCCATCTCCATTCAACAGTCTATGTCGGAGATTTGAGTAGTGTGATGAAAATGGTGGTTCTTTTGTTGACGGGTCTGAGGAGCATTCCACATTCCTTGTGTTTGACGCTAGAGATCGAGGTACGTTCCTATCAGCAGCTTGACAGCAGAAGCGTAATTCAGACCTCTGCTTTGCGTCCTCTGATAATAATGATCAGTCGGCAGCGTAAAGTTCTCTCAGAATTCCCACATTGCCAACATCGTCCAATCCTCATTGAAGTTGGAGTCAATATCGCAATAATACCATCTCTTCCGCAACCTATTTGGAATTTTAAAAAAAGCTGTCCGGGAGACGTTCTCCTTTAACTTATACAAATACTTGGAATGGATACCGCTGATAAGAAGGAACTACCAGAGATTTACTTAGGCAGTTATCAGTACAGCATAAAACGTGATTCCTAGAGGTCAACGGAAGAGACACGTCCCCGTTTGGACTGTCGAATGTTAGTTTCATGTTCGAAGGATCATTTTGAACGATAAATCTTAATGATTTGTAACGAGTCATTTTACATTCACATCGCAATTTAATTTGTATATATTGTTATGCGATGAATATTTCTGATGGCCTTTTCTTTAAAAAAAATAGACGGACGAGAGTTATCAATTCCAACCACCACAGTTTACGCGTTATAATAACAGAAATTCTTCTACGGAGTAGAAGGAATTCTCGAGAAGAAACGTTTTCAGTTTGTTTTCAAATTTTACTTTATTGTTGCCATGCATTTTATATCAGTGACTAAGGGATCAAACATTTTTTGTTGCTGCGATTTCCACCCCTTTTTAGGTTAAAGAAAATCCTTATGTGGAGTAATGAATGCTATTTTTCCTTCTGGTGTTGTAATTATGTACATCATAGTCCCTTTTGAACTGTAGTGGGTTATTTACAACAAACTTCATGAGGGAATAAATATACTGTGAAGCAGCAGTCAGAATACCTTTTATTGTATTGTATTGTATTGTATGTTAACCGGGGGCCTAGAAATGACGGAGAGGCTCCGTCCCCGCCGCAGCCGCAGTGGTCCACAACCCTACGACGACTACCGCAGTCCACTTCACCCCTTCGCCGCCCCACACCGAACCACTTTTTCAGGGTTATTGTGCGGTTCGGCCCCCGTTGGAGCCCCCCCCCCCCCCCCCGCCCCCACCAGACAACGTCTCACACCAGACGAGTGTAATCCCTATGTTTTGCGTGGTAGAGTAATGGTGGTGTATGCGTATGTGGAGAACTTGTTTGCGCAGCAGTGGCCGACATAGTGTAGCTGAGGGGGAGTAAGGGGAACCAGCCGGCATTCGCAGAGGCAGATGGAAAACCGCCTAAAAACGATCCACAGACTGGCCGGCTCACCGGGCCTCGACACAAGTCCGCCGGGTGGATTCGTGTCGGGGACCAGGCGCTCCTTCCCAATCCGCAAAGCCGTGCGTTAGACCGCACGGCTAACCGGGCGGGCTCAGAATGCCTTACTGCTTAAACAAATGTCTGCAAGATGATCGTGGGTACGCACCAAACGTTACTCTTACAGCGCGTTTTTGAGCAACGAAGACTTTTTTTGTTGAAGATGAGGTACCCCAGAACGTTATTAAGTACGACATTATGTATGTCAACTTACTGATCTGTCTCTCCCCAAGTTTTGTAATGACTGCAAGTGCATACGTGGCTTAAGTTGCTTTAAGAGTTCCAAAATGTGGTTTTTCCAATTTAAGTTCTCATCAAAGTGGACATCTAAGAATTATGAAATTTCCACCCTGTTTATTACTTCCTCACCCTGTGTTACACTTATCATTGGTATAGTACCCGTCGGTGGGCAGAACTGAATATGTTGTGTCTTTTTAAAGTTGAGGGTGAGACCGTTCGCAGGGGACCAGTCAATGTTAATTTTAAGAACATTATTTGTTTTGAATGCGAGGACTACTTCCAGGGCCGGCCGGGGTGGCCGTGCGGTTCTAGGCGCTACAGTCTGGAACCGCGTGACCGCTACGGTCGCAGGTTCGAATCCTGCCTCGGGCATGGCTGTGTGTGATGTCCTTAGGTTAGTTAGGTTTAAGTAGTTCTAAGTTCTAGGGGACTGATGACCTTAGACGTTAAGTCCCATAGTGCTCAGAGCCATTTGAACCATTTTTTGAACTAGTTCCAGGAATTCCAGTAAAGCGAAGATCGTGATATAGCAGATGATTTACTTCTCAACATCGACACTGCGAAACGCGAAAAGTGGGATGAGACGTCTGAAGATATGGATTTTAAAAATCTAAATAGAAAATCTAGGTACTTCCGAGGAAGTTGGGGAGTCTTAGCCTACTGGAACGTATATGCGACACCAAACAAGTCGCTAATCATATTGTGTCGACAACAAGAGCTCCACAAGATAGGGAGCTACAATTCAGTTTCGTAAAGAGATGAAGACCGCAAAGCTGCCCCAACATAGAAACTCACTACTTGGGCCTTTACAGCGTGGAAGAAATCACGGAAGCTCTACATGAAATGAAACTAGGAAAATCCCCCGGTTTCCACGGCATCCATACCTCGTAAATTTCGGTAACTATACGAGAAAGTGGCGTACGGGCAATCTTCCCCATCAACCCAATGGAACTAAGACCAGCGCCATCTTAAAATCAGGAAAAACAAATAATTACCCCCAATTTTATAGGTCAATAGCACTGTTCAGCATGATTTACAAACTTTTGGAAGGATTGCTCTATTGCAGGATCGGCCCTGAGGTACTTAAACATATCGCAATTCAGCAGGTGGGATTTCGCCCCCATCGATGCTGCTCGATTAAGTTACCTTATTAAGAACGTTGATAGAAGCACCACCATGAACTATTGAAAACATCAGCTGTGTTTATCGACCTTACAGCAGCATCCGACGCAGTCTGGAGAAAGGGCATGGTATTAAAATTCATGAAAGTGATTCCCCTCAAAACTACCGTTAACCTGGTCAGAGCCATAATGACTAATATGTACAAGTGATCATGGGTAGTAGACTCAACACTCAAATGAACCTTAACAATGAGACTATCTTGACGAAAGACCTAGAAATTACTGGGGAACATTTTCCCCACTGGAGAATGGAACTCAGTGCTACAAAGACAGAAGTCTCTACGTTCCATCTCAATAACAAGTTAGCTATGTTTACTTAGAGAACGAATTTCAAGAACAAAGTTGACATCCAAAATATATAGATGCCAACGTGGAGATATCAATAATCTTCCAGAATCAGCTATCAAACACTGCTGCCAAACCTAGAACTAGCAACGGCGTCTTGCAGAAACTAGACGGCACTTCAAGAGGGTCTTCAGGCCCCACTCTACGGCCGTCAGATTCAGACATAGTATATCCAGTAGCGGAATATTATGCACCAGTTTGGCTCAACAGTACTCACATTAGTCGCATCGATGTTCAAGTAAAACTATTGGTTTTATAACAGCATAATAAAAATGATCCCAACATATTGTCTACCCGCACTAGGAAATATAGCTCCCCCCATCTGCTACGAGAGAAAACACTCGTTACAAAATTCAAAAAGATCGAGAACAACCGTCTTCAACAAATCCATCATGATATTCCCGACAGTGAGAGAATCAGACAGCGTTATAGACAGCCATCCTTAAAGAGTGTAACAGTACTGGATGAAAATACAGTAGCTTCAGCCTAGTTGCTCTCTGGAAAGAGGAGCGGACCAAACAGGCACCCCTATCTTCCATAATGTGCCTTGCCTTACTACCACACACCCGGATACGACAAGCCTGGCAAAGTCTGGTCGACCATAAATATAAGAAATACGAACAAACAGTGGTAGCTGTACTGACTCGTTGTATAGACGGGAAAAAAATAGTTTCTCCGGACTGCGATTACGGTCAAACAGTAAAACGCATAGCTGAAGATTTCCCACTGACAGCCTTCATTGATGACTGCTCCGGATACCTGCTGCTGCCGAAAAGGCAAAACAATATATAAATTGTTTGGACATTGGACTGTAGTTGTGTTCCACTGTATTTTGTGGTTTTATGTGAGTTATGTATTTTTATATCTATTCCTTTCTTCATTTTATGTGACCTGTATGATTTATTAGTACATTTAATGTTTGCATTGGCGAGTATTTATATATAATTAATTCATGTGATATACTACGCCATACGCTAAATAAAGTAAACATGAGGTAAAATATTATCCACTCTGGATCTAAGTTTCCTTAGAAATTCTGCATTTCAAGAATAGTAGAATCGCTATCGTTCACTAACGATCCAAAATAAGATCCAAAGCTGCTTCACAGTATTTTAGGTTATCCCATATTTTGTTTCAATAACTTATTTTAGTTATTCTTGGTCTTATGCTCAGCGCAGTTACGGGTATCTCAGCATTATTTGTGTTATAAAAATTCTTAGGATTGGTTACAGTTATTCAAAATTGCATTTCGTATAAGTAAACGTAATCGATTCCGTGGATGTGTAGTCTGATATGTGTGATATATGACGGATTCTTCACGCATCACATCCAAACTCAATGAAACTGCATTCTGAAAATTGTTTAACAAATTAGTTTGGTGCTATGTTTAAGACGCTGCACATGTATTACAGGGGAGCGAACTTCAGACCATTTTACGCCAATCTGATTTTCTTTCGTGGCTTCTCTAAATCATCAAAGGTAAACCCTGGGACGATTTCTTCAAGGACAATACAGCTGACTTCTTCTTCTGTATTTCTCAAATTTATCGCTACGGCGTCAACAATACGCAAATTCTTGTCTCGAAATTGTAGTAAGAAAAAGTCAGTCTGCACGATTTAAGTTGTCACATTACCATATGTCGCAATAGCGTCCTTGAGGCGAAATTTTATTTGGAGTTATAAAAGATTATTCTCATCACGTCTACGCTTAATCTGCAATTGAAGATGCAGCAAACAAATGAGTTTTGTGTTATCTCGAAATATCTAAATAGGAATTCCAGGTGCATAGTCGTCATCTGACGTTATCTGGTACGACGATTTCGGACGGCATTTGTAACGTTTGTAATTACTTTTCCCGTTGCTCTCACTTTTACCACGGAATGAGTTATGACAAGACTAGTGATAAACGACGTTAAGCTGGTTTTGAACTCGTAGAAACAGAAAATAAAACTGCAAAAGGGAGTAGAGAAAAACGACGCGAAGGACTGTGGGAGAGGTGGAGGCTTCTCGGTTGAGGAGAGCCGCAAGGCCACACAGTCCACACTCGGGTGATCACAGTCTCACTGTGCTGCGCTGTGCTGCGCAGCGGTCCAACTCCGCCGGCCCGGCGTGACTATCGGCCCGATCTGGGGGATTCTGCAAGGCGCGCTTCCGCGAGGGAAAAGGCAAAAACGCCGCTTCTTGCCAGGCCGAAAATACGGGGAAGCAACGACCTTACCTAAGCCACCGTCCACCAGCGAGTCCGTTGTCTCACCGATGAAGAACCCCAGAGCTAATGGAGTGTTAAACTCTGCCGGAAGCCAGCCAGTGGATTCCCCACCACTGGACAGCTGTTTATACAAGAACCCCGTTCCTCTGCCAAGTGAATGACCTGAGCGAGAACGAGAGAAAGAGAGAGACGTATGTCTCCAACTGTCATGGATGTGAATGACCCCTTGTCTGGCGACCTCCCCAAGAGGGAATGTAATTAGTAGGGACAGACGATGTCTAACGTGACTACTGAAATAACGCTGATACTGGGTCGTACCAGTGTAGCAAATAATTCGTTCCATGCCGGATCTCACCAACAGAAAAGCAAGTTCTCATTATTCACTTCGTTTTTTGGATAGAATTAGAATTATTCCGTTTCTATTGCAGTGTCTTGTACATATGGTGCTCTGCAGCTTGCAGATCCTGAAAATGTGTCATATGCGTAATGACGCAAGTTGTCAAACAGATAACTTTCTTTTATTTATCGTTGGATCAACATCGAGCGTACAGGCCAATCATCAACGGTATATTAATTAAGAGCGACGTTCAGTAAGTACTATTCCGTTTCTATTGCAGTGTCTTGTACATATGGTGCTCTGCAGCTTGCAGATCTTGAAAATATGACATATGCGTAAAGACGCAAGTTGTCAAACAGATAACTTTCTTTTATTTATCGCTGGATTAACATCGAGCGTACATGCCAGTCATCAACGGTATATTAATTAAGAGCGACGTTCAATAAGTAATGTAACACATCTTTATTCTGAAAGCAAGTTTGGTTTTATTCGGGAATCCAATACGCCATATTATTCCCCACTCCTCTGGCTACAAAACCCTGTTTTTCAACATAATTTCCGTTCAATGCGATGGCCTTACGCCACTGGTAGAGCCTGTATGCCCGTATTGTGCCACTGTACTGATCGACTTCTGAGCCAACTTCTTTCTGCATCAATAACCTCCCCATCACCCACATACTGCTTCTCGCAGCGTGCATCCTTCATTGGGCCAAACACATGCCAGTCGGAAAGTGCGAGATCCAGGCTGCAGGGTGGCGGATAACCAACGGGCACACTCCTCTGACAAGGGAACCTCCCCATCGCAGCCCCTTCAGATTTAGTTATAAGTTGGCACAGTGGATAGGCCTTGAAAAACTGAACACAGATCAATCGAGAAAACAGGAAGAATTTGTGTGGAACTATGAAAAAAATAAGCAAAATGTACAAACTGAGTCGTCCAATGGCAAGATAGGCAACATCTGAGGACAGAGTAAGCTCAGGAGCGCCGTGGTCCCGTGGTTAGCGTGAGCAGCTGCGGAACGGGAGGTCCTTGGTTCAGGTTTTCCCTCGAGTGAAAATTTTGCTTTCTTTATTTTAGCGAAGTTATGATCTGTCTGTTCGTTCATTGACGTCTCTGTTCACTGCAATACGTTTAGTGTCCGTTTTGCGACCGCACCGCAATACCGTGCGATTAGTAGACGAAAGGACGTGCCTCTCCAATGGGAACCGAAAACGTTTGATCGCGAGGTCATAGGTCAACCGATTCCTCCACAGGAAAATACGTCTGATATATTCTATACGACGCTGGTGACGGCATATGCGTCACATGACAGGAATATGTTGTCGACCCACCTTGGCGAATGGGTAGAAAGATTCTTCTACCTTGCCCGATTTAGGTTTTCTTGTGGATGTGATAATCACTCCCAAAAAGTGATGAAAACTTAAGAGTTTGTCACATAAACTGCAACAAATGAATGCAACAGTTTCACAGTCGCACAGTTTTCGCTGTGCTCTGTCAAAACATATGTTTTAACGTTTTCAAATTTTTCCGTGTGTAGACCGTCAAATCCTGCATATGTCCAAGCAAATCTGAACATGTCCTGGAATTTAGGAGGGCGAAGTTGATTATGTGTGAGTGCCTGAACTTCGATAATTGACACACGATCACGAACAGATAATAGTCTGAAAATAAAAAATTTAGAATTTTTATTCGAGGGAAGACTTGAACCAAGGACCTCTAGTTCCGCAACTGCTCACGCTAACCACGGGACCACGGCGCTCCTGAGCCTACACACTCCCTGATGTTGCCTATCTTGCACATGGACTACTCAGTTTGTATATTTTGCTTATTTTTTTCATAGTTCCGCACAACTTCTTCCTGTTTTCTCGATTGATATGTGTTTCGTTTTTTAAGGCCTATCCACTGTGCCAATTTATAACTAAATCTGAGGGGGGTGCGATGGGGAGGTTCCCTTGCGAGTACCCCAACTGGTGGACGAGTGGTCAGTACCGCCAACAAGACGTCCAGTCGAGCAGCGACATGTTTGACTGTGACCTGTCCATCTGCTGGAATGAGAGTGTCCGCACGTTCCAACATTTCAGGAGCCAAAGCTGTGTACGCGCGGCCGGCAAGCAGGAGATCGGGCAGGTTTGCGCGATCTCGTTGCGATGACGACAGACGCTTCCCCCAACGACTCGTCGTGCATTTGTTCACCGCCAGATACCCGTAGGCCTTCTGCAAGCGCCTATGAAAATCTGCGATACTCTGGTTTTCCGGTAAAAGATATTCAATGACAGCTCTCTGCTTGGAACGCACCTCTGTGACAGGCACCATATTGAAGGCTACGTATAGCGCTGCCACCTACCGGAAATTCATGAAATTATAGGGGCTACAACGGGGATATTCCGCGACATCCTATAACGAATGCCGCATTTTGTTTCAACCGAAATCGACAGAGAAATTTTTTTTTGCATTATTTATTGAAGACACCTCCTATATGGCTGTAGTAATCAGCTTATCAATATGCATATTACGTTATTGTCAGTGGTGATATCCTTTACGTCCAAAGATAATTATTGAGTTTATTATTCTTCTTACTATTAAATTTCAGTAATTTTAAATAAATCAACACCATTCACACATTGTCACTGTAACAGGCAGTCTCTGTGGCTGAGATCCTACCCAACCTGACTGGATCGAGCTTTTAATGTATTGCAGGATGGCAGCTTCATCCTATGAATTGCGCCATCATTCAGACATATTTGCGAAATAAATTGTTTTATCTGCAATACCGCTCATTAACTTCAATAAACCTAATTACTGACATTTAATTCCCTGCAGATACCATGTAATACCATCGGGTTGAGTAAGCAAAGGAATTGTACGACACCGGTAAACATGTCAGGTTTATATCTTTGTTTTCATTTATATGCAGTATTATACAGATCAGGGCCAACTGCCTTGCGCAGTGGTAACACCGGTTCCCGTCAGGTCACCGACGTTAAGCGTTGCCGGGCTTGGCCAGGATTTGGATGGGTGATCATCCGGTCTGCCGAGCGCTGCTGGCGAGCGTGGTGTACCTAGCCCTTGTGAAGCCAATTGAGGAGCTACTTGATTGAGGAGTAGCGAGCGGCTCCGGTCATGAAAACTGGCACTGGCGGTGTGCTGACCTTACGCCCCTCCACATCCGCAGCCAGTGACGTATGTAGGCTGAGAATGAGACGGCGGTCGGTCAGTACTGTTAGGGTCTCCCTAGACCTGTTCGGACGGAGATGCTTTATACAGAATAGTGTTACGCACAAACAAAGTAGTTACCTAATTTGTTATGTTTGTTGACCTTTGTGACGAGTGTCCATTCCATACTACCCTTTTGTCATTTGTAGCACTCCGACAAGCAGTTTTATCTATGCCCCAAATTGCGAAACAATGTCATGTGACTACAGGGGAGTGCAACGCCCTCTTCAGTTCCAGAAGACAACAGGTAGCAAAGAGGGCCTACTACGACCAGGACGAGCTCGTAAAGAAAACTAAAAGTGATGACAGATTCGTCAGGATTATAAGTAAGAGAACCGTAGCATAAATTCGCGTAGAACTGACAGAAATGGACAAGGAAAACTATCTGTTGCAACAGTAAAAAGGGGATTGATTGATGGCAACTCGGAAGGGCGTTTGGTAGAGCGGAAACGTCCTCTGAAGCCCATAAGCAAAACGAAGACGCTCTAATAGGCTAGGAAACATAATAAATTGACGTATGAAGTGATGAAGAAAATCTTATTCACAGATTAATCGAAATTCAATAATTTTGGTACCAGATGGGAGAGATACTTTAGTCGATCTGAAGAAGTGCATTCTACCTGCAGTTAAGCAGGGTGGGGGGAAGGGTGGGGGGAAAGGTGTCCTATCACTGTTTGGTTTGGGGGTGTTGCAGGAGATAGAATTGGCAATACTGTTGTATGGACCAATAGCGTTATCGCCGCATACTTCAGTATCATACGACGCCATGTGGATTGCGCCTTATAGAGAAGCGTTCACGTCACAACAAGATAATAAGCCAAAACACCGGTCAGCGTTTTGTAAGAAGTACATGGTTGAAAAGATATCCTGTGGCTGTTCCAAATCTCTGATTGTAATCCTACTGAAATGATCTACGATGAAATCGACACACGTATCCGGAAAGTTGATTTAGCAAGCAAGGAACAAACCTGGAATGTCGTTAAGTATGTGTGGAATCACACAGACTCGCAATGCCTACAGAAACATGTTGATCGCAAATCTGGAGTTTGTAAGACGGTCATTAAATCTAAGGGAATAAACGTTGATGAAAGTGGAATATAGTTTTTATTTTTACATTATATATACTGAAGTGTATGTAATTACATTTTTGGAGAAATACAATGTGGTCCATGTTCATATTTGAAATATCGGGGTAATAGTCATAATTTATTGAAATTAGTGATAGTGAATATTTAAAATGTGTGATAACAGGACGATCAAAAGTAGCTTACATGCAATATTTTAATGATAGTGTTTGTTAATAAATAGTCTTTTATTTTTAATTATAACGACAATGATTATTCGAGCGAGTGGAGAGAGAACGGGAGCTGACGACCTCGCTGTTTAGCACCAAAACTCAATCCGTCCTTCCGTCCGTCTCGCAACCTACTGCGTACAGGCACGTACCTCTGCGCGTTTTAAGTGCTATTCACGCGCCTGCAACGTACTTCGTGTCTTCGGCACAGAACATCGCGGCCGTTCCGCGATACAGTCGTGGCTCATTAATAATCAGTAAGTCACGGCAGCAGCGTGGAACGGGCGGAACAATTAATGATTAATGGGTCTGTCGTGGACGGGTGTTACTCGGAGCAGGAACAGTTAATCAACCGAAGATACACAAGCACTCACAAGAGTCGAAAACGGCGGACTTTTGTAAGTCCACCCAATGCGACCAAGAAAATTGTGAATAAAAAGTCATCATTATCAGAGCATAGAAACACTGTACAGTGTCTTGTACAGTATCTACATTTAGGTCTGCATCTGTACTCTGTGAACCACTTTGAAATGCGCCTCAGAGCTATACCAGTTATTAGGGCTTTTTCCCGTTCCATTCATGTACGGAGCGCGGGGAGAAATGATTGTCTGAAATCTTGTGTCCCAAAAATAAACAGCATAGAGACAGAAGTGATGACACTTTCTGCAGGACCTGACCGTCATTTTGCAGGACAACGCTCAAGCACGTGCAGTGCGAGCTGTTACTGATTTGTTTGACTGATGGGGGTGGTAAGTGCTATACCACCTACTGCACTCCCCTGACTTAAACCCTCGTGAGTGCAACTCGATTTCTAAACTGAAGGAAACACTTCACGGCATTCGCTTCAGTCCTGCTACAAATTCGTCGGGCAATAGACAGCGCCGCTCGAACTGTCAACACAACTGGCACTGCTAAGAGTATCCTACGACTTCCACATCGCTGGCAACGGGCTATACACAATGCTGGTGACTACTTTGAAGGTCAGTAAAACTTTGAAACATGTATCTATTTTGTACGAGCTGTAAATAAATAGTTGCCACAATTAAAGTTCAATCCTCGTATATTCCCAGAGTCATCATTTAAAGCCGGTTCATGAAACTTTGTTAGTAGACTTTCTCGGGATAGTTTCCGTCTGTCTTCAACAGTCTGGCACTTCAGCTTCTTCAGTATCTTAGTGGCACTGTCCTGCGGGTCAAACAAACCTGTGACCATTCATGTTGCCTTTCTCTGTATAATATCAGTGTCCCCTGCTAGTCCTATTTGGTATGGGTCCCACACACTTGACCAATATACTAGAATGGGTCGAGTAGTTTGTAAGAAATATCCTTTGTAGACTGATTCCCTTTCTCTAGTATTCTACCAATAATCCGAAGTCTCCTGTCTGGTTTACCCATGAATGAGCTGATGTGATCATTCCACTTCATATACTTACAATGTGTTACACCCAAGATTTTAACGATTTCAACCGTGTCTGGTAGTATACTCACAGGATACTACGTGTTTTCGCTTTGTGAAGTGCACAATTTTACATTTTTGAACACTTAAAGCAAGCTGCCAATCATTGCACCATCTTATAACATTTCAGAGGTAAAACTTTAAAAATAGCTGCTAAGGTTCAGTGACCGTGTCAGAATTATATTAGAACAAATAAGCCCTTGGTCACAAATATTAAGTCAAAATTGACCAGGTTTCGACGCTACTATGAGCGTCGTCTTCAGAATTAGACTAACTGTTCTAAAACATATTAGGTATATAATACAGCAATAAAATTAGAGTTTGTACTGACTGGAAAAGATGCAGTACTTACAAGTCACATATTAAAAAAGATCTAAGCCGGAAAGGCGACGTCATGAATAGTGGTGGGATGGAGAGCTGCTAAGGGCTGCTCGTTCTGTGAACAAGGGTTGCAACAAGAGGCCTGGCAGAACATTTGAACAACTTCGTTTGGATTGTATTTCGTTGCAAATGACTGCATCATCTTCGATAAGTCTGAGTTTACTTTTATATTTTCTGCAAGATCATTAATATAAAACATAAATAACGGACCCATCTAACTTCCCTGGATTATACCCGAAGTTACTTCTCTCCATTCAAGACAGCATGCTGCGTCCTCCCTCCAGCAAATCCTCAGTCCAGTCACGTATTTTGTCTGTTACCTCTTATGATCGAACTAGGTGTGGTACTGAGTCAAATGCTATTCTGACATCAAAGAGTACTGCATCTACTTGACTGCCTTGATCCATGTCTTTCGGGATGTGACGTGAGAAAAGTGCAGTATGCACTAATCAGCCACAACATTATGGCCACGTACCTAGCTGCCGGTATGTCCACCTTTGGCACTTATAACAGCGGCGACGCGTCGTGGCGTGGGAGCAACGAGGCCTTGATAGGTCGCTGGAGGAGGATGGCACCGCATTTGCACACGCAAGACACGTAACTCCCGTAAATTCCGCAGAGGGGGCGATGATCTCTGACGCTACGTTCAATCACATCTCTGATGTGTTCAATCAGGGTCAGGTCTGACGAGTTGGGGGGCCTAGCACGTCAACTGAAGCTCACTACACTAAGCCCGAGTGAATGTTCCCGAGGGAGCCACCGCCACCTTGTCCCCATCCCGCAGTACAGGTGTCAAGGACCGGCCGCTGTGGCCGAGCGGTTCTAGGCGCTTCAGTCCAGAACCGCGCTGCTGCTACGGTCGCAGGTTCGAAACTTGCCTCGGGCATGGATGTGTGTGATGTCCTTAGGTTAGTCAGGTTTAAGTAGTTCTAAGTCTAGGGGACTGATGACCCCAAATATCAAGTCCCATAGGGCTTAGAGCCATTTGAACCATTTTGAACAGGTGTCAAGGAGCTGTTCTCCTGGAAGACGACGGATTCTCGCCCTTCCATCGGCTGAATGAAGAAGGTATCGAGATTCATCACATCTTGCAACGCTTTGCCGTTGCGTCAATGTCCCCATTCCAGTCGTAGTCGCCGAAGTCGTTGTGTTACCAATGGCACATGCATGGGTTCAAATGGTTCAAATGGCTCTGAGCACTATGGGACTTAACATTTGATGTCATCAGTCCCCTAGACTTAGAACTACTTAAACCTAACGAACCTAAGGACATCACACACATCCATGCCCGAAGCAGGATTCGAACCTGCGACAGTAGCAGCCACGTGGTTCCGGAATGAAGCGCCTAGAACCACTCGAACACAACGGCCGTCTCATGCATGGGTCGTCGGTTGCAGAGGCCCATTGTTAGGAGTGTTCTGTGCACTGTGTGTCGACACACTTGTACTCTGCCCAGCTTTGAAGTCTGATGTTAATTCCGCCACAGTTCGCTGCCTGTCCTGTTTTACCAGTCCGTCCACCCTACGACGTCCGACATGTGTAATGAGAGGTGGCCGCTCAACTCCATGACGTCTGGACGTGGTTCCGCCTTGGTTTCACCACGTGTTGAAGACACCACGGCATTCCTAAAACATCCAGGAGGTGCAGTTTCCGAAATGCCCGTGCCTCCGGGCAACCGCAATCTGCACTCGGTGAAACTCAGATAGATCACGCGTCTTCGTGCACAAGGACACCACGGTCATTGATACTACATCGTCCGTCCATGCGTCTGACTAACAGTCATTCCTCGTCAGGTGACGCTGCTACGCTCTGGACGGGTTTATACGAGGGTGAGTCAAATGAAAACCTTAAATTTGTAATAATAGATCGAAATTTCGCCCCGTTATCCTGTAAGTTGGTAAGAGTGCTACAAACAGCGTGCATAATGGCCTGTAGGTGGTAGCATAGTGCAGATGCACACACACCGTCGCAGTATCAGTATAGAGATGACCGCCCTACTTGCGACTTGCACCAGGGAAGAACAGCGCTCTGTTATTCGGTTTTTGCGTAGTGAAGGTGTGAAACCTATTGGAATTCATCGACGAATGAAGGTTCAGTACGATGATGCACGTATGTCACAGCAGCAAGTCTACGAATGGAGAAGGTAGTTCGCAAATTGTGTGACTTCAGTGAAAGATGCTCCTCGTCCAGGTCAGGCGCAACGAGTTGTGACTCCACAGAACATTGCAGCAGTTGAAGCCATAGTGAACGAAAACCGCCGAGTGACACTGAATGACATTGCAGCATGTTTACAGATTAGTCATGGGTCAGCACACCACATTGTGCATGATGTGCTCCAGTTTCACGAAATGCCTGCAAGATGGGTGTCACGGCAGCTGACTCCTGAAGAGAGAGAGAACCACGTGTTGATGCTTGTGAAGAACTTCTTCGGCGCTTTGAACGAGAAGGTGATGGCTTCCTTGCAAGAATCGTTACTGGGGACGAAACCTGGGTTCACTTCCACCAACTGGAAACGAAGAGAGTGAGCAAGGAATGGCGCCATTCCTCGTCACCAAAACCAAAGAAGTTTCGGACAGAACCATCAGCAGGGAAGGTTAGGCTGTCTCTCTTTTGGGACGAAAAAGGCGCCATTTTGGAGCATTAAATGCCTAGAGGGACCACTGTCACCAGTGCTTCATACACAGATCTCCTGAAAAATCATCTGCGGCCTGCAATCAAATCAAAGCGACGTGGATTGCTGTCAGCGGGTGCCCTTTTGCAACATGACAATGCAAGGCCCCACACTGCCCCTACAACAGTTGCAACAATCACAGACCTGCATTTTGAGTGTCTTCCACATCCACCATACTCACCAGACCTTGCCCCAAGTGATTTCAATATGTTTGGACCACTCAAAGACGCAATGGGAGGAAAGAAGTTCCGTTCTGATGCAGAGAACGCCACGTAGTGCATGAGTGGTTGCGCGGACTACCAAACGAATTTTTTTCTAAAGGAATTTATGCACTTCGTAAGCTCTGGAGGACTTGCATTGATCGTGGGGAAGATTATGTTGAAAAGTGATACAGCTTTGTACCATTTCTGCACAATAAATAATATTTAAAGAAATGTCTAAGGTTTTCATTTGACTCACCCTCGTATAACGATAGTAGGTCGGTGGTCATAATGTTTCGGCTGATCGTGTATGTACAAATGTGCTCCTTACTTGCTGGCCGAGCGGTTCTAGGCGCTTTAGTCTGGAACCGCGCGATCGCTACGGTCGCAGGTTCGAATCCTGCCTCGGGCATGGACGTGTGTCATGTCCTTAGGTTAGTTAGGTTTAAGTAATTCTAAGTTCTAGAGGACTGATGACCTCTGAAGTTAAGTCCCATAGTGCTCACAGCCATTTGAACCTTACTTGCTTGGCATTATTGTTTTCTTGCAGAGACTTCACGTTACACTCGCTGTGAAACGCGCATATGTTTACGCAATGAGGTACGGCTCAATCTTTCCGCCACGAAGCAGTGTCTCGCGGCTGTCTGGGACGCCCCGCCGCCCACTACGGTGCCGCCCACGCGTCGCGACTCTGTGCAGCGAGCCACGTGCCAGACACACGCCCTTGACCCTGACCCCGTGCTAGCCGCGACCAGGGGCCGCTGACCACTGCTCTCGCGGTCTGGGGCGTGCCTTAGACGGCTCACATCTCGTCTGAATCAACCACTGCCCGCTCCACCCTGCTCGCGTTGTCGTTACACTTAACTTACTTTGGATTGCTCAGGAGACAAGCGGCTGTCAAGCTGTCACTTTCTGTCACTGACTAACACACAGCTCACATAAGTCGTTACGCGCCTTTCAGTAAGGGAGGCTGTGCAGCTGGATACAGTGGGCCGCTCACTGCAGCCGGTCTGGTAGGCGCCACAGCCCACCCAAGTCGCGCTCGCTGCAGCTCCGGTGCTACGCGCCAGCTCAACCAGCGACTGTCGTTCTCTTGTTGTAGACCTACTTAGTTACTAAATGTTTCTCATAGGGGTTCCTGCAAGCGTTATCATTATGAAGAAACACAGAACACGGATGACATGGTTCAAGTGGCTCTAAGCACTATAGGGCTTAACAGCTGAGGTCATCTGTCCCCTAGACTTAGAACTACACTACTGGCCACTAAAGTTGCTACACCACGAAGATGACGTGCTACAGACGCTACAGACGCGAAAATTAACCGACAGGAAGAAGATGCTGTCATATGCAAATGATTAGCTTTTCAGAGCATTCACACAAGGTTGGCGCCGGTGTCGACACCTACAACGTGCTGACATGAGGAAAGTTTCCAACCGATTTCTCATACACAAACACCAGTTGACCGGTGTTGCCTGGTGAAACGTTGTTGTGATGCCTCGTGTAAGAAGGAGAAATGCGTACCATCACGTTTCCGACTTTGATAAAGGTCGGATTGTAGCCTATCGCGATTGCGGTTTATCGTATCGCGACATTGCTGCTCGCGTTGGTCGAGATCCAATGACTGTTAGCAGAATATGGAATCGGTGGGTTCAGAAGGGTAATACGGAACGCCGTGCTGGATCCCAACGGCCTCGTATCACTAGCATTCGAGATGACAGGCATCTTATCCGCATGGCTGCAACGAATCGTACAGCCACGTCTCGATCCCTGAGTCAACAGATGGGGACGTTTGCAAGACAGTAACCATCTGCACGAACAGTTCGACGACGTTTGCAGCAGCATGGACTACCAGCTCGGAGACCATGGCTGCGTTTACCCTTAACGCTGCATCACAGGCAGGAGCGCATGCGATGGTGTACTCAACGACGAACATGGGTGCACGAATGGCAAAACATCAATTTTTCGGATGAATCCAGGTTCTGTTTACAGCATCATGATGGTCGCATCCGTGTTTGGCGACATCGGGGTGAACGCACATTGGAAGCGTGTTTTCGTCATCGCCATACTGGCGTATCACCCGGCGTCATGGTATGGGGTGCCATTGGTTACACGTCTCGCTCACCTCTTGTTCGCATTGACGGGACTTCGAACAGTAGACGTTACATTTCAGATGTGTTACTACCCGTGGCTCTACCCTTCATTCGATCCCTGCGAAACCCTACATTTGTGCAGGATAATGCACGACCGCGTGTTGCAGGTCCTGTACGGGCCTTTCTGGAATACAGAAAATGTTCGACTGCTGCCCTGGCCAGCACATTCTCCAGATCTCTCACCAATTGCAAACGTCTGGTCATTGGTGGCCGAGCAACTAGCTCGTCACAATACGCCAGTCACTACTCTTGATCAACTGTGGTATCGCCAGCCGAAGTGGCCGTGCGGTTCTAGGCGCTGCAGTCTGGAACCGCGAGACCGCTACGGTCGCGGGTTCGAGTCCTGCCTCGGGCATGGATGTGTGTGATGTCCTTAGGTTAGTTAGGTTTAACTAGTTCTAAGTTCTAGGGGACTAGTGATCTCAGAAGTTGAGTCCCATAGTGCTCAGAGCCATTTTTTTGAACTGTGGTATCGTGTTGAAGTTACAACGGCAGCTGTACCTGTACAAGTCATCCAAGCTCTGTTTGACTCAATATCCAGGCGTATCAAGGTCGTTATTACGGCCAGAGGTGGTTGGTTGGTTCAAATGGCTCTGAGCACTATGGGACTTAACTTCTGTGGTCATCAGTCCCCTAGAAGTTAGGACTACTTAAACCTAACTAACCTAAGGACATCACACAGATCCATGCCCGAGGCAGGATTCGAACCTGCGACCGTAGCAGTCGCGCGGTTCCGGACTGAGCGCCTTAGCCGCGAGACCACCGCGGCCGGCAGAGGTGGTTGTTCTGGATGCTGATTACTCAGGATCTCTGCACCCAAATTGTGTGAAAATGTAATCACATGTCAGTTCTAGTATAATATATTTGTCCAATGAATACCCGGTTATCATCTGCATTTCTTCTTGGTGTAGCAATTTTAATGGCCAGTAGTGTACTTAAACCTAACTAACCTAAGGACATCACATACATCCGTACCCGAGGCAGGATTCGAACCTGCGACCGTAGCAGCAGCGCGGTTCCGGACTGAAGCGCCTAGAACCGCTCGGACACAGCGGTCGGCAGAACACGGATAAGAAAGAAATTGTACCATCCAATAAAGAATATTCTCTATTAAATTTAGGAAAATTACCTTGCTTTCATGAGAAATTTTGACAAAGTCTTGAGATTTTTTTTATTTCCATTGTATATCGGTGACATCGTCTGGACAGCACTGAGAACATTCTTGCAGATTGGTGGAGATAAACATAATTGTAAAAGAAGTAGCGGCTGTGACTCTGAGGTGAGTTCATATAATACTAAATTTATTGCTTGCAAAAACATCAACAGACAGGGCCCACAAGTGACAACTGATTAAATATGTTTTCGATTTCTGCAGTGAGCTGCAAGAAACGTTCTGCGAAGTGCAATTCCTTCTGTCTGAGAATGAGTGTAAGCACTCGGGTAGCTTTGTTCTCCTGTTATATTCTTGTCGTGTATTGGAAAGGTATCATTTCCTTTTAAACGTTTCAACATATTTTACGCCAAAGTAAAGCAGTGACACAGTGGTGAATGCATTCAGGAGTCCACATAAACATATAATAAATTTTCATGCAACTCTATATATTTTAAAAATAGTGCATACTAAAAAAATTGTACAAGGTAATCGTTAACTCCTGCGACTGTTATTAAATACCGACTTTTTTTTAGAACAGCCTATGTTGTAAGAAATGACTTTCAGTTACTAGTAGTTTATTCGGATTTTACACGACTCCTTCGTCCGCCGCTTGTGGTCACGCGGCAGCGTTCTCCCTTCCGGAGCACGGGGTCCTGGGTTCGGTTCTCGGCGGGGTCAGGGATTTCCACCTGTCTCGAGATGACTGGGTGTTGTTGTGTCGTCTTCATCATCATCATTCATCTCCATTACGGTCGGAGAAAGACTATGGAAAACCATCTCCACTAGGACCTTGTCTAGTACGGCGGTGTGGGTCTCCCGCATCGTTCCCCTACGCTCTGTGAAGGAGAATGGGGCTTCATCATCATCACACGACTTCTTTAAACTCCGTTCTAAAAATAGACGTACATGTCTCATAAATTTTAAATAGGGTTCACAGGTGAGGTTTTTGGTATGGTTCAATGTCATATTACTGTCTGCCAATCGAATAAAATATTGTTGATAGGGTTTTTAAATGTTCTATGAATCATAAAACTGCTTATACACTATCACAAGTAAAAGAAATAAATGAAACGAAGATCGAATTTCAAGTAGTAAAAGTCTAATCGTTTAGAAAATGACAACAGCTTTTATTTTGCAGTTCTGAGAAATTTATGATTACCAATACATTCAATAAGCGGAATATGGGGCAAGAAACATAGAATAAATTAACATCAGTGAAGATGCAAGTACAGCAAATATCACTGAAATCTTGTTTAACAATTACAAATGCTATACATGCGTTTCATCGACTTGTACACGGTTCAGTCACATTAATATGACCACCGCCTATGATTGACGTCAGGGTGCAATAATCACTCGCAGACGGCAGGTGGCAGCACCAGCAATGGAGGGTATGTGAAGCGTGTCAGGGGGACACGGAAAATAGTGCCGTCAATGTAGCAATGTGGAAATGGAGCGATTTATATGACGTCCAAAGGGGCATGATCATTCACCTTTGGGCGAAGGGTGGAAGCATTTCCGAAACTGCCAAGTTTCTAAGCTTTTCGCGTGACACCGTAATTAGAAAATACTGTGCATGACAAAATGATGCTACACAAAACTGCCACTACAAAACTGTGGCGTACCACAGGCCACAGAGTTTGGCGGTGAACGATGGCTGCGGAGATATGTACTGGCGAATAGACGTGCAACTGTGGAGCAGCTGACCTCCCAGAAGAAACATGAGGATACCAACAGTGTCTCTCCAACGACAGTTCAGCGAATGTTGGAGCATATGGGTCTCCGCAGCAAGCGCCTGGTCCATGCTCCGTTGCAAACTGCTGTTCGTCGGCGACTAAGGTTGAAATTTGCACGCCAGTACCGCAACTGAATGTCCACTGACTAACGACAGGTGGCCTTTTCAGATTAATCACGTTTAATTCATGCTCCCATACTAATATTACTAAATGCGAAAGTAACTCCATCTGCTACGTTTTCACGACTAAATTGCCACTCCACATACATTGGTTGGTAGCGAAGCTCCACGTGCCGCATCGTTATGCATGGGGCAGATAGGGGAGGGCACACATCACGAACCATTTTAACCCGAACAGGCGAACACATGATGGCAGCTGACGTTATTACGCGTGCAGTAGCTTACCTACTCACCAAAATTCATCATAAGAAAACTACTGATACGAGAGCGCGAATGAGGAAGTGCACCGCAAACGGAGAGTGTTACTGATGTGCAGTTTTCAGTAAATGGATCGGTAGTCAAGGGGTCGTATTGTTAGTCAAAAATGGTTCAAATGGCTCTGAGCACTATGCGACTTAACATCTGAGGTCATCAGTCCCCTAGAACTTAGAACCGTAGCGGTCGCGCGGTTCCAGACTGTAGCGCCTTTAACCGCTTGGCCACTCCGGCCGGTACACACACAGAGTACCATGGCATGTCCTGATCAGTCAACGTTGTCACACAGTCCTTGGCAGTAAAGTGACCTTGCAGAGTAACCATGGGGCCCATGGGATAACACGATATGGCTGCCCACACCATGACCGAACCACTGCCACGATTTACCCTTGCGACGTAAACTCGGCCTGCAGTTGGAAATAGTACGCAACAAGACTCATCCACCCAAATGATTTTTTCCATTGTTTCACAGTACAGGTTTTTTGGCTTCAGTGTCGTGTTACGGGCATTTACAGCACTGATGACTGGTTTACGAATTCCAGCTCGTCCTGCAATTAGCAACTTCTGGAGCTCCCTTCGTCTTGTTTTGGTGCTGACAAGGTTTTCTAGCACGAACACCCAAAAGACACTTGCGGATGATATTTTTCCGCTTTCCCTGTCTGCTATATAAATCTTCGATATGGTGTCTCTTGAAACGCAATACACTTCGGCTACCTTGATTACGGAAGCACCCACCATATGAGCACCAACAACTTGCCCACGTTAGGATTCACTTAGCTGCGACATACTGAACTCACAACTCCATAGAATACTGTTCTGATCACGACTGTCATTTGTAGCGTACTGAAGATGTTGTACAGGCGCCGTTCGTGGTCACATATGACGGGCTTAACTAGCATCTAAAATTATGCTTGTAGCACGCCCGGGAGTACAATCGGGTGGGGTGGTACCTTTAAACTGTTTGTCGTTTCGACCGTGCGCCCTGTCCACACCACGTACCCGACAATCCCGCGGCGGTCGTACTGTTCTGCTCCACACTGCTGCTGGCTTGCCTGAAATTATCTATCGAATGATGCAAGCGGGTTTAGGGGAGCCACTCAACGTCAGGACAACACTGTCCTACGTCTGGTATGAACATCTGTATTCTGAGACGATAAGGAATCACAGGTTGCACTGTTTACATTCTAAGTCATAAATGTTTATCCCAATTAACAATCTTGATGATTATCCGTCCACGATATCACTCAAGAGGAGCGTACGCTTAACCGACACGACGCGGGTGATTGTTGATGATGCGGAAGCTGAATGATCGAACGAAAGTTCTTACGCTCGTCACACATACGGATACCTGGTAACAGTCCTCCTTGATACTAGTAATGATATAACACTGTTCGTAAAGTAAATTTTTCAATTTCTTAATTCTCACTTGTACGGGCGTGCGCGTAACCGTCGCGGTGCGGTTTATTGTTGATGATGCGGAACGCGATGATCGAACGCACGTCCTCACGCTCGCTACAAGGCACTGGCACTTGACTGCACTCTTTTATGGTAACTAATTTCTACTGATCCACATCAGTTCATTCTGGGAGACCGAACACGGCGCGGATGATTGATACAGTACGGTACGACATACAACGAAAAGATACACATCAGCAACACTGCTCATTTTTAAATTGCTTCTTGACGCACTTTCCTCTGAACCACTTCCATATTTCATCACTTTACTGTAACAGCACTTGTGGCAACACTTCAACCTGGATACTAACAAAGCTTCTTACATGCAGAGCTACCCACAACATAACACACCAGTTCCGTGTCCCGCGCTCGACTTCACAGACGCGGCTGCCCCCAAAGATACTCCACAACTAAGCCAGCGATATGTCAGTTGCCATATTTTTCTGCAATCCCTGTAGATTAAATGGAAGAACATTCGCGTACACTCCCGGTGATAGTAGACAGGTGACTGAACGTTGTTTTCTATTTTTTTTTTCTTTTCGTGTAACAACTCTATACGAAAAAAACTACTGAAGAATATAATACTGAGTCATAGGAAAGGCAATTTATGAAACGTACACGGTTATTCAAAAATGAGGAGCATATTTGAAGAATTTACTTTTCACAAACCACGAAATGTACAAACACAATTCCAACGCTTCTAGACAGGAGTCGAAAGTTTTGAACAGTTTTCGTAGAAGTTCAAAGTCGTTGTTGCTTGTCTGTAGGAAAATGGGGAGGCCGCAGAAACGGTAGTACTTTGTGCTACAATTAGCAAAATTAGAGCTTACTGTTTGAGTCTAATGTGCAGCCGTATACACACATGACGTAAGAGATATCGAGGCATCAGTCACAATCAGGTATTGAAGTAAATCCGATGGCGACAAGTGAAAATTTATGCCCATCAGGGACTCGAACCTGGAATTTCCTCTTTACGCGAGCGATCGCCGTATCCATTCTGGCTATCGGAGCACGCTTCTCAACCACCCCAAAGTCTCAACTTGTGGCATACTGTACAGTGTGGTCATAAACAGCCTGAAAGGCTTCTAAGAGCGTTACAGGGTTGTTTGTTAAGAATATAATACGATACATTATCACATTTCCTGGTTAATTAACACTGAAGTCAGCCAATCTGGCCGTTGCGCGCAAATTCAAGCGGCCCGCCTGGGATGGTGTCGGCAGACGTGTTCTTCGTTTGGTTTCCACAAATCTAACGAGAGAGCGATGAAAAAATTGGACATGGAATGATAGTAAGGCCAAAGGCTGTGGAATTCCTTGAGCTGTCATCTACGCTACGAAAACAACTGACAATTACTGTATCTAACGGGCCTCTCGAATTTTAGCACGCAGCGATCTGACTGGTTAACTTCAATGGTAAATAATTCCGGAACAGCACAACGCTTCGCAGCTTTTTGCTAACAGTATTTTTAAGCGCAACCTATCCCGCAACGCCATTACATGCTTTTCAGACTGTTGCTGACCATCCTATATAGCGTGTGATAGATAAGATGAATATTTGGGCTGGACGGGAAGCGTGTTACGACAGCAAAAGTTGCTAAGGGTGCAGCTCACGTAAAGCGGGAAATTTGGCTTATAGTCAAGCTCCGGTACAAATTTTCACTTGGCGCCACTAGATTTATTTCAGTGTCTGATTCAGACTAATGTCTGAATTTCTCCTACATCACTTTCGAACTGTTTCTTCGTCGTTGTGTCGTCAGTGGTTCTTCCCGGATGTAGCGATACCTTCCAAATTCTATCGATGAGAACTTGCTCGGTTTTCTTTTATTACAGAGGGTGTCCTCCCCTGGCCGAACGCGCTGAGTTACTGTGCCAGCTAGTAACATTAAAAGAGGTTTAAGTGCCACTCAGCCACCAAGACATACTTGATTTTGTGTAAGAAGATTTTCTCAGTCTTTTATATTTTTCTGTTTCAGATAACGTAACATAATAATCGGTATATGAATAAAAATATCTTTGTGAATAATTCATTTGATATATTGGGTTTCATTATACACTGAAGAGTCAAAAACTGGTACACAAGCCTAATATCGTGTAGGGCCCCCTCAAGCACGCAGAAGTGCCGGAATACGACGTGGCATGGACTCGACTAATGTCTGAAGTAGTGTTGGAGTGAATTGACACCATGAATCCTGCAGGGCTGTCCATAAATCCATAATAGTACGAGGGGGTAGGGTCTCTTATGAACAGCACGTTGCAAGGCATCCCAGATATGCTCAATAATTTTCATGTGTGGGGAGCGTGGTGGCCACCGGAACTGTTTAAAGTCAGAAGTGTTCCTGGAGCCACTCTGTAGCAATTCTGGACGTGTAGGGTGTCGCATTGTCCTGCTGGAATTGCGTAAGTCCGTCGGAATGCACAATGGACACGAATGGATGCAGGTGATCGGACAGGACGCTTACGTATGTGTTACCTGTCAGAGTCGTATCTAGACATATCAGGCGTCCCATATCACTCCAACTGAACACGCCTCACACCATTACAGAGCCTCCACCATCTACTGACATGCGCGGCCCATGGATTCATGAGCTTGCTTCCATACCCGTATACGTCCATCAGGTCGATGCAATTTGAAACGAGACTTGTCCGACCAGGCAATACGTTTGCAGTCATCAACGGTCCAATATCGGTGTTGACGGGCCCAGGTGAGCTGTAAAGCTATGTGTCGTGCTGTCATCAAGGGTACACGAGTGGGCCTTCGACTCCGAAAGCCCAAATCGATGATGTTTCGTTGAATGGTTCGCACGCTGATACTTGTTGATGGCCCAGCACTGAAATCTGCAGCAGTTTGCGGAAGGGTTGCACTTTTGTCACTTTGGACGATCGCGTTCAGTCGTCGCTGGTCCCGTTCTTGCAGTATCTTCTTCAGGCAGCAGCGATGTCGGAGATTTGATGTTTTACCGGATTCCTGATATTCACGGCACCCCTCGGAGATGCTGTGTCCCATCGCTCGTGCCGCAACCATAACACCACGTTCAAACTCACTTATATCCTGATAACCTGCCATTGTATCAGCAGTAACAGATCAAACAACTGCGCCAGACACTTGTTTTCTTATATGGGAGTTGCAGACTGCAGCGCCGTATTCTGCCTGTTTACATATTTCTGTATTTGAATACGCATACCTGTAGCAGTTTCTTTGGCGCTTCAGTGTATGAGAACGTAATTTCACATCGTTAATTCAAAAAAATCATAACGATAACGTAAAAGCTTGTACTGGCCTTAAACTAACGAAATGTGCTTAGCTTTTAGGTATTAAAGTAAGTAACCCCCAAAAGTATATTGATTAGATCACTATCGGTTTTGTGTACCTCCTTTCAAACTTACAGTTACTTCTTGCAGTCTTGCTGCACAGAATGTCTTTAAGCTCATCAAATCAGTTGTATGTAATATGGTAACTCCGGATGCTTGTCCGCTGTTGGACAAATTTCTGCGGACGCCCACGCAGAGTAAAAAATAAAATTTTCACTACGCTCTTGTTGCATCACACGTACCATTGGTCGCTAGGAACGTGTGGGGCTGCATCTGTGTTAAAAACAGATTCCTTCTCCGGAGGGAAGATACGGCCGATATCCATCAGGTGCGTTTGCGAGGCTATGTTGTTTCTTTCTCCTCTTCTTATTTTTCCTCCTCCAGCTGCCTGTCGGAATTCCTGCGTATCCGCAACAGCATCTCGAGTACGTGGAAGTGCAAGCAGCAGCCGGAAATAGCGGGGAATCCGCGCAGCCAGAGATAGAAGCGGCGGATAGCGGCCGGAGCTGACACAGCGGGGGTCCGTAACACGACGCGCCGCGGTGTCGCCTGGTCTGACTAATGTGCAGGCCGGGCTCTGTGGCGGGGCAAGGGCAGTGGAGGACAGTGCGAGGTAAAACACGGCAGAACCCGTCCGTGGCACGCGCCTGTCTCAGCCGATAAGAATCTGCTCGCTAATCTGCATCTTGCGCGGAGCACGGGGAGGCACTCCAGTACACACAACACGTCTGGGCTCTGAATCCTCATAGCTCACCTCGGAGGAGAGGCGGCTCCTGTACACCCGTGATGTAAGCGAAGAGGAAAATGGAAATGATCGTATGGCACTGTTGGCCGCGAGGCCCCCATTCGGGGGAGTTCGGCCGCCGTATTGCAAGTACTTTTTAATGGACGCCCCTTCGGCGACTTGCGAGTCAATGATGATGAAAGACACACAACACCCAATCCCCTGCCAGGAATCGAGCCCGGGCCCCCTGCGTGGTAGGCGGTAACGCTACCGCTACGCTACGCAGACGGACGTACACGAAGTAAGAGACTGTAAGAAATGCGAAGCGCTATTACACCCTGTTCTTGGTGGAATATACCAAGTGGTTACAATTAAAGTGCAGCTGCTCATTGCCGTCCAATGTGGGCTGTTATTATCGAAACTTGGTAAATACAGAGGGGTCCAAAAAATGTATCCACTGTTTAAAAGTCCATAACTTGCAAACTAATTGACGGAGTTGTCTCATTTTTGGTGAAAGTGGAGCTAAAAGTCCAACTTAAAGATATCACTGTAGGTGTTCGAAATGGTCACCATTATCATCCACACACAAACGATGCCGCCGAACTGCAGCACGAACTACTGACTGCAACGTGTTCAATTGGATATTTGCACATGAATGTACGATGGATTCTCGAAGTTCATCCAATATGCATGGCTTTTGTCGACAAGGTAACTCTTCTTCTTCTTCTTCTTCTTCTCCTTCTTCCGCTACTCCTGGATTAGGTCTAAAACCTGTTTCAGCCTCAACATCTCTCCCTCGGTCTTCCCGCACTACTCTTGGTGCTTGCTTTATACTCCAATGCTCCTTTACGAAGTCTTTGTGGTAACATACGAAGTACATGATCTGTCTATTTTTCGTTGTGTTGGATTGTCATTTAGGCTATTAGTTGGAGTTCTAATTTCTTCCTTTACTACTTCGTTTTTAATTTCGTCTGCGCTAGTGCAGCCATTCACAGATCTTAGAAATTTCACTTCTGATGCTTCTTGTCGCCGTGTCAATCTTTCTATCTCAGCGTCCAACTTCCTGTCTTGTATAATAACGTAGGAATTGCCTTGACTTTATAAATTTCAGTTCTGTCTCCTTCATTGTTTTACACTTAAGTATTCTTCTTATTGTGCTACATACATGTCGGTGCGTATTATTTTTTCATTAATATCCATATCTAGACAATATGACACGTCACATCCTAAATACCTTAAATGGGCAATCTGTTCGATAAGTTTATTATTGAGGACTATCCTTGTTCGTACTAGGTGAATACCTAAAACAGTCATGGTTTTAGTTTATTTATATTGTCAATTATAGCTTGTGTGTGTGTGAAATCTTATGGGACTTAACTGCTCAGGTCATCAGTCCCTAAGCTTACACACTACTTAACCTAAATTATCCTAAGAACAAACACACACATCCATGCCCGAGGGAGGACTCGAACCTCCGCTGGGACCAGCAGCACAGTCCATGACTGCAGCCCCCTAGACCGCTCGGCTAATCCCGCGCGGCTCAATTATAGCTCGCACTTACCTCATTTAGTTTAAGTACTGCCATTTTTAATTTATATTCGCCGCCTTGTATGATAATTTAATGATTCGCGAATGAAATCGTGTTAATATTCTTTATTGCTTCCAATATTTATACCTATCTCTTTTCCATTCCCTGATCATATCATCTATAAAGACATTACGGTAATTTTGACCATTTAAAAAACCGGTGGCATTAGGTTACCGTAACCGCTAATCTGCAAAAGATATTAACTTAACGTCTAGTTTAGATGACAGAGAATTAAACCCCCACAAAAAAGCAAGGTTCCCTGCTGTCCGAAGTGAAATGGTACTAGCCGAATACGCCGCTGTACGGGCAGACGACCTCGGAATACAATATTCTTAGTCAGGTGTCGACTCCAGACATTTCCAGCGACGCGGCGCGGACCACCGGCCTACCGTCCGCTCCAGACAGCGGCGGGCGCGAGCGCAGTGGAAGGCGTCTCCAATTTACGCCTGAGCGCCGCAGACAGCACAGCCCGTCCTCCACACTTTGCACCGCCGACTTCTCATTTGTTGCGACTAACAACCACCCCTGGGAACTCCCCGCCGTTAATACGCCGACCTCCGCCAGCGATAAATCTACACACACACACACACACACGCACGCACGGGCAGTTGCTGGACGAGGGGACGGACCCTGCACGTTGGGAACGAGTCGGCCCGCGGATCCGGTTTCAGACTTTTGCGGCGCACCGTTTCTCGCTGTTTTTCTTCTTTTTCCATTCGGCCGACCGCTGCTTCCAAAGGCCGGTGCCCCGGGCGTGGTGGCTGGACTTAATGAGACGCCTGCCGGCCTGCTACACGATGCACGCCGCGCCGGCCGCTGCACCAGACGTGGTCACGCACGAGGCGGTGCGTGCAGCAGCACGCAGTGACGCCAGAATTAGGGATCTGCTGCTAGTCACCGCAAGCTGCCTTCTGGTGCGTAGCGGAGGGTATTTTGTTACCACTATCAGCTCCTCCAAGCACTCGCGATCGTGAGTGAGAAGGACGACTGTTGATAACCTCATAGATACAGATAGACATATGTGGTGTCCCTTCTTTCGGCCATGTTAGAAACAATAGACACCATATACAGGGTGTTACAAAAAGGTACGGTCAAACTTTCAGGAAACATTCCTCACACACAAATAAAGAAAAGATGTTATGTGGACATGTGTCCGGAAACGCTTAATTTCCATGTTAGAGCTCATTTTAGTGTCGTCAGCATGTACTCCAACGTGATCAAATTGTAAATTTTCACAATCAACATGTGTGGGTTGACGAGAATCCGCACGCAATTGTGCAATCACGTCATCAACACAGATTTTCTGTGAACGTTTGGGCAGGCATTCTTGGTGATGTCTTGATTGGGCCCCATGTTCTTCCACCTACGCTCAATGGAGCACGTTATCATGATTTCATAAGGGATACTCTACCTGTGCTGCTAGAAGATGCACCTTTACAAGTACGACACAACATGTGGTTCATGCACGATGGAACTACTGCACATTTCAATCGAAGTGTTCGTACGCTTCTCAACAACAGATTCGGTGACCGATGGATTGATAGAGGCGGACCAATTCCATGGCCTCCACGCTCTCCTGACCTCAACCCTCTTGACTTTCATTTATGGGGGCATTTGAAAGCTCTTGTCTACGCAACCCCGGTACCTAATGTAGAGACTCTTCGTGCTCGTATTGTGGACGGCTGTGATACTATACGTCATTCTCCAGGGCTGCATCAGCGCATCAGGGATTCCATGCGACGGAGAATGGATGCATGTATCCTCGCTAACGGAGGACATTTTGAACATTTCCTGTAACAAAGTGTTTGAAGTCACACTCGTACGTTCTGTTGCTGTGTGTTTCCATTCCATGATTAATGTAATTTGAAGAGAAGTAATAAAATGAGCTCTAACATGGAAAGTAAGCGTTTCCGGACACGTGTTCACATGACATATTTTCTTTCTTTGTGTGTGAGGAATGTTTCCTGAAGTTTGGCTGTACCTTTTTGTAACACCCTGTATACACGCTAGGGAAAAAAACGCACCCCGAAGGAGTTGTCCGAATGCGACGGAAATCGATAGATGTGTTGTGCATCTTCATATTTTCGCGGCGCAAATACTGATCCATAAAATTTCGGGCGTGCAGCCGCATAAATTTGACTTCTTCTTCTAATATTTCGGCTGAATACCGTCGAGCCATCTTCAGAGTGAGCCGAGGTGACTGACGCTCCAGCACTTGCTCCGTCCGTTTAAAGCCGTGGACCGCACCACTGCGCATGCGGCCACAGATACACACGGCCCCAGAGACGTTAATCGGCGGCAAGGAAGTATGGCATATGCATGGAAATAGATCTATGGCTGCGCAGTCGATCCACACGGTGATATCGACGTATCACTGCGAGCTGCGCCGTCATGAAGTCTTTGTGATTTCACTACAGGAATTGCCGGATTCCAAGATTTGTCCAAGCTGAACCCGCTATCTCTATTAAGTAAATTCGTCGCCAAGCGAATTTCAGTTGCTTCCTTCACTACCGAATCCCACACGGACGAAGTCGAGGCTAAAATTTCGACGTTATCGTACACCATAGTCTGTCCAATGTCAATACAGTGCTCGGCCACCGAAGATTTATTAGGTTGTAAGAGTCGGGTGTACCTGCGGAGCTATTTGCATCTCTCCTGGATAGTACGTGTCGTCTGTCCGATGTATGAACGGCCGCACTCACAGGGGATCTTGTAAACCCCAGGCTTCCGAAGCACAAAATCATCTTTAACCGAACCCAGGAGTGCCGCTGTCTGTCGTGGAGGGCGAAAAACCACTTTCACTTCATGCTTACTAAGGATCCGTCTTATTTTTGACGATAGGCTTCCCACGTATGGCAGAAAAGCGATCGATTTAAAACTTCCCTTGCCTTCTTCTGATATTCTTATACCCACAGTTTATGAACAGACTTGGAATCCTGCAATTTCTGTAATAAAATCACAAAGACGTCATGACGGCGCAGCTCGCAGTGATAGTCGATATCACTGTGTGGATCGACTGCTCAGCCATAGATCTATTTCCATGCATATGTCATACGTCTTTGACGGCGATTAACGTCTCTGGCGCCTTGTGTATCTGTGGCCGCATGCGCAGTGGTGCGGTCCACGGCTTTAAAAGGACGGAGCAAGTGCTGGAGCGTTAGTCACCTCGGCTCACTCTGAAGATGGCTGGACGGTATTCAGCCAAAATATTAGAAGAAGAAGAAGAAGAAGTCAAATTTATGCGGCTGTACGTCCGAAATTTTATGGATCGATAAATGTGTTGTATACATGTTGTAGACAATCAAGTAGTTACAATTTCAGAATGATTGGATGATTTATTCAGCATAAAGATCTTCCCAAACTGAGCAAGTAAATAAAAAGTTAGTTCATCTCTGGCACTTATACAAGTAGTTATTCGGTTTGGCATTGATTGATAGAGTTGTTGGAAGTCCTCCTAACGGATATCGTGCCAGATTCTGTCCAACCGGCGCGTTAAATCGTCAGAATCCCGAGCTGGTCGGAGGGCCCTGCCCGTAATGCTCCAAAAGTGCTCAACGTTGGAGAGATCCGGTGACCTTGTCGGCCAATGTAGGGTATGTCAAGTGCGAAGACAAGCGCAGAAAGCAGAAGCTCTCGCCGTCTGCGGTCGGGTGTTATCTTGATGAAATAAAAGTCCAGAATGACTTGCCGTGAAGTGCAACAAAACACGCCTTGAATATTGTTCATGTACCGCTGTGCGACAAGGATGCCGCGGATGAAAACCAAAGAGTTCATGCTACAAAATGAAATGGCACCCCAGACTCCTGGTTGTCGGGCTGTATGACGGGCGATAGTAAGGTTGATATAAGACTGTTGTACCGGGGTCTGTCTAGACACGTCTTCACTGGGCAATGGGGCTCAGTTCGAAGAGGTACTCATCACTTACGGAAATTCTAATCCAATCAATGAGATTCGAGGACGAAGACGTGTGTGGAGACGGCCCGGACAACAGTGGGATATCAACCTGACTGTTGCCCGCCATACGGCCTGACAGCCAACAGTAATGGTCTGGGTTCAATTTCTTTTCATAGCAGGACCCCTTTCGTTATCATCAGCAGTACGTCGACGATATTCTATGCCCCGTTTTGTTGCCCTTCATTGCAAGCCATTCTGGGCTTATATTTCAGCAAGATAATGCCCGCCCACACAGGGCGAGAGCTTCTGCTTTCTGCTGTTTGACTTAGTGCTTGCCAAACCATACCGTGGCCATCGAGGAGTCGGATCTCCGCTGAACTGAAAAAGTTTGGAGCATTTTGGGCAGGGCACTCCAACTACCTCGAGACTGTGACGATGTAATGCGCCAATTGGAAAGAAGTTGGCACGATATACCTCAGGAGTACATCCAGTAACTCTATCAACCAATGCCAAGCCGAATAACCTCTTGCACAAATGCCAGAGGTCGACCAGCGCGACGTTGACTTGCTCAATTTGTGTAGTTCTTTCTCTTGAATAAATCACCCATTTTTTCTGAAATTGTAATCATTTATTTTTCTCACACGGACAACCCATCTACCGATTTCTGACCCATTTGGATAATTCCTTCGTGGTGCATCGCGTGCTTTTTTGTCCAATAGTGTATATATCTATAAAAATAAGGTGACAACTACCAAAGATCCCATCTTTCAGGGTGGATGCACACGAAGCCTAATTCTCTTACGGGAATGCGAAATGGTTAGTAAGGGGTTCATGGATAGGAGACGCTATGCCAGTAATGTGAAACAAGCTGAGAATTTGGGTCGGCTGAGAAACGTGTTGTGATGGCTTAGGCGATTAAGACAACCATTCGTGTTAAGTGGGAGGTCCGGGTTCGAGTGCTGGTCTGGCACAAATTTTCACGTACTCCATTGAATAATGTTTATACCCAAATGCTACTAATGTCATTGAAAATCCTTAAATGAGTAATGTTAATCCTTCGTGTGAGTTAGAATCTCTCTGATCTCACCTTCAGAGCCTTTTCACGAGATATTCGTAGGAGGAAGCCATACACTACGTGATGCGAAGACTGCCTTTTGACGTGAAATTGACAACTATATGTCACGAGAGGTATAAAAAGTATAAAAGGAGACAGGAAGTATTGTGTTGACAGCAGAGAAGGAGTTGCGGCATGATAAGTCGGTAAGGAGAGTACACAGGTTTAGAACGTAGACTAATCATCAGATGTCATATGAGTAACAAATCAATCAATGACATTTCTGTCGTACCGGACGAAATAACACTCGTCGGCACAGTGGTGCTTTACTCCTGGGAGAGGCCGAGATGACACTACAACATAAAATAGATCACTTTATTACAGCTCGAAGAATATGAAATACTTAACTTTGTAAAAATCCACGTCCATGGGAATATTTTAAGTATTTATTGCTGTTACTGAACCTTAGCGTATCACTTGATACAGAATAAAATACAAGTCTCTTCTCTCAGAGTACAGTTGACTTTAAACGCCGGCCGGGTGGCCGAGCGGTTCTAGGCGCTGCAGTCTGGAACCGCGCGACCGCTACGGTGGCAGGTTCGAATCCTGCCTCGGGCATGGATGTGTGTGGTGTCCTTAGGTTAGTTAGGTTTACGCAGTTCTAAGTTCTAGGGGACTGATGACCTCAGATGTTAAGTCCCATAGTGCTCAGAGCCATTTGAACCATTTCTGATTTGACTTTAAACGTTCATGCAGTGTTCTATCTAATACACCTATCGCACTGCTGGCTCTGTAGAGAGACGGTGCTGTCGTCTTCGGCGATGATTGCTGAATGAACTGAGAGGCACTGCTCTCGGACGTAAGTAAGGGAGGTGATGCAGTGACATATTTAAGCTCCTCTGGGCGTGTCTACGCCAACTCCGCTCTTTCGTCGCTGCGTCTGCAAGCGATTATGCTTACTTGTTGTTTGTCGCGAAGGTACCAATCTTGCCTTGGCATCCCGTTCTTCGGACGACACCAGCTATTTCAACCCTTCAAGAGTTGCCCAAACCGACTGCTTGTGATGAGACTGTGAGGTGGAAACTCGAACGAACAACCACAGCTAAACCAAGACAAGATCGACCCCATGTACTGACGGACAGGGACCGGGCGGGAATTGCTGGAGTCGTTGTAAAAAATCGCACAAAATTTGCGGAAGGGATCACCCTTGAGTTCCAAATTGCTACCACCTGTCGAGATAGCACAAAGACTATGCGTAGGGAGTTGAAAAGAATAGAGTAAAATGTTCGAGCTGGTCCTCATAAACCACAAATTCCCGTAATCAATGCTAAGTGGCGTGTCAGGGATTCCAAAGAGCGACGCCACTCGGCTGTGGATGACCGGAAACGAGTGATTTGGAGTGACGGATCACGCTAGATGCCGTGCCAGTCCGACAGAAAGATTTAAGTTTAACGAACGCGTGGAGAACGGTACCTAGTATCATGTGTAGCTCCAACAGTGACGTAAGGGTGAGGTGGTGTTTCGGTATAGGGGTGTTCTTCGTGCATAGTGTATGGCCTTCCTGTTGCGCCCAAGTATCCGCTAAATGCAGGAGGATATGAATGCATTTTATAGCGTACTACATACACTAGAGGAACAGTTCGCAAGCGATAGTTGTTTGTTTCTTCATCACAAAGCATCCTGTCATAAGGCAGTGTCTTTGAGGCAAAATGATTTGTGAGCAATAAAATTCCTGAAATGAGTTGGTCTGCCTAGAGTCCTGACATTAATCCAATGAACACCTTTGAGGGTGAGTTGGGGCGTCGACTTCGCTTCAGACCTCAACACCCAATATCATATCCCTCTCTGGTTTCGGTTATTGAGGAAGAATGCAGTGCCATTGCTCCAAAGATATTCAAGCACTTAACTGTAAGTCCCCAGCAGAGCTCATGCCGTCATAAAGGCAAAGATTGGGCACACGCCATATTACTATCCATTAATAGGTATCCAGATAATTTTGAACACTTAATGTGTATTAATTGATGCTTCTAGAAAAGCACGCTATCGGAAGTTTAATACACTGACAGAAAAAAATCGCAACACCAAACAATAATTAATTCAGAGTCATGAAATTTCGAGAATGCATTTGTCTAGGTGATATATATTTAAGTGATTAACATTACAAGACCACGGCTTAATGGAAGCACGAGATAAACCATCGCAAATGTGAAAAGCTGATACATTAATACCAGTGTAACCGCCAAAATGTTGAATGCAAGCATGCAAACGCGCATGCATTGTGTTGTACAGGTGCCATCATCCCAGATGGAATTCCAAGCCTGTTGTAACTGGTCGGTCTGTACAGGGACGGCTAATGCCATTTGTGGATGGCGCTGCAGTTGTTGTCTTATGATGTCCCATATGTGCTCAATTGGAGACATATCTGGTGATCGAAAAGGCCTGAGTAATATGTCGACACTATGTAGAGCATGTTGGGTTACAACACCGGTATGGGGGCGAGCTTTATCCTGTTGAAAAACGCCTCCTGGAATGCTGTTCATGAACGCCAGCACAACAGGTCGAATCACCAGGTTTTCGTACATGTTCGCAGTCATGGTGCGTGGGATAACCATGAGAGTGCTCCCGCTCTCAAACGAAATCGCACCCCAGGCCATAACTCCTGGTGTAAGGCCAAATGTAAGGTTCTCATACGTTTTCTGCTTCTGTAAATATTTCACCTTTACTGTACTGGGACAAAGATGAATGAACACACTGGCATGAGTAGTGATTAAGAGCTTGGACTCTGCAGCCGCGCGGGGTAGCCGAGCGGTCTCAGGCGCCTTGCCATGGTTCGCGCAGCTCCCTCCGTCGGAGGTTCGAGTCCTCTCTCGGGCATGTGTGTGTGTGTATGTGTGTGTGTGTGTGTGTGTGTGTGTGTGTGTGTGAGTGTGTGTGTTTGTGCGTGTTGTCCTTAGGGTAAGTTAATTTAAGTTAGGTTAAGTAGTGTGTAAGCCCAGGGATCGATGACCTCAGCAGTTTGGTCCCATAGGAACTTACCACAAATTTCCAAATTTTTTCCTTGACACTGCTTTTAGTTTTATCTGTGGTTGACTTGCTATCCAGTCAGTCGTGCAGCGCTAGAGCAGTTTAAGGCATAGTTGCGAGCGATTGATTTTCTCAGAGAATGAGGTCTGTTATTTCTAAATCTGGGTGAAAATATCTGGAATACTTTATTATATGACAATTCATTTACAATACTTTCTCGTTCTTTATATTGATGGAAGGAGATTTTGTAGGAATTTTAAAGGTAACGAAAGGATGCACAAGAATGAAATATTTGTTTATCAGCACTATCAGTTTGTCCCTCAAATAACTAATAACTTTCATGATAAGTATTACTTCGATGTCTTCGTTTTCCATTATGTCACAAGTAACTCAACTGGTTGAAATGTCAGATGTATTTTTTAATTGTTAGAGTCCTCTTATATTGCGCAGCCTTTTTGTCGATAATCAGAGTTTGATTTCTCAAGCTCGAGTTTCTTTCACGTAACACCCACCTCCATGGTTTATAGTGCGTGCATTGCACCTTACGCCACACAAAGTCACAGATTGTTTCTGACAAGCAAAAAGAAAAAGTTAGTAATGAGTATTTTGTTTCACGTTAGCTGCTGAATCTGCTGATTTGAATTTGCTGTCGAGAACGTCAGTACTCCAGACATTCTACAGAGCATGTTGGGTTGCAACAGCGGAATGTAGGCCAGCGTTATCCTGTTGGAAAACAATCCTTTTAATGGTGTTCATGAATGGCAGCACAACAGGTCGAATCACCAGACTGACGTACAAATTTGCAGTTAGGGTGCGTGAGATAACCAAGGGAGTGTTCCTGCTGCCATACGAAATCGCACCCCAGACCATACAAACTCCAGGTGTTGTTCTTACGTGTCTGGCACGCAGACAGGTTGGTTGCAGGCTCTCAACTGGGCGCCTTCTAACACACGGCCATCACTGGCACCAAGGTAGGGCCAGCATTGAACAGAAAAACCACAGATCTACAGTCTGCCCTCCAATGCGCTATCGCTTGACACCACTGAAGTCGCAAATGGCTGTGGTTTGGGATCAGTGGAATGCACGTTGCAGGTCGTCTGGCTCGGAGCTGTCCTCGAAGTGAGCGATCTGCAAGAGTTCCTTGTGTCACTGTGCTGCCAACTGCTGCTCAAATAGCAGCTGCAGATGCAGTACGATGCGCCAGAGTCACACGCCGTAAACCATGATCTTTCCTCTCGGTAGTGCCACGCGGTCATCCGGAACCCAGTCTTCTTGCGACCATACATTCTAGTGCCTGTGTGTGTGTGTGTGTGTGTGTGTGTGAATTCCTAAGGGGCCAAACTACTGAAGTCATCGGTCCCTAGACTCACACCGTATTTAAACTAACTCAATCTAACTTATGCTAGGAACAACACGCACACCCATGCCTAAGGGAGGACTCGTACCTCCGGCGGGAGGGGCCGCGCAATCCGTGATATGGCACCTCTAACCGTGCGGTCACTCCGACAGTCTCGTGACCACCGCTGCCAGCAGTCATGTTCAGTGGCTATATTCATGTCAAGTCTTTCTGCAATATCGCAGAAGGAACATTCAGTTTCTCGTAGCTCTAATATACGACCTCATTCTAACGCAGTGAGGTGTTGATAACGGCGTCTTTGTCGACTTAAATGCATTCTTGACTAACACCAACCCACCACGTCCAGTCTCAAACATAACTAACGCTCACGACCGTTACAGCGTTTATTTACAGCAAATCTGATTTGCATCGTCATAGTGGCGCAACTAGCGCCACGCATATGCGAATGGCGCGAAATTTGATTAGACATCTTCTTTCAGATTCAGAAACACGCCCACCATATTTCGTTTATGTTGCACAACTCCTGCTTGGTGCTGCGACTTTTTTTCCGTCAGTGTAGTAAACAGTTCTGTGATCAAGACGTTTGTGTTGTGGCGTCTGCCGTCCTGGCGTATTCGCGCTTGCCAAATACACATGTGGTGAAACACGTTGCTGTTCTTTCAATTTTCTCTGTTTCCTCTCAGTTCTTTCTACTAAGAGTCCCAAATTGAGGTGCAATATTCAAGTATTCGTCGCATGAGGATAATGTATAAAACAATCGCATTGTCAATCCTATTATATCTAAGTGAATCGTGAATATAAATGGGATGTCAGAGTAGTGAAGGAATGTAAAAGAATACAGAAAATAAGAAATGAAGGTATTCACAAGGAGTTGAAAACTTGGAGTGTGAAAGAAAATGTAGAGAAAACCGGAAAGAAGTGGAATGAACATCTACAAAGAATGAACCCACAGAGACTAACAAATCAGATGAACTTCAAAACATTAGGGAAAGGAAATTCTGGCAAACCGAGAAAAAGTTAGGAATCGTAACAGGCCGCAGTTGGACTAATACGGTAAAATGAAGTTTATGTTGAGGGTTTATTGCTAATCCCTGCACCGTGTCTCGACGCTCTGCAGATCTACCTGTAATCGTTACCATTTTCTAGCTTCTTTGTACATAACAGTACCATCCGCGAAAAGTCTCAAAGAACTTCCAGTGTTTCCCATATACTGATGGGCGACATCTAGCTTAATGATTAAAATTACCCATTTTGCAGATGATACAGGTAGAGGAATACAAAGTCGTACCAATGCCTTGTTGAAAAGGCAAGTACTACAACATTCGGAAACATCAACACATGTGGTTCAGTTCAAATACATTACCATTTAATGTTGTTAATAATCTGCACTAACAGCTCAATAGTTCCCATAGAAACAACCCGCAGGGCCCTCTTAAAAAGAAAAATCGTGTATATCACTCTAAGATAAGAGACAACCTCCAAAAAGACTCCATGGGATTAACACTTGTGCAGAAAGATATCGGATATATGGGCACACATGCATTCAACAACTCGCCAGAGCGCATTAAATGTCATGAGGATAATATGACAGAGTCTAAAATTGAATTAAAGAACTTTCTGTTGGGCAACACCTTCTAGTATGCCGAAGACACAGAAACTATGAACATTAGTGTTTCAAGTTATTTTTCAATTAGAATTTGCACATTCATACAATAATCTTCAGCAATGTTGAGTCATTTCACTGTATTGCACGTGAATTGAAATAAACGTAGATCTTTGACTTCCTCCCACATCCTAGAGACCACACTCTGTGGGATCCCTGGAATATGACTAACGCAATGTTGTGTAAAACGGTATATCACGCTGGGCACGCTGGACACTAATAAGGTAGGATTCATCCAACAAAAAATGAGTTGTCTTCATTAAACTCATTTCTATATAACAGTGAGAAAACCTTCAAGCTTTTATAACTATGCTTTCCTTCTTTCAGTTACAAATTCAGTGTGTTCTTTCTCGCAGCCGGTTTCTTATAGACAGCTGCGTGCAATCTTGGTGTTATTGGCACGTCTGGAAGGTCATCGTCCCTTAGGATCGTTGCAGCCGTTCAGTAAGGCAACTTTGACTCATTAATAGCTCCGCCACTGTAGGATATAACTCGCGGCTGCAACGTGTTCGCTCCTTTGGTAACGGTTGAAGAGGGGCGGACTGCCTGGTGCAGAGTGTAAGGTGCCAGGACATCACTTACACGTTAGCTTACCAACATTAGTATTAATAATAAAGGGACTGGCAAGGGCATCAGATCATGACTCTGTTGAATTGTGATAAATATGAGGCACTCTCGAGCAATACTCCCTGCATGATTGCAAGATTGAGCCACTAACTTAAAGCGTTGGTGAAAAGCGTCGGAAGTTGAGAATTGTGGAATGTAAAGTCTGCAGATGGCCGTAGCTCGCCGGGCCGCCGTGGGCGGCAGGTAGCGGTCACCGGAAACGTGGGACAATACGGCGCTTTTGGGGGTAGCCCGGCATCCGGAGCCACCTGTGCTGGGCAACACGTGGCGAAGACGGGAATTTCGATTGCCTAGGGGCGTTATGACCTACTCGATCATTGGGTAGATCTCAGTGGAGGGATTTCGGCGATGATAGAGCGTTCGACATCGGCCGAAACTGAGTATTCTTCCGCCGCGTTTTCGTACGCGTGGCAGACGAGAGAACTGTGGAAGGACTTCGCCTTCAGCCTTCGAGCGGTACGGACTTGGAGACGGCGTCTTGGCCATCGTCTTCGAAGGGAGATATACGGTCTGTATGGCAGCATTGCACCATCGCGTGTTACGTGCAGAGTTCTGCGGTTTAGAGCTCTTTGTGTGCTCAGGAGCGAGATTTTCACCAACGCCTAACCACTTCCAAAAACTTACCTAATATTCTCGATCTAGAAGTTATCCTTGCGAGGTGCCGAGTATTTATCAACGGAGCTGCCGGTAACAGGGGCGCGTAATTGCAAATTGTTAATGTGCCATTCTCAGGAGTGTCTGGGTGGACAAAGAGATTCAGATTTTTTTGTAAATTTTGTCAGTTGTGGGTAATATCAATTTAAAATGCCCATATTACAATCGAATTATCGACTTCATTGTAGCTAGCATTTACCCTGTCCCAGTAAGCTTTACATGTATTCTAGTCACAGCACAGCTTGCCCAGACAGGAAGAAAAGAGGGTTTGCAGTCTTCTATGTCAGCGACGGACTGATAAGCTTACAAGAGTAAGTTCTACTTCCCAAGCAGTGCCACCTTCCCAGCCCAGAATCCGTGAAACGCTTACAACTCCAAGTCTGTGGGGTGTACTTGATTACAGTACTGTACTCGCATATTATACGAATGTGAAGAGAACTACAGTAATTTTTCCATTTTTTCCATACCATTTTTCCATATCTTTCCTTTTCCAAAATCTTTGCTTTTCCTATATCTTCTCTCTCTCCAGATCTTTGCTTTTCCCTCCTCTTTGCTTTTCCAGTATCTATATCTTTTCCATATCTATTTTCTTCCCACAGCTCTGTTCTTACTATAAATCCGTTCTTACCACATCTCTGTTCTGTCCGTACCTCTGTCCTGTCCGTACCTCTGTCCTGTCCGTACCTCTGTCCTGTCCGTACCTCTGTCCTGTCCGTACCTCTGTCCTGTCCGTACCTCTGTCCTGTCCGTGCCTCTGTCCTGTCCGTGCCTCTGTCCTGTCCGTGCCTCTGTCCTGTCCGTGCCTCTGTCCTGTCCGTGCCTCTGTCCTGTCCGTACCTCTGTCCTGTCCGTACCTCTGTCCTGTCCGTACCTCTGTCCTGTCCGTACCTCTGTCCTGTCCGTACCTCTGTCCTGTCCGTACCTCTGTCCTGTCCGTACCTCTGTCCTGTCCGTACCTCTGTCCTGTCCGTACCTCTGTCCTGTCCGTACCGCTGTCCTGTCCGTACCTCTGTCGTGTCCGTACCTCTGTCGTGTCCGTACCTCTGTCGTGTCCGTACCTCTGTCGTGTCCGTACCTCTGTCGTGTACGTACCTCTGTCGTGACCGTACCTCTGTCGTGTCCGTACCTCTGTCGTGTCCGTACCTCTGTCGTGTCCGTATCTCTGTCGTGTCCGTACCTCTGTCGTGTCCGTACCTCTGTTCTGTCCGTACCTCTGTTCTGTCCGTACCTCTGTTCTGTCCGTACCTCTGTTCTGTCCGTACCTCTGTTCTGTCCGTACCTCTGTTCAGTCTGTACCTCTGTTCTTTCCATACCTCTGTTCTTCCAACACCCGTTTTTCCCATGCTTCTCTTCATGCTATACCCCTATTCTTCCCATACACCCGTTTTTCCCATGCTTCTCTTCATGCTATATCTCTGTTCTTCCCATACATCTGTTCCTTCCCTACCTTTGTTCTTCCCATACCTCTGTTCTTCTCATAACTGTTCTTTCTGTACCTCTTTCCCAAATCTTTTTCTGTCCCAGATCTGCATTTGTCCCAAAATTGCATTTGTCTCAATCTATATTTGTCCCAAATCTTGTTCATCTCATAACTGCATTTGTTCTGTAACTGCGCTTATACCTCAAATGCATTTTTTAGGATTTCTCTAAAGTTTGCACTTATGTCTGGCGATAAGTCTGGCAGTGATAGAATGACCCAATCAAAAGTGTATTCCACCCCTGATACTGTGTCTTGCCCAAATAATCTAGTATGCATCTTAAATTTCTGTCTCAGTTGAACTGACTTTCTCGTCTACTGGAAGAAATATACCACTTCTATTTCCCATTTGCTATACGCATAGTTTTGCCCCAAAAATGTCACTGCTGTCAATTTCCGGTTTTAACCAGCTTGTGCACATCCCACAGACAGTGTAAGCCATCTGGGTATAGGGCACCCTTGCAGGTTTAGGAGGACCCCGCATTCTCAACCCTAAGGAGTAAATCCAGGGAGTCACAACCTAACTCACAAGAAATAAACGCTGTCTAAAAAACACTGTTTTGAGACACAATTTGTTGGCGTGGCGTGTTAGGAAAGGGATGCGATTCATATCGACGCTTTACCCCATGAACATTAACGTTACGGACGCTATAGTTTTGAATTTATGTGCTAGGAGGGTTGGTGAGGCGGTCCGCGAGCTTGAGAAAGCATGTGAATCAGACCAGCGGGTCACCAAATGTTGCCCATCCTTAGTCTAACTTATCGCAGAGACTTAGAAGACTCACAAGGAAATCTTCTACTCAGCTCAGACCTAGAGAGACATGGTTGTTTCTGGGTACGACGTTGTAGATTGTGAGTTCCGTTGAAATTCCGTGAGCAGTGCATGTTTTCTCAATTCTCTTTGTCAGTCGGTGGCAAGATGGAGTATTACCTCGGACTCCATAATACAAGCCTTTTTCATCCAAATGTGTGTCACAATCTATAGCTTTTCCCGGACTGGCTGGCAGAGAGCTCTCCCAAACATGAGTGCACAAGATGATCCTTCCCCATTCCTTGCTGGTGTTTACAAAAGAAGTATTGTTATTGGCTGTAAGTTAGAACTGCCGACTATTAATAGACCTCTGCCTATTTATCTTTGCTTGCACATGAGACTTGTTACACGAGGCTTCCCAAAAGATGAAGTGTGTCTCACTGGCTCAGGATAAGTTTCGGTGGAAAACAACACCTCCAATTTGTTGGCTGTGGATATGGATGTAAGACCCTGACTTCCCTCTGCTCCCTACCTCCCTTGTACAGTACCCCTCGACATCCACAGACATTTCACTCACAGTCAGTTTGATGTGTAATGACAGATCCTGTACTTCATGTCAAGGAGGCACTATCCACTGAAGAACTTACATTTCAGGCACCTTTGGTGCATCTGGTACATGAATCTCGGCAGGTCCTCCAACACCTACTTTTAAAGCAACTCTCTATCGCTTGAAAGCAATCAGAGCAATTTCCAGATGCTTATGAACAGCAACTAACTTATCTTGTGCTTGACACCGGCATTCGTCCACAAGCTAACGTAGATGGTGCGCATGAATTATGTGGCTAAGAAATGAGAGTTGACTGTCAACATAATACTAGCTGTGACGGTACTTGGGTGGACATTGAACATTTTACCGCTCAATGGTACGTTCAATTATTGATTATGAGGGTTATTGTTATGGGCTGCACCTGACAGTTATCCCAACGGAATTATGGAATGTCAAAATAAAGTGCTGGGAACTTATTTGGTAGCAATGCACTGCTCCCCTCCCATTGCACTCTTGATTGAAGCGATAAACCTCCAGTCCATCTATGGCGGTGGTTTCTCTGCGCCAAATTTCTTCTCAAAGGGTATCAATATGAATCCAAAAATCTGACATCAATCGCTTCAAACCTAACCTTCAGTGCCTAACCGGTCGCTTCTAGATCACTAGAACTCTTCCTCCTGTGGTCCAAGTGTATTTAGATCCTCAGAAGAATTCACAGAAGGTCATTAGAGCACCTAGAGTAAATATTTTTTTGCGTCCCATTGCCACTGACATTGTCTATGGTGAACGTGATAACTGGAATTAGCTTTGACCATGAGGCTCACATCAACAATAAAACTTTGGCGCGGTCTTTAAGACAGTATTCGAAGGCAAGAAGTTTCTATACTAACGGCTCCAAAACCAGTGACCGTCTGAAACGCGTACTGTATACCATGTTTGTAGGAACGTCGGCTATTCAAATGATCTGGAGAGGCAAGTATCATGACCGAGGAATTTGTTGCGACACAAGAAGCACTTCGTTTCTGCTAGTGGATTACAGCATCTCTACACTTCCTATTCGTTATCTACTCTAATTGTACTGTAAAGAATGTATGTATGTAGAACTGTAAATGGATCCTAGCCGAGGCTCGACATACATTACGTACCAAGAATAGTGGTGATGTAACCCTTGTGTGGAATTTCTGGTTAAGCCACTTCACAAGGACAATCATAAATTTAAAAATTACAGGGTCGCCACCAGCCCAAGCCCTTCCTAACGATTAAGAAAAGACCGAACTGGAAATTATCAGTTTAATTAAATTAAGAATTTAATTATATAAATGCAATTTTTTAAAGAAACTAACAAGATGAAAGCATTGTATGTCGTATATCAATGAGCTGGTTTAATTAAATTGATTTTTCCCCCCCATTTTTGTCCATCACAAGCAAGTAGATTAACTTAAGAAAATTAAGGAATGGAAAATTAATATGAAAACTGGCATCAATGAGAAAGATAAAGGACGCAGAGTTTATCTTTTACGTAGCACATTTATTTCATTACTGAATTTGATGCACATCCTATGAATACACATGACTGATGCCTGAATAAAAAAGTTTAACGAAATAATTCGCAAAAAATTGTAGAATCGAGAAATTACAAAGGAAAAACACACAAAATGGAAGTGGAAGACAATAATTCAATCATTCCATCTACATACCCACGACTGTCCGAAAGGAACAAAGCAACTTCCATACTTTTAATTTCAACCACCATCATCGCCAGTTTTAACAAAATAATTATGCCACATTCCGAAAATACATAACTGCACACGCTTCAGTTAAGCTGAAGTATTTAAATATCCCATGAATTTAACATAGGGAAGTTCTAATTCGACCTACTTTCGATCAGCAGAAACCCTCTCTAGGAGCTACGAACTGTACTCACCAACCGCTAGCTGCAGAGTGTCCTTTCTCCACCGAGCTTCGCCTAACTACCTGTGCAACGGAAGCTACCAGAGAGGTAGGCTTCCGCCAGCAACCTGACAGACAAACCAACCTCCGACTAAAAGGGGTAAACCTCCCTGTCCAGGTACTGGGATCCTAAGTTGGTCATCCTGTGCTACCCTCCAAACGAGAATCAAACATCACCTGCTCCTACCAGATGACAACCATCTCAGCGTTCCCCACAACAGAAACACGAAACCACTCGTAAAAACACTCATTCAGTTACATTTACGCACACATAGGGTAGGGTGAAGGGAAAAACGTAATAAATACAGGTCATGATTTTCCATGGAACACAAAAAAATAAAACATAATGTCGTTTAATAAGCCTTAGTTTGATTGCTCAGTCTTTCTCGGAGAGTTAATAAATTAAACCGCAATCAGGCGGTGAACAGAATAGGATGCACAGAATCCAGTGAGACAAGCGTCTTATGAACGACTCCATAGAGACGTTTTAGTACTAAAAAATTTCAGCACTTCTTTGACTGGAAATCTCATTGTATACAGGATTATTGAAGTGCTGGAATCGATGTGCAAAAAAGACCATTCTGCTAATTTCGTTTGGGAGAAAGCACATCGTGGGACCACTGGTAATGAAGCTGTCTACCGCGTAGCCAAAGGAGCTTCTGTAATGGGGTATCATCACCTGGATTGCAATCCCAAGTACGGATTACCGACATGTCCTACACCGACGAATCACAGAAGACCGGCGACGGGTTCGGGAGAAAACAAGACACAAAGGCAAAAGTATGCAACAGTTCACCTGTCGGTGCCCTGTCCCACTAAATCTCATACTAATTCAATGGCTACAGTCGAGACGGCATAAGATGATCACTGACATCTCGAAGCGCTGTTGCCAGCTTCCAGCTGCGAAGCGCTAACGGCCGCGGGGGAAAGCAGTAGTCACCTACAGAGCTGTGACAACACTGAGTCGTTGCCATAGAAACGTCTACAAAATCGCGTTATGTCATTGGTTGAGGTAGGCCCGCGAAGCTGCCGCTCCTAGCCCAAAGCAACTGTTACGAATCAACTCGTGCCGACTCAACTATAGGCACCGCACCTCTCTAACAGCCAGACTAAAATTTAATCACGCATATTTCAGTGGCATCATCACGGGCTGCACATCTCAAAGACACAATTCTGCTCTTGTGGAGAAGAACATGACGTAGACCACAGTCCGTTTACAAGATCTTGTGGAGGTAAGTCATCTGTGCCAATTTGTGTGACGGCTCTGTTAGCTACACAGAATCACGTGCAGATTCACTGATGCCCCTGGTATACACATATAAAACCAACATATCACCGATAATGAACTGCAATAAAATGTTCTATAAAATTTGAATTTAAAATGATTATATGGTATTGATCTATCTGTAACTATTGTAGGTTGTCTCTATAATGTGTACGCGCATGCAAACAAGTAGGTATTCTAAGACTAATTTTGTATCAAAACGGTTCAAATGGCTCTGAGCACTATGGGACTCAACATCTTAAGTCATAAGTCCCCTAGAACTTAGAACTACTTAAACCTAACTAACCTAAGGACATCACACACACCCATGCCCGAAGCAGGATTCGAACTTGCGACCGTAGCAGTCCCGCGGTTCCGGACTGCAGCGCCAGAACCGCTAGACCACTGCGGCCGGCGAATTTTGTATCAACACATGAATATTTTATGCAATTTTCAGCTGGCTGTGTGATATAAGTTAAAGGCCAAATAAATTTAGTTTAAAAAAATAGCATTCATAGTGGGGCAGCATTCTGACTGGTGCGATGTTCATTTGAAGATTAAGCAAACAAATTTAAATTAGCCTTGCTGATACTGTTTCAACTTCAGGAGCTGTCATCGGACAAGGATTGCTATTTCTACATCTACATCTATACCTATTCCTTGTAGACCATAGTGAAGTGCGTGGTAGAGGGTATGTCCCATTGTACTAGTAATAGAGCTTCTTCCCTCTCCATTCACGTATGGAGTGCGACAAGAATTATTATTTAAATGCCTCCATGTGTGCTGCAATTAATCTAATCTTGTCTTCATGATCACTACGGGAGTGATATGCTGGGGGTTGTAGCATACGAGGGATATTCGGTAAGTAAGTTCCGATCGGTCAAGAAATGGAAACCACTGTGAAAATCTAATAAAGCTTTGCACATATTTGTTCGACAGTGTCTCTAGTATCCCTATCAGTTGCATCACTTCGCTCTTTTAAGTTCTGAGCGCATGGTGAGCACATAAAGATGCGTAGAAAATAGTGTCTCCCACCAAGTATGAGGTCCTGGTGAGAGATTTCGCCTGATGTTATGCAGCCCACATAACAGAACTGTCATACGGTTCCTACTTCGTGACAATTCTCGGTCGCAATCTGCAGGGGCAATGAAAATGTTCCTGCAGCGTTTTCGATGGGAAGTATTTGATCACCCGCACTACAGCCGGTAATTGGCTCCCTCTGTGTTTCATCTCTGCTCACATTAACTGGCTATGAAGATAACGTTTTCGCACAGACAACGCGCTATAGATGAGCGTACAGAATTGGCGGGAAGCATAGGCGGCTGCCTTCTATGACGAGGGCATTGGAAATTTGGTATAACGGCGCGACAGATGTCCTAGCAGGAGCGGCGACTATGCAGAGAAGTAGCTGGAAGGTGGAGTCAACTGTCGCAGATAAAACATTCCTGATTTTAAATGTAGTTTCCATTTCGCGACTGATCGGAACTTACTTTTTGACAAGCCTTGTATTTCTAGAATCATCATTTAATACCAGTTCTTGAAACTTCGTTAGTAGACTTTCTCGGGGCACTTTACGTCTATCTGCAAGAGTCTGTCAGTTTAGTTTCTTCGACGTCTCTGTGACACTCTCACACGGATGTAACAAACCTGTAATCATTCGTCCTGTCCTTCTCTGTTTACGTTCAATGTCCCCTCTTAGTCCTATTTGGTACGGGCCCCACACATTAGAAAAATGTTCTAGGATGGTTCGTATGAATGATTTGTAAGTGGTCTCATTTGTAGACTGACTGCATTTCCCCAATATTCTACCAATAAACCGAAGACTACCACTGATTTACTAACCACTGAGAACAGATATCATTTCATTTCATTTCGCTAGAAAGTGCTACACCCTGGTATTTGTATGATTTGGCTAATGGCTGTTGTGAGTCCTTGATATTATAGACAGAGGATACTATGGTTTTTCCCCCTTTTGTCAAGTGCAAAGTTTCACATTTGTGAACGTTAAAGGCGAGATGACAATCTTTGCACCACACTGAAATCTTATCAGTATCTGATTGAATATTTTTGCAGCTTCTTTCTGTCAGTACCTCAGTATTAATAACTAAATCATATGCCACGGGTCCGACATGCAGCCCATTATGCAGCATTAATAATGTCTGTAAATGAGTTAATAAACAACTAGAACAGAAAGTGTTCCGACACACTTCCCTCTAAGTCCCTTCTACATCTGTCGATGACTTTCCATCCAAGATAACCTGCTGCGTCCTCCCTATCAAAAAATCATTAATCCAGTCATAAATTTCGCTTTCAGTGTGATCGTATTTTTTAATATGTGCGTGGATGTGGTACTGAGTCAAACGCTTTTCGGAAATCAGGTAACACTGCATCTACCTGACTGCATTGATCCAAAGCATCCAGTAAGTCATGTGAGAAAACTGCGAGTTGGGTTTCACAAGATCTATGTTTTCGAAATCCATAACAGCTGGCATGGAGGATGTCATTCTGTCCAAGATATATCATTATGTTTGAGCTCAGAATATGAGCTAAGATTCTACAACAAATCGAGGTCAAGGATATTGGACGGTAGTTCACTCCTACTAGACTTCTTGTTATCGCGTGTGCCCCGTTCTGCTTCCAACTAATGGGCAAGTTTCTTTGTTCAAGGAATTTACGATGGATTGTAGTTAAAAAGGGGGGCTAAATCAGTCTCAAATCCAGTTTAGAATCTGATAGGTATCACATCGGGCCCTGGAGTTTTGTTCGGTTTTAACGATTTCAGCCTATTTCACTTATTTCATTCATCTTTTCAGTGGTACCAGGATTAAATTGGAGCATTTCTGATGGGCTTTCCTTCGTAGAGAACATTAGATATCGCAATTACGCTATCCTGCTTTTGGTTAAGTTCAGTTCGTATCTCATAGACGAGTGACTGGACATTAACTTAGGTGCCACTAACAGCCTTTATATACAATAAGAATTTCTTTGGGTTTTGTGAATGACCAATTGGCGATAATTTGCAGCTGCTTCACACATTACACTCTTTACAGCGAAATGCGTTTCATTCAACGTCTCTCTATCTATATCTCTACGCTTTGTTTTACACCTAACGCGAAGTTGTCTCTATTTCTTTAGAAGTTACTTTACAGTGACTGTATACAACACAAGGCCCCAACCATTATGAATTGTTCTACTAGGTACATATCTACCCAATACATGGTCAACTATTCTTTTACACTTGAGCCATAGTTCCTATACATTCTCCTAGCTTGTGCTAAAAGTTTCAAGTTCCTCACTGAGATATAACACTACTGCTTTTTTATTTAGTTATTGAGCATATACGGAGAAATTCTTCCCGTCCATATGTGGCATAACAGCAAACCAGTGCTTAACAGTATTGGTTAAAAACAGTCTTGGTTGCAATTTTAGTTTTTTTTTTTATTTTTCAGCAGCTCGTTTCGCCTTATTTAGGCATTTTCAGGTTATCTAAATAGAAACAGAAAACAAATACATCTATTGGAGAATCGCGATCGCGTTGTGCAGACTTGGATAATCTATAAGCATTTATAAAAACAGATCACCTATTGAAAATATAAACAGGTCACCTATTGAAAGAGCAAATACTTTAATTTGCTATTTCTTAAGAATCCTTTAGTCAGTGTAGCCAAAGGGCATCGTCGAATATATCAGGCCAACATCGCCTTCGTTAAACTCAGTAAAAGCTAGAAATATAAAATAGTAAAATCATTACTATTTTATATTTCTAGTTTTTACTGAGTTTAACGAAGGTGATGTTGGCCTGATATATTCGACGATGACTAGAAATATAAAATAGTAAAATCATTACTATTTTATATTTCTAGTTTTTACTCAGTTTAACGAAGGTGATGTTGGCCTGATATATTCGACGATGCCCTTTGGCTACACTGACTAAAGGATTCTTAAGAAATACCAAGTTAAGGTATTTGCTCTTTCAATAGGTGACCTGTTTATATTTTCAATAGGTGATCTGTTTATACATGCTTATAGATTACCCAAGTCTGCGCAACGCGATCGCGATTCTTAGATAGATGTATTTGTTCTCTGTTCTATTTAGATAACCTGAAGATGCCTAAATAAGGCGAAACGCGTCGTTGAAAAATAAAAATAAAAAAAATAAAATTGCAACCAAGACTGTTTTTAACCAATACAATAGAACATATACGCTGAAGAGCCAAAGACACTGGTACACCTACCTAATATCGTGTAGCACCCCTGCGAGCAAGCAGAAGTGCCGGAACACGACGTGGCATGGACTCGACTGATGTCTGAAGTAGTGCTGGAGGGAATGACACCATGAATTTTGCAAGACTGTCCTTAAATCCGTAAGAGTACGAGGGGGTGGAGATCTCTTCCGAACAGGGCGTTACAGATATGCTCAATAATGTTGATGTCTGTGTAGTTTGGTCGCCAGCGGAAGTGTTTAATCTCAGAAGAGTGTTCCTGGAGCCATTCTGCAGAAATCCTGGACATGTGGGGTGTCATGTTATCCTGCTGGAATTGCCCACGTCCATTGGAATGCACAATGGACATGAATGAATGCATGTGATTAGACAGGATGCTTACGTACGTTCATCTGTCAGAGTCGTATCTAGACGTATCAGGGGTCCCATATCACTCCAACTGCACCCGCCCCACACCATTACAGAGTCTCCACCAGCCTGGACAGTACCCTGCTGACATGCAGAGTCCATGGATTCGTGAGGTTGTCTCCATAACCGCACACGTCCATCTGCTCGATGCAATTTGAAACGAGACTCTTCCGACCACGCAACATCTTTCCAGTAATCAACAGTCCAATGTCGGTGTTGACGGTCCCCAGCGACGCTTAAAGCTTTGTGTCGCCAGTCATCAAGGGTACACGAGTGGGCCTTCAGCTCCCAAAGCCCGTACGGATGATGTTTCGTTGAATGGTTCGCACGCTGACCCTTTTTATGCCCAAACACTGAAATCTGCAGCAATTTGCGGACAGGTTGCGCTTCTGTCACGTTGAACAAGTCTCTTCAGTCATCTTTGGTCCCGTCCTTGCACGATCCTTTTCCGGCCGCAGCGATGTTGGAGATTTGATGTTTCACCTAGTCCTGATATTGACGATAAGCTCGTAAAATAATCGTACAGGGAAGTACCCACTTCATCGCTACCTCGGAGATGCTGTGTCCCAGCGCTCCTGCACCGAATATAACACCACGTTCGAATTCACTTACATCTTGACATCCTTCCATTGTAGCAGCAGTAACCGATCTAACAAGTGCGACAGACACTTGTTGTCTTATATATGCGTTACCGACCGCAGCGTCGTATCCTGCCTGTTTACATATCTCTGTGTTTGAATACGCATGTCTATACCAGTTTCTGTGACGCTTCAGTGTATATCTTTCTACTTGTTTCAGTGGCCTCTTTATACTTTGGTAATCATTGTTGCCACAACTGCCTCTCGCTGACTGACACCATTTATGATGTGGTCATTCCCAAAGCGATCAGGTCTATTTCTTGCTATTAGAACTAACGTATTTCCATCTTGAGTGGTGTTCCAAACTATCTGTTCTAAGTAGTTTTCAGAGTAACCATTTAGTAATGTTTCACAGTGTGTCTTATCACGCCCATTAGTAACAAAACCATAACTATCCCAATTGGTTGATGGATGATTAAAGCCTCTACCGTCGATTGTAGTATTATTGAGAAACCTGCGCACAAAGGAACCGGTGTTTTCTCTGCAGTTTTCGGGTTAGATCAGTAGGTGAGTATGGTTGTCGATAGAAGGATCCAATAACAATTTTATGCCCACCCTTGATACAAGGTCCTGACCAAACAATCTCGCTTGCAAGCTTCAATTTCTATGTCTGTGAATATGAGTGTTTTGTCTACTGTGAGAAATATACGACGTCCATTTCCCATCAATCTATCTTTTCTATGTATACTTACATTTTTCCCTGAAACTCTAACTACTTTCTGCTTTAGGTTTCAACCAGCTTTCTGCACGTAGTATTACGTGAGCTTTACTGCTTTTCAGGAGCGCTTCACTCTCTGGCACTTTTATTGCGAATGTTTCGACAGTTAACTACTAGTATTTTAATACTCTCACCTGTGGTGGGTGTCGTACTTTTGGATCTTACACTGATAATTCTGGGTCTCCTACAGCTGTAATTATTGGATGGAGAATCGCCTAATCTAAAATACACCTTGTGTGCAACCCACACACAGTCATCTGCCTGTGATGTGTAGTGCACACCTGATCCATTTAACAGAACCCTACAGTTCCCTACACCAACTCGTCTCAGAACCGGGGGACCACGATCAGGTCTGGGAACAATGCCGCAATTGTGAGGTTCGTTGATACTCCGTGCACAAGGCTAGTCTTCTCAACCTTCTCCTCCAGTCGCTGGAACCACCCTAGTATGAAATCGGAATCCAGACGCTAGGCTTCGTTTGTTCCAACGTGCTCCTCAATCTGCAGCTCGTTACACTTGTTCCCTCAACGGCCGCCGAAATAGCCTCTTCAACATGTTGATTGAGGCGTTCAGGCATGCATACTGAATGCAAGTGGTATTTTTTCTTGTCCCTTGCTGCCTGTTCCGTAAAGGGCGCCATTATTTGCCGTTCTTTCGAAATGCAGACGACTAATAGACCCCTAGACTTTTACGTTTGCCTAATCTTAACATAGGACGAAACAAGTTACCCCAAAACTGGTGGAGTGAGTCACACTGCCTCAGTTACAGTGAAAGACAACACCTCGAACTTCTTTTTTAGGAGGATGATTTTAAAGACCCGAGTCCTCCCTGGTCCCCATATACCCTGTACAACACGCCTAGAACTACCATTGACTCGTCACTCTTAGTCAAGTGGACGGGTAATGACTGGTCCTGAACCTTCTGCAGAGGAGACAAGATCCACAGGAAAGGATAGTAGCTGAGGATAATGGAATGTAGTCGAATTAAGTCGGGTGATGCTGAGGGAATTAGATTAGGAAATGAGACGCATAAAGTAGTAAAGGAGTTTTGCTACTTGGGGAGCAAAATAACTGATGATGGTCAAAGCAGAGAGGATATAAAATGTAGTCTGGTAATGGCAAGGAAAGCGTTTCTAAAGAAGAGAACTTTGTTAAGTGTCAGGAAGTCGTTTCTGAAAGTATTTGTATGGAGTGTAGCCATGTATGGAAGTGAAACGTAGACGATAAATAGTTTGGACAGGAAGAGAATAGAAGCTTTCGAAATTTGGTGCTACAGAAGAATGCTGAAGATTAGATGGGTATATCACATAACTAATGAGAAGGTATTGAATAGAATTGGGGAGAAGGGGAGTTTGCGGTACAACTTGGCTAGAAGAAGGGATCGGTTGGTAGGACATGTTCTGAGGCATCAAGGGATCACCAATTTAGTATTTGAGGGCAGCGTGGAGGGTAAAAATCGTAGAGGGAGACCAAGAGATGAACACACTAAGCAGATTCAGAAGGATGTAGGTTGCAGTAGATACTGGGAGATAAAGAAGCTTGCACAGGATAGAGTAGCATGGAGAGCTGCATCAAACCAGTCTCAGGACTGAAGACCACAATAACAACAACCACAGGTACATGACTCGCAGGAGCTCTTCCAAGACACTGGTTCACGACAGTTGCCAATCATCTGATGGTAGTCAGGAAGATTTCCAGCAGCTTATGAAAGTAAACCAATTCATCCTGTGTTCGAGAACATCATTCACAGTGAGGGTGCATTTTGACTGGTTCAAAGTATTACAGGACAGTTAACAAATAACTTTCAACAGAGCTCGCTGACAATCTTTTAATCTGTTGAGCTAGAAATTTACTAACTCCCTGCAAAAACTGAAGCAAATACACAAAACGAGAGTTCTACTAAGGCAACATAAATATCTGTGGTAGAAATTACTAGTTTCCTAAAACTGTTTGACAGTACAGTCGTTAACAAACTCGAAAATAGCGCTAATTTGCAATAGATGAAGATAATACGCATTCTACTTGAAAGAGAAAACTAGATATAACACGATGTTGTTGTTGTGGTCTTCAGTCCTGAGACTGGTTTGATGCAGCTCTCCATGCTAATGTAACACGATATGTTAGTGATAATACGTTCCACCGCAACTAAAAACAACGATGGTAACTTCCGAAAACTCTCAGAACAGTAAGTTTATTCTCATTGACATACACTGATATTCAGGATAACCTGGTCTTCGACAGTAACTGTAAATCACAAACGCTCATTTGTTAAGAAATAATTTATTCACAACACTCAGAGTTTACGAAATTTTCGAAAATATACTTTCGTAAGCGTCCAAATATTCTGAAATATAAACCTATTTCTCACATAATTATACGATGAAATCAGAAAGTAATTGTTTTTGAACAGGCTAACTGTTGTCAAAAATTTCTAAAAGAGCACAATTTAACGTTACAACTGACGATAATAATATGAGTTTATGGTGGAAAACGTCTGAAATTTTACAATATGTCACGATACATACCAGCACTGACTTAATCAATTAAAGATTGTGCAGAAGTGACGCGAATAGTAAAATATTATGATCTAGAATTTCAAGTCGGCACACGAATCTGGCACGCACGGTTCCACACAAAGGAAAATTCGGAAGTCGGATTTTATATGCAAATAAAAGTGCGAATTGCACGGATTTTTTACTTAGCCGATTTTGCGACAACTTCTACACTGGCGTGCAGAAGGCGAACTCTGGAGTTGTCTCCTACTTGGAGCAGCTAACAATGCATATATATATATATATATTGATATCTCCCCTTGCCCTTTAAGACCAAAAGCTGCAACGCTAACATAAAGTGGTTTATGTAAATATCGAGGGAAAATCATAGGAAAAGATAAAATATATCTTGAAGCTATCTTTGTGTCTCGAATTTTTGTCGAAGCTATGTCCACTAACAGGCTAAATATAGCTAGCGGTTATTCGTATGATTCATGGAAAATATTTTTGATATCTCGCTATGGGTGTATCATCACAATTAGTTTACAAATACTGCATAAGATACTGAACGAAAATCTGAAAACAGACTTTTTATGCACATGGACGGGAGGTGTTGTTGGCAAGCAAGAATGACTTCTATTTGTTTCTTAAACCGTTTTCTTTGTTGATGAGTACCTTTAGTTCACAAGGAAGAAGATCAAATATTTTTAAGGTTGGATATTTAGCTCCGATCTGTGTAAGAGTAGGGTTAAGTTGTGAAAGGTTGTAGCCATGTTTACCCCCCAGCGTTTTATTTATTAATGCTACTGTTTATTTTAAATTGTAACAGGTTCTTAACAGCTTTGACAAAACCATAAAGATATTGTGAAGTTCGCCGGCCACTGGTGGCCGAGCGGTTCTAGGCGCTTCAGTCTGGAACCGCGCGGCCGCTACGGTCGCAGATTCGAATCCTGGCTTGGGCATGGATGTGTGTGATGTCCTTAGGCTAGTTAGGTTTAAGTAGTTCTAAGTTCTAGGGGACTTATGACGAGAGATGTTAAGTCCCATAGTGCTCAGAGCCATTTGATATTGTGAAATTCCTGAACAGTGACTGTTACGTACCTAAAACGGGAACTGCCCCCCCCCCCCCCCTCCAAATATTATTATACATGATATTAACGAACCGAAATAAGCTAACTTTCTGTTGTTGTCTTCGCCAAAAACACCAATGTCACGCAAAACAACTGTTCTCAAACTTACATTTACGTCTTTACTCTGCGAACTTCAAAGGAACTGAACAAACTGCCTCCGCTCTCTCTCTCTCTCTCTCGCTCTCTCTCTAACACACACACACACACACACACACACACACACACACAAGGATGGAGAGGGGTTTTAACCTCATTGTTGAAAGTCATTTTGATGACAGTCACGTGCCTATAAATTAGACAAATAAAAAACCATTTTTTACAATTTGATGTACCGACATGTACTATAATTGAACGGAAGCAGCTAGTGCCCTGTTCTTGCATCTGCGTACGAAAAGAACGCAAAATTTATGGGTTCCTCGAGCTGCAGGCGACATACAATAATACTACTTACGACTATAAGAGCAGCTGGACTCAAGTAATGGTTTCGCACTGTCTGCAAATCAGTTGTTTCTCGCGGTTGTTTTGCCTACTGTCCATTCGGCAATCCAACGCGATACAGTGTAGCAATAATTGGGCCTCAAAACGAAATACACAACCTGAAGGTATAATAAAGAATTGCTATTAAGCCAACGGCGCACTGGAGGCTTCCGCAGCTTCGCAACTTACAGCAAAGAGAAGAGACTACTGCTGGCCTCTTGCTGGGTGAAGGCAGAAATAATTCGAGACACACAGCAACGCACGCACACATACACACACAAACATGTACTATGCCGGATGATGATTATGGCTGAATGTATGGACGACACTGCAAGGCTATAAGCATTCGAAAAAGTGTACAGTGGCTGTACTTCATAATTTGGAAACCTTGTTCCCGATACTTGTTTCCTAACGTCATCTTATAACTTCTCTGTAAGTACTCCGTCCCTTTTCATGGCTGGAACATAAACGAGAATATATAGAGTAGAAACCCGTTTTTTTAATTGTAAATGAAATACTCAGACTCCAAAGAATAAATTTAGTTGAATACGTAGGAGGTGATTATCAAGACTTACGAATTATTCTGGTAACTCAAGATATAGAGTTACGTGGTGCAGTCTGCGACTTATGAACTACGTTTTCCTAAAAGGTGGAGACTCCTTAGTGTTCTTATTAGGACGTAATGATCTACATCTACATCTGCATCTACATGGATACTCTGCAATTCACATTCAAGTGCCTGGCAGAGGGTTCATCGAACCACCTTCACAATTCTCTATTATTCCAATCCCGTATCGCGCGCGGAAAGAACGAACACCTACATCTTTCCGTACGAGCTCTGATTTCCCTTATTTTATCATGGTGATTGTTTCTCCCTATGTAGGTCGGCGTCAACAAAATATTTTCGCATTCGAAGGAGAAAGTTGGTGATTGGAATTTCGTGAGAAGATTCCGTCGCAACGAAAAACGCCTTTTTTAATTATGTCCACCCCAAATCCTGTATCATTTCTGTGACACTTTCTCCTATATCTCACGATAATACAAAACGTGCTGCCTTTCTTTGAACTTTTTCGATGTACTCCGTCAGTCCTATCTGGTAAGGATCCCACACCGCGCAGCAGTATTCTAAAAGAGGACGGACAAGGGTTGTGTAGGCAATCTCTTTAGTAGGTCTGTTACATTTTCTAAGTGTCCTGCCAATAAAACGCAGCCTTTGGTTATCCTTCCCCACAACATTTTCTATGTGTTCCTTCCAATTTAAGGGGACGGAACAGCTTAAGAATCATTTTTTTAGCATTGCATACCTTCAGCAGAAAGGAGGAAGTAAGGACTAAATAACTGTATGCTCATAAGAAAAGAAACTTTGCACGTAAAACAGACTTTCTTTACAAAACAAATTCAAACGTAAACATTATTTACAGTGAAACACTCATGTAAGAGTACCAAGAAGAAACACGACTCCTGCAGGGTATCTAATTGTTCCAAAAAGTCGAGCGCAAAAATTCGACTTTTCAAGAGGCCATATCTCGTGTTCTATTAGTCACAGAGATAAAGGATAAAGTTTCTGTATAAAACTTGGCCTAGAGACAATTGGTATACCTTAAGGAAGAACGGGGATACTGTAGCAATCCTACAATACAGGACCAAAATTTATACATTACACACTTCCTCCAGCTCAGGCAATCTGGGCAAATCGTTGGGTTCTTTTGCAATGTGTGTGATCAGGGTTGGCCTTATGCGACTTATAAATACACCATCTGATAGGTGTGGCCCCTGAGAAAAACGAGAAAAACTAAGATTTTTGGTTACCAAAAGTACCAATTGTGAGGATGGCAACCACCTTAATTTCTATTCGTGGAAAATAGTTTAAATTTTTCCCATATGTCTTTAAGATGATCTCGTGGAACTTAGTAACTTTTTTCAATACTAGTAACCGTTGCCAAAATGCAGAGGTTCAAAGTCACCCTACGTATGCACATAAAATATAAAAGTAACGTCTGGTATGAGGCGTAAATGTAGTTTTAATTGACCTAGTAAAGAAATGGCAAAGATTCTGAGGTCGTAGGAACGATTCTGAGGTCATTATCTATGTCTTAATCGCCATTTTTCACGAATAAAACTTTGACACGCTTTCTTTGTAGAATGAGATCTTCACGCATATAAAGGCTGTCTTGACCTGGAAATTATTAGACGTAGCCACCTGACGGTGTAGGCACCTTACAAAAAAAAAATTTTGTCATGCAAGATTCTTTCTACTTGAGAGATGTTGACAGTTGGGAATATGCATACTGCTGCTTTCTATTCGAACAGCTCGTTTTGTTTTCCGCGTCTCGTTCCAGAATGTTTCTCCTGCTGTGCCCCAAACCAAATCTCCCCCTTTTCCTCCGTTGTTTCCGGTCACATCGTCAATCGCCCTTCTTCACATGCTTGGCCCCATGTTTTTCTTTTTTTTGTTTTTTTTTATGATACTCCTTCTAATTGACTGGGATCTTTCTCTAATTTCTGTTGTGGTGATGCATGGTCTCAGCTTCCGTGCAAATGAGGAGAAAATTATTGAATTTTTCAGTTCTGCTAACGTGAATGTATGTTCTTCATTCACTCGATATACAGCCGGCAGCTCCTAGTCTCCTACGAATATGTTATTCACGGGTATTTAGTCACATCGGAGAAGTTCACCACCATGGTAAATCTTAGCGTTCTCAGGTGGAAGAGTATCCTAATATACCATCGTATGTTATCCTGAAGACGCTGAAGTAAGCTCTCTGCCCACCTTGCCTGTGCGAGTCCATGTGTGCCGCCCACGGGCATTCGCCTTAATGGAACACGAACAGGGCCTAGATAGGATAATATTACAGTATATTAACACCTACTGTACTTGAAAATTGCCCTTAAGGCGGAAATTGGCCAATCGTGCGAGCTCTAATAAAGTGAATACTTGCTAATAACAGGTTAAATATAAAACCTGAAAATATTTTGTAAAAAATATACGACTGTGGCACTCCACATGAATCAAATTATTTAAATGGGATCTGTTGAAATTGCTGTCCAGTGTACAGTATGTCCGAAAATTTTGCTTACCACCAGGTCAAAATGTTGTTGTGCGCTTTTTTTTGCTTTTTTTTTTTTTTTTTGTCATCAGTCTACTGACTGGTTTGATGCGGCCCGCCACGAATTCCTTTCCTGTGCTAACCTCTTCATCTCAGAGTAGCACTTGCAACCTACGTCTTCAATTATTTGCTTGACGTATTCCAATCTCTGTATTCCTCAACAGTTTTTGCCCTCTACAGCTCCCTCTAGTACCATGGAAGTCATTCCCTCATGTCTTAGCAGATGTCCTATCATCCTGTCCCTTCTCCTTATCAGTGTTTTCCACATATTCCTTTCCCCTCCGATTCTGCATAGAACCTCCTCATTCCTTACCTTATCAGTCCACCTAATTTTCAACATTCGTCTATTGCACCACATCTCAAATGCTTCGATTCTCTTCTGTTCCGGTTTTCCCATAGTCCATGTTTCACTACCATACAATGCTGTATTCCAGACGTACGTCCTCAGAAATTTCTTCTTCAAATTAAGGCCGGTATTTGATATTAGTAGACTTCTCTTGGGCAGAAATGCCTTTTTTGCCATAGCGAGTCTGCTTTTGATGTCCTCCTTGCTCCGTCCGTCATTGGTTATTTTACTGCCTAGGTAGCAGAATTCCTTAACTTCATTGACTTCGTGACCATCAATCCTGATGTTAAGTTTCTCGCTGTTCTCATTTCTACTACTTCTCATTACCTTCGTCTTTCTCCGATTTACTCTCAAACCATACTGTGTACTCATTAGACTGTTCATTCCGTTCAGCAGATCATTTAATTCTTCTTCACTTTCACTCAGGATAGCAATGTCATCAGCGAATCGTATCATTGATATCCTTTCACCTTGTATTTTAATTCCACTCCTGAACCTTTCTTTTATTTCCATCATTGCTTCCTCGATGTACAGATTGAAAAGTAGGGGCGAAAGGCTACAGCCTTGTCTTACACCCTTCTTAATACGAGCACTTCGTTCTTGATCGTCCACTCTTATTATTCCCTCTTGGTTGTTGTACATATTGTATATGACCCGTCTCTTCCTATAGCCTACCCCTACTTTTTTCAGAATCTCGAACAGTTTGCACCATCTTATATTGTCGAACGCTTTTTCCAGGTCGACAAATCCTATGAAAGTGTCTTGATTTTTCTTTAGCCTTGCTTCCATTATTAGCCGTAACGTCAGAATTGCCTCTCTCGTCCGTTTACTTTTCCTAAAGCCAAACTGATCGTCACCTAGCGCATTCTCAATTTTCTTTTCCATTCTTCTGTATATTATTCTTGTAAGCAGTTTCGATGCATGAGCTGTTAAGCTGATTGTGCGATAATTCTCGCACTTGTCAGCTCTTGCCGTCTTCGGAATTGTGTGGATGATGCTTTTCCGAAAGTTAGATGGTATGTCGCCAGACTCATATATCCTACACACCAACGTGAATAGTCGTTTTGTTGCCACTTCCCCCAATGATTGTAGAAATTCTGATGGAATATTATCTATCCCTTCTGCCTTATTTGACCGTAAGTCCTCCAAAGCTCTTTTAAATTCCGATTCTAATACTGGATCCCCTATCTCTTCTAAATCGACTCCTGTTTCTTCTTCTATCACATCAGACAAATCTTCACCCTCATAGAGGCTTTCAATGTATTCTTTCCACCTATCTGCTCTCTCCTCTGCATTTAACAGTGGGATTCCCGTTTCACTCTTAATGTTACCACCGTTGCTTTTAATGTCACCAAAGGTTGTTTTGACTTTTGTATGCTACCTGACAAAAAAAGCGAAGCGCCCAGAAAGGGAGGAGCAAACGAAATGAAATCCACAAACTGAGAGGATGTATGATGTTAATGCAGTGGGTACGAAATCGAGTCAAATTTACAAAAAAACTTGAAAGTATGGGTTCACTTATCAATATGGCGGTGCATTCCCTCTGGTCTGGATGCATGCACTGATTACGTTAGAAAGGATGTATCATAAAGCCATTACATCCTCTCCTAAGGCAAGGTGGACCAAAACTGTTGTAATTGAGCCTTGATATCCTGGATCCTGGGACTGGGATAGAGTTCATGTCTGAGCTGCTCCTACACATGTTCTATCGGAGACAGATTTGGGGATTTTGGTGGCGACGGGAGTATCTAGACATCACACGTACATCTTCAACTTTTGTAGTCCTGTCGTTCTCAGTTGCGTATAATATTATGGTTCGTTGATAGTTTTTACTTTTGGACTGCCTAGTTACAACTGAATGAAACGCAATTTTCGTGCCGTATGCGTTTTCGCCTTTATTCTTTGCAACGCAACTTCAGTGGCAGCGTTCTTGGCTGTTGTTATACATTTTGTATTTTTGTTCCATTTTCGGCGCTGTACATTTTCTTATAATTGCCATTTAGTTGGCGTTGCCACCTGTCGACAGTTGGCAACACCAACCAAAACATAACATCAAAGTGGGTGTTCAGTTCCTAGTGCTGAGAAGTCTAAAAAATTTCCAATGGCACTTATAAGAAGAAGATCAGAGCAAAAAATGGAACGAAAACACTACATGTAGAACAACAGCCACGAAACCTGCGACTGAAGGTGTCTTGGAAAGGATAAAGGCGAAACGCGTATGGCACGATAATTACGTTTCATTTGTAATTAAACACTCCAAAACTAAAAATAATCAGCCTGCTGTACTACCACACGTACAGTTCATAGCGACATGTCTCCTGTGTGTGGCCAAGTATTGTCCTGTTGGAAAATGGCACCACGTTAACGTTACATGTGTAACACATGAGGGTGCAGGATGTGTCATCAGAATCCCCTCAATCACCACCACCCATAACGTCAAGTCATACTTGGTTTCCTACATTATAGTCCCAAAAGCAACACCGCTATGCTCCTCGATATATTGGAAGAACGGGACCTCTCCCGAGACCGCCGCCACACTCGGCGTGGCAGAACTGTGATTCATCACTGAACACAATGCGACACGACTCATCCATGCTTTCTGGTCAGGGCACCACTCCAAACCCAGCCATCTTTGTTGTGGTGTTGATGGCATCCTACACATGGGATGTAATTTCCTAGTCTGACTGCTGCTAGTGTCCAACCACGGGTGCGGAATTGCACAGAAAGTTGCAGGGACTTCCTCACTTGGTCTCGAATGGTAGGTATAGATGTGAAGGGATTACTACCAGGTGTAGAAGTATGAAACCGGAATTCCCCTATAGATGGTACTAGCCGTCAGTGTAGGGCCCATAGAACCGTGTCTGCAGCACCATCTGCTTCTTGTAATGGCTGATGACGAATGTCAACACACAGTAACCCAAGTTCCATACATCAGTATCTGTTTTATACTCGTAAACATTGTAAGAGGTCGTGGTCTCCTGACCTTCATTGCTTACATATTCCACCCTCACAATCATATTCCACACATCAAGACGCTTCATTCGAACCCAAACTCGATAAGATAAAGTCAATGTTGTAAGAATTCATGTAAACGATATGCAAATAACTAATAATTCGCAAGTTCGCACTGTGGTTGAAATACTCGTGGCTGGCGTAGACACATACATTCCAGACACAACGGTCACATGAGCTTTTAGTTCGAGAGAGGCAACCACACGCCAGGAGGCCAGTCTCAATCCATCTATGTAGGTCAGTGGCCACCCGTGGAGCAGACAGCGTTCGCCCGAGGGAAAGGAGGAACGACCCCGTGTTTGGCTTAAAAGCAAATTCTTTACACATAGCACGCAGTTTCAGAGATTTTCACAGGGAGACAGCAAACGCCAAACGCCAATACTACAGATTTCCGGACTGGTCGCCTTAAACGAAATGTCATTCTCCCGTTTTAGAAGAGCAATGCTGATTGTCAGACGATATTTCTGACGCCTTGAGCTGAAGGAGTAATGGAAGAGACCGAAAGATATACCCTTTCACGTCTGGTGTGGAGAGGCGCCGTTCCGTTGTCGCTCTTGGAGCGAGGAACAAGTCTCTCCTCAGTACTTCACTGGGAGAGCACCTCTGTCGAGAGCGAATCGAAGTGCGACTCTCTATATTGAGTCCTTGGGATTAAGCGTTGCTCACTGTGTTGGCCGCTATACTTATTGTTAGGTGTGAATGCACAGAGTTATAGTTAAACGCTTGTGAGCGAATTTTTGAGTGGCATCATGGTGGACTGGTTATCTGACCGGTGTACCACGCCAGTAGTTAGACTACAGGCGAATAAGAGTCCTTGACTTCATCAAGGTGTAGGGAGAGTTTGATTGGCGAAGTTCAATCCAGATAGAACAAGAGTTATCTTATTTGTCAGCAGCGAGCAGCGCAGACAGCAGTCATCGCAGCTTATGGTATTGTGCACTACAGCTATTGCAAGCCCCATATTTCCTCCACAACAGTACACTTCGCTGCATTTCACACGCGACAGCCTCAACCGTACCCAGCAACATTCTAAAGGATAATTATTCAAGTTGAGTAGGCGCACCTCTCAGCCATTCTGCCAAGTCAACAACAATCTTAAACTTTGTATAGAAATTTCATTAGCGGATCCTATCCTTGAGAGGTAACTTCACATTGCGAAAAGAACCAAGATATAATTTGTTCAATTCAAAACTAAAAGTGCCATTGTGATTTCTCAGAATTTTTGCAAAATAAATAATAACTTTCGTTAGTTACCATATTTTTCTTACACTAACTAGCACTACTCCAGTACCCAAGTATCCCACTAGTTACATAAGAAATTTTGTGAATTTTTGTGTCATTTCCTTACAGCGGACGACTTCAGAAGATATTTATTGCTGAAAGTTTTCCAGGCATTTCTCTTTAGAACGTTAGGAGCGTCTGTCTGACTTCTGCAGTAGTATGTGGGTGGAAATTGCATCTTGCAGGAGCCACAGGGTAAAGGGTACATCTCAGATTAATCCGTTGCGCAGAATAACAGAATCTCAGATCAACCCCACACTCACAACATGTCGAGTTTTGTGCTTACGAACTACGATTTGCGGACAGCATTGGTTTTCTGTTATCATTTGAATAAAACTGCTGCAGAATTGCATCGAATGCTTGTCGAAGCTATCGGTGAACATGAACATTGGAAAAGACAGTGTTTTGAGTGGTTCAAAAAATTCAAATGTGGCGATTTTGACGTGAGAAACGACGTGGAAAATACCGAAAGGGTTCGAAGACAACGAATTGTGAGATTTATTGGCTGAAGATGGTCCTCAAACTCAACAGCAAGTTACGGAACAATTGAATGTGACACAGAAAGCTGTTTCTCTTCGGTTGAATGCTATAGGAAAGGTGCAGAAAGAGGGAATATGGGCTCCGCATGAACTAGATGAAAGCAGCAAGCAAACTGAAAGATCACTTGTGAAATGCTGCTCGCCAGATACAAAAGAAAGTCGTTCCTCCATCTAATAGTGACAGGTGATGGAAATGGATATATTTTCAGAATCCTAATCGTCAGAAATAGCGGGTGAATCCAGGCAAACCATCGACATCCACTGCAAGACCACATTGCTTTGGAAAGAAGACAATGCTCTGTGTTTGGTGGGATCAGAAAGGTATCATTTATTATGAGCTGCTAAAACATGGTGAAACAGTTAACACTGATCTCTACCAACCGCAAATGATCGATTTAAAACGACCGTTAAGTGAAAAACGACCGGAATATGGAAAAATTCAACACAGTCATATTGTTCCGTGATTATGCCCCATCACACGCAGCAAAACAGGTCAGGGAAACGATCGAGGCATTCAGTTGGGAAATACTAGGGCATGTGGCTTATTCACCAGGCTTGGCTACGTCTGATTTTCGTCTGTTTGCATCACTGGGACACGCTCTCGCTGAACAACTCTTCAATTCTTATGAAAATGTACGAAAATGGCTCGCTGACTAGTTCGCTTCAAAAGAAGAACTGGTGTAGCCTGCTGGAGAGGCGGGTAGAAACGTATAAATAGCAATGGAGATTATTTTGTATAAAATATTATTTATCACTTTCAAACAACAGACATGTAATTATTCATCCAAATTCCGGTTTCATACTTCTACACCTGATACGTGGTTGGTGGACCATACAGTGATCCCACTTGTGGTGGTCAGACATGGTTAGTGGTAGGGCAAACTTGATTCTGGCACGTTTTGTTAGTGCGGGTTGCCTACATCAGGGGCAGGTATACACTCATATAGGTACGAAAAGGGAGTCACTATACTTTCAACTACTTTTCAAGGTCATCCAATTACCCACTTTCCACAACCCAAATACATGCTCATCGATAATGTATTTCGGTTGTGGAAAGAGGGTAGTTGAAACTAGATAGTTTAAAGTATAGTGACCCTCTTTTTGTGCCTATATGAGTGTATACCTGCCCCTGATGTAGGCAACCTGCACTAACAAACGCGCCAGAACGAAGTTTGCCCTACTACTGTGGTTGACTGGAACCCTGACAGCGAGCATGCCTTCCCTAAAGTTCCCATGGAACCCAACATCAGGCCACTGGCACATCCGAATGCCCCACAGATTTGAATATGGCATGATTGGACCGACTGCCCAAGTGGAGACCTTCAATGAGGCCCCTTCTAAACTCTGTCAGGTGCTGATAATACTGTCTTACACGAGGAGCCATCCTCTCCATGTGCTACACAATGATCATTCAACTTTTGAAGCTGTTCACACCCCTTATATTTCGTACAAGACCTGGTAAAAACACTGACCACAAACAACACTAAAGCGCTCTGGTGGCCTGTCTACATGTCACAGAGAACTGTAACTCTAATTATTTACACATGCAGAAATGCTGTGTATGTTTACCGAGCCAGATTGATATTCATGAATGTCTTCTGGGTGCTTCCCTTTTCTTTTCCAGGCAATGCATATTATGTAACACAATACCTGTAATTAGCACCTAAGTATTCAGTGGATCAGTATGTGCATCGTGCCTTAACCAGAAATCTATGTGACCTCTTTCTCTCCTTGACATCATGTGAGGTATGTCAGAAATTATGAAAGAAGATTACTGTTAATGCAGTAAAAGATCCACGAAGTGGACACCAAATGAAAAAGCTACTCCTTATGTTTCTGATCTAGACTGCCATAAAAATGCATAGGAACTGTTTATCAGAACTCAGGGAGAAGTTGTAGTCTAATTCACAATCGATTTATCGATCTTAAACAAGACAAGACAACAAAATTGTTAAAGAATCATCATACAAAAATAATTTATTTAACAAAAGCCTTACTAAAACCGGATCTATGGGCGACAAAGTCGTCTGCTGGGGCTCGACACATGACACTAACCAGAACACTACTCGCTTTATCTCACTTCATACACGTGAATCCAGGTTATGGGCCGGCCGAAGTGGCCATGCGGTTAAAGGCGCTGCAGTCTGGAACCGCAAGACCGCTACGGTCGCAGGTTCGAATCCTGCCTCGGGCATGGATGTTTGTGATGTCCTTAGGTTAGTTAGGTTTAACTAGTTCTAAGTTCTAGGGGACTAATGACCTCAGCAGTTGAGTCCCATAGTGCTCAGAGCCATTTGAACCATTTGAACCAGGTTATGGCATCAAACTACCCCACCACCAAGCATCTATATTCTACCATACAAAAAAAAGGAAAAATAAGATTCAAAAGAGCAGGGTATGGAGAAATAGATATTATAGCCCTACGTCACAGCTGCGAATACTTTACCATCCTACTGGTCAAGGTGGCACACTACGATGCATTCGGCAACTAAAGTCATGGACAGCAGAAATCTGTTATTAAATGCGCGTTCCCGGAAAATTCAAGTACGCGGACTCACGTTCGGTTAATTCAGAATGCAGGTACTTCCCTAAGAGCCTCTGAAACCCGACGGATTCCAGCGTGCAGGTGGACCTGTTTGCTGGTCTGCCAAACCAATTTGACTCCGTGCCACGAATGTGCATGTCGGAATACGTCAAATGCTTAGACGGCCAACTCAAGACAAATAAGTACACCCACGCATCACTCGTTGTGACTGTGATGATATAAGCAATACCTCTGACAGCTCAGAAGGTGACTGGCACAGGCTCTAAGTTGCACCCCAGCAAAGGACACAAGTCTCACCACTTAGGTAGAGACCTGCAGTTCTTTACAAGCACATTTTTTTGACTTCCCCCAATTTCGCACAAGTCAATCACGAGGTGGAGCGCAGCATTCGAAGCTTGGTGAATGGTCTTTGCACTGCAAACTGATTTGACCAATCAGAGTCTTAAAGTTAATTGGTAGAAAATGGAAAAAAATTCAGCTTCGCGGCCTCTTTCCCATACGTTTGCCGTGTCTTTTGCAAACACAATACAGCCCTCCACAAACAGCTTGTTATATCCCCTGTTGCGTCCATTTCAAAGTTTGCAAAGAATGGCCATAAACTCACATTGACAAAACATGTTTTGAGATAGAGTCTGCACATCTGGGCGCCAGTTTTCCTGTCCCACGGACATTTGCAGAACGTTTACATTTCTTTTGGAGGCTTGCTCGCTAACAAGGCCTACAATGCGCTGTCGGCGACTTTTCAGCGCTAGGCCGTGTACCTGGATGTCTGGCGCCAAAGCTTAATGTGTTTCTGCACAATATGACCGCGGCACAGCCCGTCTGGAAATGTCCCCTAACCGTTCTCCAGAAAAAACGCGCTTTGTCGCCCCACCAACACCGTGATCTTAATGCAGTCATTTAAGTCAGCACCCTGTTCCTTTGAATGCAGATAAAAAAAATGGCTTTGAGCACTATGGGACTTAACATAACGCAGATAAAGCTTACCATATTTTTTCCCTAGAGCATGCAAACAAGACGATAAACTGCTGCCCACCATTTCATCACAATGTATGAAGTCAAATCGCTGTAGATTGTATTCCCTACACCAAATCAGAAGTGAGAGTGCCCTGCAATCTCTCAATTATGCTTTGAAAGACTTCCTCAGAAAGTTGCGCAATTCTACATTAGTTTTCTACTGACACTGAGCCACAAGGGACTTCATTTTCCCCATAATGATTTGTAAAATTGGAAATTTGTGGTAAGGTCTTATGGAACCAAACTGCTGAAGTCATCGGTCCCTAAGCTTACACACTACTTAATCTAACTTAAACTAACTAAGGACGACACAAACACCCATACGCGAGGGAGGATTCGAACCTCCGACGGAGGAAGCCGCGCGGACCGTGACAAGATGCCCTAGACTGCTCGACTACCCCGCGCGGCTGTAATGATTTGTCTAGCGTCATTACGTCTGGGCTTCTTGGCGGCTATTTCGTTGGGGCTAGATACGTTCGTGAACCACGACAAATCGGCATCGAAATTGCTCGTCCAAAGACTTACTCACCTGAATATCAAAGTCTACTAGTTTTCCGTCTTGCAGTAACAACACATTAGTTCCTTGCCTTTGAGCTGAGGTATTTAACATGCTTGTAACTTGCCCAAATTCGAATTTCTGTTTAAATATTATGAAGATATTCAGGCCCATATCATAACAGGAGGCGGGCTTCTTTCGAATTGCCGGCCAGAGTGGCCGAGCGGTTCTAGGCGCTACAGTCTGGAACCGCGCGACCGCTACGGTCGCAGGTTCGAATCCTGCCTCGGGCATGGAGATGTGTGATGTCCTTAGGTTAGTTAGGTTTAAGTATTTCTAAGTTCTAGGGGACTGATGACCTCAGAAGTTAAGTCCCATAGTGCTCAGAGCCATTTGAACCATTTTTTCTTTCGAATTCCTTCACATAAAGGGGATTTTGCTTGCGCCACAAAACCACATTCCTAGTGTGTGAACTGCGATATACCGCACATTCATCAGAAAATATCACTGTTGAGCGAAACAAGACATTGGGATGTAGTTCCATCAAAGCACAGAAGGGTGCAACAGTCTGTTCCATTTCACTGTCACACGGTTCATTCACGAACATCGGTCTAAACTCTTATTTTTTATATCTCTTTTGATGTTGTCATGCCTTGTTGACAGCGGTAGTTCAAGTTCAGCTGCGCTTTTCCGAATAGATTTCACTGGAGACCGCTCAGCTGACTGAGCAACGGAAGAACACGTTTTCTCTCGCGTTTTTTTTTTTTTTTTTTTTTTACGTCCACTGCTCTACCTGTCTTTGACACCATGATGGCGGTGTGTAAACCCATGATGGGAAAGTGGTCGGTATTTATGTATTCACACATCTTAATTTTGATACTAAGCAGACTAGCATTATCTAGTCAACATTTTTTCTGCATGTAACTGCGTGCTCAAAGGTCGTGTCTATGGATTTGATGATTGGTATTTAATGAAGTTTTAAAAAATATTAAAAATATTTTATTGGCTTTTGGTTGATGTGTCTAATTGAGTGATTTAGCTGTATTTACTCAGCAGTATGTAATGTGATAAATTACTCTTGAAATCAGCTGATTTCGTATTAAATGAAAACTCACTTAAACAAATAATCTTTTTAAAAAGTTATATAATTGTCATTTTGGCGCTGTGTCTGCCTCTGGTAATTATAACTCTGAGTATTCATTATAAGTCACTGCTCTGGTTGTTGAAGAACTGTTTAACCTGCCTTAAGGAAAATTTTATTAAGAGTTATTTTGGTCTTTTTGTTGCTGTGTTGCAATCCACAGTTTAATTTAATGATGACTACTCATTAGCATATAATCTAATAACTCACTGTTGATGTTGTTGAAGTACTGTTTAACTTGCGCTTTTATAATATGATCTTGAAAGTCGTTATTGTGATTTTGGGGCTGTGCTACACTCCACAGTCAAACTGTAATCATTCATTATTTGTGTTCTTTTGGCTTTTATTAATGTCTTGGGGCTAAAGCCTTAATTTGTATGTACAAGTCAATTATCAATAAACCCTGATATTTCTGTCAAATATAAACCCTTATGTTCCTGTTAAATAAAAGATTATTCCTGACACCCACGGCTTCACAGGCAACCCCCCTCCCCCCAATTCCCCAATATCGCACACTGCCTGAAGCAAAAGAAAGTTCATCCCAATCAAGCAAGATGATTTTAGGAGCGACCTCTAAATGCTCTCGCTATCTCTGTCATTGCTTTTCCTGCTAGCGGACATTCGCGCGCGCACACACCCACCACTAATCGCATCTCAGGATTCTAACGTTGTCCGCTAACCTCAGCTGTGGCTTCGCAAATGAAACTCCAGTAATGAAACAGAACAATACAATACCGACAACACTCCTTTCTATCAGTTTCAAAGGGGCTAATACTCTTTTCACAACACTTCCTCCTAATGTAACATCATTTTGACGTCACACGTTGTATCGGCAACAGCAGTAACTGCCTTCGAGTTTTCGTTAGCGTTCGATGCGGGCCTCTCTCGAATGGGTAACAGCTCACCCGTGTCATTAGCGGCAGAAATATACCAACCGGAAGTGCCACTGGTTTGCAGAAAGCCTTGTGAGATGATTGTTAAGCGCGAAATATTTGTGACAAGCAAGAAGATGAATGTTATTGTTCGCCTCAATTTAATCTGTCCTCTTAGGTTCCTGCCTGACCACTCGTTCGGAAATCGCCATATATTCAGAAATAAACAGCACGTTATTTATATCCTTGTTTGTTCAAATTTAAATGTTACATAGAATATTGCAGAACATACTTGTATTACATTCATAAGAAACTTCCAGAATGTGTTAACAATGCTAAGCTGGAAAAATGTATAAAGCATGTAAGAGGATGTGAACCTCCGTCTGATATTAACTACTAAGCTAGGGCTTTACAAGTGAGTTTTGTATCATGTCACACGTTATTAACTGACAATGAATGAAAAGGGTGACGTGTTTGTGATACATTTTCAATACGCATTTGTCTTGCAACGCCGTCATACGAAACAGCTAAATAAGTCAAATGAATATGGTGCCTGCCGTATCGACTGTCGATATCAATGTCTAGGATATTGCATGTGACGTCAAAACGATGTCACGTTTACAGGTAGTGTTGTGAGTTGAGTGTTACCCAGTTACAGAGCAGGGATGCCAACGAAATTAAATGATTCCTATGGCACTATTGGTCGGGACTCCCCGACTTGGAATGTTCTGCAGCCTAGGAGGAGGACTAGGAAAACGCAAACACGCAGTTGCCGAGAGAAGAAAGTCTCCGAGATGGAGCGGAATCGAACCCGGGACACCGCGAAGTAGAGACAGCGACGCTAGCCAAGAGCCAGCGTTTCTCAGCCTTGTCGCGACATACTGATGTCACGAGATTTTTAACACATCTATTCTTCCGCAGATAAAATATCTAGAATGCAAAAAAATGTATCGATAAATCGTTTCTGGGAGTAACCCAATTTGCAAGAAATCGCCCATCATTGTATTTGATTATACGCATTTAAACACGTATCGTATTATAATTCAGATCTACAACGAACGACCCCACATTCCATCAACAATCTGTATCAAAAAAGTCCCATTTATTGTGGCGGCTGACACCCTTTGATCCTTTGTACTGTACGTACTTTATATGTTTGCTGATTTGAATCTAGAAAAAAAAAATCACACGTAGGGGTGTGGCGAAAATTTGTAACGTGCATTGGTGTGCCCCAAAGGTAAAAACGTTGAGAAAAGCGGCACTAGACCATGAGCTGCGGACAGGGATACCAATAAAACAATATGCATTTAACTCTAGCAATTTCAAAACATTTTTCATAACGCCCATTACCAAGGGAGGCAGCTGAGGTAAATTTTGGCGCTTCCCCTAAAAAAAATTAAAGAAAACAAAATTTGTTAGTTGTTCTTGAATTGCTTTAACTACACACTTTTTGAAGAGGTATTGATGTGTGACTAGAGTCCAGAATCTGAAAATAGCTTTTAGCACACTCTCAGCAGTATCAACTCCGTTTCAGTAACACGTACTACCGACTTTATGACCGCCAAGAAAGCTTTAAAAAATGCAGAATTCCTTCATCGTCGTTGGTTTTTTTCTCCCAACATACTTTTTAGAGAGATACTGACGTGTAAGTAAGACCCTGAAACTAGAAACACAGAACACGACATTCAGTGGAGAAAGTGATTTCCACTAGAGACTTAAATCTTTGTGTTAAGACTAAACGTAAAATTTAAAAGACATATTGAAGCTAGCGGAATAATTCCTTAAAAACAATAAATATTTGTTTCAAACTTTTAAAGTATGAAGTAACTCCGTGGATATTTTCAAAGGGTGGATATTATGTACCCCACCCCCTCCCATCTTGGTATTACGAGGGTTGTCAGTACGTTTTTGAAATTATCTTTGCTACCAACGGTTCACCAAGTATTAGACACAATTCTCTTCTTCAGTTGACAACAGAGTGAAGCATGCAGTTTCTCGTTCTGTATGTAGTCTTCTTATAACATTCTTGGGAAGCCGTATGTGCCTGAGAAACTATTTCATGAAGATCATGTCCTATGAAGTATAGCCGCGATACATGTTTTAATTTGTTTCAGTAGCCTATATCGAAACCCATATTATGTTAATTCCTATTTCACCTAAGTGTAGCCATCTTCAGATCTGTAATCCTGTATGGTGTACGTGCAAGGTGTCAAAAAATGGTTCAAATGGCTCTGAGCACTATGGGACTTAACATCTGAGGTCATCAGTCCCCTAGAACGTAGAACTACTTAAACCTAACTGACCTAAGGACATCACACACATCCATGCCCGAGGCAGGATTCGAACCTGCGACCGTAGCGGTTCCGGACTGAGGCGCCTAGAACCGCTCGGCCACCGCGGCCGGCGCAAGGTGTCACTGACTATAAGAAGGATCATGACAAGTAGGCACATGATTCAAACGGTTAGTGGTAAGATTGAAGATCTCAGTTAGCTGTACCAAGTCGAATATGATATTGCGTTGTTATCTAGAAGGGAAGCAAAACTATTAAATAACACCAGATATCACTACTGCAGCAATGAACATATTCTTTTGTTTCTACAGTGCACTTTTTTTGTTCAGCCTGCCATGTATTAGTATTTGGTGTTACTTTCCTTGCAGGTGGCTTTGAAGAAAGGGCTCCCACACCAGTGGGCGACGGTGGTGCGCGATGCGACACGCCTCCTCCCCCCCCCCCCCCCCCCAACTCCCCCCAGCTTTCAGAGAAAGGAAAATTATAGCGTAGTCAGATGTTTTCCTTTCAATAAAATTATTTAAAAGGCGGGTTTACGCAGGTTTTTAACAGGATTGGAAGTGGAGTTTTTTTTTATGACAACTTGCAAATCGCCATTCGTCTTCCAAGAAATAAAAATATTCCATACTTCCAGGTGTAGACCCTCTACCCTCCACCTTCAAACCATCGTATGGGCGCCCTGGCTTCGAAGCAATAACCATTATTATTATTAGTATTATTATTATTTCTTTCCTTTCTCAGACGTTATGTCTGGTTAAAAACGGAAAGTGACGCGGACCTTGTTCAAGCGTGACTTCCTTTTAACTGTGCGGTATATGTTACATTGCATTTAGGAACTTTCGGGTAATTGAACATGTATCAATAATTACAGATTTCTGTAGTTGTATATATACATTTGGATGTAGCTGTATTGCGTTGATGTACTGGTGGGTATTGTGTGGTATGACTCCTGTAGTTGATAGTATAATTGGTATAATGTCAACTTTATCCTGATGCCACATGTCCTTGACTTCCTCAGCGAGTTGGATGTATTTTTCAATTTCTTCTCCTGTTTTCTTCTGTATATTTGTTGTATTGGGTATGGATATTTCGATTAGTTGTGTTAATTTCTTCTTTTTATTGGTGAGTATGACGTCAGGTTTGTTATGTGGTGTTATAATGGTTCTGTTCCAGTATAATTTGTATTCATCATTCTCCAGTACATTTTGCGGTGCATACTTGTACGTGGGAACCTGTTGTTTTATTAGTTTATGTTGTATGGCAAGTTGTTGATGTCTTATTTTTGCTACATTGTCATGTCTTCTGGGGCATTCTGTATTTGCTAGTATTGTACATCCGCTTGTTATGTGGTCTACTGTTTCTATTTGTTGTTTGCAAAGTCTGCATTTATCTGTTGTGGTATTGGGATCTTTAATAATACGCGTGCTGTAATATCTGGTGTTTATTGTTTGATCCTGTATTGCGACCATGAATCCTTCCGTCTCACTGTGTATATTGCCTTTTCTTAGCCATGTGTTGGATGCGTATTGATCGATGTGTGGCTGTGTTGGATGATACGGGTGCTTGCCATGTAGTGTTTTCTTTTTCCAATTTACTTTCTTCGTATCTGTTGATGTTATACGATCTAAAGGGTTGTAGAAGTGGTTATGAAATTGCAATGGTGTAGCCAATGAATTTATATGAGTGATTACTTTGTGTATTTTGCTAGTTTCTGCTCGTTCTATAAAGAATTTTCTTAAATTGTCTACCTGTCCATAATGCAGGTTTTTGTGTCGATAAATCCCCTTCCTTTCTGCTTAATGTGAATCTTCCTGTTGCTGAATGTATATGATGTATTCTATATTTGTGGCATTGTGATCGTGTAAGTGTATTGAGTGCTTCTAGGTCTGTGTTACTCCATTTCACTACTCCAAATGAGTAGGTCAATATTGGTATAGCATAAGTATTTATAGCTTTTGTCTTGTTTCTTGCTGTCAATTCTGTTTTCAGTATTTTTGTTAGACTTCGTCTATATTTTTCTTTTAGTTCTTCTTTAATATTTGTATTATCTTTTCCTATTTTTTGTCTGTATCTTAGATATTTTTAGGCATCTGTTTTTTCCATCGCTTCTATGCAGTCGCTGTGGTTATCCAATATGTAATCTTCTTGTTTAGTGTGTTTTCCCTTGACTATGCTATTTTTCTTACATTTGTCTGTTCCAAAAGCCATATTTATATCATTGCTGAATACTTCTGTTACCTCTAGTAATTGGTTGAGTTGTTGATTTGTTGCTGCCAGTAGTTTTAGGTCATCCATGTATAGCAAATGTGTGATTTTGTGTTAGTATGTTCCAGTAATATTGTATCCATAATTTGTATTATTTAGCATGTTGGATAGTGGGTTCAGAGCAAAGCAGAACCAGAAATGACTTAATGAGTCTCCTTGGTATATTCCACACTTAATCTGTATTGGCTGTGATGTGATATTATTTGAATTTGTTTGGATATTAAGTGTGGTTTTCCAATTTTTCATCATCATCATCATCATCATCATCATTATTATTATTATTATTACCAGTATTATTACTATTATTATCATTACTGGCACGATAAACCGCCAGTGACTGACTTATTCATACGAGTTCAGGCTATTTGCAATAGAATATTACCTAGGAATAGTGTGCTATAATGTGGTGTGTCCTTGCATTTCTATAATTTTCTGTTCCGAGATCAGAACAGTGTTTGCAGTACATCCATTATCTAGTGGATATTTTAATAAACATATATATGTTTCATCAGAGAGGCCATAGTAAAGGACATACCTTCAAAATTACAGTTAAAGTAATGGGTTTCTTGTGGTAAAGTATAGCTTCATAATGTATTAAACACTACAGTCGTATTAATATCACAAACATTCCGAGATGTCAGTTGTGTTTCACAATCCAGTTGTTACTACTAGAAGGAAAGAAAAAAACATCAGTGAAACAAAGTAGAACGTAAAAAAGAAGAAAAGAGTGAGTATAAATATGCGGCCAACAGTCGCCGGGCAAGCTCTTGTGTGAGGGACATAAAGAAAGATTAATAAGTCACGCAGCAGTTTGTTAATTAAAAAAAAAGCAATGCCCGTTGAATAACGCCCTCTGATACTTATCTCTTGTAATATGCAAATGCGTGTCTGCTGTAAGTGATAGGTGCATCGAGAAGAAATTGCTGCGGTCCTGAGGTCGACGCTGGAGAGAGAAGCAAATAAAGCCGCGCTGCTCGGAGATGAGTAAGAAGCCTGTCGGCTGCACGCAGAGTGGCTGCACGCAGAGAAGTACTGCACTGCCACACGCAGAGTCCCTCAGCGGCAGCTGGGGAAACTGTCACACACAAACACTATTGCTGTTTCTGACAAGGTACCAATTCCTCAGTACTTCGACACAAATACATGTATGTATGGTACAAAAATATGTAAATACTTGTCGAGAGTCAAAAGCCTTGGCATTAAGTTCGTTTACTTGTGATCCCTTCCACGTAATATCGAATCCCCCAAGGAGGAAAGAAGATTAGTGTTTAATGCCCCATCATCATTGGAGAAGGAGCATGAGCTGGAAGTAGACAATGAAACCAATGAGGCGAGAAAGCCAACACTACAAGACGTCTGCCGGCCGAAGTGGCCGTGCGGTTAAAGGCGCTGCAGTCTGGAACCGCAAGATCGCTACGGTCGCAGGTTCGAATCCTGCCTCGGGCATGGATGTTTGTGATGTCCTTAGGTTAGTTAGGTTTAACTAGTTCTAAGTTCTAGGGGACTAATGACCTCAGCAGTTGAGTCCCATAGTGCTCAGAGCCATTTGAACCATTTTTGAACAAGACGTCTCCCAGGCTGTGCACAAGTCAAAAAACAATCGAGCTCCTGCGGAAGACAGCATAATTGCTGAATTAATAAAAACTGGTGGTGAGGCTGTAATAAAGGAACTGCACACATTAATATCACATATATGGGAAACAGAAACTACGCCAGATAATTGGAAAATTGGAATAATAGCCCCCATTTATAAGAAAGGGGACAGAACAGCATGTGAAAACTATAGAGGTGCAACACTCCTAAGTACAACTTATGAGATCTTCACAAGTATATTAAAAGAAGGATACAGAAGTGTGCAGAAGGCGTACTAGGGGAATATCACTGTGGCTTTTGACCAAGCAGAGGAACAACTGACCAAATATTTGTGATAAGACAAATTATGGAAAAGTTCTATGAATATGATATAGATCTGCATTTCCTATTCATCGACTTCAAACAAGCCTTTGACAGCATAAATCGGCAAGAACTATACAGAGTACTGAAAGAAGTTGGTATATGTGCTAAATTAATAAGACTAATCAGAATGACAATGACAGAGCAAGAGCAAAAGTAAAGGTCCTTTGCAGAACAAGTGAAAGCTTTGACTTTAACAGAGGTGTGAAGCAAGGGGATAGTCTCTCCACTGCCCTATTCAACATAGCCCTGCATAGTGTAGCCCCGTAAAATCAACAAAAGAGGCACCATATTTATGAAAACTAGCCAGATATGTGCATACGCTGATGACATTGCTATAGTAGGAAGAAACACCAATACACTCCTGGAAACATATCGGACAATGGAAACAGAAGCCTTAAAAATTGGCCTCATAGTAAATGAAAACAAAACAAAATATATGGCAATGTCACAATCTGAGGCCAGAAGAACCCCTAAAAACCTAAACATCAATGGGAAGTGCTTCAATGGAGTGTACTCTTTTAACTACTTGGGAGCCCTAATAACAAATGACAACAGTATTGGAAAGGCTATAAGGGAAAGAATACAAGCAGGAAACAGAGCTTACTTTGCAAGTATGCAGCTTTTCAAAAATAGCGGAAAATACTTTGCAAAATCTATGGGCCAATAAGGGAGGAAGAAAGCTGGAGAATACGCTACAATCCCGAATTACAAGAGTTAATACAAGGCAGGGATATAGTAAAACTTGTGAAATCACAGCGAATACGATGGCTAGGACACTTGGAGAGAATGGCAGAGGATAGAATTCCAAAGAAAATGATGAAAGGTATGATCCATTCAGTTAGGCGAAAAGGGAGACCTAGAAGAAGATGGATCGATGAGGTAATAATGGATATCACCAATATGGGAGTCTGGGGGTGGAAAAGAGCAGCAAATAACCGAAAAGTGTGGAGGAAGATTGTTGAAGAAGCCAAGGCTCACCAAGGGCTGTAGCGCTACTGAAGAAGAAGACATATATGTATGGTACAAAAATATGTAGATACTTGTCGAGAATCAAAAACCTTGGAATTAAGTTCGTTTACTTGTGATCCCTATCACGTAATATCGAATCCCCCAAGGAGGAAAGAAGATTAGGGATTAATGTCCTATCATCATTGGAGAAGAAGCAAGAGTTGAAATGCGGAATGGATACGGAAGGAAATAGACTGTGCTCCTATAAAAAGAATTATCCAGGCATTTGCAATTTAGAGAAACCACGAAAAAGCATGCTGGACGAGAATTCGAACCGCTTTTCTCCCGTAGGTTCAGTCCCGCGACTTGCCACAGAACAACCTATATCTTTACAAATATCACTAAATTACGTACTTCCTATAAGCAGAAGACAGTACAGAAATAATGAGGAATGTCTTCGAGTACCGCAAGGCTGTATGATGTGGTATTCTATAAACAAAATATTAAGACTAAAACAACGAAAATGAGAGAACTAGTTTCGAGCCAACACACCAACACGAGAACAACTGCGTATAATGGGGGAAAAATGAAGCTAATTGCATGGATCTTTACGTGCGTGACCAAAGGCCTGACGACCATGAATAATACAGAGTCCAGCTGCAACTTCGGCGGTCTTATGACATTTCACGGAACAATCACTGCAAACCACTGTCAGTCAGTGTGGAAGCGAAAATTAGATTAGCCATTCAACTATACAACGCTTTCTCAAAAGCTGCAAACTGAAAACTGCGTATTACAAGAATTCCTACACGGTGCAAACGAAAACGATCTACAGCTAGAACTATACTCCACAAGTAAATTTACAATCTATTTTGCACCATCCCACTCCGCCCGCCCCCCCCCCCCCCCCACCCCCCGCCGTAATCTCCACACACTTTTCTTTTTTCGTTCGTGAATGATGCGCGTGATGACCAACTGTCGATGAGCCACCGTACGAGCTCGAATTTCTCTGTTTTTACCGCCGTGTTCTCAGTGCGAGAGGAGGTAAGGTGTTCTTCATCATTTTAACAGTAGTCCACTCCGTAAGACTTGGCGCGTCCGCTACACAAGTTGGATAAGTAGCTCTGGAGCTCTGGGACATGTGCTTACTAAACACATCAGTCAAAAACGCGCATCTCTTCTTTGGTTGTCTGCCCTTCTCAATCAACTCTGTCTGGTAAGGGCCACAGACTGACGACGATCAATACTCAGTCATCTGTCGTGCGAAGTTATTGTAAGCTCCCTCCTTTGTATTCTTCTGAAGAAACTGCGAAAAGGTGGGAATTTAAGGAGATGGGATCTCGTAGATAAACTTAAACAACAAGAGGTTGTAGAAAGTTTGAGAGAGAGCATTAGGGACGATTGACAAGAACGGGGGAAAGAAGTACAGTAGAAGAGGAATGGGTAGCTTTGAGAGATGAAATAGTAAAGGCAGCAGAGGATCAAGTAGGTAAAAAGACGAGGGCTAGTAGAAATCCTTGGGTAAAAGAAGAGATATTTAACTTAACCGATGAAAGGAGAAAATATAAAAATGCAATAAATGAAGTAGGCAAAAACGAATAGAAAGTCTCAAAACTGGGATGGACAAGAAGTGCAAAGTGCCTAAGCAAGGATGGCTAGAGGTCAAATGTAAGGATGTAGAGGCGTATATCACTAGAGGAAAGATGGTTACTACCTATAGTTAAATGCATTTTATAAGAAAAGCATACAGTAAATTTTACTCGACTTAAATATTTCATTGAACTGTTCACAGTAACACACTCTCTGCCCTACCTTCCTATTCACAAGGAATCCTACTCCCTTTATACCATTTTTTACTGTTGTTGATATTACTCTATTCTCATCTGACCAGAAATTCTTGTCTTCTTTGCATTTCAACTCTCTGACCGCCGGCCGGAGTGGCCGAGCGGTTCTAGGCGCTTCAGTCTGGTCGCAGGTTCGAATCCTGCCTCGGGCATGGGTGTGTGTGATGTCCTTGGGTTAGTTAGGTTTAAGTAGTTCTAAGTTCTAGGGAACTGATGACCTCAGAAGTTAAGTCCCATAGTACTCAGAGCCAAGGAAATTCAATAAATTGAAGTATTTATTATTAGTTTCCCATCGCCCTTGATATATATATATATATATATATATATATATATGATGGATGCTCAAGCCAACGCATTGCGGAAAGCTTCGGTCATTGTTCAGTGACTTTTGACCGTGAAATTGTTACGCCATAAAACATTTGAGAGTAATACAATCGAATTTCGGTTCTGATGAAGATAGGGTCTTTCTCTAAAGCGACAATGATTAACGAAAGAGCTCAAATCATTTCGTCATTGAACAATGCAGTTTCAATCCAATTGAAGATGGTCTTCTGTGAAAATATCAGTTTACATTTTTGAATGATTAGTAACAGAGAAATGAAGTATTTCAAATATTTCTACTAAATAGATTACTGGTAGATATATCGGCCATCATTCAGTAAGCAGCGTACAGATAAGAACTTGCATTATGCTTCCACGCAGTAACGTTACATACAAGAAAGTGACAAAGTATCGATGAAACAAGAGAAGTACAATACAGTTTTCTTCTTGTAAAATAACTGAAAAATCGTACAAGCAACTTCTCTGTATGCAAAAGAAATTTTTTGATTAAAGAATATTTCTTATACGCTTCAGGTATGAGACATACAAATCTGTTTCTCGAATGGAAAGTAATACTACAATAGCACGTCATTTTATTCCAAATATTCTTACTAGCAAACCAGATCAAAACTGTGTTCCGAATGTGGACTGAGGCGGGGACTTTTGCCTTTCACAGGTAGGTACACTGATCAGCCCAAGCTTGACTCACTTCCGCGAGTATCTCTTTGCCTACCTTTGGCAATCCTGATGTTTGGAAGGTAGGAGAAGAGGTACTGCCGAAAGTGAAGCTGTTAGGGTGGGTCGTGAATCGTATTTAGATAGCTCAGCTGGTAGAGCTCCTCTCCATGGAGCGTGTCCCAGCCCGGAACACTGTTTTAATCTGATAGGAAGTTTCAAATCAGAGTGAAAATGTATTCTGGAAACCGAGCATTTTTTTTATTCCTTCAAGGATTTGCACTGTAAGAGCCTGCCAGATGCGGCCTCCTAGTGGGTGTAGGTAGTCCGAGCGAGGTGTAACGGTGGAGTCCCATGGTGCAGCGGCACACTAATGAGCCATCATTCAGTTACGATATTATAATTATATATTAATGCCTTCAGCTGCTGACGGGCGTCGATGTATATCAACGGGGACAGGTGAAAATTTGTGCCCCGACCGAGACTCGAACCCGGGATCTCCTGCTTACATGGCAGACGCCCTATCCATCTGAGCCACCGAGGGCACAGAGGATAGTGCGACTGCAGGGACTATCTCGCGCACGCCTCCCACGTGCCCCACATTCTCACCTTTTATGTCCACACTCTAGATTCATGGTCCGCATCTCGTGGTCGTGCGGTAGCGTTCTCGCTTCCCACGCCCGGGTTCCCGGGTTCGATTCCCGGCGGGGTCAGGGATTTTCTCTGCCTCGTGATGACTGGGTGTTGTGTGCTGTCCTTAGGTTAGTTAGGTTTAAGTAGTTCTAAGTTCTAGGGGACTGATGACCATAGATGTTAAGTCCCATAGAGCTCAGAGCCAGAGCCACTAGATTCATAGTGCCCTACCCAACACACTCGTTACTCGTGGAAGACATTCTTACCAAGTACCGTAGGAGTTCGGATAATATGTGGGCATCCGAACAGAAGAAGAAGGTCATGGCCGTTGTCGCCAGAACTATACACTTGCATGGATACGGTGTGGTGGCCAGAACTATATACTTATATGGATATGGTGTCTGATCTTTCGGACCTTTCGGACCTTTTTCTGTGCGGATGCACACATATTACCCGAACTCTTACGGGACTTGGTAAGAATGTCTTCCACGAGTGTATGTTGGGTTGGGACACTACGAATGTAGTGTGTGGACATACAAGGTGAGGATGTGGGGGGCTCGTGGGAGGCATGCGCGAGATAATCCCTGCAGTCGCACTATTCTCTGCGCCCTCGATGGCTCAGATGGATAGAGTGTCTGCCATGAAAGCAGGAGATCCCGGATTCGAGTCCCGGTCGGGGCACACATTTTCAGCTGTCCCCGTTGATATATATATATCCACGCCCGTCAGCAACTGAAGGTATTGATATATAATTCTAATTTCGTTCTAGGCGGCTGCAGATCATCAATGGTGTCTGTTCTTTAGGACATGTCCGAAAGAACAGACACCATATCCGTATATCATTCAGTTACAGTCACTTATTTCCAAGAGTTTTATTGCTTTGTCTTCTTACAAGTGCGGCCTAGCAGCAATCGTGCTGAGCCCACATTCCACGGAGGCACTGGGTAGCACTTCAGCTACTAGCGAGGAATCTGCTGGCGCGGGCTTCTGGCGTTGTCTGAGGTCAGGGCATCGGCCCCGTCGTAGGGTATGGCGGCCAGCACACCTCTGCAACCTGACATGGCTACGGGTGCCTGGTGGTGTCTCAGCGCTCTCACTGAGTGAGGCTTTGTTTAGGCTCGGCCCCAGAAATCTGCATGCCCCGTCGTCAGTTGTCGCGATGGCGTGTAGGCGTATGACCCAACAGCGGCACAAAGGGCAGCGAGAGAGGTGCTCCCAGCATACAGCTCGTAAAGCAGTACTTGTACTGCCCACGAGTGGCGGTACAAGTGCTCAGCTCCCAAGCTAAGCATACCAAGGACGGGCACATCGGTTCCTTCATCCACAGAAGACCAGTGTAGCCCTCATGGTAAGTGCAGAGTTGAAGCTCCTTCCTTACGTGGGCGGCTGCAGACTCACAGCAGTGCCGGCTGCTGTGGCCGAGGGGTTCTAGGCGCTTCAGTCCGGAACCGCGCAGTTGCTACGGTCGTAGGTTCGAATCCTGTCTCGGGCATGAATGTTTGTGATGTCCTTAGGTTAGATAGGTTTAAGTAGTTCTAAGTCTAGGGAACTGATGACCTCAGATGTTAAGTCCCATAGTGCTTAGAGCCATTTGAACCATTTTTGAACTCACAGCAGTGAACTCCAAGCTGGCGGCAATTGTAGACACTTCGCCAGGCCATCCTACTTTTAGTAGAACTCGCCCCTTCCATCGGTATCAGTGATGGAGATGGGGTGTCTAACTCTTGAGAATAAATGTGGGGAAGGCGAGGGTTCTATAACAGTTGATGACGTGATTCCCCTCGTACTGATGACAGAATGTGCTCCCGTTTCCCAAGCCTGCAAGTAGTCTCAGCTGGCCTAATATTTACTTTCAGTGCTTCAGAGAGTTCCATCATGCGAAGTTTGCACTCTGAAAGGAGTTGTTGTATCATCCCTATGTAAAGTTACCACCTGTAGCCTCATTACAGAAGAGCGTTGTGACTGCTCTGCACTGTTTAAGTGCTGAATCAAGGGTTCCTGACCTCCTCTCTCGGACACTCTGAAGCAATGAGCGCACTGCTTGTTTATACTTCTGTTCTTCTGAGTGCTGACATTCGTTGCAACATCGTTGCGTACTCGGCGGATGTGCTCAACTTAGCGTCATCCCAGTCGGTCCCAACAAAATTTTGTTCCTGCACTTTATTGCTATTCTGCTGTGCAACATCACTTTTATTGCTTTTCATTCTGTTTCTCGTTGTCTACTATTCTTACTTTCTTAATTTTATTTACCTTAATTTCGCTTCTAAACTAATGCGTAAAAATTTCTTACTTAATATACATCGTTATTATTCGGACAATCAGCGGTTTCCACAATTCTCTCTCTTTTCATGTATCTTTTACACAAATTTCCCTCTCAGTGTGACAAAACATTCTTGCAGCAATGCACAGAAAAAAGCCTCTTGGCTACAATACAACCATAACCAAAAGATACGACAAATACAGACGATCGATGTCTTGCTGTGAACTCGAAGTGATACGACCGTATGGCCTGCTTTCACTGTGGCCACCAGAAAAATAGAGTGCCCTGCACAATACTTTTGATGAAGTTACTACTTGTTGCAATGTCGAAGCGTTCCTCTCGTGCTTTAGTTAGCTTTTGATATAGGCCGGCCGGAGTGGCCAAGCGGTTCTAGGCGCTACAATCTGGAACCGCGCGACCGCTACGGTCGCAGGTTCGAATCCTCCCTCGGGCATGGATGTGTGTGATGTCCTTAGGTTAGTTAGGTTTACGTAGTTAAAGTTCTAGGTGACTGATGACCTCAGAAGTTAAGTCCAATAGTGCTCAGAGTCATTTTTTGATATAGTTATGAAATTTAAAATATTCAACGAAAGGAAACACTTCAAAAATTCTGTGGAACTGAAGTTCCTTACTTAACAGAATTGTTAGATCCTTTAAATATGAGACTTTATTTTTCATATTACTTACTAAGTTATTCTTTTTTGTTATATTTATCACTTCCACGTAAAACTATAGGCCAACGTGCGATGTTAGTCGACGGCTTCCATGATGACGCTTGACCGCGTAAGTTAACTAATGTTACCAAAGACATCTAAAAATAAATGCAAGAAAGATTATCGGATTTCGTTAGAAAATGGAGATTCAATATCAACAATAGTGTAGTTAACGATTGAGCGATGAAAGCGCTGGATCGTTGCACCACCAAACATACCTTCTCCAACTCAGTTTGAACGGCCAGATATAATATTTTCATATTCTATTTGTTAGGAAAGGAATGGAATAGGATCAAGACTGAAATAAAAGCGGTTTTAGCTCACACAGTACAACAATAGTCTACATCACGCTAACGTCTATTCTACTCGGCAAGCAGAAACGGAAGGGAAGACAATTACAAAACAATCTCGGTGAGGCGGTGGTTATCACAGGTACTTTTTATGTGAAAGCTGGATTCTATTGTATCGCTGTATTACTTCCTTGTCGTTGATAGCATGACATTACAATATGTGTATATTATTTCGTAATGAATAGAGAGTGGTTCACAATTATTATGTTACATGTAAGAATCGTTCTGAATTTATATTCTTGTTTGGCGTAATGGGGATTACACATAAAGTAACGCTATAGAGTTTCGTACCACGTGTGAGGCGAAACACTAGCGTTTTTCTGTCGGGCAAACAATACACGATAGGAAAAGATATGATAAAAGTGGGCAGCTCGAATCAATATCACTGCCGAAAATGTTCTGTTTCTATGTTCCATGTTTACACTGCGCAAAGTCGTCCTCACACGGAACGTGGTTGCCGTCATTAAGCACGCCAGATGTGACTTACATCGTGGTTGGCAAACGCTTAGGAACGAGCTGGTGAATCACACGAAACGTACTTCTCATCACGATTTGCGTCTGCAGCGCTCTCCAGCGGCAGCTTTGTCAGCTATATCTGGCTCTCAAATCACACAGTTTGTTTGCAAAAATGAAAATCTGTAAAATTCCTACGTTATCTCTTTTAAAACTCACATTTTCAACCTTATCCATGAGCTAATCATGTTATTCTGTCTGTAGGATACGTAAATAAAAAGTTCAGTATCTGTGGACATGTTAAAAGACAGAAAGGAAAGTTCCATGTCCAGTCCGTAAGGACATCAGCTTATAAAAGTTCCATTACGAGTAGTGGAATACAAATTTACAATAGTTTTCAGCATATTAAGATAAAAATTGTGGTGTCACAGCCAGACACCACACTTGCTAGGTGGTAGTTTTAAATCGGCCGCGGTCCATTAGTACATGTCGGACCCGCGTGTCGCCACTGTCAGTGATCGCAGACCGAGCGCCACCACAAGGCAGGTCTCGAGAGACTCGCCCCAGTTGTACGGACGACTTCGCTAGCGATGCACACTGACGAAGCCTCGCTCATTTGCTGAGCAGATAGAATAGCCTTCAACTAAGTCAATGGCTACGACCTAGCAAGGCGCCATTAGTAGTTTATTGCCTGAATCTACAGAGTCTCACTTGTATCGTCAATAGCGATGTACAACAAGGATGGATTAAAGTTAAGTATTCCAGCAGCTACGTACTTTTCTTTATAGCATTCATTACGTATCCTGTTTCAGACCTCACGCCATCCTTCGTGTGTTTATAGCGTGCATTGCGGTCCCCTCAAATCACACTGTGTCGGCACTTCTGTCGACACATCAAAAATTATTTCACCTTCTCACTGTTAGTAAAATCCTAGAGTCACTCTTACCAGATCGCTGCTTCTATACAATAGCAGAATTCTTAGAACGTAAAATACATGGTGTGAAGTAAAAAAGTGCAAAATCTCCTATTGTAAGCAGCGCAAGCAGTCTTGTAGACAATGCCAGAGAAAACTCTCTACTGGGAAAGAGTGCTCTTATGTAGGGTGCGGCAGCGTTCATAGTAGGATATTAAAAACACACTATCAGGCAGTAACTGTAATTTATTTACTACCTCTTATCTCAATTAATAGTTAAAGGTAGGCCATTTACTAATGTGTTAAGTCATTGTCCATTGCGTGGATTACTTTTCGAATATGACTCCTGTCAAATGATGCCCCCTCTGCACAACACATTCATCTAGGCGGCGTTCGAAGCTTTTCGTAACTCGGCGTAAGTTATTCCCTGGGACATTGCTGACGGCAGTTCTGATGCGATCCTTCAACTCAAGAATGGTTGCCAGAATTTGCATGGATTTCTTGCGACAGACATTTCCCGGTAAATTAATTTCCCGTTTTTGTGACATTTCCTGGCCGCCTCGCTCACCTGACCTTCCACGTGCAGGCTTTTTCCTTTGGGGCTATCTGAAGCAAGAAGTGTTCCGAACACGTTGTGCCACCATTCCTGAGGTTGGAGGATCGCATCAGAACTGCCGTCAGCAATGTCCCAGGGAATGCGTTACGCCGAGTTATGGAAAGCTTCAACGCCGCCTACGTGAATGTGTTGTGCAGAGGGGGCATCATTTGACAGGAGTCATATTCGAAAAGTAATCCACGCAATGGACAATGACTTAGACATCAGTAAATGGCATGCCTTTAACTATTAATTGAGATAAGAGGTAATTAACAAATTACAGTTACTGCCTGATGGTGTGTTTTTAATATCCTATTATGAGCCCTGCCGCACCATGTATTTACATAACATTGAATACTACAGAACGTATTTCTATTAAACTAATATCAAAGTACTGTAACCTTTTAGAAAATGCGAAAGTGAATAAAAGAATATTTGGATTTAACAAGACGCTAACTATTTAGCTTAGGCTTTGTAACTCAGCACCTCTGTACGTTATACTACAGTGAACATAAGTAATATAGAACCTGTCTACATACACTCAGTTCTTGGATTCTTTTCTTGGGATGGAAGGCACAAAACATGGGCACACTTTTTAAACTCCAGAAAAGGACCATTAGAATAATAACTGGAAGTATTAGCTGTGCTCATTGCAAAGAACTATTTAAAAGATTAAGCATCCTTCATATACGAGGGCAGTTCAATAAGTAATGCAACACATTTTTTTTTCTGAAACAGGGGTTGTTTTATTCAGCATTGAAATACACCAGGTTATTCCCCAATCTTTTAGCTACACAACACTATTTTTCAACGTAATCTCCATTCAATGCTACGGCCTTACGCCACCTTGAAATGAGGGCCTGTATGCCTGCACGGTACCATTCCACTGGTCGATGTCGGAGCCAACGTCGTACTGCATCAATAACTTCTTCATCATCCGCGTAGTGCCTCCCACGGATTGCGTCCTTCATTGGGCCAAACATATGGAAATCCGACGGTGCGAGTTCGGGGCTGTAGGGTGCATGAGGAAGAACAGTCCACTGAAGTTTTGTGAGCTCCTCTTGGGTGCGAAGACTTGTGTGAGGTCTTGCGTTGTCATGAAGAAGGAGAAGTTCGTTCAGATTTTTATGCCTACGAACACGCTGAAGTCGTTTCTTCAATTTCTGAAGAGTAGCACAATACACTTCAAAGTTGATCGTTTGACCATGGGGAAGGACATCGAACAGAATAACCCCTTGAGCGTCCCAGAAGACTGTAACCATGACTTTACCGGCTGAGGGTATGGCTTTAAACTTTTCCTTGGTAGGGGAGTGGGTGTGGCGCCATTCCATTGATTGCCGTTTTGTTTCAGGTTCGAAGTGATGAACCCATGTTTCATCGCCTGTAACAATCTTTGACAAGAAATTGTCACCCTCAGCCACATGACGAGCAAGCAATTCCGCACAGATGGTTCTCCTTTGCTCTTTATGGTGTTCGGTTAGACAACGAGGGACCCAGCGGGAACAAACCTTTGAATATCCCAACTGGTGAACAATTGTGACAGCACTACCAACAGAGATGTCAAGTTGAGCACTGAGTTGTTTGATGGTGATCCGTCGATCATCTCGAACGAGTGTGTTCGCACGCTCCGCCATTGCAGGAGTCACAGCTGTGCACGGCCGGCCCGCACGCGGGAGATCAGACAGTCTTGCTTGACCTTGCGGCGATGATGACACACGCTTTGCCCAACGACTCACCGTGCTTTTGTCCACTGCCAGATCACCGTAGACATTCTGCAAGCGCTTATCAATATCTGAGATGCCCTGGTTTTCCGCCAAAAGAAACTCGATCACTGCCCGTTGTTTGCAACGCACATCCGTTACAGACGCCATTTTAACAGCTCTGTACAGCGCTGCCACCTGTCGGAAGTCAATGAAACTATACGAGTCGAAGCGGGAATGTTTGAAAATATTCCACAAGAAATTTCCGGATTTTTTCAACCAAAATTGGCCGAGAAAAAAAATGTGTTGCATTACTTATTGAACTGCCCTCGTATCTATCTACTGAAGGCTCAAATCACCGACATATTATTAACTGATATTTAATTATGACGTATCACACCAAGAACAACCCGTTTTTGGCAAATCATTGTTCCGTTGCCTTCGGCGTCTTTTCATAGTACACAAGTTATAATAAGCAAACAATCAAACACAAGAATTCTTTAACCATCAATATGACATTTCCTGTCATTTAATTACAACAAATCTTATCAAGAACGCTGTGGTTTCGAGAGATTTACAATATTTAGGTACTTTGAGGCAGCGTATATTCATAGGGCGTAAGTTATAATATAAAACCCACCAAATATGGGCTTCAACGAAAAATTACGAAATCCATAGAAATCGATTTTTGATGTCACTGGCCATGTTCCTCTCCGCAAATCGAAAATCTGATTCGTATTATTCAGTCTTTCACGCTGTGGAAGCTGTGGGACGTGAAATTCCACCGAGGCCTACAAGAAAGACAGGGCATGGTGCGTACGTCACAGCACGTGACATTGGAGGTCTTAACCAGTGCCAACAGCCGTTTCCGGCGGGGAGCGAGTAACTATCTCAGACGAGTTTAATAATTCTTGACTGTGCGTTTAAATGCGTTTAAGCTCTCGATAGCACACGACAAAGTTAAGACCTTTAGTGGATTTCTTCTTCATCACATACTGATTTCGCATGGGCCCTAACAGAGCCGAGCGTTCGAGAAGTGTGGCGGACAAGCCGACTAGTGTTACCTCACAAGTTCGTTGCGGGGCCTGTATTTCTCGTGGGCTCCGATTGTACGATATCACGTCACAATACTCGACCAGCTCTTCGTTCACAGACAGTTTATCGTCCAGTATGAAGACAGCTTAAGCGGCATCCTGAAGTCTCTTCTGTGATCAACAACACTCGCGGCTACAAGAGGACGAAAGCACTAAATCGACGCCATCTACTTTGGCGCATATAGTTGTACTCTCCTTGGAGCGCGGCATCGGCCGGAAGAATGCTGAATTCCTAAGAAGAAATGAATGTGCAATAAAATCAATTCGCGTTAGCTGATATTCGTAAGTAGATGCGTGACAGACAAGAATGCTACAGCCACGTAGGTTAATAGGCAATTTGACCAGCATTGTATATTGAGCTAGAAAAATCATTATGGTAAGTTATTACGGTAAACCCCACGTTTTATTACCAAGCTTGAATAATTTGGTGAATATAGAGTTGCATATGCAGCAGACAATCCTGCGTGACCGTGTTCGCCGCAACAGAGACGACACAGAACTGATGCAAGCAAGAAGCTATTCAAGTAACTTATAAGTAGGCTGTTTAGGTTTTTTATGTTGGTAACGCCACATAGCGCTCTGTATGAAAATCACTGACTGTGCCGTGTGCAATCTGTGGCTGGTTGGCATTGTTGGAATATTCGCTATTGTAGTGTTGGGCAGCTGGATGTGAACAGCGCGTAGCGTTGTGCAGTTGGAGGTTAGCCGCCAGCAGTGGTGGATGTAGGGAGAGGGATGGCAGAGTTTTGAGGGCGGATGATCTGGACGTGTGTCCATCAGAAAAACTATATTTTTAGGACTGGATGGGTAAATACACTGTTTGTTCTCCATCAAAATCTTTCAATTGCTACCTATGCCTATCAGTAGTTAGTACCTTCAGTAGTTAGAATCTTTTATTTAGCTGGCAGAATTGGCGCTCGCTGTATTGCAGTAGTTTGAGTAACGACGATTTTTGTGAAGTAAGTGATTCATTAAAGGTGTAGGCTATTTTTCATCTGCATTTATACTCCGCAAGCCACCCAACGGTGTGTGGCGGAGGACACTTTACGTGCCACTGTCATTACCTCCCTTTTCTGTTCCAGTCGCGTATGGTTCGCGGGAAGAACGACTGACGGAAAGCCTCCGTGCGCGCTCTAATCTCTCTAATTTTACATTCTTGATCTCCTCGGGAGGTATAAGTAGGGGGAAGCAATATATTCGATACCTCATCCAGAAACGCACCCTCTCGAAACCTGGACAGCAAGATACACCGCGATGCAGAGCGCCTCTCTTGCAGAGTCTGCCACTTGAGTTTGCTAAACATCTCCGTAACGCTATCACGGTTACCAAATAACCCTGTGACGAAACGCGCGTCTCTTCTTTGGATCTTCTCTATCTCCTCCGTCAACCCGATCTGGTACGGATCCCACACTGATGAGCAATACTCAAGTATGGGTCGAAAGAGTGTTTTGTAAGCCACCTCCTTTGTTGATGGACTACATTTTCTAAGGACTCTCCCAATGAATCTCACCCTGGTACCCGCCTCACCAACAATTGGTAGGGATTGGTAGGAATTATTGAAAGTCAGATTGCGTTGCGCTAAAAAAAATATTGTGTGTCAGTTTACTGTTGATCAGAATAAGTAAAGAGAGAAATGTATGAGTGTGTTTAGTTTTGCTCAGCTGTTTGAAAATCAAATAACGTAAGAGGTTTACCAGGACTGTCATTCTTAATTTTTCTAAGGGGATGTTTCAAAGTGACGACAGAAATGATATAACGGCCACGTTACCATGAATAATTAAACAGTCCATACACTATACTTTGAAACTCTCCCGTCATAGATGGGTCGACTGCGATGGGCTCCCCAAAATGTTTACTGAACCTCAGAGTAACGGATGGAAGACGCTGTTTAGCTTACAAAGTGACAACATACGTGTTTTGACATAGCGAGAACTAGATCTCCCCTTCTGATGGCATACAGCTTATTTGCAGGGTAGCATCGTTTAAGTGCTGGCACACGTGGAATTGTTACTACGGGGGTCCACAGAGATGACACCACCGAGGATGATATCGTCCTTACACCGGCGTAATAAATGTTAATTTCACATAACCTGACCCAACTCCACTCACAGAAACACACAAGTTGTCTCTTGAAAGAACCTGTCAGCATCAAATAAATAGGCAAGCGGAGTGGCTGCTCGATGTCTCCTTTTCAATTCCGCGTATAAAGAGTTGATTGTTTATACCGTGTGAGTGATCGGGACTTCAACGCGGAGTTCCATAGAGGGTGATCCTATTATAACGTAACGGACTTTCAGGCGTAATAGAGAAGGGTAAATGTATCAATCTGAGGTAAGGGGCCCTGGTCCGGAAACTAAAGAGCCGAAAACTATGAGCCAAAATCATTATGCTAGTTCTGGCAATCGAATACATGTACCGTTACTACTCAGCTTCCTGAAACATATCCCTCTCGTTATTCCTCAACGGATGTGGTTCCAAGATGATGGAGCCCCACCTCGCTTCGGTCTGAGGTTTCGTCAACACTTGGATCAGACATCCTCTGAAAGTGGATAAGCAGATGAGGTCCTCTTTAGCGGTCAGTACGTTCACCTGATCTCACCTCACTTGATTTCTTCTTGGGGAACAAAATAAAACGTTCTGTGTACGAGACGCCTGTCGAGACCGAAGAGGATCTCAGGCAAAAATTGTCGCTGCCTGAAACACTGTTCCAGCTACACCTGGGATATTACACTGAAGAGCCAAAGAAACTGGTACACTTGCCTAATATCATGTAGGACTCCCGCGAGCACGCAACACGACGTGGCATGGACTCGACTAATGTCTGAAGTAGTGCTTTGGGGCACTGACACCATGAACCCTGAAGGGCTGTCCATAAATCTGTAAGAGTACGAGGGGGTGGAGACATCTTATGAACAGTACGTTGCAAGAATCCCAGATATGCTCAATCATTTTCATGTCTGGAGAGTTTCGTGGCCAGCGAAAGTGTTTAAACCCAGAGCCACACTGTAGCAATTCTAGACCTGTTGGGTGTCGCACTGTCCTGCTAAAATTGCCCAAGTCCGTCGGAATGCACAATGGATGCAGGCGATCAGACAGGATGCTTACGTACATGTCACCTGTCAGAGTCGTATCTAGAAGTATCAGGGGTCCAATATCACTCCCACTGCACATGCCCCACACCATTACAGAGCCTCCACCAGCTTGAACGGTCCCCTTCTGACACGCAGGTTCCCTGGATTCATGAGGTTGTCTTCATACCCGTACACGTCCATCCACTCGATACAATATGAAACAAGGCTCGTCGACCAGCCAGCATTTTTCCCATCATCAACAGTCCAATGTCGGTGTTGTTGGGCAGAGGCGAGGCGTAAAGTTTTGTGTTGTGCAGTCATCAAGGGTACACGAGTGACTCTTCGGCTCTGAAAGCCCATATCGATGCTGTTTCGTTGAATGGTTCGCACTTTGAGACTTGCTGATGGCACAGCATCGAAATCTGCAGCAGTGTGCGGAAGGGTTGCACTTCTGTCACGTTGAACGATTCTCTTCATACGTCGTGGTCCCGTTCTTGCAGGATCTTTTTTCGCCCACAGTGATGTCGGAGATTTGATGTTTTACCGGATTGCTGATATTCACAGTACACTCGTGAAATCGTCTTACGGGAAATTCCCCACTTCATCACTACCTCGTAGATGCAATGTCCCTTCGCTCGTGCGCCAGCTACACACATCAAAAAAAGTTTCGCAGGACCTCGGTTCCGAGAGTTCCGGAACCTGTAAAGAAAACTGGAATAGAGATAAACATAAACATCATTTCTGCCCTTTTCATTGCTCATGAAAACCACACATTGCATGTTGTATCACCACACAGAGAGACCTTCAGAGGTGGTGGTCCAGGTTGCTGCACGCACCGGTACCTCCAATACCCAGTAGCAAGTCCTCTTGCATTGACGCATGTCTGTATTCGTCGTGGCATACTATCCACAAGTTCATCAATGCACTGTTGGTGTAGGTTGTCCCACTCCTCAACGGCGATTCGGCATAGATTCCTCAGAGTGGTTGGTGGGTCACGTCGTCCATAAGTAGCCCTTTTCAATCTATCCCAGGCATGTTCGATAGGGTTCATGTCAGGAGAACATGCTGGCCACTCTAATCGAGCGATGTCGTTATCCTGAAGCAAGCCATTCACAAAATGTACACGATGGAGACGCGAATTGTCGTCCATGAAGACGAATTCCTCGCCAATGTGCTGCCGATATGGTTGCGCTATCGGTCGGAGGATGGCATTCACGTATCCTACAGCCGTTACGGCGCCTACCATAACCACCAGCGGCGTACGTCGGCCCCAGTTAATACAGCCCCAAAACAGCAGGGAACCTCCACCTTGCTGCACTCACTGGACAGTGCGCCTAAGGCGTTCAGCCTGACCGGGTTGCCTCCAAACACGTCTCTGACGATTGTCTGGTTGAAGGCATATGTGACACTCGTCGGTGAAGAGAACGTGATGCCAACCCTAGCGGTCCATTCGGCATGTTGTTCGGCCCAACTGTACCGCGCTGCATGGCGTCGTGGTTGCAAAGGTGTATCTCGTCATGTGCGTCGGGAGTGAAGTTACGCATCAAGCAGCCTATTGCGCACAGTTTGAGTCGTAACACGACGTCCTGTGGCTGCACGAAAAGCGTTATTCAACATGGTGGCGTTGCTGTTTGGGTTCCTCCGAGCCATAGTCCGTAGGTAGCGGTCATCTACTGCGGCCTGAGAAAGGCATGTCATCGACAGTTCCTGTCTCTCTGTAGCTCCAGCATCGCTGCGGTTCACTCCGTGATGACTGGAACCCCTCCCTTGTTGAGAGCCCTTCCTGGCACAAAGTAACAATGCGGACGCGATTGAACCACGGTATTGACCGTCTAGGCATGGTTGAACTGCAGACAACACGAGCCGTGTACCTCCTTCCTGGTGGAATGACTGGAACTAATCTGCTGTCGGACCCCCCTCCGTCTAACAGGCGCTGCTCATGCACGGTTGTTCACATCTTTGGGCGGGTTTAATGACATCTCTGAGCAGTCAAAGGGACTGTGCCTGTGATACAATATCCACAGTCAACGTCTATCTTCAGGAGTTGTGGGAAGCGGGGTGATGCAAAACTTTTTTTGATGTATTATAACACCACGTTCAAACTTTGTGCGACGATGCCATTCCTGCATTGACGCTGGAGACGCCATTTTGAAAAACAGTTGTAAATGTAGCAACTTGTGAAACTTGTGCAGGTATGAGGGGCAGTAAAATGAAACCGATCACCTGCCACAACAGGATCATGGAATGGTTACATTCATAAGTAATCACTCCGCGCGTTGAGACATTTATCCCACGAGGAGGCAAGACGAAGTTCGTAAAAAGCTGTCGGCCGCTGATTAAGCCACAACCTCACCCACTCTTGTATTTCCTCGTTCGACTGCAACCGACGCCCATGGATGTCTTTCTTCAGGTCGTAAAAGATGAGAAAATCACACGGTGGAGGATCCGGCAACCCCAACAATGGAAACACCCCACGTCTCCCCTGCCAAAGACATCCAGAGGTTTCATACAAATTCTGGTGTGATCATGATGACTGACTGCTCGTCGAGTTCCTGGAGTATTGAACCGCAATCACTGGTCAGCATTATGAAGACGCTTGGCAAAAACTGTGACGCGCCATGAAGTCATAGCGCTCAGGAATGCTGTCGGACGGAATCGTTCCGTTGCACAATAACGCTCGCTCCCACACTAACAGTCTGGCGAAGACTAAGTTCCAGCGATTTAGTTGGAAACACTGCAACATCCTCCGTACAGCCCGGAACTTTCCCCGTGTGACTTTCACATCTCTGGCGATCTGAAGAGAGACACGCATGGACGTCGGTGTCAGTCGGACACGAAATGCAAGAGTGAGTGCGGTTATGGATCCGTCAGCGGCCGACCGCGTTCTGCGAAACAGGGATTAATTGTCTCGTCTCTCAGTGGGATAAATGCCTTAACGTGTGTGGTGATTACCATTGAATGGAACCATTCCATGGCGCCGTTGTGGTGGGCGTTCTGTTTTTATTTGACTGCCCCTTATAAATGGAATTCACTATTACTTTACCGTAGACTTCTAATTTTCGGTCTCTCTGACAGTAGTGTATGTCCGCCGTTACTAGTCCATCAAAAGGGAGATGAATGAGGGCGTAGGGAGCTATTCAGCGATAATTCTGTACTTCATGATCAGGGTTCGGAAGTTGGCCCCTTAGCTTGAGCGTTCCACGAGGCTAAAGCGTAGTTTTAGTAGACTTTCGCTTATGTGTTTCGATTCGCTCGTTTCCGGGCGAGGGTCCCCTACCTAAAACTGATACATTTGCCCTTCTTCATCATCCCTGGAAGTTTGTATCATCATTACGGTATCAGCATTTATACACTCTAAGACAAAAAAAATTACGCATCACGAAGGAATTATCCGAACTGAACGGAATTCGGAAGATGCGATGTGTGTGTACAGACTAACAAATGATTATGATTTCAGAAAAAATAGATAATTTATTCAAGAGACAGAGCTTCGCAATTGAGCAAGTCCACCTCTGACTTGTGAGAGCAGTTATTCGGCTTGTTGGTGATTAATGGAACTGTAGGATGCCCTCCTGAGGAATACCGTACCATACTCTCTCCCTCTGCTGCGTTAGATCATCAAAAGTCCTAGGTGGTTAGAGGGCGCTGTCCATTCTGTTCCATATGTTTTGAATTCGAGAGAAATCCTGTGATCTTGATGGCCAAAGTAGGGTTTTATAAGCACGAAGACAAGCAGTAGAAACTCTCACCATGAGTAAGCGGGCATTATCTCGCTGAAATGTGAGCCCAGGATCCTGTAAGGTGTCAGGCAAATCCAACACCTTCCATGAAAACCCTGACATGATAAGCAAATCCAGTAGTATGTCACATAGCTCCGAGTAAATCGTGACATTAAATTAACCAAAGTAATACGAGTAACGAGTGAGCAAATGGAATACCACAGACTAACACAAGAATGCCTAAATGCATGTCATACCTTCCCACCGTGAGACAGACGCAGTTCCGAGGGGAGAAATGAGAACACAAGCCGAGAGCAAAACCGTGTTAAGCTAGAAGGCCCTACGATAAGGGGCGGACTGGACACCCACGTCGCGAACTAACCACTACGACCACCCCAGCTGCAAGTTTTAGCGTGAGACTTTTTCGCGTCTCTGTTACGTTAGGACCACCCCCCCAGCCCATGTTAAAAGATAGAGCCCTCCAGAAAAACAGTATAGATCTTACGACAATACAAAAAGGGCCACACCACCCGCAAGTTTTTAGCGTGAGACTTTTTCGCGTCTCTTTACGTTGCAAACTTTAAAAACATTGCCCCACCACAAAAAGTATAACGTTTCTCATTGGATAGACAGAATTTTTTTAGGCGGAGCTTAAGGTTAACATTGAGACCCTGATTGGTCAGATGAAAATACAGCCAGATAGTTTTTTTTTAAACCAACTTCGGTAAATTGTAGTAAGGAGAAGTTAGAAGAGAGTTGCTTCGGAGACGGCGAGGTGAGCGGAGCTGTGCTGCCTGCCGCCCCCTGACGAACACCGGCAAGGTAATAAATGCACGCGATGCCGCATAACAGCGCATAAAGCTTCACTCAGAACTGCAGAAGTCTCATCTGTTACACCCCTTTTTGCGTAATACTAGTGTCGATCGTCAATTAGCTCATGGTGTTCACGTTTGCCACTTGAAGTAAAAATCCGAAACGCGATGATTTTTCTGTTATATAGTTATTGAGAAGCCACATCAGCCACTGTAATTTACGACAAGTTAGATAAGTAATTAAAGATAATTGAGGGTCACTGTAGACCATTTTGATAGTTTTCTCTTTTGTGAAGCTTAATTTAAAACTAGATTATAGATGTGATATGGCATAGGTCATCCTTCGATCCATTGTAGAACTTGGAAACCCATTCAGGGAATATTCGTTCACATTTTTGTTGAACGCAGTTGGTTTTTACCATCCTGTATTAAAACATTTCCTTTTATCAATAGTGCAATTTATAAACAATGTTTTGTGAGTAGAATAAAATTTCCAATGGTACACTTAACTGCTTTTTCGACGTTATTTTACCAGCTAACTAAAAATAGGAAAGCCTTGAACCCCTTCCACTAAATTTAGTTAGTATTAAGATTCTTTTACAGGGAGTGCAGTGGAGCTGGCGCTGAAATCATTAAGTATTTGGTTATATCATCGCTAGTCTCACTGAACTCTTCTGAGCTCTACATGTCATGTGTGGTCTGGCGTCTGCTTACCAGCAACAGGTCCCAGGTTCAAACTAGTCAATTCCCTAAAAAACACGCTCAGAGCGTCGTTGCGCGAAAGTGGTAGGGAGACACGATATAGAACAAACAGACACCATGCAGAATGTTAGAATCCCTTGCCATGAAGGGAAGCCAAGCGGGGCATAGAATATCGTTGACTTGCCGCTGTACTGTAAAGATGCGGATAACAAAGAAATCCTGGTTTGAAATAAGACTGTAACACAGAGCATCACTCCTGGCTATCGGGCAGTATGGCACGCGACAGTCAAATTGCAGTGCCACCGGGACGCTTCTAGGTACGTCTTCGCCTGCAGTTTCATTGACTGGAGCAGAATTGTCTTCAGTAATGACTTCCGATCCGAACTGAGCCCCGATGGCCAGCGGAGGAGTGTCAGGAGATGCCGCCGGACAGTGGTGGGGTAGCAACGTGCCTGTCGCCCGCCGAACGCCCCAACAATTTGATTGTCAACAGTGGCACCCTTACAGCACAGGCGTACCTCGACGATACTCTATGCCTCGTTTTGTTGTCTTTCATCGAAAACCATCCTGGGCTTACATTTCAGCAAGACAATGCCCGTCCTCAAAAGGCGAGGGTGTCTACTTTTTGTCTTCGTGCTGTCCAAACTCTACTTTGGTCATCAAGGTCACCGTATGTCTCGCCAATTGATAACGTTTGGAGCATTATGGACAGGACCCTCCAACCATCTCGAGATTTAGGCGGACTAACGCGCCAACTGGGCAGAATTGGCACGATATCCCCCCAGGAGGACATAAAACAACTCCGTCAAGCAATGCCAAGCCGAATAACTGATTGAATAAGAACCAGAGGTGGGCCAACTTCTTACTGACTTTCTCGTTTGTGAATTCCTTTCTCTAGAACAAATTATCCATATTTTCTGAAACTGTGATCATTGTTTGTTTGTACATATACATGTCACCTAGTAAATTCTGTCCCATGCGGATAGCTCCTTCGTGGTGCCTCTTTTTTTTCTTTTTTCTTTGAATGTAGGTTGGTATCTGTACAGAAGCGTGCTGTCGCTCTTAGATCAATTCCTTGCACTACCGTCGCCTTGATATCTGGTTTACATCATGTATGGTACCCACTTTTTTCTGGAACGTTGTTCTTATTTTGTTTGTGCCGTTAAGTGGTCCACTCTTTGGCTTCACAATGAACGTGCAAGTTCACATTACTTTTCTGGGTTTTCTTTGATTTTAGGAAAACAGCGTATATTTAAATAACTACTCATCTATATCTACATCATATTCCACAAGCTACCTAATTGTGTGTGGCGGAGGGTACTTTTTGTGCCACTGGCTGAGCCCTCCAACCCTGCTCCACACGCGAATAGCGCGTGGGGAGAATGATTGTCGGCAAGCCTCTGTATTAGCTCTACTTTCTCGAATTTTCTCCTCTTGGTCATTACCCGACCATGTAATACGTTGTCCGACTCTTCCCGGGAAGTGCTGTGCCGAAATCTCAATAGTAAACCTCTCCCTGATGCACAACGCCTCTCTTGTAACGTGGGCTGGGCGAAGAGCGCTGGCAAATTAAATGAGGTAAGTTATTTTTTTCGATCATCATAACTGTCACTTGTAATGAAGACAATAGTTAAACTACAGCCCTGAATCAAAGACTTTGTGCAGATCTAACAAAAATTTTATTTTGGCGGCCAGCTCCAGTGCACATTTTTGCTGCAACGTCCCCTGTGCGTTCACGTTGCGAAACATGGGTGTGACTGAGCTTCCAGCACACCTGTGCTGGCTGTGAACCGTCTATGACCGGTTTGAAAATATGAATGTCGCCAGGACGAGTTCCCAATAAATTACTCACTCAGCAGTTTGTCATTGAAGAATTCACCTCACTTTAGTTTTCTTTCGTAAATCAAAATTTCGTACGGTTCTTTTTTTTTTCCAACAGTCATGCGCCACCACTAATACGCCAGCCAAAGAACAAATAGTTGATGAAATAATTGCTTTTTGCCACACCTGGTATGACGCCAGTTTATGGTTATCTTTCACCTTAAATACGTATCGCAAATTACTGTGAAGTGTGTGGCAGATGTTACTGCTCATTTTATCATGTTTCTTCTCAGTTACTTAGCATATTTAGTACAGGAAGCATGACTGTTTAAATGTGTTTATACGCGCAGCAGTTAGTCTGATCTTGTTTTCGCGGTGTCCACTATTGCAATAATGTTTTGAGGTGACATTTGCAAATATAGCAATTTCTGCTGAAGCAGCTAAGGAAAATAAGCAAGTAACCGCAGGTATTGGAATGTCCCCCAGACACTTAAATTTCTTTTCTTTGTAAAAGTGCTGCACTAATTCACAGTTCCTTGAGCACTAATACATGAACAACGATATAAAGAAGGGTACTGCTTGCGGCAAATAAAAAAAAAAAAAGTTCTGTGACAAATTAATACATGATGCAGAAAATAAAAGCTAAGTGGTGTGGCATGTTACAGAACAAGAAGCTGGGAAAAGTCATACACAAGTGGAATAACATACAAATCGAAGGAGGAGTTAGAATCATAGAAGTTCTTAGGAATTTCCAAATTTTGTAAATGTTTATGTTTCTGGTACTGCCGAGAAGCTGTAGCAACATCTTCCTAAAACGCACGTAGAATTGATAGTAACTTACGCAACAAACACAATGATATTTCTTACATCAGAGCTTGAAGTCAGGAAGAAGGTACAACAATTTATAAAAATAATAAGTCAGCAGGCATAAATGAGGTTCTTCTAAATGCGGATATAGATAGCCTACAAGCCCCATTAACGGATTTGTCAGTGGCCAAAATATGCATACCTAACATGTTCCTTGAGGAACTTGGCGTATGTAGCACTCTTTTGATACTCTGACGCTAATTTAACTTTAAACATAAAGAAAACGAACAGTGTGCACTTCAATATAAAGAGAGGAGGCAGTTCAAGCATAGATGAGAAATCTATAGATTTTGTATCAAATACCAAGTCTTCAGGGATAAACACTGACTGTCAGCTAACACGGAGTGAACACAGAAAGATACTGGCAAAAACAACGTCATCAGTGCGTTACACTCTTCGGTATCATTGGGTTATAACACCCGATGTCGTGTATTGATACATACTGTTTACAATACACTCAGTTCTTGGATTCTTTTCTTGCGATCGAAGGCACAAAACATCGACACAATTTTTATACTGCAGAAAAGGACCATTAGAATAATAGCTGGAAGTATTAGCTGGGTTCTTTGCAAAGAGCTGTTTAAAAAATTATTCATCCTTACTGCACCAAGTACATATAACAATCTGTGGTGCATATCAGCGAAAATATTACTAAATATTGCAATAATAGTTCTATACATAATCGCCAAACAAGGGTCTGTTTGGAGTTATATTCACCCAGGTAAAATAAACAAAAACGCAAAACAGCATTTTATATCAGGGGATAAAATCGTATAATAAATTGCCACAGGAAGTCAAAAGTATTACTAAAACACATTTGTTTAAAATGGTAGCTAAGACGCTCTTCGCAAGTGATGCATAATGCCCAAATAAAGGTTACCTAGAGGACTGAGAGTAGTAGATTAAATGCAAGGGAATAGCTACATCATTTTGTCATATTTCAGTACATGATCACGGTTGATTGCTTTCACAAGGATCATGTGTCAGGATGTGTAATGCATGATAGTAATGTCTGTTGGCTTAGTTTTTCAGACAGACAGTAGCACACAATTGGATACGGAGTCCGGATTTGAGGCAAGGGGCTCAGCAGCATCTTTTCAGTCCAGGAGTCATTGGTGGGAGTCTTGCTGTGAGCGGCAGTGAAGAGTGGAACTATCTTTTACATGCCAAATGACTTAAGACAGTCCAGGGGTCAACAGAGAGGTTCTCAGTGAAGAAGGCAACTTATGTTACGAATTACAGGAAACAGTTTGTGCGTAAATGTAGGAAGAACATTAGACAACAGAGAATTACCGATTGAGACTGCTGTTAGAACACTGACCTCACATTCAGGAGTATGAAGTTGCTCCGTCCGGCCATCCTGATATGGGTTTTCCGCGGCTTTCCTGGATCGCTAAAGCTAATGCCAGGATGATTCCTTAATTAAAGCCATTGTCCCCGTATCCCTGCACTATCCTCTTAGTAAATATTATTTTATGGTGTGGGCATCCACACTTAGCTAATACATGTTAAAAAAGTTCTTTAAAATTTTTGTTAAAATCCTCAAAAAAAATCTTCTGGAAACAGCATTAGCTGTTGATAATCGTTTAGTCTAATACTACACAAGTCAGCTTTCGCGGTATTGTAATCGTATTGTCAGCTGAAAAATCTACAGAAAGCTACTAAGTGAATTTGAAGCAAATTGACAATAGCAGAAAAGTGAGGTACCTAAAGCACAAAAGGAGGGAATGAGATAATCACATAGCTAATTAAACATTAGGCCATTGAAACACTACGGTCTCCCAACATTCGGATAGCACTTGACATTAGCATTGCCAATTCAAAAGGATTACAAGTAATCCAGGAAAAGAAAACCAAAATCTGCGGTTGCAGCCCATGTGACAACGCCTAAAAGAAAGGACATACCGTAAGAAAGCCCCTTTCAGTATGTTTCTATTACAATCTCCATTAGGATTTTAATAACTTTTAATATTTTAAGTAGCCTTATTGTTAAGGTCATTTTGTAACACTGACATTATTGATGTTCCATCGAAATGATTTTTAAATAAACACTTTTGAATCTTGACTACTGACAGCCAAGTAATGTATAAAATGTATATCTGACCATCAGATGCTTTTTTTATTTAAAACCCAAGTATCGGCCAGTTTCAGTCACAGACCATCTCCACGGGTTCTATCCAAAGATACAAACAAAACAAAAAACGTGTAGTATACAGGAAACGCTACAAATTCTTTTCGAAGGAGGTGCAAAATATACTCGAATACTTGCAGGGTTAAAACAGTTAAAGCCACATCATCACATCTGGCATTACTTAAATACTGGCCACGTCTCATATGTAGAGCATGTCATGAGTTCCAGTTTAGCACACAGGACTTTTAAAGGCAAACATACTAATAAAATGCGCGAACAGAGCAGTACTGAAGAGACGATCAGAGCTAAAAGTGTTACAATTGTACAAAATATTAAGGAGTTGGTCAAAGATCATTAGAAAGTATTTTCGTCAAATGGTACAAAAATATCTCGATGATATGTTTCTTGCTAAATGCAGGGGGCTGGACTATCTTTGGTGAACATCTTTGCTATAGTTTTACATGTAAACACAGAAACAAAGTTGGTATTCCCAAACATATAATAATATCGATCTTACAAGAAAAGGTAGAAATCATTATATAACCCCAATGTTAAACAGTAGCATAACCATTGCATATAGTCGATGAAATGTGTATAAACAAAGGACAATCATATCATAAATATAATGAAAATAGCATCCATTACCACAAAAACAAGCTGATATATGGTATTCAGAATAGGTTGAAACGTCACCCAGCATTCATATGCATGTAAGTTACAGTAGTAAACCATTAATGTAAAATATCGACTACATGTAAAGGAAACCATCATATGTAAATAAATTTTAGTTAAAGTGCTTAATTAGAAGCCTTGTATATCAGTAACAGCAATACTATAACGAAAGGGAGAGCGAAAACAACCACAGCATAGCCAACCACGTGGCTAAATTTGGCTTTAAGGAATGTTGATAACGTATGTATATAGTAGTGGTAGTGATGAGTAACTATCTTTCCCAAAGGAAACCTTTAGCTGAAGGCATGAGAGGCTCAGCCACTAAGAATATAATTTGAGAGGCAAATAGAAAATTTTTTTTTAGCTAATGCAGGCAAGTGATCCCTCTGACATATGTAAAGGCTTAAAAACATTGAACAGAATGTGGACGTCATACTACAGATTAGTTATCTAATACAGCAGTACATGGAGATTACCCACGTAACAGCATTTGACAATGACAGTTTTAATTAAAAAAGAAGCATATGACCCATTGCTCACTAAAATTGGAACTACGTCCAGAGAGTAAGAATACACTTCATGCAAAAGGCAACTTAATGGGCAGAAGTCCATGTCAAATACAGGGAAAGTTGAAAATAGAATTGTTGAGTTTTTAACACACTGAAGATGATCTGTGACTGAAACTGGTCGATATTTGGATTTAAAATAAAAAAGCAGCTGATTATTTAAATAATTTTATCCTAACAATTCTTACAGTATTTGACGATATGAGGGGTAGAATACTAGAGCGACTGGAGACTGGTCAAACACTGCAGGTCGTTGCACGGGCCGTCCGTGTGCCACAAAGTGTGATCTCAAGATTATGGCAACGATTCCAGCAGACAGGAAACGTGTCCAGATGCTACAGTAAGGGGCGTCAACAGTGTACAACACCACAAGAAGACCGATATCTCACCATCAGTGCCCGCAGACGGCCACGGAGTACCGCAGGTAGCCTTGCTCGGGACCTTACCGCAGCCACTAGAACAGTTGTCTCCAGACACACAGTCTACAGACGACTGAACAGACATGGTTTATTCACTCGGAAACCTGCAAGGTGCATTCCACTGACCCCTCGCCACAGGAGAATCCCTAAAGCCTGGTGTAAAAACACAGTACATGGTCATTGGAACAGTGGTCCCAGGTTATGTTCACGGAAGAGTCCAGGTATAGTCTGAACTGATTCTCGCAGGGTGTTCATCTGGTGTGATCCAGGAACCAGATACCAACCCCCTAATGTTTTGAAAGGGACATGTATCGAGGTCGTGGTTTGATGTTGTGGGGTGGGATTATGATTGGTGCACGTGCAGCCCTGCATATCTTTGACAGTGGAACTGTAACAGGCCACGTGTATCGGGACGTCATTTTGCACCAGTATATCCGCCTTTCAGGGATGCAATGGGTTGCACCTTCCTCCTGATGGATGATAACACACGGCCCCACCGACCTGCCATCGTGTAGGAGTACCTTGAAACATAAGATATCAGGCGAATGAAGTGGCCTGTCTGTTCTCCAGACCTAAACCCCATTGAGCACGTCTGGGATTCTCCTGGTCGACGTATCGCTATACGTCTTCCAACCCCTAGGACACTTCAGGAGCTGCGACAGGCACTGGTGCAAGAATGGGAGGCTATACCCCAGCAGCTGCTCGACCACCTGATCCAGAGTATGCCAACCCGTTGTGCCTGTGTACATGTGCCTGGTGATCATATTTCATACTGATGTCGGGGTACATGCACAGGAAACAGTGGCGTTTTGTAGCATATGTGTTTCGGAACTGTTTTCTCAACTTAGCACCAATACCGTGGACTTGCAGATCTGTGTCGTGTGTGTTCCCTATGTGCCTATGCTATTAGCGCCAGTTTTGTGGAGTGCCACGTTGTGTGGCCCCACTTTCTGCAATTATCCTTAACTTATGAACATGAGTGTAGATAAGGCTTACCGGCCAATGATCTTCTTCAGTGCGGATGCACTCACATTGCTCAAACTCTTGCGGGAATCGGTAGATTGACTGCCGCGAGTAATGAATATAGTGGGTAGGGGCATTACGAATGTAGTGTGTGGACAATAGGTTGGAAATGTGGGTCTCACGCGGAGCGTGACAGAGGTAAGTCCCTACAGTCGCACTATCCTCTGTGTCCTCGATGTCTCAGTCGGATCCTTGACCACGCATTTGACAGAACTGAGCACCATTTCTTGCAGGCTATCTTAGAGAATATGGGACTGTCCCCAATATCGGCAAGTGTGGTTCGCGGTCTCATCGACGGAGCCCCTTCCACAGTCCTGGTCAATGGCTACCTCTCGCCAAGGTTCACTATTGAGCGCTGAGTGCGGCAAGGATGTCATCTGTCAGCCACTCTTTTCGCCGTTGCCATCGAGCCTGCACTTCATAGTCTACGACAGTGTTTGGAGGGCATTCGCTTCCGCAATGTGCATTTTAAATGTTGTGCCTATGCGGACGATGTAGTTTTCTTAGCGAGGTTGGCAGAAGATATCAGTACGGCGATCGCGTGGTTTCAGCAATACGGGGAGTTAGCCAGAAGCCGTATCAAATGGTTCAAATGGCTCTGAGCACTATGGGACTTCTGAGGTCATCAGTCCCCTAGAACTTAGAACTACTTAAACCTAACTAACCTAAGGACATCACACACATCCATGCCCGAGGCAGGATTCGGACCTACGACCGTAGTGGTCGCGCGGTTTCAGACTGTAGCGCCTAGAACCGCTCGGCCACCCTGGCCGGCGAAGCCGTATCACCCTGCGAAAGTCACACTGCGTGGATGTGGGCAGAGGATTGAATATATGAGTATGCCAGTGCCTATTACCAATGTTCCGGCGATGAAATGTTTGGGAGTGACTTTCCGTGGAAACGTGCAGCGTATAGCAGCAGATACGTATCGCAGACTACTTAATGTGATCCGCACGCAAGATCGTCTCCATAACTTTCGAACGCTTGACTTGATCGTGTGAGTACATTATGTCAACATCTACCTCGCTCCGAAACTTAATCCTTACACACACGTTCTCCCAATGGCTGCTACGGTAGCTGCCAACTTCCAGGCGGCCTTAGGTCATTTCTTCAGCGAGGGTAGGGTGTTCAAGAACCTTTACGAGACGCTCACGTCGCCCACACATGCAGGCGGCATTGGAATGATAAACGTGCACAACAGGGCGCGCGCTCTCTTAATGCGGACGATGCATCACCTACGTACTTTGGACGAGGACACCCTCCCTGGTTCACTGATCCAGATGGTGGTGCCTCAGTCCCTCCGGCGGACGATTTCTGTTGGGCGTATCACACCAGCACTGTGTCACATTCGCAACTATCTAGTCGACATGAGTTATCTGTTGGATGTCCAACCGACCACGCGGGATCCTAGAACCAAGGACTTCTACCGCTACTTTCAACAGATGCTGCCTGCTAATGTGGTTGAACGCCGCCATCCGGCGGTTGGCTGGGAGTGACATGCACTGTGTGGAGTAACATACACTCACCTTTCCTTCCCACGGGCGCTGTGGTGTATTATAACGACTGAAACATTTCCCCCCCCCCCCCCCCCCCCCCGACAACGCTCACACATGATACATCTTGCCGAGGGTCCTCTCTGCCGCATACGCGCCGCTGTCGACACCGACAGCACAGTTTCATTTGTGGTACGGCTGCCGACTGCTGGATCATCACACGGTGCATGTTGGCATTGTTGCTACGACGGACGCTTGAGTCCGCAGAGCCCACCGAACTGATCCATCCCGACGTAACTTACTTCCCTGCCCCTCGTCACAACTTACTTCCCTGCCCCTCGTCACAACGCCACGGTGTGGGTTAAGGGTTGGCACTGTCATATTTTTTTTAGTGAGAGCTTTGCAGGGTTGTTAGATTTTTGGCATTATTTAACGAGCAACTACACGGTTTTAGGGCGAAAAGCGTCGTATGGCTCGCTTTTTGCGAATTATTCGGGGTCGTTATTTACGCGCCCTCCAGGCTATTGGGATGTAAAGTCTGTCGGTAAACTGAAGAGCGAGCGAGCAAGTCCCCACTCTGCCTACCCTGCTACGTCACGAGGCGCTTCTACAGGCTGTTTCACAACGTAGTTCCGGCCCTGCCGCGGCGCGCGTTTAAATCTGTGGCGACACCGTGTGCAGATACGTCCCGGCTGCGTTTATTTTTAGACAAATGCTTCAAGAGTACAAGGAAAACAAAAGACAATAGCTTCTTCGAAACAAAACGTTATAGAGTAACTGATATTAACATAAGAACGGAAGTCAGGATTCTGCTACAAACATAGAACCGAATGCCTACTCATGTGAATGTATGTTCCTCTATTCGTAAGACGAATCAGATATAGTGCAATAAATCTGTAGAATTTAAGGCTTGTTTTTACTTTGTGTTTCTACTAAAAGGTTGAAGTTTTCTTCGAAGGGCTGCATTGTAACTTAACAACTCTTGCATCACGAAGAGTGTTTAAAAAGTGACCAGAAATTTATAATTTCGTGTGTTATACTAGTTCGATTCGCACTGTTTTTTTTGTCACCGTCTTCGTAAACATGTCTGAAAAGTATTTCCAGGTAAATCCCATTTCTCGCAATGTCTTGTGTGAAACATCTTTCTGCCAAGGAAAACGTATGTTTTGTTTCACGGCAGTAAATAATTTCCGTAATGGGGGTACTATTTTTTGGTTTATGTAAAAGTCCTCCGACGTTTGTCGAATGACCGATTTTGTTAAACTGTCTATAACGGTGGGTTTCCTCCCTAAATTATTAGTTTTCCTTTGCGACGATTCCAGTAAACCATGCGGCTTATTTTCGCGTTCCTTCCTTATGCGTCCTTTTGTGGCGAGGCTGACGTTTGCATAAACTGCAGCTCTTTGATTGGGACTGGTAATATTAGCCAACAGTTCGTTTTGTGTCGCCTCCTCAACACACGCTGTAATAACGTTAGAGACGATCGAACGCTCGTTACCCCGCAAATACCTCCTCTTCTTCGTATTCTGCACATTTTCTTGCAATGCAGGGCGATTATCCATCACTTCTGGATACTGAAGTATATCAGTGAGTATACAAAGTCAACCGACTGACACTGGCAACTAAGATCCCACGAACAGAAACGACGTATATCACTGCACCCTGAACTACACTGCTAGACAGGTAAGGGGCAGTTGATTTTGGGTGGCCCTGTAGGCCAGTGACAGGTCTCTTCCGGGAAAGGCCACTTCCCCCACCAAGAGCGCTGCTCACTCTTGAGTTTACAGACAGACTATACCGGGTGTGAGAAGAGACTGAAATATGGCACACGATGGACTGCTGAGAGACTTCAACGGTAATTATAGGGTGTTTCACCCTCGTTGAACGAAAAGACGACTAGGACATCCCACCGTCTGGCTGCTGTGGACACCCCTGAAGAAGATAAAAAATATAAAAAAGATAAAAACAATTACAAATAAGAACATAAAAAAATGAAAACAAATAAAATATAATAAAAGATTGTGCCTCTTCCTTTACCCTTTCCTTTTTTTAAATAAAACGTTCAGAGGTGTATTTAATTTTTGTTCGTGGGCTGAGCCTGAAGTGGTGGCAAACAACCGTCCGAAAATTGGAAATTTGTGGTAAGTAACTGCTGAAGTCATCGGTCCCTAGGCTTACGCACTACTTAATCTAACTTTAACATACGCTATGGACAACACACACACCCATGCCTGAAATGGTTCAAATGGCCCTGACCACTATGGGACTTAACTTCTGAGGTCATCAGTCCCCTAGAACTTAGAACTACTTAAACCTAACTAACCTAAGGACATCACACACATCCATGCCCGAGGCAGGATTCGAACCTGCGACCGTAGCGGTCGCGCGGTTCCAGACTGTAGCGCCTAGAACCGCCCATGCCCGAGGGAGGACTCGAACCTTCGACAACCGTCCTGGTTAACTTTTAGGATGAAAGTGGTTTTGTTTTTGTTTTTAGGTTAGATAGAGTTTTGGAGGCATTATGGGTGATAGGGGTAGAAGAAGTGTAAGGAATAGAAAAAGATATAAAAGAAGAAAAATAACAAAGGAAAATGTAAAAAAAAAACGTCTGCCATATAAGCGGGAGATCCCGGATTCGAGTCCCAGTCGGGGCACACATTTTCAGCTGTCCTCGCTTATATTTATCAACGCCTGTAAGCAGCTAATGGTCTGGATTTCATTGTAATTTCTTGCTATGTATGTTGTCTGTTGTATTTTGGTCTACCGACTGGCAGTGTATTACCTTGACAAATCCTGTAATATTGTGATATGACGGCCGGCCGGAGTGGCCGAGCGGTTAAAGGCGCTACAGTCTGGAACCGCACGACCACTACGGTCGCAGGTTCGAATCCTGCCTCGGGCATGGATGTGTGTGATGTCCTTAGGTTAGTTAGGTTTAAGTAGTTCTAAGTTCTAGGGGACTTATGACCACAGCAGTTGAGTCCCATAGTGCTCAGAGCCATTTGAATTTGTGATATGATCCTAGGACGAATAAAGATAAATAAATAAATATTCCTTACTTAAATCTGTTCCTTGACACTCTGTTAGCAGGCTTTCTCGGGGTTATTTTAATGTCTTTTTTCAAATGTCAGCTAGTGCAGTTCTTTGAGCGTCTGAGTTTCAGTGAAACCTGTGACTATTCGTGTTGCCCTTCTTTTTATACGTTTAATATTCCCTGTTAGTCCTGTCTGGCACGCCTCCCACACACTGAAATAACATGTTTCTCTTTAAGGGACATCCACATCTGTTATTCATCACCAGTGATAAAACAGCTACAGTTGTAAACTGTGGCGGATTTTGTCATTAACACTGAAGTGATATTCTAGTATGGGGCGCACGAGTGGTTTTGTTGACATTTTCATCATCATTGTGTGTCCACACTGGCCATCGAATTCACGAAGACCCAGAATATGGCAGCTCAGTACAGTTCCGTCCGGCCATAAGCGAAATGAAACCGGTCATCTTTCGAAACTGTCTCTTAAAATTCCTATCGGTCCTACACACGTCGCCCTGAGATAAGCTTAGTGTCTAATAATTACGTTATTGTATCGCAGGCTCAGGTAGAGAGATACGCCCCATTCGCATATGTATGAGGGCAGCGGACGAGGAGATCAACATTGGAGATACGCGACGAGTACTCGGTTTGATTTACGGCGGGTTTTAGCGGCGACTCGTGGGGCATCAGCGACAATGGGAGCCGTATTTCTCGTTGTCAAGGTGGCGACACTGATCGCGCTTTCTCCCGGCGTCTCCCGCGTGCCGACAAGGACCACAGCCCGGGGGGGCGGGCTAAGGGGACTTCTGCTGAGAGCTTTCAGACTGCATTAAATGCCACTTTTAAATTTGTTTTCAAATCGTAACAGGTAGAGTTCCCGGTTCTCATTCTCCAAATTACATTTGCAGTTGGGTTTTGTGTTGAATTAGCCAGAGATATTCATACTGTCGTTCTCGGAACCATAAACCGACTCTAAAGTTGAAGAGACAATGAAGCATAGTGCCTTCCTGATGTATTTACATAGCTGCGCAGGGTTAGACGTACTCCGTAACGTAGTTATTAGATTAGAGGCGTTTTCGTTTGAGAGTGTTTCTGCGGCGTATAGGCAACGTAGCGCTACTCCTAGTATATAAGCGCCGACATGTAGGGAAGGAATTAATGTCGCATTCGTGTCTTGTCAACGCGCGTGCGATAAATGAGGAAACGTGAACTATGGAGAAGTAATAACCAAATGCTTCCAAACAGGACCAAAGTGCCGTTATTCTTTTCTAGGCTGCAAAAGGACAAACACAGGTAGACATCCATCAGAGAATGAAGAATTTATATGGGGGTAGCATCTCATTCGAAATCCACTTTAGTACAATTGTGCGACAAGAGTTTCTGCTGATTCATGGTAACACAAATCCCCATATCGGAACGTCGCAACCCAGAAGTTACATTAATACAGGTGGGAGACACTCGGGCATACGTCTCATAGTCCTGATCTCTGCCAATGCGATTTTTCACGCTTTCGGTCACCTAAAAGGCGTTGAAAGGTCGACGATTCCTGTCGGACGAGGATGTGCAGGAGGCAGTTACGGATTGCTTCGTGCTGCACGACACGGTTTTTTACCAACCGACTATCTTCAACCTAGTGTGCCGGTGGAATGATTGCGTCAATGCTCATGGCATACCGATTCTGAACTGTAGGGCCTTCGAACGGAAGCTTTTTGATCGCCCATTATGAATAGCTAAAATTAAAACAAGTACTGAAACACGATACTGATTGTAGTGAAATGCAAGCACTACACTGAAAGAACGTCCGTTAGCAGAATTCTGAAAAAGATAAACCGGCGGATAGAAGAGACATCGGACGGATTTTCCAAAGATGCGTAGATTTCTGGGACTAAAACAAATACATAATATCTTGAACTTGAGATGGTGGTGATGTTTATGATATTTTGATGATGGTGATAACTCTCTCTCTCTCTCTCTCTCTCTCTCTCTCTCTCCCTCTCTCTCACACACACACACTCACTCACTCACTCACACACACACACACACACACACAGTAGGCAAGCTGGAAAGAGCGTAATTTTGATATGAAGAAGAAGATGAATGGGTAAATATCCTTTAGGAACATTACGAAGTAGGTTGTGGACAGCTGGGAGTGTAGGTCTCACGGGAGGCGTGCCAGAGATAAGTCCCTGCAGTCCTCGGTGGTTCAGATGGATGCCGGCACGGTAGCTCAACGTGTTCGGTCAGAGGGTTTAGTTATCCTCTGTAACAAAAAAACTGAGTGCACGGAACAACGAACGGCCTGAACGAGTTCAAATGGCTCTGAGCACTATGGGACTTAACATCTATGGTCATCAATCCCCTAGAACTTAGAACTACTTAAACCTAACTAACCTAAGGACATCACACAACACCCAATCATCACGAGGCAGAGAAAATCCCTGACCCCGACGGGAATCGGACCCGGGAACCCGGGCGCGGGAAGCTAGAACGCTACCCCACGAACACGAGCTGTGGACCCTGAACGAGTGTCATCGGACGTCCGCCACTAACAAATTCAACGAAAAGTATAGAACAAAATGAGATAAAAAAAAGAGAAAAAGAAAGGATGCGTAGAGCGTCTGCCATGTAAGCAGGAGATCCCGGGTTCGAGTCCCGGGAGGGTCACACATTTTCAGCTGTCCACATTGAGGTATATTAACAACACCTGTTGGCAGCTAAGGGTTTCGATTAATTATCATTTCTTGTTTAATTTTGACATATGGTTAAAACGAAGGCGTGCTGGAAAGCAATGCCTCCGAATTTTTATGTTCTGTTTTCGGCATCGGTTGAAGTATAACATGCCAAGCGTATTACTCAGTAGATTTCGCCGGTTCGCTGACGCAAGTTGCAACTGTCTACCACCAGAGGGCTCCGAACTGCAGCGTGTAACATAGTGGTGTGTAACTACAGTATATCGACGCTTGAGAAATGGCGTGCTGTAACAGAGTTTGTAAGCGCAGAAAACGTACCTCCAATTGAAGTCAATAGAGGAATCATAGCTGTGTATGGCGATGACGGAATACAGATCAGTAAAGTGCGACGTTGCGTTGTTCGTGATGGTAGTGAAAGAAACGGCGGTGCTGATGTCAACGTGTGTGGCAGTGCTCGGAGTGTTTCCACAATTTAAAGAACATCTTCGTGGACTTCACTTTGATAGCGATGAAGCGGTGCAAGAGGAGGTGAAATTGTGGCTCCGTCAATGAAGTCAAACATTTTACAGTGACGGTATCAATACACTGGTCTCTCGTTCACAAAAATGCGTTCGCCGCCGAGTGATTATGTTGAGAAATAAATATGTAGAAATCAAGAGTACAGCTGTAGAATGTTAATAAAATTTGTTTTATTTAAAAAACTATAAATTTTTTTAAATAAAAATTCGGAGGCATTGCTTTTCAGCAATTTTCGTATTTGTAACCATCACACTCGATTGCCTCGGATTATTTACGCTAAATACATCAGAGATATCTACATACTTTCCATTACCTGGCCCGTCTACCATCCATCGCTTATATGTCCAGCCTATAAGCAACACAATCATTGCACAGCCTTTCACTCCAGTCTGTTTCCCTGTCTATTTAGCTCAACGTGCTTCTTTTCATCAAACTCTGTAAAACCTTCGGCTTTTTTCTCAGTAAAAGTCAAAATTTCGCTCTCATTAGTTCCAACTGGTAAAACACTTTCATTGTAAACTTCGCGTTTCCCACGAAAAAGCAGTCCAGATAATCTGTACTCTTCTGTTTCCTTCTACTCTCCGTAAAGGCGTTGTCTCCGGTAGCCATAATCACAAAAACTCATTAAATGTTTTATGTGACCACTGTTGATTTGTATTACTTTCCCCTCAATGTGTTGATAGTTTAGTGATGTTTCACGGAGCCAAGTACTAGCGCTGTGGTGAGGCCTACATAAGAATGAACAAAAGTGAAGGAGCAGCAACGGATGAGTACTATCTCTGATGTTAAATGGTAGGCGAGCTCGAGCAAATATTATTCCGTCATGCTTGATACGTATTCGCAGCTGCCCCCTCCAGTTCCGCTGATTGAAGGTTTTTCAGCTATCCACAAGGGAATTTCGACTGCCCTCTGCTTTGGTGCAGGCAGCAGGAAATATTCATCTGCTTCTTCCCGCGCGAACTACGTTTGTTAATGTTGTCAGTTGCGTAAGCGATGTAAACAGATATTCTTCAAGTACCTTTGTGTTAATTATAATGACAATGCAATTAATCTAACCACAGATGACACAAAAGACATTCAAGCGATAATTCTTCTTACACTCTATCCTTCAATGGAAAGGAAAACAACCTTAACACAGAGAAGTACCACTGTCATATATTGAATAGAAATTCGTACTGATAATATTTGTAACTTAGCGAAAATAATTGAGTTTTGGAATGACCAACAGTCTGTGTTCGTTTTGCAGTAGTCAAAGGGAACCTCAACTTCGTCTAATGTACGAGGGTGAGTCAAATGAAAACTTTAAATATTTTTTAAATATTATTTATTGTGCAGAAGTGGTACAAAGCTGTATCAATATTCGACATAATCTCCCCCACGCTCAATGCAAGACCTCCAGCGCTTACAAGTGCTTAAATTCCTTTAGAAAAAAATTCTTTTGGTGGTCCGCACAACCACTCATGCACCGCGTGGCGTACCTCTTCATCAGAACCGAACTTCTTTCCTCCCATTGTGTCTCTGAGTGGTCCAAACATATGGAATTCACTTGGGGGCAAGGTCTGTGAGTATGATGGTTGAGGAAGACACTCAAAATGCAGGTCTGTGATTGTTGCAACTGTTGCACGGGCAGTGTGGGGCCTTGCATTGTCATGTCGCAAAAGGACACCTGCTGACAGCAGTCCACGTCGCTTTGATTTGATTGCAGGCCGCAGATGTATTTAGGAGATCTGTGTATGATGCACTGGTGACAGTGGTCCCTCTAGGCATTTAATGCTCCAAAATGACGCCTTTCTTGTCCCAAAAGAGTGTCAGCCTAACCTTCCCTGCTGATGGTTCTGTTCGAAACGTCTTTGGTTTTGGTGATGAAGATTGGCACAATTCCTTGCTCGCTCTCTTCATTTCCGGTTGGTGGAAGTGAACCCAGGTTTCGTCCCCAGTAACGATTCTTGCAAGGAAGCCATCACCCTCTCGTTCAAAGCGCCAAAGAAGTTCTTCACAAGCATCAACACGTCGTTCTCTCATTTCAGGAGTCAGCAGCCGTCGCACCCATCTTGCAGACACTTTTTGAAACTGGAGCACATCATGCACAATGTGGCGTGCTGACCCATGACTAATCTGTAAACATGCTGCAATGTCATTCAGTGTCACTCGGCGGTTTTCCTTCACTATGGCTTCAACTGCTGTAATGTTCTGTGGAGTCACAACTCGTTTTGCCTGACTTGAATGAGGAGCATCTTCCACTGAAGTCACACAATTTGCGAACTTCCTACTCCATTCGTAGACTTGCTGCTGTGACAAACATGCATCACCGTACTGAACCTTCATTCGTCGATGAATTTCAATAGGTTTCACATCTTCACTACCCAAAAACCGAATAACAGAACGCTGTTCTTCCCTGGTGCAAGTCGCAAGTGGGGCGGCCATCTTTATGCTGATACTGCGACGGTATGTGTGCATCTTCACTATGCTGCCACCTGCAGGCCATTCTGCAAGCTGTTTGTAGCACGCTTACTAACTTACAGGATAACGGCGCGAAATTTCGACTTTTTATTACAAATTTAAGGTTTTCATTTGACTCCCCCTGTTACAACTCACTTGAAGACAGTAAATACTAAAAAGAACAGACTCAATAAAAGCAGCTTTTCGAATCGTGGAAAATGATAACAACATGATACCAAGAATTGTAAGCTAGTTAATTGGCTGCAAGCTACCGACATAAAGACAAGCAAAGAATTCGACACAAGTTAAAACGTGATACAAAAGCAGACGTGATAGCTACTTGAAGAATGGTACAGAGAGTAAAAAATCAAAGTTTAACGACGATGGTTTCGCACGCTTGCAGCATGTGTAGAGAGAGAAAGATGGACTGTGAAGAAATGCTGATGCTAGCTACCCGTACAATGCGTCTGCTCCCATCAGTCTTCTCTAACCAAAGAGTGCGCTACCGATGGAGCGGACCACGTGATGGCAATATCTGCGGCAGTCGACGTCAGGTATTCCATTCGATACAAAAAGAAATAAAGATAATAAACGGGTAATCATTGGACAAATATATTATACTAGAACTGACATGTGATTACATTTTCACGCAATTTGGGTGCATAGATCCTGAGAAATCAGTACCCAGAAGAACCACCTCTGGCCGTAATAATGGCCTTGATACGCCTGGGCATTGAGTCAAACAGAGCTTGGATGGCGTGTACAGGTACAGCTGCCCATGCAGATTCAACACGATACCATAGTTCATCAAGAGTAGTGACTGGCGTATTGTAACGAGCTAGTTGCTCGGCCACCATTGACCAGACGTTTTCAATTGGTGAGAGATCTGGAGAATGTGCTGGCCAGGGCAGCGGTCGAACATTTTCTGTATCCAGAAAGGCCCGTACAAGACCTGCAACATGCGGTCGTGCATTATCCTGCTGAAATGCAGGGTTTCGCAGGGATCGAATGAAGGGTAGAGCCACAGGTCGCAACACATCTGAAATATAAAGTCAACTGTTACAAAGAGCCGTCAAGAGGTGACCTAGACGTGTAACCAATGGCACCCCATATCTTCACGCCGGGTGATACGCCAGTATGGCGATGACGAAAACACGCTTCCAATGTGCGTTCACCGCGATGTCGCCAAACACGGATGCGACCATCACGATGCTGTAAACAGAACCTTGATTCATCCGAAAAAATGACGTTTTGCCATTCGTGCACCAAAGTTCGTCGTTGAGTACACCATCACAGGCGCTCCGGTCTCCGAGCTGATAGTCCATGCTGCTGCAAACGTCGTCGAACTGTTCGGGCAGATGGTTGTTGTCTTGCAAAAGTCCCCATCTGTTGACTCAGGGATCGAGACGTGGCTGCACGATCCGTTACAGCCATGCGGATAAGATGCCTGTCATTTCGACTGCTAGTGATACGAGGCCGTTGGGATCCAGCACGGCGTTCCGTAGTACCCTCCTGCACCCACCGATTCTATATTCTGGTAACAGTCATTGGATCTCGACCAACGCGAGCAGCAATGTCGCGATACGATAAACCGCAATCGCGATAGGCTACAATACGACCTTTATCAAAGTCGGAAACGTGATGGTACGCATTTCTCCTCCTTACACGAGGCATCACAACAACGTTTCACGAGGCAACGCCGGTTAACTGCTGTTTGTGTACGAGGAGTCGGTTGGAAACTTTCCTCATGTCAGCACGTTGTAGGTGTCGCCACCGGCGCCAATCTTGTGCGAATGCTCTGAAAAGCTAATCATTTGTGTATCACAGCATCTTCTTCCTGTCGGTTAAATTTCGCGTCTGTAGCGCGTCATCTTCACGGTGTAGCAATTTTAATGGCCAGTAGTGTAGGTAAAGTATGTGACAGACTTCAGTTCGCCTGTAGGGTACTGGAAAATTGCAGTCGGTCTACAAAGGAGATTGCTTACAAACTGTGATGCCATGCTACAATATTGTTAAATCGTGTGGGACCTATACCACAGAGGACAAACAGAGAATATTAAACGTATACAGAGAAGGGCAGCACAAATGGTCACAGATTTATTTGACTCATAGGAGAGCGACACGGAAATCCTCAAAGACCTGACCTGGCAGACGTTTCAAGATGACGCAAACTATCTCATGGAACTCTGCTTACGAAGTTCCATGAACCAGTATTAAGCGGTAATCAAGGAATAGGTTAGAGTAGGAGTCGCGAAGATAAGATTACACCAACCTCAGCGCGCACAAAGGCATTTAAACAGTCATTCTTCCCGCCATTCATATGCGAACAGAATGGCAGGGAACACAAAGGCATGTTTCTATGCACATCACAGAGGTTTGCAGAGTGTGAATACAGAGATAGAACAATTTTTCGAAACCTTTCTGAAAATCCTTACCCCTAAGCGAGATCAAAGATTATGCAATATCTACAGCAAAGTTTAACATCCAAACAAGTTTAGACTCAAACATTTTGTTTTCGAACAATATTATTTTGGTAATAATGAAAGGAAAATAGCAGTTTGTTAATGAAGGGACTGTTTTTGTACATCACGAGTTGCAGTTCATCATTTACCAGACCTGTATCCAAATATAAGCCGTAACTAATACAGAAAATAAACAATAAATATTTGCATGACTGCTTCGATAGCAAAAAAACCACTTTGTTTACAAGAAAGAAGAAGATAAGATCCCTCACATGCTGCTCACTTTTACAAAAAATGACCAGCCTGTCAGGTGTAACATCTTTGTAATGATTATAAATTGCCGCAGTGGTCTCGCGGTTCTAGGCGCGCAGTCCGGAACCGCGCGACTGCTACGGTCGCAGGTTCGAATCCTGCCTCGGGCATGGATGTGTGTGATGTCCTTAGGTTAGTTAGGTTTAAGTAGTTCTAAGTTCTAAGGGATTGATGACCACAGCTGTTAAGTCCCATTTGAACCATTTTTTTGATTATAAATTTTGCCAATCTTGAAAATACAGAAACACAGTGAATATTTAAAATATAATTATAATCCGACACGGTGTACACAACACTGCATGCAGACCACAGCTACGTCAAAGGTCTCGCAATAAAATAAAAGTGCCTTATCTTTGAACCTAATATGTTTCTTGATGTTTTATTGAATGAACAAATAATGAGTCAGTACCCGGTTGGTTCTGCTTACCTCTAAGAATCATTACTATATTGAGTTTGTTCACGGATCGTCCGCATAGCATGTTTCAAGTTCAATTTGTTCTCCATTCTTTTTTCTTCACTGCTGGCGTAGTCGAAAATTCACGTACACCACTTTAATTCGTGGCGATCGGAAACAGTTTTCATAAGGCATATATGCTGAAGCGCCAAAGAAATTGATATAGGCATGTGTATTCAAATACAGAGAGATGTAAACAGGCAGTTGCGGTCGGCAACGCCTATATAAGGCAACAAGTGTCTGGCGCCGTTGTTAGATCGGTTACTGCTGCTACAATGGCAGGTTATCAAGATTTTATTGAGTTTGAACCTGGTGTTACAGTCGGCGCAAGAGCGATGGGACACAGCACCTCCGAGGTAGCGATGAAATGAGGATTTTCCCGTACAACCATTTCACTAGTGTACCGTGAATATCAGGAATCCGATAAAACATCAAATCTCCGACATCGCTGCGGCCGGAAAAATATCCTGCAAGAACGGGACCAACGAAGACTGAAGAATATCGTTCAACGTGACACAAATGCAACCGTACCGCAAATTGCTGCAGATTTCATTGCTGGGCCATCAACAAGTGGCAGCGTGCGGAACATTCAACGAAACATCGTCGATATGGGCCTTCTGTGCAGAAGACCCGCTCATGTACCCTTGATGACTGGAAAAATGTTGCTTGGTCGTACGAGTCTCGTTTCATATTGTATCGAGCGAATGGACGTGTACGGCTATGGAGACAACCCCATGAATCCATGGACCCTGCAAATCAACAAGGGGACTGTTCGAGCTGGTGGAGGCTCTGTAATGATCTGGGGCGTGTGCAGTTGGTACGATATGGGACCCCTGATACGTCTGACAGGTATCACGTATGTAAGTATCCTGTCTGATCACCTGCATCCATTCATGTCCATTGTGCATTTGACTGGCTTAGACAATCCCACCAGGACAAGTCGACACGCCACACGTCCATAATTGCTACAGAGTGGATCCAGGAATACTCTTCTGAGTTTAAACACTTCCGCTGGCCACCAAACACCCCAAACATGAACATTATTGAGCATATCTGGGATGCCTTGCAACGTGCTGTTCGGAATATATCTCCACCCCCTTGTACTCTTACAGATATATGGACAGCACTACAGGATTCATGGTGTCAGTTCCCTCCATCACTACTTCAGGCATTAGTCGAGTCCATGCCACGTCATGCTGCGGCACTTCTGCGCGCTCGCGGGGGCCATACACGATATTAGGCAGGTGAGCCAGTTTCTTTGGCTCTTCAATATAGAATAATAAAGAATACTTGTAACGAACTTTTCCTTAAATTGCCGTCTAGTTCTGCTGCCAACAAAACTGGTTCAAAGGGGCTCTAAGCACTATGGGACTTAACATCTGAGGTCATCAGTCCCCTAGACTTAGAACTACTTAAACCTAACTAACTTAAGGACATCACACACATTCATGCCCAAGGCAGGATTCGAACCTACGACCGTAGCAGCAACGCGGTTCCGGGCTGAAGCGCTAGAACCGCTCGGCCACATCGGTCGGCACAAAACTGGTAACGTTCTTAAAATTTCAGTTTGGAAATAAATACGTTTCTTAGTTGTATCGTTGCCCAGTCCCATATTACTATCAAAAGATGAAGCAGATGCTTACAAATCTTTCATCTTACCAATTCAGCTATTTATATCCCATGCTGAACTAGTGCTAATGCCATGCATACCAATTTCTTGCCCAGTTCGTGACATCTAATGACTAAAAGACATTCTCAGACAAAAAAGTAGACGCACCATGGGACGGAAATCGCTGGATATGATGTACATGCACAGACTAACAAATGATTCCAATTTCAGAAAAACTCGGTGATTTACCTAAGAGAAAGTGCTTGACAAATTGAGCAAGTCAATAACGCGCTGGTCCACCTCTGTACCTTATACAAGGAGTTATTCGACTTGGCATTGATAGTTGGAGTTGTTGGATCTCCTCCTGAAGATACCGTGACAAATTCTGTCCAACTGGCGCGTTAAACCGTCAGAATCCCGAGGTTGTTGGAGGGCTCTGGCCATAATGCTCCAAACATTCTCAGTTTGGAAGAGATCCGGCGCACTAGCTGACCAAAGTAGGGAATGGCAAGCACAAAGAACAGAATCTCTCGCCGTGTGCTGGCTTGAATCACCTACCTGTAATGTAATCGCAGGATGGCTTACCATAAAGGGCAACAAAACGGGATGTGTAATATCGACGACGTACCGATGTGTTATAAGGGTACCGTAGATGATAACCAAAGGGGTCCTGCTATGAAATGGAATGGCACGCCTGCCATCACTCCTGGTTGTTGGGTCGTATGGCGGCGACAGTCATGTTGGTATCCCACCATTGTCTGGGGCGTCTCCAGACACGTTTTCGTCCTGGAATCTCGTTGATTGGTTGGTTCGTTAATTCGGGGGAGGCGACTGACCAGCGAGGACATTGGTCCCATCGGATTAGCGGAGGATGGGGAAGGAAGTCTGCCGTGTCCTTTTAAAGGAACCATCCCATCATTGCCTGAAGCGAAAACCTAAATCAGGATGGCCTGACACGGGTTTGTACCGCCGTCCTCTCGAATGCGAGTCCAGTGTGCTAACCACTGCGCCACCTCGTTCATTTATCTTATTGACTGGAGTAGAATAATAGTCTACAGCAATGAGACCCTCTTCAAATTAAGCCCCGATGACCGTACGCTTGAGTGCAGTAGCCAACGCCAGATGTCCATTGCCTAGCAGCAATAACCCGAGCAGGATAAACTATCCGCGCCATAGTGCCAGAATCATACTTCAGGGTCCTGAGAACCGTGATGGTCAATTCGCGTAGATCCCTCGGTCACCAAAATTCACGTGACCTGAACCGGATAAAACACATCTGAGGCAGTGCACCAGCTCCAGCTCCATAAACCACTGGCCAATAATTTACGGGAACTGTGTGTCCTGTGCGTATACATTAGTTGCCGCATACCTCCAAAAACCTATCAAAGCCTTGTCTTGTCCCATCGATACCACGTTCAGTCACTGTTGAATTGCGCTCCAGATGTGGACCAGCATGGTATGGGTCGTTATAATGTTTGTTACTCAAAGCCTATTTAATATAAAAATAAGACTTAAGTTAATTTGCATCACTGGGTCAAATTATAGGTTTTTGCTTAGTTTTTGATTATCTGGGGTATTCAGATTCCAGTCTACCAGTAACCTCGTATAGACTTGTGCACCAGAATATATAAATTTCATTGTCAACCTTAAATATGGATGCATGGTTTATATGGAAACTAGCTGAGTACCCAGCTTCGCCTGGTTCTCTATTTATTCCAGTCTTCTACTAGTCCATCTCTTCCTTTGCCCTCTTGCTGTCTGTATCTTCCTTTCCCTCTCTGTGTCCATTCCGCCCTCCTCCCTCTACCTATCCACTATCCACTATCCCACCTCCTCCTCTCTGTCCTCCTCTTCCCTTTCTCTCTTCATCTGCTCCTCCCCCCTCTCTCTATCCACCCCATCCTCTTCACCTTCTGTCCATTTCCCCCTCTCCTCTCTCTGCCCATGTCTTCCTGCCCCGTACCTATCTCCACATCCCCCCTCTGTGACTATCCATCTACTCCTCCCCCTTCTCTTTCCATGTTATCACCCCCAATCCAATAGGAGGTTGCTGGTTCATACCCCCACAGTATTTCTTTCCAGATAGTAGGCCGCGCGGGATTAGCCGAGCGGTCTATGGCGCTACAGTCATGGACTGTGCGGCTGATCCCGGTGGAGGTTCGAGTCTTCCCTCGGGCATGGGTGTGTGTGTGTGTGTGTGTGTGTGTGTGTGTTTGTCCTTAGGATAATTTAGGTTAATTAGTGTGTAAGCTTATGGACTGATGACCTTAGCAGTTAAGTGTCATAAGATTTCACACACATTTGAACATCCAAATAGTAAGTAGTATGTGTACCAAGTTTGGACGAAATCGATCCAGCTGTTTAGGAGGAGCTGTCTACCCATAGCATAGTCTGCCTACACACATGTCACTTACACTTCACATATATAAAACATATTTTACACATCTGCACACAAAGTTCCCCTGTCTCTCCAGCGAATTTCGCCCTGCAGTTTCGTTTTCACGCATTTCAATGTGTATTACGTCGTATTTCCTAAACTATGTGTCGTAAAACGATATAATTTTGTAGGTAAATTCATTAGCATGTGTAGTTACTGCCTCCAAAATGTGTTGCGCATAGAATCCGTATCAAAGAAGTAATTATTTTAAACGTCACCCATGCTGTGGCAGTTTTAGACGTATCTCATTGTTTACAAAGCATACCTTTTTGTGACATCAATTGACATAATTTTGCAGTTACATTTAGGAGCATGTGTGAATACTGTCTGCAAAATGTGGTGCAAATAGAGTAAATACTAACGAAATAATAAACTAAAATGTCATGCCTGATGCCACAGTTCTTCTACGTGAAAGGAAAGATGTTTAGTGCTTGCTAGATTTTCGCTTTCATCATTTTGTTAGAGTTGTCAGCACGAAAAGTTTTGTAAAGATTTGAAATTATATGTAAAGTTTTTTGCAAGCCACTAACGTAAGTGCTCTCATTTTCAAATACTGCATGAATAAGGTCTAGGTAAATAGTAGGGCAAAGCTGCTGTCACCCCACTCTACATTGTTGCCAAATTTATTCAATTTGGCTGATCCAAGATAGCAGCCATAAATATGGCAATGTCGCAATGACATCATATAGGGAAGCTCAATTTTGGCAGGAAACCCGTTCCCTTCCCCCTCTGCCCTTCCTCCACCCTCCCCCAGAAAATGGTGGGAAGTTCAAATTTTGGTAAGGAAAAAAAGGGCACTTGGTCTACCTCCACTAATTTAAGAAAACACGGGAAAATAAGTCACTTGGGCTACCTCCACTAACCTAAGTCATCCGACCGCCACCTCTTCCTAGGAATTGGTGGGGAAAGGACTCGGCCTGTGCTGGGCTGCTGGATAGGATGGATGTAAGTCTTTATTTTGCATGCAGTCTTTATTTAAACAATCTGTAGCGGTAGATCCATCCATGAGGTCTGGAGTCCAACTGACTAGTACACTGTGCTACCACCAGAGGCCGCTCTCATCCCTTCTGTGTCGTAATCCAAGATGGCGGGCTGGGGGCAAAAATGTCGGGAAAAGGATTCAACCTGAGCCAGGCTGCTGGAGAGAGGAAGGAGTGTATGTTATTGATTTTGGGACAATTTATTTAGGGATCGATTTCGCGTAGTTCATTTATTACACTGATACAAAACACTCGCCCTGACGTACTTGAGATCACGCTACATAGCCTACAGACCTGCAAACTACTAGTAAACTATCGAAATAATGCAGTACACTGACGTACAGACATGAAAACAACTCGTAAATTACCGAAATAATGCAGTAAACAGCATACAGACCCGCAAACTACGCGTAAATGACGGAAATAATGCAGAACACTGATGTCCAGAGACGAAAACGACTCGTAAAATACTGAAATAATGCAGTCCACTCATGTACAGACACACAAACAACTCGTAAATTGTCAAAAAATAGTGCATGTAAACGGCTCTGCAAACACGACCACAAATGTTGTGCACAAACACTCAGTGATTGCAAAAAACGCTTTCGAACTATCATCAACTAGAGTGTATCAGAGGCTCCAATGTGCGCACTCATAGACGCCGCTGATGCCGCTGACACCGCACATGAGCTTTGCAGGGGCAGCCGGACGCAAGGGCATTGCTCCCACAGCGATTGTTTGCGGACCGTAAGTGAGATGTGTACCAAGTTTGCTTGAAATCAATCCAGTGGCTTAGGAAGAGATGTGGAACACACACGCATTTTTACAATACATATGGATTATTTTTACATCTAGTATTTTGGTTGTGAATTGCACAGCTCATACGAAGTTCATTTTTGTTATTAACCACACATACTATTAGGGAAAATGTGCAATGGTTCGTAAGTGTAAGAATCTCTAGGCCCCTGGTGAGGCTTTTGCAAAATACATCTTAAAATGTATGGATCTGTAGAATAAATACCTATTCTGACCTTCGCTGTTGCAACCCCCTTTCATTAAGTGTGTGTGTGTATGTGAGGGTGATCGGGGACTTGTTGTTGTTGTTGTTGTTGTTGTTTCTTTGTCTTAAAAGCCCTAAACTGTCAGCGCCATATCGTCCATTAAGGTCAGCTCCTCGGCAGAGCCTGAAGGTTGAGTCTTCGCATAACTTCCCGCAGAGACACTGCTGCGACACTGAAGGCACTCTTCGCCTGTAGCGCATTAGTTAAATCTCGGTAGCTATTACTCGACCCGTGTAGTTTACTCGGCGTAATTAACGATAAGCCGCGCGCGAGTTCATTCTTTTGTCACCGACACGACCATTATCTCCGCGTCCGCTAAGAGCATTTGCCGCGTGTTGCTCTTGCTGCAGCCAGCGCGGAACAAAGCACTCCGATGCGAGATAAGTCGCTTTAACGCCGCCGGCGCCTCCCAGAGAACAATGCCGTGACGAGCCGACTTGGAAGAATTACTGTCGTCGTGCACTACAGCAGACAAATACGCCCGCCATGCAGCTGTCTTTCTCGCTCACTGTAGACGTAAGTATGCTCGTGCTTTTATATGCTGTCTTGCTATGCTGTCAGATGAGATTTGATAGTGAAATTTGGAAAAGCAGAACTCGGTTTGAAGGGACACAAAAAATTGTATGGCGGTGGTATCTTCCTGTCTGCTCAGAGTCTTATGAACCCACCACTTTCTAATCCTTCACCTAAGGCCGTTAATGATGTTATCATCACATCAAAAAATTGAAAATGTGCTGAGCTGGTTGTCTATACACATACGAGTAGATACGATACTGCAGTGCCTGTATTGTTCCGAATTACGATGCAATGTTCCAATGGTAAGATGACTGCCCGCGAAATCCGGCACAAATTTCCATTGTCGTCTTTCCGTTATGCAGCTGATGGTTGTTCATATTCGCAACTGCAAATACATTTCATATATACGAAGATGATCTGACAGATCTGTCACTTCCCACATACACCACTGCGACATTGCAAACGCAATGCCCTGATCCACGGCGCTGAACGTTCCATTTTCTCCCCCTCGCTGACTGGCCGTCAACAAAATGTCGCTCTTTCCATCACGCTGTCAGAGGACGGCCCTAGGGGTGCTAGGTTCAATGCCCATGCATAGCAAGTATCCTCTCATATGCCTCCATAACCCACTAGAAATCCTCGCAGCAGTCGCAGGACGTACAAATGTGCGTCTTTCCACAGTATAAAAAATCTCCATTACTACTGTCCAGTATGTTGTTTCATTGAAGTGTCAAGTAATTCCAACGATGTAGCCGGCCGGTGTGGCCTAGCGGTTCTAGGCGCTTCAGTCTGGAACCGCGCGACCGCTACGGTCGCTGGTTCGAATCCTGCCTCTGGCATGGTTGTGTAGCCGGCCGGAGTGGCCGAGCGGTTCTAGGCGCTACAGTCTGGAGCCGCGTGACCGTTACGGTCGCAGGTTCTAATCCTGCCTCGGGCATGGATGTGTGTGTTGTCCTTAGGTTAGTTAGATTTAGTAGTTCGAAGTCTAGGGGACTGATGACCTCAGCAGTTAAGTCCCATAGTGCTCAGAGCCATTTTTCTGAACCCACGATGTAACAACATTAGTTAGCATTATCAGCAGAAGACAATAAACGTTTTGTACCCCAAGATAAAGTTAATGCCCTAGCATGGGGGTCACTATAATGTTTGGCTAACTTTGATACCGGTTTTAGTCGAAATAAGATGAATTTTTGGCAGTTTTTGTCAAAGGAATAGTCTGATTTTCTTTGAGGCAAAGATCAAATATTCTCTTCGTAATGTCCGCTTTACACTGTAAGCTAGATCAGCAGTAGCAGCCATGAGTGTTTTGCAATGTTATAGAGCCAGCACGTATATATTTTGATAAATTTAATGTGTGGTACACGGTTCTAATTAAGCTCGTCATGTAACCTGTAAGTCATATCTGTAATGCCAATAAGAGCGCCATGTGTATTATGATAATTAGTACAGACAATGTAGATGTGGAAGAATTGTACTGTCTAATCTACCGGATGATTCGGGGGTGTTTGAAAGAATCCTTGACTCGCTGCAGAGAGGAGTGTAGCACTGCACCCAAACGCCAGGACGACAAGTGGTACACCTCCTTTAAGGGGAGCCGGAGGTGGTCAAATTCAAAAAATTACGATTTTTTTTGCTACCGAAAATTAATTGCAACATTCCTCTTTAATGTAAATTTTGAATTATTGTTCTACTCGCCCTAGAAGTGGAGTTATTACCATTTTCCCCCACACCTGCAGAGGAAATGGACGGCCGCTGAATGCATCTAACACCCTCTCGTGACTTCCTGGCGATCTGCTTGGGATTTTCTCGGCCTGTTACGCATACAGCGCCTTATGTTACGCATACAGCGAGTGTGCAAGGGTTGGCTACATTGTTTTCTGTGACAAATATTACCCGTATTTCCTTACAGCTTACTCCTCTTTTCCTCAGAATTTCGAACATCTTGCTCCATTTAATATTGTCGTACACTTTTGTTCTGGTTACGATGCCACGTTTTAGTAACCGTGTGTATAAGAAGAGGAAGAAGCTAGGGAAAAGAAAATTAACACAAATACCAAGTTGCAATACTACAATGAATAAGAGCGCGGAACATCATCTCTTTGCTGTTTACCGTTTCGAATTAGTTCGGTGTTGCGCCTGTTGGTTTTAGTATTATACTTCTTGTGTAAAGCGGGTAATATGCAGTATGTACAAGAATCAGGAGGGAACAATAAAACCAATTTTTCATGACTTAGCACAGCCAGAATTGTTACACAAATGTCTACACGGAAAGACGCAGAATCCTTATGCACTTTGGCATTTATGATGCAGTAGCAACCTACAACCAAGGGAACAGTGTGAAGTGTGAAGTTCTGAAGGCATTAGGATTTACAGCTGGGGTGAACACTGTACGAGCACTATGAAATATTGACAGACAAAGGATAAGAGGGGCAGAAAGAAGAGAAAGGCATATGAAGTATGATGGAACAACAGGCCAGAAAAGAAGACAGAGGAGGAAGCTTTTGGAGGATGAAGAGGAAGACCCTGATAATCCATCCTATAGTGCAGGAATGTATTGAGAAACTTTGATAGCCATTTCCCGTAAATTAGAATTTTTCGAATATAAGGAACATTTTCTCAAAATCCACTCAAGCTAGAGAGATGAAATTTTTATACAGCACTCCTAGTGGTCCAACTTACACTGTAACACAGCCATTTCGCAATATGTTCAGTAGTTTCATTTCAGTTTAATTATAAAGCAATTATTTGTAAAAAAATTGGATCATTAATAAAAAAAATAATTGGAAGGAAACTAGAAAAGATACTTCAAAATCCCTCTGTCATAACTGCAATACTAAACCACTCTATATGTGAAAAAAATTCAAATTTTTCTATTTGGTAGTTTATTCATAAATGTTCCTCAAACTTAGTGATTTTAACATGGGCAGCATAGGCACCTCCGGCTCCCCTTAACAGCTACGAGTGTAAAGTGAATTGTAATCACGCTGAAGCAGTATTGTATTTCTTGATAGTTGAAGCCCAGTTATATGTGGTCTTAAACGAAAAGATTGTATTTAAAATTCATTTGTGCTAACTAAACTAGGACAATGTATTCTAAGAAAAAATGAACGACGCAGTACGAAGGAATCGTCTGAATGGGACGAAAATCGGAAAATGTGGTGTACATATACAGACAAACAAATAAGTAAAATTTCAGAAAAACTGAACGATTTATTCAAGAGAAAATGCTGCACAAATTGAGTAAGTCAGTAACGCCAGGCCATTATGCAAGCATTTATTCGCCTTGGTGTTGAATGATAGAGTTGTTGGATATCCTCTTGAAGACATCGTGCCAAAATCTAGTCCATCTGGTGCAGCAGATCATCAATATCCCTGGCTGTTTGGGGGGCAGTGCGCACAATTGTCCAAACGTTCTCAATTGGGGGAGGGGGGGGGGGGGGGGGAGATCCGGCGACCTTGCAAGTCAAGGTATGATTTGGTAAGCACGAAGACAAACGGCAGAAACCCTCGCCACTTGTGGGTGGCATTGTCTTCTGAAATGTAAGCCCAGAATGGCTTGCCATGAAGGGCAACAGAACCGGGTATAAAATGTAGTCGACGTACAGCTGTGCTGTAAGGGTGCAGAGCGGATGACAACCAAATGGGTCCGCTATGGACAGAGATGGGACCCAGGACCATCACTCCTGGGTGTCGGTTCGTATAGCGGGTGGCAGTCGGTTTGGTGTCCCATCGCTTTCCGAGGCGTTTCCAGAAACGTCTTCAGTCTGGAATCTCATCGATTGGAGTGGAATAATCTTCAGTGATAAATCTCTCTTCGAACTGAGCCTCACTGACCAGCGGAGATGTGTCTGGAGACGCCCCAGACAACAAACCTGAACGTGGGATACAAACCTGAACGTCGCCTGCCATACCACCTGACGACTTGGAGCGGTGGTCTGGGGTTCCATTTCTTTTCATAGCAGGACCATTTTGGTTGTCATCCACGGCACGTTTACAGCACAGCGGTACATCGACGATATTGTATGCCCCGTTTTGTTGCCCTTCGTGGCAAACCACGCCTTGGCCACTATGGTCGCCGGATCTCTCCCCAATTGGAGCGTTATGGGCCGTGCCCCCCCCCCCCCCCAAACAGCCATGGATTTTGACGCTCTAACGCGCCAATTGGACAAAATTTGGCATGATATCCATGAGGACGACACCCACAGAAGTGGGCCAACACGTTATTGACCTGCTCAGTTTGTGAAGCTGTTTCTCTTTAATAAGTAGTCCGATATTTCTGAAATTGTAATCATTTGCTTGTCCGTACATGTGCATCACGTCTATCGATTTCCATCCCATTTGGATAATTAGTTCGTGGAGCGCAGTGTTTTTTTTCCAGTGGCGGTTCATAATCACACACACGTCTTGTTTGCGGGCCCATGTTTACTGGAATGTTTTTGCTTGTATTATTGTATATTTTCAGAGATAACTTTTCTTCCAATTAATTATAATGCACCATGCATAAATGATCTACTGAATAGTATCGGAAGTTGAGTGACGCTGTTTGCGAACTACACTGTTGCGTCATGGTTGCTGCAACGCTAGAAAATTGAAAGACCTGCAGTGGATCGATGCTCAGTGCAATAATGACAACTGATTATTAACGGAAACAAATGTATCATACTTTACGAAAATAAGTGGAAAGACCTTTTATTGTTTGGTATAACCATCGCTGAGCGATCACTTCTAAGTACAACGAAAAATGTCTTGGGATACGTGTCATGAGCGATTTAAAATGGAATGGCTGCATAAGAGTACATAAGTGCAGCAAAGACGTGTGCCAGACTGACATTCAGTGGAAGAATCCTAAGCAGACATACTGGTGTACAAAGCTTAAGGGCGAAAGTAACTTCCGCATGATCTGTCACTGTCAAGTCACATAGCTCGATGGAACTTGGACATACATAGAAAGAACTGCTACAGTATAGCACAAAGGGTAACTAAAAGAAATATGCAATGAGACCAACAGAAATGGCACTCTTATTCAAAGACAATGATTACACTGAAGTCAGCGCAATTCGCGATGTTCCCCTGCACATTGCAAAATACGTGACGTGGCTCTTGACAGGATGTGTGATAACCACGAACGGCAATGCACGCTCTGCAACGCGTTCCCATTCTGGCCACAACGTTGGTAAGGACTTCCTGTGGTAAGGCGCACCGTTGTTCTCCGAAGCCGGCCGTTGCGGACGAGCGGTTCTAGGCGCTTCAGTCCCGAAATGCGCTGCTACTACGGTCTCAGGTTCGAATACCGCCTCGGACATGGATGTGTGTGATGTCCTTAGGTTAGTTAGGATTAAGTAGTTCTAAGTTCTAGGGGACTGATGACTACACATGTTAAGTCCCATGGTGCTCAGAGCCATTTTTTGTTCTCCCAGCGAGGCTGACAACTCCTGGATGGTAGCAGGTCCATCTGGAAGTGCCGCAGTACGTCTCCCCAGCGCGTCCCACATGTGCCCCATGGGGTTTAAGTCGGGGGAACGGGCATACCGGTCCATTCGCCGAGTATCCTCTCGTTGCAAGAGCGCCTCCACAAGTGCTGTTCGATGAGGTCGTGCATTGTCATCCGCAAAACTGAAGCCAGAGCCGATTAAACCACAAGACGCACAACGGGAAGGCTCTAAATGGCTCTGAGCACTATGGGACTTAACATCTTAGGTCATCAGTCCCCTAGAACTTAGAACTACCTAAACCTAACTAACTTAAGGACATCACACACATCCATGCCCGAGGCAGGATTCGAACCTGCGACCGTAGCAGTCCCGCGGTTCCGGACTGCAGCGCCTAGAACCGCACGGCCACCGCGGCCGGCGCCAACGGGAAGGAAAACAGTGTCACGATAATGTTGAGCAGTGAGTTCAAATGGCTCTGAGCACCATGGGACTCAACTGCTGAGGTCATTAGTCCCCTAGAGCTTAGAACTAGTTAAACCTAACTAACCTAAGGACACCACAAACATCCATGCCCGAGGCAGGATTCGAACCTGCGACCGTAGCGGTCTTGCGGTTCCAGACTGCAGCGCCTTTAACCGCACGGCCACTTCGGCCGGCGAGCAGTGAGTGTACCAGTGTACAGTGTTCAAAGATTTGGACGCCAGTACAGTCATATAACGTTATGGCTCCCCAACCGCAACACTTTAACCTCCAAACCAGGCGCGTTAGACAATATTCCTGGATGTTCTCACCCAGCGCCACGTCCAGAATCACTACTTAGACTGAATCTGTTCTCTTCAGAAATGAGCATCAACCCCACTCGTCGGTGGTCGATTCCCTATGCTGTTGGCATCACCGCAAACGATGCATCCGATTTGCGCATGTCAGTGGAACACGACGTATTGGTCGTAGGTCAGAGAGACCACCCCCACGCAGTCGCCGTGCGATTGTGGGTCATAAGGTTACGTGCCTTGCAGGCCTATTAAATGTTTTTCCACAATTGCACCTCTGGCGTGGTCCCTTCTTGCCTGCGGCACACTGCAGCGGCCATCTGCTGCTGTAGTTGACCGTGCTCGACCACTTTATCTCTTTCGAGTAGCAGTGCCTGTGGTTCGGAACGCTCCCCATGCATGGGAAACAATGCTGTGAGCAACACCAAGCTCGTGGGTTACTCGTCACACTTCTTCCTTCTTCCAGTTTCCCGAAGATTCTTCGCCGTATGAAGTCTTCCAAATGTTGTCTCGGGCCATGTTGTAACAAAGGACAACGCACAGTTCACCGTAACTGCTCGCTGATTGATACACACTATCTTTCTCCGTTGCTTCAACTGCTCCATGCCGCGCGGAGTGGCTGCGCGGTTTGAGGCGCCATGACATGGATTGCGCGGCCCTTCTTGCCGGAAGTTCGAGTCCTCCCTCGGGCATGGGTGTGTGTGTTGTTCTTAGCGTAAGTCAGTTTAAGTAGTGTGTAAGTCTAGGGACCGATGAGCTCAGCAGTTTGGTCCTTTAGGAATTCACACACATTTGAACATTTTTAGAACTGCTTCGTGTTGCGAGACCAGCCCCATATAGCGTTATAGTTATCTGATCTCATGTTATGTCATGTTCAGTTTTCTGCGAACGACTGGAAGACCTCTGGCAATATACCCCTCAGTTTCATTGTTTTTCACAGAGCGAGTAATTCTTCTGCGCCGAAGGAAGGGTACAAAACTCTAGTACGTTTGTCAATCCAGAACTGCTGTTATGTAAGATTTACGGAGGAGATTCGAAGATCGGTAGCGCGTTTCGTAAGGGTGTCAACATGTCACATGCTCATCAAACTCGAGTGGCAGGCGTTAAAGAGAGGCATTATTCAACCCGAAACGGCTTACTGAAGTCACGAAGCACAAGTACAAACCGGTTTACTACAACAACCCCAAGAGTACAGGTTTCATGTAGGGTCAATCAACTTACTGCTCCTTCCCACATACATCTCGTCGTAAAACTGGCGACAGTGTTTCGTCGTGTGCACCGCTCGCAAACGGATCAGGAAAGGAGCAATATACGAATTAGATTTGTACATAAATAAAATTTTGAACTGCTTTTACATTTCTCTGAGCAATGAAATAAAAGGTGAAAAACGCAGTCTCGTTTTTAGACCGAGTCTGCCTTTCGACAGCAAAAAAATTTTAATTTTTGTTGCAATCAGGTAATAAGCTTAGACTTTTGATTGTACAAGGAAGACCGTATTTGAGCTGCGGACGTTAAATAGGGCTAAATATTTACCGCCAATTTCTGGGATAATACGTGCGAATATGTGCTTAGGGAAACAGTTACGGCGTCCTCCCTGCAGAGGTTATGATGTGAATCATTGCGGAAGCGAGGCCTGCACGCAAGTTCGCGAACCATTCCGCGAGAAATTTGTTGCCGCCATTTGTCGCAGAGCAGCTACTCCGACAGCAGGGTCCAGATGTCTTAATGGCCGCAATAAAACTGGGAGCGACTGACCTACGGGACTCACAACTCGCCGTGTCGACGGGACGGCTCAATTATGCATCGCTTTGCATGCAGACGCCCACTCCACGTCTGCTGCGGACGTTCAGCAAGTCGTCGGCTGCACGCACCTCCAATAAAGCAGTGTAGGTGGGAGGGTGGGGGGATTCTGGAGAGGGGGGGGGGACCGAAGGTGCAGAGATGCACACTGGATGGAAGTGATGCATCGCACAGGGAACTTGTGACTCGGAAAAGCACGGATGAACCACAGATATTCGCAGCAGTAACTTATACTGCCTTGCGAAAAGATAAAGCACCCAGTAGGCACGGTCCGTACACGTACACACCATCGGCGAAAATGTAAACAGATGGAAGACTGGGGTTTAACGTCCAGTCGACACCGAGGTCATTACAGGCGGAGCACAAGCACGAATTGTTTCAAGATTGGGGAAGTAAATAGCCGCCATTGCAAATGTGCCTGGAGCGATTTAGGAAAACCTAAATCTGGGTAGTCGGATGCGATTTGGACAGTTCTCCTGCAGAATGTGAGTGCAAATCGCTAACCACTGCGCCACCTCGCTCGATGGGTATGTCTCTGTGACAGGGATAACGAATACCAAAGTGCAGCAGTGTTGTTCGTGTTTAGTACTGCATGAACAGTGTGAGATGTTTAATGATCACTGTGGAAGACATAGAGACGCCACGTGCTCGTCTGAGACAGCGTTATCAGCACCTGGCGAACTTTGAAATGGGCCTAAATGTGCACCTCCATTTGGCCAGTTGGATAGATGGGGCAGTATCCAGATTTGTGGTGCATTCGGATGCGATAGTCGCCCGATGATGAACTGTCTGGGAATTTGGTAGCAGGCATACTTGTTGTCAAGGTTTCGGTCCACCAAATCTGCCACAAGGGTGGATCGCACGCACATCGTAGCCCCTGCACTAGTGGTCGAAAATAGCAAATTGTCGTTCAATGCGAAACGACGCAACACAAACGACAGCGTTTGGTGTTGCGGCCAGGAAGCATGGACTGCTGATGAATGGCGTCTAATGTGCTCACAGATGAATTCTGGTTCTGAACTACCCCGTATGGCCACCATCGGCGAGTATGGAAGTCTCATTATTCAAATATTTTGGAGAGGCAACGATGTCTTACTGTTAAGGCGCTTTTATAACCGTGGGCCTTGCAGCTAGTCGCCATGCGGCTGTGCTTGCCACACTCGCAAGTACAGGGTGTTTCAAAAATGACCGGTATATTTGAAACGGCAATAAAAACTAAACGAGCAGCGATAGAAATACACCGTTTGTTGCAATATGCTTGGGACAACAGTACATTTTCAGGCAGACAAACTTTCGAAATTACAGTAGTTACAATTTTCAGATGGCGCTGCGGTCTGGGAAACTCTATAGTACGATATTTTCCACATATCCACCATGCGTAGCAATAATATGGCGTAGTCTCTGAATGAAATTACCCGAAACGTTTGACAACGTGTCTGGCGGAATGGCTTCACATGCAGATGAGATGTACTGCTCCCAGCTGTTCAATTGTTTCTGGATTCTGGCGGTACACCTGGTCTTTCAAGTGTCCCCACAGAAAGAAGTCACAGGGGTTCATGTCTGGCGAATAGGGAGGCCAATCCACGCCGCCTCCTGTATGTTTCGGATAGCCCAAAGCAATCACACGATCATCGAAATATTCATTCAGGAAATTAAAGACGTCGGCCGTGCGATGTGGCCGGGCACCATCTTGCATAAACCACGAGGTGTTCGCAGTGTCGTCTAAGGCAGTTTGTACCGCCACAAATTCACGAAGAATGTCCAGATAGCGTGATGCAGTAATTGTTTCGGATCTGAAAAATGGGCCAATGATGTCTTTGGAAGAAATGGCGGCCCAGACCAGTACTTTCTGAGGATGCAGGGACGATGGGACTGCAACATGGGGCTTTTCGGTTCCCCATATGCGCCAGTTCTGTTTATTGACGAAGCCGTCCAGGTAAACATAAGCTTCGTCAGTAAACCAAATGCTGCCCACATGCATATCGCCGTCATCAATCCTGTGCACTATATCGTTAGCGAATGTCTCTCGTGCAACAATGGTAGCGGCACTGAGGGGTTGCCGCGTTTGAATTTTGTGTGGATAGAGGTGTAAACTCTGGCGCATGAGACGATACGTGGACGTTGGCGTCATTTGGACCGCAGCTGCAACACGGCGAATGGAAACCCGAGGCCGCTGTTGGATCACCTGCTGCACTAGCTGCGCGTTGCCCTCTGTGGTTGCCGTACGCGGTCGCCCTACCTTTCCACCACGTTCATCTGTCACGTTCCCAGTCCGTTGAAATTTTTCAAACAGATCCTTTATTGTATCGCTTTTCGGTCCTTTGGTTACATTATACCTCCGTTGAAAACTGCGTCTTGTTGCAACAACACTGTGTTCTAGGCGGTGGAATTCCAACACCAGAAAAACCCTCTGTTCTAAGGAATAAACCATGTTGTCTACAGCACACTTGCACGTTGTGAACAGCACACGCTTACAGCAGAAAGACGACGTACAGAATGGCGCACCCACAGACTGCGTTGCCTTCTATATCTTTCACATCACTTGCAGCGCCATCTGTTGTTGAAAATTGTAACTACCGTAATTTCGAAAGTTTGTCCGCCTGAAAATGTACTGTTGTCCCAAGCATATTGCAACAAACGGTGTATTTCTATCGCTGCTCGTTTAGTTTTTATTGCCGTTTCAAATATACCGTTCATTTTTGAAACACCCTGTGGATGCACTCGTGTAAGCGCTTACTTCTTCTTAAAAATGTGCTTGCCAGTGGATTCCATTCACACTCGTGTTAACATACCCCTATGTTCCGTGTGGGGCAAGCTACAGCCGCACGGTGACTAGCCGCAAGGCGTACAGGTGGAAACGCACCTTTAGAGTAGTGGTGTGGGGAGCCATCGGGTAAGACTTCAGGTCACGACTGGCAGTGACTGAAGGAACTCTCAAGGCACAATGGTGTCATGGACTTCCTGCGTCCTCGTGTGTCATATCTCGTGCGAGAGTATTTCGGTGCCATTTTTCAACGCTCGTCCACAAATGACATGTGCCTCTATGAACTGTTTGCTTGATGTTGATGTGCTCCCATGGTCAGCAAGATCCCCAGACCTGCCTCGGCAGAACTTCTATGGGACCAGCGCGGACGTCAACTACATCCCAGTGCCAGTACAGAGACTATTACAGACCAGTTTCAACACTTGTGGGCCAGCTTGTTTCAGGAGGGGATACAACGGCTTTGTAAACAGCTTCCCAACCAAATCAAGTGCGTGCATCCAGGCCAGAGAGGGTACCACGTCGTACAGATTACTGGGTTGCGACTACTAGTTCTTTGTAAATGTGGCTAGATTTTGTAATCGCTGCAATAACATTGCATACCATCTCTACCCGTGAAGTTTCATTTCGTTTCGTCCCCCCTCCCCCTTATGGGTGCTTCAGTATTTTTGTCAGGCACAGTATTCTGCAGATAAAATCCCGTACAAATTCTGGGGCGGCCATGGTGGCCGAGAGGTTCTAGGCGCTACAGTCTGGAACCGCGCAACCGCTACGGTCGCAGGTTCCAATTCTGTCTCGGGCATGGATTTGTGTGATGTCCTTAGGTTAGTTAGGCTTAAGTAGTTCTAAGTTCTAGGGGACTGATGACCTCAGATGTTTAGTCCCATAGTACTCAGAGCCATTTGAACCGTCTGAAAAATTCCAGTATTTGCGAATATACCTGCGGATCTCCGCAATAACAAAAATTCGGGGTTATATACGAATGCATTTTTGCTAAACTGTAGCAAAAAATTCTTCCATATCTTTCTGTGTAAGCTACAATTATTATGGATACCATAAAATACACAGATATCACCATAATAAGAAAGAGGAATTCGAAGGCAGAAGCGCCAAACGAAAATTCGTTTCATTTTTTAATCTCATCGGTTGACTAATTCGCAAATTAAATAGTAAAACTTTATATAGTTCACGCAAATTATTAAATTAACAGATTTTGTAGAAGAACTAATCTAAGTCAAAAAAATTAGCCAAGTGCGAGTAGGGCTCGCACTCTGAGGGTTCTGTACAATCTTAATTATTGTACATACACAGTTCGTCCTTCCCGCGAATCAAGAATTTCGACGGTTTTTGCCTGTTATCGACACATATTGGCAAGATATTGGTTCCCGAAATTCCAAGATTTTCGAGAATGTTTTAAGTTTCAAATCGGATAACAAATGACAAGAAAAATATTTTTTCGTGTGATATAATCACAAATTAACAGTTTTCTGTGGTTTTTATTTGCTTGTGCTACGAAACCTTCCTTCTTCCAAATTTGATCATTCTTAGTCAACGCGAAGTACACTGCAGGTTTTAATGAGTGAGTTTTCGAGTATCAAAATATGCGACGTAAACGGCCCTGTCTTTTGATTGCACTTAGACGTTTAACATTTTTGCACCACCAAGGGACCACAGACCTTAGTACGTCACTTAAAGCGATACTACGATCCCTTCCTGAAAAACGAGCGTCTTAACAGACGGACGGACAAAGAGACAGGCGAACAATAAGTGAAAAAAAGTTTTTCCTTTTGTTGTAATTACAGATTAATATTTTTGTTCTTTTACTGTTAAATCTTGCTTCTTGCCAAATTTAATGATTCTAGTTCAATGGGAAGTACACTACAGATTTTGATGAGTGAGTTGCGGGTATAAAAATACGTGACATAAACGGCCAGATCTTTTGATTGTATTGACTTAGAAGCTTACATTTATTGCATCGCCAAGGGATCATAGACCTTAGTATGTGACATAAATTTACGTGTAACCTGTTTCTGAGAAAAGTGTTTTAGAAGTCGGACAGACAGACAGGCGGACAGCAAAGTGAGGCTATAAGAGTTCTGTTTTTACCGACTGAGGTACAGAACCTTACAAACAAGCCGAGAATCTAGCTCCCTTGAACCCATGCAGAATCATGTACGGTGGACACCAGAATGCGACAAATTCCATGTGCAAAGACACCAAACATGGTTAAAATTTCAAACACACAAAACGGAAAAGGATGTCATCAACTCATAAACGAAGGAAAAAAGCCACACTAAACATTAAGAGAAACAGGATAGAAATTTTTAAAGACACAATAAACCATCTAGAAAATAATTACCACAAAACCAATTCCAGGAACTGTTACAAAATCTTGGTGGAACAACAACAAGGCTAAAAGCCCCCCACGCTAATACTGAAAGACGAAGGTGGAAGAATGGCACACTGTGACAAAGAGAATCCTGAAACCACGGCAAAAGCATTTAATAAACTTTTAAACTGTTAAGAACTCAAATAGCTGTTACAAATCATCTTAAATATCCGAATACAAGCCAAACCCAAACTATTACACCCTCCAGTAATCCAAGGGACAAAAAAATTATAAGGCATGTTGAGAAAATCAGGTTTTTATTGAAATATGAAAATATTCAGATGATACACTCAAGACCTCCTTACACATGGACATAACGCACATTGGTATAAATGAACAATTCTCCAAACATCGAACAAGGTCCAGCATCCACCCATTACACAAGAAAGGAGATAAGAGCAATCCTAACAACTACAGAGACTGGACGTACAAGATTTTAACCAAGATCCTATGAGAAAGAATTACAGAACAACAAGAACTGGACTTAGGGGAATACCATTAAATATTAAATATACCACAAAAAATGGGACAGTCCCCATTTTTTGGTTGTGTGTCCCACGTCCTCAGAATTTTTGTTGTGACGTGAATAGGTACTGTATTTTCTTGACACTGTCTTCCTAAATTAAGAACCGATCTACTTTTGCCAGTTCTTATTGTGAGAAATGCTGGCTCGGCACTTACCTCATTGTCATTATTGTCTGGCATATTCTATGAACAATGAAGATAGATGAAGTGGTAGCTCTTCAGGTCCAAAAATCCTTTCCAGTGCCGAAGGAGTACTGAAGAAAGATTCTAAGGGCAAGCTGCAGCAACATTGGGCCACCAGGATGCTGAATTAGTCACAATGAGACAGGCTATACTGGAGAAAAATACACCATATACAATGTGTTATGTATGTGTTGATATATCAGATCTGGTCAGCTACAAAAAGAATAGAAAGCAAGGGGAGTTCACTCCCTTAGCATACTACAATAACGAAGAAAACACTTTCTCGCCTTTCATTTCTACTTTTGATCTGAAATCACAGCTGCAAGGAGCTGCCGTGTAGGCCCATTCGATGCTTCGCCTCGAGAGACAAAGCTCTGCGAGGCAGAAACACTTGGCCCCCTTAAACGCTCTGGACTCATTACGGAGCAGATCGCAGGTGTCTCAAGAGTCACTTGGCTCAAGACAAGAGTCTTGGCTCACTCACTGATTTGGCTCCTGGCAGCCACTCACTCCTCTCGACGCTGTGTGGAGCAGACCACAAGGAAACTGAGGAGTTACGCCTTAAGTTTTTGAACCACTCAGTGATTCGCCTGGCATGGCTCATGGCTTCTCCACTGATTCAGTTTGCAATTCAGCTTGAATCTTCGACTCGCCACTCTCCATTCAAGTTCAGCTCGCCTTGGACACTCTAGATTGCAGCAATAATGGCATGTATATTAAACTGTTAAATTTTATGTATATAGTTGTGAATTTGTAGATTATAGAATAAACTGTGAGTACATTTGTGCTCATTCAATGTTTTTACTATTTCAAAATGCATCTTCATGGTACATATTTTACTTTTTCAACCAACATATTTTTCAAAGCTGCAGGACATAAGTCAACCATTTCGCCTTCATATAGAAGAGTTTCAGGTGATGAATGGTTTCATTTTACCAGACTAGATAAAAAAAGGAAAAATCCACTACAGCCACCAACAGCACCTGCCTCCATGGCCAAGGTCGCGGAATGGGTTTCATGGGACGTCGGCTCCGAACAAATTCAACAAACAATAACGAGAAAAGTGAAATAAAAAAAAGTTCGCTAACGCTTTTGTGTGTGGTGGCGCTCGACCTTGGGGTAAGCTTATTAAAAAAAAATTGTCTGCGAGTATTTGGTCGTCAAGCAAAGGAGAGGTGGTGGCGTATAGTTCCTGGTCACCAGACTTTGCGCCAGTGTCCTCGTTTAAATACCAAACCTCTCCGCAGTGTCTCATGAAGTCAGAGCGTGTAACATTGTTGATGATGATCCATCTGTTGGATGGGAATGTTAAATTTGGTGCTATTCACAAGGTACAGGCTATGTGTGCCAGCACTGGATTTCACCCTCTCCATTCTCTCATCATCATCATCATCATCATCATCATCATCCAACACAAAACCGCATTTGCCATTTTTAAGCATCTACAAAGCGTAATACAACGTAATAGAAGAACATAATATGAGAGCAACATCATCTACAATCAATTTTTGCAGTTTGGTAATATTCATATACTTACAAGATTTGTTGTTATGTCATAAAAATAGGTTAAAATAACGTTATTATAGGACTGCGTTACTTTTGATGGTGATATTGTGATTGTTTATTATTCATGACAGATTTATTATTGATGGCCAACGATAGGTAGGCAACCATAAGTAATATTAGTTTGTAAGCATTCACACCACCTTTTATAGACATTCAATTAAAGTTGCACGTTCTAGAGTGCAGACAATCTGAAGAAAGACACACTGCAGAAAATATTTCAGTTTGGGTAAAGGCTGTTATGACCAAATACGGTTTCAAGCAGATGGTAGACATCGGTTTATTGGTAGAATACTGGGGGAGTGCAATCAATCTACAAATGAGAATGCTTACAAATCATTTGTGCAGCCCATTCTAGAATACTACTCAAGTGTGAAGGACCCATATCAAATAGGACCAACAGGGGATATTGAAAGTACACAGGGAAGGGTAGCCTGTATGGTCACAGGTTTGTTTGACACACGACAGAGCGTCACAGAGATGCTGAAGAAACTGAGCTGGCAGTCTCTTGAAGATAGATGTAAACTACCCCAAGAAAGTCTACTAATAAAGCTTCAAGAACAAGTTTTAAATGAAGACTCCAGGAATATGCTACAACCCGCCACCTATCGCTCACACAGGGATCGTGAGGACAAGGTTAGAATAATTACAGCACGCACAGAGGCATTCAAACGCTCACTCTTCCCACGCTCCAGAAGTGAATGGAACGGGAAGCAACTCTAAGACCTGCTAAAATTGTTCATTCCCTCTGCCATCCACTTCATGGAGGTTTGCAGAGTATAGATGCAGAAGTTTAAAATTACTGTCATGATAAAGGACAATACTTCAAACATGAAGATAGCCAGCATGCTTCTGAATCTTCCATATGTTCCATTCATATTCTGTATGTCTCTTTCACATTCTTTACATTGCGATACGGGATACACAAGTCAATAGAGAAACTGTTGGAAGTCAAAAGAGCTGTTACGTTTTTCAGTAAGAGCCCTTTTGCCATAAGCAAATTTTCTGAAATACAAGAAAATTAAAAGAAGTAGCAATCACCATCCAATTACTGCCACAAAGGGTGGGAAGTGTTCAATCTGAAAGGTGTTCAGTGGTAACACCAGTCAGCTCCAAGGTAGCCATGACCTTTAACGATTGTCAAACTATACGCTGATGTAAGTGACAACTGTAGATCGTTTCAGGAAGTATAAACTCAATTTCAGTTGTATTTCAGTGTTCATATTACATATTGCTTTCAATAAAGTTATGAACAGTAACAAGAATGAGTTTTTTTATAATTTTCCAAACTCTTATACAGAAATTTTTGTGACATTTTTAATTTTTACTGAAGAATAAATGTAGGACTTTTCGGAAACATTAAAACTACAAGTGTTGGTAATTTGGTTTCTTGCTTCATCTTTGTCGGTGCTGTCTACATGGTAAGGACTATCTTTGAGTAATTGTTCCTGTTACTTGTCTGAAAAATGTAATACATTTATGCGAATACAATCATCATGAATAGTGTATTGTTATTTATCTCTACCATCACAAAACAAAGCTCTCCTAACAGGTTATAGCCCCAGAATGGTAAATCCGTCCAATGAGCTATGAGAGATTGCAGGACACTTTCACTTCTGATTCGGTGTATGGAATACGATGTACTGCGATTTGACTCTATACACTGTGATGAAATGGTGGACAGCAGTTTACGGTCTTGTTTGCGTGCTCTAAGGAAAGAAATGCGGTAAGCTTTTCCTGAGTTCAAAGGAACAAGGTGCCGACTTAAACGACTGCAGTAAAAGCACGGCGTCGGTGGGCCGACAAAGCGCGTTTTTCTGGGGAACGATGAGGAGACATTTCCAGACGGCTGCATGCAGCGGTCGCATTGTGCAAAACACATTAGCTTGGCGCCAGACAGGGGGCAGACGTCCAAGTATACGGCCTAGCGCCGAAAAGTCGCCAACAGCGCATTGTAGGCCGAGAATAAAGCAGAGGATGGGCCCTTGTTAGCGAGCAAGCCGCCAAAAGAAACGTAAACGTTCTGCAAATGTCCGTGGGACAGGGAATCTGGCGTCCAGACGTCCAGACTCTGTTTCAAAAGATGTTTGTGAGAGCATGAAGCTTTTACGAGTTTATGGCCGTTCTTTACAAACTTTGAAGTGGACGCAACAGAGGAGATAACAAGCTGTTTATGGAGGGGTGTGCTTCGACCATGTATTGTGTTAGCAAAAGACACAGCAAATGTGTGGGAAAGAGGCTGCGAAGCTGAATTTTTACTGTTTGCTGCCAACTAACTTTAAAGTCTCTGATTGGTCAAATCGCTCTGCAGTGCAAAGACCATTCTCTGAGCTTACAATGCCGAGCTCCAGCTTGTGATTGGCTTGTGTGAAAGTGGGGGATGTCAAAAGAGAGAAATGTGCTTTTGGAACCGAGCTGAGGAGGAAACAGGGAGAAAGGAAGAAAGATCACTCTTGTACAAGTCTCTTGTACTGGCGCTTCGCTAGTAAAGAACTGCAGGTCTCTACCTAAATAGTGAGACTTGTGTCCTTTCCTAGTATGACTCAAAGCCCTTGCCAGTCACCTGCTGAACCGTCAGAGGTACTGCTTATGTCATCATGGTCACAACGAGTGATGCGTGCGTGTACTTATTTGTCTTGAGTCAGCCATCTAAAACATTTGACGTATTCCGACATGCACAGCCATGGCACTGAGTCAAATTGGTTTGGCAGACCAGCAAATGGGTCCACTTGCACACTGGAATCCATCGGGGATTCAGACGCTCATAGGGAAGTACCTGTACTTTGAATTAACCAAACACAAGACCGAGTACTTGCTTTTTCAGGAACGCGCATTTAATAACAGATCGCCGCCGTCCATGACTTCTGTCGCCGAACGCACCGTGGTTTGCCACCTTGACCAGCAGGACAGTCAAGTAATCGCTGCTGCGACATAACACTATAATATATATTTCTCAGCACCCTGTTCTTTCGAACCATATTTCCTTTCTTTTTTTGTGTGGTAGAATATAGATGCTTGGTGGTTGCGTAGTTTGATGCCATAATCTGGATTCTCGTGTATGAAGTCAGATAGAGCGAATACTGTTCTGGTTAGTGTCATGTGTCGATCCCCAGCAGATCACTTTGACCACCATAGATCCCATGTCAGTAAGGCGTTAGTTAAATAAAAATGTTTGTGTGATGTTTATTTAATAATTTTGTTGCCTTGTCATGTTTAAGATCAATAAATCGATTGTCAATTAGACTACAACTTCTCCCTGAGTTCTGATTAACAGTTCCTTCGCATTTTTATGGCAGTCTAGATCTGAAACATAAGGAGTAGCTTTTTCACTTGGTGTCCACTGCGTGGATCTTTTACTTCATTAACAATAATCTTCTTTCAGCTATGCATGTCGTGCAGGTAGAAGGTAAATAACTGAACGAGCGTTTTAGATTATGTGATCACGTTAGGAGTGAGACTAGTTTTGGTTTCTGTTTCCTCAAACTTATCGGCATCTGAACTCTCGTTTTCTGCAAAAAAATCGGTTACGTGAATTAGTGCATGTAAATTCGAGTTTCCAAAAATGTCTTGAGGTGTAAGTCTGATGAAAACCATTTCTCCAATTGTAGGTAAATTGAGAAAGAAGGATGATTGCAACACATTGAAGTGAAATTCATTCTCGTGCTGGGAAAAAAGATGAGATTAAGACGTAAGTGCAAGTACTGTTAAAATGCAGACAAGTATACAAATGCGTGGAAACTTATTATTTTTATGTGGATAAATCTTTGTATGCATACATGGAAAACACAACGACGGCGAAGGAAGCTTGGGATATACTGGAAGACCTGTTTCCTAGTCAGAATAAAACTAGGTGAATGTATCTCAGGATGCTCTACTGGATGTTACATTATACAGATTTGAAGGAAATGTTCAGAATTACGTAATTCATATTTTGGATGTAGCCAATAAATAAACCGCAGAGCTTAGGCAAACCAGTTACAGTAACTACGCTTAGAGATTTACCAAAAGTTTGTCTGCCTTACCAAATGCGTTTAGAATCTCACACAATGGGTGAAAGTTTCGCATCAGAAAACATCAAAGCAAAGTTGCTATAGATAAGTGAGGAAGAATACCTAAAGTTGGATACAAATGACGGTAATAGTGCTTTATTTTGAAAACAGTGTAATAAATCACAAGGATTTTTAAAGGACAAACAAAAGAAGAAGAAGAAAATTAGAGTTTCAACTGCTGAATTTTAATTCATTTCTCAGAGGAAATGGAATAGAGCATCAGATTAGTGTTCTCTATAGTCCAGAACAAATAGCGTAGTGGAAATGCCTAACAGATCAATTTATGAGATGCCACAGTGTATGTTTTCAAATCTGGCCTGCCTAAGCAATTTTGGGTAGAGGCATGTAGCACAGCTGTCTACATAAATAATCATATTCTTCACAGAGCACTTAATAGTAGGCTCCACAAAAGTGAAAGGAATTTTTTTAAAACCAGTTAAAAGCGTTTGGTTGTCGAGCCATTTTCTATATACCAGCTCAAAATAGAAGAAAGTAGGACGCCAAAGCTAAGGAACTTGATTTTGTAGGTTACAATTAAATGAGTAAAGGTGTAGCCGTCCTCCGTCGGTCTGCTGTCGTTGACTTCTCTGAAGTAAGATACTGATGATGTTATCCGTTGCATATGACCGACTGTAACGGCGACTAAATTTCGGGTTTTCATAATAATTGATGTTAACTTTTTGCTCAGTCGATCACACTTCATTTGTTGCTGCCTTACCGAAGACAAAATAGTTAATAACGTCTTTCGATGTTCGTTATTATTTACTAATACACACGCTATTGTGGAAATCACGTTAGTTTTTACTAACAACATTTAATTATTATGAATTATTGCGTTTTGTATATAGGAAAAAGGAGGGTTGATCCTACAATTAGTCCCAGCAATTACGGCAATTAAAATATCCGTGATTATTACAGTTAGTCACTCAAAGATATTATAGCAAGGACTATGGTCCATCAGTATACCTCGATGCAGTCATTCAAACTTCGTACGCTTTTACATTCACAAAGTTAAGCGTCCAATTCCATTCTTATATTCACTTTAAGGTCCCTTCGTATAGTCCACAGATCCTATTATCGGTTATTCGGCATGTAATAGAATTTAATACTGAGCGCTACTTTTTCTCGCGAACACAATTCCTCAGATATTGTTTGTCCGCCATCTTACGGCAAAAGTCTGCCCCATGTAAATTAACTATAGTCAATGTTCTTGCTGTTTAACAAAAGTGCCCTGATCCCTCCCGTAGCATATCACATACAAATGCCCGCTATATCGCACGCCGCAGCTACGTAGACTTAGTCAGAGCGCAAAACACAAGGCAAAGGAGCTAACAATACCCGCGCATGGTTTATATACTAGAATTTAGAAACAAAAGTAGCCGCATTAAATCCTCTTTGATTTCCCTGAAGCGCTACTTTGCTGCAGGTGTTATTCTGATGAGAGATTATATATTGACAATTCCAATTAAAACTTTTTCAGTGCTATTAATTATTTCCGATGTTATAGATCAACTCTCCCATATACGAGAATAAGCCTGACAACATTGTTCTCAATTAAAAGAACGTTTAAAAAAGGTTACACACCAATTAAGCCACAGAACCCCAAAAAATTATGAAAGGCTAGAGCGTTATTTTTCTGGAGAATGAGTGCATGACCAACAGTACCAGGACACCAGCTGTAAATCAAGATTACTGTGTGTTCTGGCCGAATGAACAGTGTGCTGAACGGGGCAAGGCAGAGGAAGTACTGGAAGTCAGCAGTGGTGAGAGTGACAGAGAAGACACCGCTCCAAAACGCACACCGCGTTCTGGATGCTCAGTCAGTAGCAGGCTTTGAAGAGCCTGAGATGCGGCTGACAGACTCCAATGCTCCAGTAGAGAACCCAGTCAGAAGGTCAGCACGTGTTTCCAAATCCAAGGAGTACCCAGATTACGTCACCTATTTCGTAAGTGATTTCTCCAGTTTGGAAGAAGATCCTGTGAAATTGGGGAAAGGCATGTCAAAGGGTGACAGAGAAAACTGGATAAAGGCCATGAAAGAGAATATTAACAGCTTGCAGAACAATGGAGTTTGACAACTTATGGACCTCTCAAAGAGCGAAAGTATTGTAGGTAGCAAGCGGCTACTTAAGCTGAAAGGGGATGCAGGTGGCACAACATTGTCGTGCTAGACTTGTTGCTGAGGGATTGACTCAAAAATTTGGTATAGATTATGATGAAAGTTTTTCACCTGTTATGAGATGTAGAACTCTTAGAGTCTTGATTATTTTACCTGTATATCTTGATCTTAAGATTTACCATTTTGATATTAAGACTCACCTCCTCACCTCTCCCTGCGAATAGGCCATGGAGGCCCAACGGTACAGACCGGCCGCCGTGTCATCCTCAGACCACAGCCGTCACTGGATGCGGATATGGAGGGGCACGGGGTCAGCACACCGCTCTCCCTGCCGTATGTCAGTTTCCGAGACCGGAGCCGCTACTTCTCAATCAAGTAGCTCCTCAGTTTGCCTCACAAGAGCTGAGTGCACCCCGCTTGCCAACAACGTTCGGCAGACCGGATGGTCACCCATCCAAGTGCAAGCCCAGCCCAACAGCGCTTAACTGTGGTGACGGGAACCGCTGTTACCACTGCGGCAAGGCCGTTGGCGATATTAAGACTGCTTTTCTATATTGGGACTTGGAGGAAACTATTCCCTGCGTGGAGATAATGCCATTGGATAGAGCGCAGCAAGAAAATGGTTTTCTCGTTTTAAGGAGCATCGTTTTAATATTACCGAATCTCGACGTCCAGGAAGACCTTCGGAGTTTAATGAAGAAAGTTTTAAACGCATTCATCAACAATGATCCGAGTCAGTGTACTCGAGAACGTGCAGATGTGATGAACTGTGGTCATTCAACCATCGTGCGTCATTTGTATGCATAGTGGAAGGTTCAAAAATCGGGTGTATGGGTACCACATGCTCTAATCACGAAAATCAGCGGGAGGTCATATGTGCATCTTTGTTTACTCGTCATGACTTGGCTTGTGAACAACACCGACCATTCCTATCCTGTATCGTTACTGGAGACGAGAAATTGTGTCTTTATGATAACATAAGGAAAAGGAAGGAATGGCTGAGTCCAAACAAAGCAGCAACTCCCTCTAGAAAGACCTGCGCGCATCCACAAGAGATGATGCTATGCATTTGATAGAACAGCAACGGTGCGGTCTACTATGAAGTGCTTCCCCGAGATGCAATCATCAATGCTGACATTTGCTGTCAAAACTGAGATGTCTTGAAGACGTAATCGACGAACAACGACCAGCAAGACTGCGTGAAGTGATGCTAGTCCAGATGAAGCCCACCTGCATTCTGCGAAACTAGCAGAAAACACTACACAGGAGTTGGGCTGGGAAGTCATTCCGCATGCACCTTATTCACTTGATCTTGCGCTCTTTGATTTTCACCTTTACGCTCTTTATTTATTTAAATGTCAAGTTCCGTAGGACCAAATTGAGGAGCAAATCTCCAAGGTCATGGAACGTGTCAGTACATGAATTTACAACATAAAAAGTAATAAGGGATAAAAATAAATGTTCATGAACCTGAAAGAAAATCAGTCCATAAGTTTAAGCAAACGCTATCAGCAATACAATGAGAATCATCTTAGTTTTTCAAGGAACTCCTCGACAGAATAGAAGGAGTGACCCATGAGGAAACTCTTCAGTTTCGATTTGAAAGCGGGTGGATTACTGCTAAGATTTTTGAATTCGAGTGGCAGCTTACTGAAAATGGATGCAGCAGTATACTGCACACCTTTTTGCACAAGAGTTAAGGAAGTCCGATCCAAATGGAGATTTGATTTCTGCCGAGTATTAACCGAGTGAAAGCTGCTTATTGTTGGAAATAAACTAATATTGGTAACAAGAAACGACAATAAGGAATATACATATTGAGAGGCCAGTGTCAAAATACCCAGACTCGTGAAAAGAGGTCGACAAGAGGTTCGCGAACTCACACCACTTATTACCCGAACCGCCCGTTTCTGAGCCAAAAATATCCTTCTGGAATGGGAAGAGTTACCCCAAAACATAACACCATACGACATAAGTGAATGAAAATAAGCAAAGTAGAGTAAATTACGTGTCGAAATATCACTCACTTTCGATACCGTTCGAATAGTGAAAATGGCAGTATTAAGTCTTTGAACAAGATCCTGAACGTGGGCTTTCCACGACAGCTTACTATCTATCTGAACACCTAGGAATTTGAACTGTTCAGTTTCACTAATCATATGCCCCCTCTGTGAGATTAAAACGTCAGGTTTTGTTGAATTGTGTGTTAGGAACTGTAAAAACTGAGTCTTACTGTGATTTAACATTAGTTTATTTTCTATAAGCCATGAACTGAGGTCATGTACTGTTCTACTTGAAACCGAGTCAATGTTGCACACAACATCCTTTACTACCAAGCTAGTGTCATCCGCAAACAGAAATATTTTAGAGTTACCCATAATACTAGAGGGCATATCGTTTATATAAATAAGGAACAGGAGCGGCCCCAACACTGATCCCTGGGGCACCCCCCACTTGACAGTACCCCACTCAGATCCCACATCACAGCCGTTATCAACATTGTGAATAATGACCTTTTGCCGCCTGTTGCTAAAGTAAGAGGTGAACCAATTGTGAGCTACTCCCCTTATTCCGTATTGGTCCCACTTCTGGAGCAATATTGTGTGATCAACACAGTCAAATGCCTTTGTTAAATCAAAAAATACGCCAAGCGTTCGAAACTTTCTTTTTGTTTAGCCCATCCAGTACCTCACAGAGAAAAGAGAATATAGCATTTTCAGTTGTCAAACGACTTCTAAAGCCGAACTGTACATTTGATAGCAAATCGTGTGATGTAAAATGATCAATTAACCTTACATACACAGCCTTTTCGATAACTTTTGCAAACACTGATGGCATAGAAATAGGTCTAAAATTATCTACATTATCTCTTTCTCCCTTTTTATAAAGCGGCTTTACTACTGACTACTTTAATCGCTCAGGAAACTGACCATTCCTAAAGGAAAAATTACAAATATGGCTAAATACAGGGCTAACATGTGCAGCACAGTACTTAAATATTCTACTAGACACTCCATCATAACCATGAGAGTCCTTAGTCTTAAGTGATTTAATTATTGACTCAATCTCCCTCTTGTCTGTATCACAGAGGAGTATTTCAGACATCAATCTCGGAAAGGCATTTGCTAAGAAATTTATATGATTTCCTGTAGAAAATAAATTTTTATTTAATTCACCGGCAGTGCTCAGAAAATGGTTGTTAAATACTGTACATATATCTGATTTATCAGTAACAAAAATATTATTACTGCGAACTGACTTTATATCATCAACCTTGTCCTACTGACCAGACACTTCCTTCACAACTGACCAATGGTTTTATTTTTATCCTGTGAGTTAGCTATTCTATTTGCATACCACATACTTTTTGCCTTGCTAATAACATTTTTAAGCACCTTACAATACTGTTTGTAATGGGCTACCGTAGCTTGATTGTGGCTACTTCTAACATTTTGATATAATTCCCGCTTTGTTCTACATGATATTCTTATCCCACTAGTCAGCCAACCGGGCTGTCCATTACTGCTAGTACCCCGTTTAGAATGTTCTAATGGGAAGCAACTCTCAAAGATCATGAGAAATGTGTTACGGAAAGCATTGAATTTATCATCTATATTATCAGCACTATAAACATCTTGCCACTCTTTTTCCTTGACAAGTTTTGAAAAACTCCCTATTGCTGTTCGATTAACTTTCCTACGTAGTTTGTAATTAAATACGACATTGGTTAGAGTACAGAAACCTTTTAGTGTTAAAATTTGTGCATCATGGTCTGAAAGGCCATTCACCCTCTTACTAACAGAATGCCCATCTAGTAATGAAGAATGAATAAAAATATTGTCTATGACTGTGCTACTGTTTCCCTGCACCCTAGTTGGAAAAAACACAGTTTGCATCAGATCATATGAATTTAAAAGATCTACCAACATCCTTTTTCTTGCACAATCATGTACAAAATTAATATTGAAGTCACCACATAGAACTACTTTCTGGTACTTCCTACAAAGTGAATCAAGAACTCTCTCTAGCTTAAGCAAAAATGCTTTGAAGTCGGAATTAGGGGTTGTTCACGGTACACTCGTGAAATGGTCGTATGGGAAAATCCCCACTTCGTCGCTACCTCGGAGATGCTGTGTCCCATCGCTAGTGCTCCGACTGTGCCACCACGTTCAAACTCGCTTAAATCTTGATAACCTGACATTGTAGCAGCAGTAACCGATCTAACAACTGCGCCAGACACTTGTTGCCTTACATAGGGGTTGTCGACTGCTGCGGCGTATTTTGCCTGTTTACATACCTCTGTGTTTGAATACGCACGCCTATACCTCTTTCTTTGGCGATTCAGTGCTTTATTGGTGACTAATGCCTCTCTTATTTGTATGTATTACGTTTACCAAATCAAGGAAAGACACTACTAAAAAATGGTTCAAAAGGCTCTGAGCATTATGGGACTTAACATCTGAGGTCATCAGTCCCCTAGAAGTTAGAACTACTTACACCTAACTAACCTAAGGACATCACATACATTCATGCCCGAGGCAGGATTCGAACCTGCGACCGTAGCTGTCACGCGGTTCCACACTGAAGCGCCTAGAACCGCTCGGCCACGGTTGCCGGCAGACGCTACTAACTTAATGCACCAGCCTAATAACGTATTGCATGTCTTTGCTGCTGTAATTACATATAACTGTCACAAAATCAATTGGAAAATGCAACCAGTGTAGAGTACTTTCGTTTTAAGTACTTGAAAATTGCCTAAGGACGAAACTATACAATTGTACGTCGAATAAACAGAATTTCAGCTGAAACCATCACAAAACTATTTAAAAAATTCATAGCAGCTTCGGACCCTGTCGCAACGAAGATTATCATTTAGTTCTTCTTTTGCCGGCCGGAGTGGCCGAGTGGTTCTAGGCGCTACAGTCTGGAACCGCGTGGCAGCTACGGTCGCAGGTTCGAATCCTGCCTCGGGCATGGATGTGTGTGATGTCCTTAGGTTAGTTAGGTTTAAGTAGTTCTAAGTTCGAGGGGACTAATGACCTCAGCAGTTAAGTCCAATAGTGCTCAGAGCCATTTGAACCATTTTTGAGTTCTTCGTTTCGTCTCTCTGTGCAGTGTAATAGCTTTGTGTGAATGACAAGCATTATGAGGAATGTAATTGTTATTTATCTTTACCATAGCAAAATTACGCGCTGCTAACACTCTTCTTTTAAAAAGTTTAATATAAGGTACAGATACAATCTTCTTGAATTGAAAAGGGAAGGTCCTCTTCTTTCATTTATTTAGTAAAAGAATGGCGAGTGGTGAGCAATGAAAAATTGCTGTCTCATTCCAATGAGTGATTGGTCCTGATCTGATCTCTGAAAAGAACAGTTTTGCCCACCTCTAGGACGGACGGAACCGTTGCAATAGAACAGGACCGTGTATCGTCTTAAGCCGTCGGCGCTCGGACCGTGCTGTCGAACGTTAACGTTGAGCGTGCCAAGTTCAACGTACTGCTGAACGCTCAGGAACGATGCTACTTGTGCATACGGTACGTGGGCCCCAACGTGATATACCCGATCGCAACCCACTCCAGCGGCAGCTGAGGGACGTTTCTAGAAAAAAGTGTTCAAATGTGTGTGAAATTTTATGGGACTTAACTGCTCAGGTCATCAGTCCCTAAGCTTACACACTATTTAACCTAAAGTATCCTAAGTACAAACACACACACCCATGCCCGAGGGAGGACTCGAACCTCCACCGGGACCAGCCGCACAGTCCATGACTGCAGCGCCCTAGACCGCTCGGCTAATCCCACACGGCGGGACGTTTCTAGTTCGTAAATCATACTGTTTACTCAATGGGCGCGCATAAGATTACCACGTTAGTTCTATTAAAACGCACATTTCCTCCATCGTCCACGAAAAGGAAAGTACCACGTCCAATCAATGACACAGACTTATAAAAGTTCCATTACAAACAGTGCGGTACAAATTTGGAATACTTCTCGCATAAGATAAACAGTATTTCATCATTCGCACATTTCAGTAAAACTTGATCACTGTTCCTACCCAGTAGCAATCTTTGCGACATGTGTATTACGAAGCGTAAAAGAAAGAGGAGCAAAATATCTTTATACAAGTAGCGCAAGCTGTCCTGTAGATTAAGCCAATCGAACAAAGTCACCCCTCAAAATAAGGTGAACTTATATTTACATAACATCAAATATTATAGCATATACTTATAGTAAACTAATAATAAAGTATCAGAATCTAATAAAAACGCAAATGTTAGGAAAAAAAATTTGGAAGTGTTAAGCCGCGAACCACCGCCTCAGCAAAAATTCGTTGGTGGACCCAGACGGTACTCATTATACTAAACCAACAACATGCTCTAAACCTGTATTCATATTATGTTACGCCATACTGAAAATGTTAATCGTAGATAATTATGTAGCTAGAATGAGATTTTCACTCTGCAGCGGAGTGTGCGCTGATATGAAACTTCCTGGCAGATTAAAACTGTGTGCCCGACCGAGACTCGAACTCGGGACCTTTGCCTTTCAGCGCACACTCCGCTGCAGAGTGAAAATCTCATTCTGGAAACATCCCCCAGGCTGTGGCTAAGCCATGTCTCCGCAATATCCTTTCTTTCAGGAGTGCTAGTTCTGCAAGGTCCGCAGGAGAGCTTCTGTAAAGTTTGGAAGGTAGGAGACGAGGTACTGGCAGAAGTAAAGCTGTGAGTACCGGGCGTGAGTCGTGCTTCGGTAGCTCAGTTGGTAGAGCACTTGCCCGCGAAAGGCAAAGGTCCCGAGTTCGAGTCTCGGTCGGGCACACAGTTTTAATCTGCCAGGAAGTTTCAATTATGTAGCTAATTGCAATTTAATTATAACAAATTGTACCAAGAACAATGCGTTTTGGGTGGATCTTCAGTGTGTCGCTGCCTTCAGATAGCCTACTCAAATAATACGCAAGTTACAATAATTCTTTTGCCACGAATATGATGTTTCTCATTATTTTATTGGAACGAATCACACAACTAACAACGGATTTTCCAGTGATTCTCAATTTGCTGGTACTCAGGAACAGCATATATACATATAGGCTTGAAATGAATGCCAATATGGCACCTCATAACTCCGTACTGAAGGGTGACGGGGTACGTGTGACGTAGGTGGCGTTGTGCCATCTCATTGGTCAACGCTCAGACGCACGCTCAGAATATCTGACACGCCAGATTCCCGAACGTGCTATTCCACGCTATGACGTCAGAAACTCAGCACGCTTGACGCTCAACGTTCGGATGCACGGTCCGTGTTCCGACGGCTTAACGCACTCCAGCGACAGCCGAGGGATGTTTCTAGTTCGTAAATCACACTGTTTACTCAATGGCCGCGCATAAAATTACCACGTTAGCTCTATTAAAACGCACATTTCCTCCATCGTCCACGAAAAGGAAAGTACCATGTCCAATCAATATGGACACAGGCTTATAAAAGTTCCATTACAAACAGTGCGGTACAAATTTGGAATACTTCTTCGCATAAGATAAACATTATTTCATCATTCGCACATTTTAGTAAAACCCCAAGGTCAGTCTTACTTGATCACTGTTCCTACCCAGTAGCAGAATCTTTGTAACATGTGAATTACGAAGCGTAACAGAAAAAGGAGCAAAATATCCTTATACAAGTAGCGCAAGCTGTCCTGTAGATTAAGCAAATCGAACAAAGTCACCCCTCAAAACAAGGGAACTTATATTTACATAACATCAAATATTATATCATATACTTATATTAAACTAATAATAAAGTATCAGAACCTAATAAAAACGCGAATGTTAGGAAAAAAAATTGGGTGTGTTAAGACGTGAACCACTGCCTCAACAAGAACTCATTAATGGACACAGACGCTACACATTATGTTTTTTTTTTCTTTCTTTTCTTTGTAATCTCATTTTGTTCGTTATTGTTCGTTTCAATTGTTCGTGACGGACGTCACCTGATGCCCGTTGAAATTCGTTATTGATCCATTCACTCAGTTTTTTTACTACAGAGGGCAGCCAACCCTCTGACCGAACACGCTGAGCTACCGTGCCGGCAGCTAAAACAACAACATGCTCTAATTATGTTATCATACTATGTTACCCCATACTGAAAACGTTAATCGTAGATAATTAAAATTTAATTATAACAAATTGTACCAAGAACAATGCGTTTTGGGTGGATCTTCAGTGTGTCGCTGCCTTCAAATAGCCTACTCTAATAATACGCAAGTTACAGTAATTCTTTTGCCACGAATATGATGTTTCTCATTTTATTGGAACGAATCACAACTAACAACGGATTTTCCAGTGATTCTCAATTTGCTGGTGCTCAGGAACGGCATATATACATATAGGCTTGAAATGAATGCCAATATGGCGCCTCATAACTCTGTACTGAAGGGAGACGGCGTACGTGTGACGTAGGTGGCGTTGTGCCATCCGATTGGTCAACGCTCAGACGCACGCTCAGAATATCTGACATGCCAGATATCGCTCTGCGCGTTCGGAAAGATTCCCGAACTTGCTGTTCCACGCTATGACGCCAGAAACTCGGCACGCTCAACGCTCAGCGTTCGGATGCACGGTCCGTGTGCCGACGGTTTTACGCAAGGTGCAAATCCGAGCCGAAGTCGCGACTGCGGCGCTGTTCGCCTTATGGAGAAGCTACGGCATGCTGGGGCGACCAGCTGCCGTTAACGGCGCAACAAGGACGGCAGCGCCAAAGAGCTTTCCGGTGTTCTGCCGTCGCGTCCCATCAGTTGTGCCGGCGCCGCCGCCGCGCTAATATAGTTGAGCAGGTCCGCCAACGGCTCGCCGCTCCACGGCCCTGCCCTCGCGCCCTCCGCCGAGCAGTGCACCGCTCGTCCATTGTGCCAGTTGGCACCTCCTCCTGCTATTAACGGTGGTCACATTCCGGGACGGGTTTCCCCTACGAGAGGTCGGCGACCGCGGTGAAATGTGGGAATAGCCTTTAAAATTTAGCGAACGGCCTCCCAGCTTCCTGTAGCGAGGTGCGAGAGAGACGAGGCCATTCGTGTCGGCTGCAGCCGTAACGTTGTCAGGACACAACCACCTGCGTACATAAACACCGTTGGTAAGTGTCAGTGTGCTGGGCGAAACACGTAACAATTTGTCTCTTGTTGCTTTTGGACTCACTAAGTGGGCACACAGACGCAATCAAACGACTTGACAATCTTTTTCTCTCTCAACTTCGGACACTTTGCTTATCAAAAACACACAAACGTAACATTCCAAAAGTAACAAACTCTGCAATTAAGTGGTTCAAATGGCTCTGAGCACTATGGGACTTAACATCTGTGGTCATCAGTCCCCTAGAACTTAGAACTACTTAAACCTAACTAACCTAAGGACATCACAAACATCCATGCCCGAGGCAGGATTCGAATCTGCGACCGTAGCAGTCGCGCGGTTCCGGACTGAGCGCCTAGAACCGCTAGACCACCGCGGCCGGCTTGCAATTAAGTAATGGAATGCATTAAAGAGAATAGCAGACATACAACGGATTGTGAGACGTTGACGAAAACGGAAAGCGTTACGCCATGAAGCACCGGTCTGACATTATCAAACTTCGTGGAGATATTCATCACGTAACGGATATTAGATCATTAAATTTTCGTTATGTTTGGAATTGATGCCAATGAACGTCGGTATGAAGTGTGAGATGCCGCTTTTTTTTTCTAAATTATTTAAGTGGGACGACGCAACGTAGTAAAACTTTTATGTAAAAGTAATCTGTGATTATTCAAATGTGAATTAATCCCTGTTGAAACAAACGATTCTAGCTTCTGTAACGAAGGATTTTGTCTGCATCACTCACTTTCTTTTGACTTAGCTTACTATGTAGACGCACGCTTTGGTAGGAGGTGGGATAATTTTTAATTTATCCATATTTTATGACAGTGTATCAGTTAAGCTATCCAATATTCTTATTGAAATGAAATGATGGTAAGGCATTGTTGGCCGGGAGGCCCCATGCGGGGGAGTTCGGCCGCCGTATTCAGTCCTTTTTAGTTGACGCCACTTGGCCGACTTGCGGGTCAATGATGATAAAATACACACAACACCCAGTCCCCTGCCAGGAATTGAACCCGGGCCCCTTGCGTGGTAGGCGGAAACGCTACCGCTACGCTACGGAGGCGGACAATGTTCTTATTTAAAAATAAGCAATTGTATCTACCTTGTCCTAATCCGTATTCATCTGTTTTAGTATTAATCTGAAGCGAGCAACGTGTAATTCCACCATGGTAGCAGTCTATATGCAAATTTACATGATCTGTCATAGGACCTGCCTTTATTATCTTTTCATGATTTATGAAGTCCTATTACAATTTGTCGTACGCATTGGCGGTTCAAACCTTCATTACCGATACAAGGTCTAGCCTCACTCTATTAATGATTGACCACGAAAACCAGCTACCAATCTTTCTATCATTTCATTTTCTTTATCACAACGTCTCCTGTTCCTTATAATATCGCTGCCATCAGTACAATTAGTAAAAATTATTTTAATGATTCACTCTGATCCAGAGCAGAAATATTATAGGTGTGAACCCCACATGAATAGACTCTCATATTGATTGCAGAAATGAAGCAGACCACCTCTTGAGGAATTTCTTGCTATCCCTGAAACACATGCTCTGTAACTGCATGAAGATCACTGACTGAAGGATCGTATGAAAATACGCGTCTTCCCGTCATACCCCTGGCATGCTCCATTGGCATCATATTAAGGGACTGAACAGTCCAGTCAACGACTCAACGCATTTCTGATGCGAAGGTCAGTGGTGTCTCCCGAATCATCCTGCTGGAATACGCTATTTGGAACGCCGATCGTTCAGCCTACCTTCTACGATTATCAAATCAGTCCTGCTGCCATATCCAGTAGCTCGACCATTTGGAACAGGGGGTGAAATGAAGTAAGCAGCATCCCAGCAGTTTGGTAGCTGTACAGGACCGAATCGTGAATGAGTGACTTCAGCTAGATATGTCATACCTGCAGAAACTTGTGGACACCCCACCTCGCTGAGTTGAGGCCATTCCCAAGGCTATACTCCGTACGTCGAGAGAAGAGCTCTGACAGCTGGCAGTGCAGTTGCCAGTATTCGACACGGACGGGTCGCTTGCCAGCAGAGGTCGCTCAGCACTACAGCAACACTGGAGCGTTGCCACGGTAACGTAAACAAAAGCTCACGCTCTGATTGACCGTCGTGGATGCGCGAAGCACGTGCGCCAAGGCCGCGTCAACTGTCAGAGCTCTTCTCTCGCCTGACGCACTGTAGAGGCAGTGGACATGGTATCAGCCTCAAGTCCACTGGGCTACTAAATTTCTGTCGAGTAAAATGTTACAAGAGTCAGCGCTGTGGAGGCATCTGCGTGTCTTCCGTCACGTATATCTGCTGTCAGCAATGCATCTCTGCTATCAGCATACACCCTTACTTACCTGCATGTGACTAACATGTATGTGGCTAGGTAGTTCAACGACGGTCAAGGCGTGGAAATCTGCAGGCTGCTCGGCTGGTCTCTGCTTTACTCGGCACTTCTCGGAACTACTCGGTACAGCGCGACAATTCATTTAGCACAGCTGTGCGACATTTCTTAATTGGCACGAAATTCTTAGTTCGGCAGAATCGTGGTGTTCGCGCTGTTTACTGCTCGTTATTTGTTCGTGATGTAAAGAAAGTTCGCCGGCCGAAGTCGCCGTGCGGTTAAAGGCGCTGCAGTCTGGAACCGCAGGACCGCTACGGTCGCAGGTTCGAATCCTGCCTCGGTCATGGATGTTTGTGATGTCCTTAGGTTTAACTAGTTCTACGTTCTAGGGGACTAATGACCTCAGAAGTTGAGTCCCATAGTGCTCAGAGCCATTTGAACCATTTGTAAAGAAAGTTCACAGGTCCAGTGGCTATTTGCATTAAAAGAGGCAGTCTAGTGACCTATCGTCACAAATCTTCAAAAATGAATGGAAATGACAGAAAAGAAGGATGACATTTCTCAATATCTACCACGTATTCGTAGAATCGATGGGTATCGTAAATTTGCAATGGAGCGATATTACACACGATGCAGAAAGAATGTGAAAGTTAATTGTTGTTGTTAGAGCAAAAAATTACAGCGACCGACCGACGACATTTGTACTAAATTTAAGGCGTGGAGCACATTGTGGGGTCCTGCCCACACGTCTCTTATAGAGTGCCTAAGGGATGCTGCGTTCTCGGAATGCTACACAACAATTCAAGCAAATAACTTTGGTATTTTTATTTCAATAACGCAGATTGACATTACTTAACTTTGAATTTACCATGGTGTCACAAGCGATGGGCTACATGCAAACAATCTGAGTCCTTTGCTCTATATATCGTCCATGTAAGCAACTAGTATGGATCACAAGTCACTGCTTTCGTATTTCTCCCCTAATACTGGGCGAATACTGTCCGACAGAGGCTGGCAGGAGTGGCGCTTACATTCTCTTCGGCTAGAGGGCGCTCCTGTCGAAGTGCGGTCCTTGTCAGCGGGCTATTGACGGACGTCGTCTCACCGCCTTCTTTGCTCTTGCGATCTTCGTCTTCGTGCCGGCGCATGTCGATACTCCGTCTTCCGGCCACAAGTGGCCCATCGGGACCCTCCGACCGCCGTGACATTCTCACTGAGGATGCAGATAGGAGGGGCGTGTGGTCAGCACACCGCTCTCCCGGTCGTTGTGATGGTTTTCTTTGACCGGAGCCGCTACTATTCGGTCGAGTAGCTCCTCAGTTGGCATCACGAGGCCGAGTGCACCCCGAAAAATGGCAACAGCGCATGGCGGCCCGGACGGTCACCCATCCAAGTGCCGGCCACGCCCGACAGCGCTTAACTTCGGTGATCTGACGGGAACCGGTGTATCCACTGTGGCAAGGCCGTTGCCCAAAATTAGTGGTATGAGTAGTAGTAAATTTTCTAAAATTCCACGCATTATTACACCGTCAATTACAACAGTTTGCGATGAAACTGAATGAAGATTCTGGGTACTTCATATGTTACTGAAAAGTACGTTGCTTGAGTCAAGGAGCAAGCCTGGAACGTTTTTTTTCGATTTTAGACCCGCTTTGTTGAAGTTATGAAGGAAAGAGGACGGCAGGAACAAAAATTAGAGCCTGTGGAATGGATTGCAGGCCTCACATTTTAAGTGGCCTTGACTGCACGCTGCCCATGGTAAGACAGTGCTAGGTGAGAAACAACTTATTCTTGACTTGATGGGGATGCATTTAAAAAGAAAATCGCACTGTAGAAGGGAAAAATTCTGAAAAAAATACAGTCTATTTCCCTAAGATCATTGACGTGAAAAATACGTGTGTTTTGAAGAATTCATCGTGGCCTTGAAAAAATTGCAAGGATAGTCTCCTAAAAGTTTCTAGGGGATTGCCGATTTTGCATCTGTTTCAGAGCTGTTTTCGAGACCGTTTCTCCTTAAAGTTGACAGTGCCCCCGTGCATGTGTAGATGGAACTGATTGAGCTGCAATGTAGTTGCTGTTAAAAAGACTAATTCCTTTGTATTAAAACTATCCAGGAGACCTACATTGTTCTCCTGGTGGAGAGTTTCCACGTCTCTACAATGAGGCTGCAAAGTATTTCGACCAATATATGCATGTGAAAGCCTTTTTTCCCGAGTTTGAAAGTAAATAAGTCACAATTATGTGACCAGCTAAGTGCAAAAATCTGCGAAACTTTGTGCGTCTGTCCGTATGCCGACAGTTTGTACCAGACAAAAATTATATTATGTATTCAGCACACCAAAAATAATTAATGTTAACGATTTATTTTGCTTGCGATAGGTGTTGTTGAGAAATATGAAAAAAGAAACCTAGTCATATCTAGCGCAACTGTATTGCCATTTACATGCAGTGCATTCATAGTTTCCCCCTCTTCCCTTTCGCCGGCCGGAGTGGGCGAGCGGTTCTAGGCGCTACAGTCTGGAACCGCGCGACCGCTACGGTCGCAGGTTCGAATTCTGCCTCGGGCATGGATGTGTGTGATGTCCTTACGTTGGCTAGGTTTAAGTAGTTCTAAGTTCTAGGGGACTGATGACCTCAGAAGTTAAGTCCCATAGTGCTCAGAGCCATTTGAACCTCTTCCCTTTCCTCACAGCCAGACAGTGCGGTGTGGTGTTGGGGGAAGAGTGCATCCAAGTGAGAGGCAGGGCATCTGGCCAACAACTGCCATTAACATCGTCAAAAGCCGTAAGAAAGTGTCGACTCCGGAGAGAACGAGAAAAGGAAAAGAAGAAGAAGACTCACCACAATCACATTTTCTTCATTTATTTTTCATTGTAAATGTGTTCAGATGAGGAAATTCATCTGGTATATTGCTATTGGAAGTAGAGAGTGATGCAACTTATAAAAGAGCATGTTGTTGTTGTTGTTGTGGTCTTCAGTCCTGAGACTGGTTTGATACAGCTCTCCATGCTATTCTATCCTGTGCAAGCTTTTTCATCTCCCAGTACCTACTGCAACCTACAATCCTTCTGAATCTGCTTAGTGTATTCATCTATTGGTCTCCCCCTACGATTTTTACCCTCCACGCTGCCCTCCAATACTAAATTGGTGATCCCTTGATGCCTCAGAACATGTCCTACCAACCGATCCCTTCTTCTGGTCAAGTTGTGCCACAAACTTCTCTTCTCCCCAATCCTATCCAATACTTCCTCATTGGTTATGTGATCTACCCATCTAATCTTCAGCATTCTTCTGTAGCACCACATTTCGAAAGCTTCTATTCTCTTCTTGTCCAAACTATTTACCGTCCATGTTTCACTTCCATACATGGCTACACTCCATACAAATACTTTCAGAAATGACTTCCTGACACTTAAATCTATACTCGATGTTAACAAATTTCTCTTCTCCAGAAACGCTTTCCTTGCCATTGTCGGTCTACATTTTATATCCTCTCTACTTCGACCATCATCAGTTATTTTGCTCCCCAAATAGCAAAACTCCTTAACTACTTTAAGTGTCTCATTTCCTAATCTAATACCCTCAACATCACCCGACTTAATTCGACTACATTCCATTATCCTCGTTTTGCTTTTGTTGATGTTAATCTTATATCCTCCCATGAGAGGTAATTCCTCTGATTTTTTTATGGGAAAACCCTTAAAGCTTTTTAAATAACATAAACATTGCTAACATTCTACATCTTCATTCTTCATGCGTATGTATTTGCAGCCCCCTGCCGCCACAGGTCACCGAATTGTAGTGTGTAACACGGTGGTGTCCAAAGTAACTATGTCACTGAGCGAGAAACAGCATGCTGCAGTAGAGTTTCGAATTCGAAGAGTTCGTTCACACACGGAGCGCGCTCTCGTTCAGCACGATAGCGCCAGACCACACACCAGCGTTGCGGCATCTGCAACGATCCGACGCCTAGGGTTCACTGCCATCGATCATCCTCCATACAGTCCGGACTTGACCCCATCCAGATTTCCACCTGTTTCCAAGACTTAAAGAACACCTACGAGGGCTTCGCTTTGATAGTGATGAAGCAGAGGTGAGATTGTGGCTCCGTCAACAAAGTCAAACGTTCTATAGTGACGGTATCAACGAACTGGTATCTCGTTGGGAGAAATGTGTCCGTCGTCAGGGTAATTGTGCAGAGAAATAAATATGCCGATATGAAGAATAAAGATGTAGAATGTTAATAACGTTTGTTTTACAAAGAGCGTTCAAGAAGTTTTGCACAGTCGTCTCTAATTTTTTTTATTTTTTGCAGGAGGAGAATGAAATTTTTTGTGAACGTCCTTGGAACATTTAGCTATAAGTTGGTATATAAAAGTATTTTCTTTTATTTACAGGTGAGCCATAATGGACCGTGAAGTAGATGGCAGGTTGCGACAACGGTCGGCGATGGAGCGCCTCTTCAAGGCCTGCGATGACTCTGCCATATCGACTCACAGGAAGTTGGTCCCTGTTTATAGGGACGACACAGTGGATTGCAGCAGTGTACACCGATGGTTGCAGAGGTTTAAAGAAGGTGATTTCTCTCTACTAGACAATCCACGATGCGGTACACGATCGGCGGCAGTGAGTGATGTAGGTAAGGAGATCATTTATCAAATCATCCAAAATGACAGATGTGTGACGACACGACAGCTTGCTGAAATGACTCGTTTGTCATTGGGTAGTATGGTATCACTGGTACAGTCACTAGGTTCAAAAAATGGCTCTGAGCACTATGGGACTTAACATCTGTGGTCATCAGTCCCCTAGAACTTAGAACTACTTAAACCTAACTAACCTAAGGACATCACACACATCCATGCCCGAGGCAGGATTCGAACCTGCGATCGGAGCGGTCACGCTGTTCCAGACTGAAGCGCCTTTAACCGCACGGCCACACCGGCCGGCACAGTCACTAGGGTACAGACAAATCTGTGCACGTTGGGTTCCTAAATTATTGACAACAGAAATAAAAACGATGAGGAAGAATGTGTGCGAGGTTCTCATGAAGACCTTTACTGAAGAGTGGAAACAGTGTTTTGACGGCGTCATTATCCAGGATGAAACATGATTGTTTTTGTCCGAAGCTGACAGCAAAACCCAATCCACAGCGTGGCGTCATCCGGGTTCCCCTCGGAAGAAGAAACCAAGACTTTCACGAACAGCAGGCCGAAAGGTGATGGCCTCCTTCTTTTGGATCAGTGTTGTGCCATTTTCATTGACTTTTTAGAACCTGGCTCCACAATTAACCGGGACCGTTAATGTTTGTCATTGGACAAGCTGCGACGTGCCATCAAGACCCACAGACCACAGCTTCAGGGTCAGCTTATCGGACTACACCACGACAATGCCAAAACCCATACAGCCCTTACGACGCAGGAGAAAATCAGGAAAATGTGTTGGAAAATTGTTCCTCATCCTCCCTACAGTCCGGACATGGCTCCGTCTGATTTTTACCTCTTTGGTCGTCTGAAGGCCCACCTGTGGCGTAAAACATTTTATAGTGAGAAAAACCTTATTTCCTGTGTCAAGTGATGCTGTAAAAGTCAATCCCCAGAATTTTACCAAAGTGCATTTACATCGTAGAAAGAATGTTGGGCAGATGCATCACAGCTAATGGAGGCTACATTAAGTAGACTCAATGTATAGCTAAATGTTCCAAGTATGTTCACGAAAAGTTTCATTCTCCTCCTGCAAAAAGTAAAAAAAAAATATAGAGGACTGTGCAAAACTTTTTGAACACTCTTTGTATTTTAAAATGCTTGAGAGTTTTCGCAATAAAAAATTCAGAGGCACTGGTTTTCAGCAAGCCCTCGTAGAGATGTGTACACAGACGAAAGCACCAGCAATAAAGGTAGTTCTGAGAATAATTATTATTGTAAGGTATAGTGAGGAAGGGGGTTAGTTAATACTTTCTAGAGCTGGAAAACCAAATTGACTGCATAGCTAATTCACATAACACACCATTGGAGAAAAAACATAAGAATAACTGCTAGGCAACTGAGTAAGTTACATGTCCAGAAATCTATTTTAGAAAACTTTTTTTGGAAATTTATGGTAAATTCCTATGGGACCAACCTGCTGAGATCATCAGTCCCTAGGCTTACTCACTACTTATATCTAACTTGAACTAACTTACACTAAGGACAACTCACACACACACACACAAACCCGTGCCCGAGGGATGGCTCAAACCTGACAAAGGGCGAGCCGCGCGAACCGTGGCAAGGCGCCCCAGACCATGCGGCTACCCCGCGCGGCCAATTTTAGAAGAAATGATTACTGTACTGATCTGTGGAAAATAAATAACAATTACATTGCTAGAAAGAGAGAAGAATGTCTACTTCTACAAGGCATATGTTTCAGTTGGTACTGACAAAGTTACATTTGTCAGATTCCAAGAATACAGAGAATATCATTCAGGTTCTCTGAACTGGATTCCCAAACCCATGGCATGTTAGAGAATAAACTCTTCATTTCAGACAATAAGCATTTTGCGACAGTTTATCCACTGAGCTGGCCTGCAATGTCCAATGTTTGTTTGTTTGAGTCTATATTACATAAGTCTTTTAATTATTTCACGGTGTTATAGTTTCATAAACATTGTTGCGACTACGTTCAATAACTATGCTCGTACGCGCAGCAGCGATAAGAGATATAGCGTGTTCGCACTTCTTTAGGCATTCTGAGTCCAAACGTTTTCTCTTTCCACTCAAACCAGTCTGACGACCGGCACACATAGAAGCGCACGATTAAGATACTGCCGTCCTATTAATGTTATCTGCAATGACCCTTAACGACGTCGACGTATCCATTTTCGATGCGAACTGCCAATTAGGACTTGTATGACTGGTTTTTCTCGTTATTAGGCCTCGTGTTAATGGCTGTCCCTCCCTGTAAGGTCCACCACAGCATTTATACCTCTGTGGGACGATAATGAGATATTTTGCTTCTTTGTGGCAGACAGATTACGTTTCAGAGACATAACTTGTCAATCCATATGAAACCGTTCTGCGAGTCAATGGTCACTTTCCCCTGCACTACTCTAATGTCTTCATTCTATGGAAATTTATGGACCTCTGTAGTCGGCCAGAGAGGAAAGGTAGTGTAATTTGCAGCGGCGGTAACTTCACTCTATCATCCTGTTGACAAGTAGCGCGTTACGGAGAGAGCATATCAACAGGCATAATCACTGACAATGAATGTCAGTAATCACTTTCGTGTGGAAATCCTGCTGTCAGGCAACGAGAGCTGATTGCCTAGTTTGGAAAAATTAACATAGAACCGAAATTTCATTTTCAAAAAACCGTGCTTTATTGCTGAGTTTATTACTCAACTGAGTTCACCGCGTTTGGTCCAAATACATTCTTTTTTTTTTTAAAGTAATGTTTTTCAATCTTTGCATAATACTCATTCACATCATATGCATTCTCTTCACGTGCGCAGTCTTCCACTTCCAATCCATTTTTTGAAGTTATAAAGTCATATGGCAACCAAACCTCTGGAAATGTGGTGTGTGGGGAGCGACGTCGAAGCCCGGATCGTGCAATTTTGTCGTCGCAATGATCCAGTGACAGCGCGTAGTAAGAACCAGTCATTGTTTTGCGCTTTAACAAACAGTCAATAATGAAGAAGCCTTGTGATTCCCATACACTCGTACAAAAACGATAACAATCGCCCCCATTTTTCCCGTTAAAAAAATATTTATCACTATTTTTTGACTCATTTTTGACTTAGCCAATCTGCTGTTTTGACTCGACAGTAAATCAGAATGTTGTTTTTTTTTCATAAAAGGCGCTACTTACGTCCATGTTTGTTTCAGTAACGACTATATTATGTGGATGAGTAAATAGTGAAAAAACAAGAATTTTTTCATGGTGAATCCTCAAAAGCATATTTACCAAGCAGTAACGGGAGATCACCCTTTCGTCTACAGCGACATAACGTCTCCAGTAATCCAAATTATGCGCTCTGCTTTTCCAAACACTATTTTGAGATCTCATTCCAAGAGCGTTCGTAGAACGGAGACTTTTGACTGACCAACAATGATTTTTAATCTTTATTCAACAACAATATTATCAATACATCATAAACCCACCACCAAATACATTAGTGTGTTGTAAATATTTACAATACAGTTGTCAGCAGCGTTTTACTGCTACTGTAGTGTTAGATTCTCTACAACAATTTGTGCAGAAACAGAGGTTGCAGTCCTCGTTCAGTCCCCTGAGAACACATAGATAAAATTTAACCTACATTTCCGTTCTCGGAATCGGGTTGCTCGTAAAATCACGTCTCTAAGTCACAGGTTTGCTCAGATTATACACTCAAATGTCTATGAAATTATTTAATGAATAAATGATACTAAACCAATTTCCTCTGGCAAAACTGGGAGAACTATCGTCACGCTAGGGCGTAGTAAGATTCCAGACATGGAAAGCAGGCTATCGCTGGCCGGAAAAAATCGCAACTGCGACTCCGCTTAGGTTGTCCACGAGGTTCTCCTCATGCAGGCGGGCACTTACTGTGGTCGTCGTCCGTATTGAGAGAACTGATGAGGGACGCGCTCGTCATTCCATTCAGCCTCACTTGGAGCCACGTTGTGTTGGCACTAGTGCGGGTTTCGCCACCATTTTCAAGTCTGTGTGCGTGCTTCCTGTACCTGGTAGCAGCCACGGATTAAACAGCTTGTATTAGTACTGCCTTTGCTCAGCAATACTTTCCCAATTTTTTTAGTTGCAATATCTTAGTGATGCTCCCGCTAGCATTTACATCGATAGGCATGACGAAGCTACCCATGCTTCTGCGATAAACAATCTGTGCTACCAATGCCTGGGCTTTAGTCAACGCAGATCTCTTGGCGATTATCAACTAACTGGCCGAGAAATCCCTAGCCATTTCTGGGAAGGAGCACTTCAGTTCAAATTAAATGTTTGCGGTATGAAAGAATATGAATATAACATAGAAGAAAACATCATAACTGAATGAAAGCACTGGCGTTCGACATGACTGTCTTCCATATCCACCTCTCCTCGGTATACCGAAACGCAAGCTCCAACACTGTTGGGATAGTTGTATGCACTGTTGCCGAAATTCGTTCATCCAAGTGTTGCAGTCCCTAATCTTCACCTTCGGCACCTTACCCTTGGTGTGACCCCATGCAAAGCAGTCCAGGGGCATTAGATCAGTGGTGAACCTCGCCCAATCCAGCGTCCTGGAGACGTCTCGTCGAAACAATCACGCACAGTGTGTTTGAAGTCCGGCGAGGAGCCGTTCTGTTGAAACACTACCGAATCCAGCATGTTGTCCACAAACAATCGGGGCTTCAGGAATTGCTCAAGCATGTCCAGGTACAATACTGACTTGATTGCTAAATTAGCAAAAGGTAATGGACCGAAATGCGCTCTTCAGTGAGGCCCAGCGACACATTTACCTTTGTAGCGTTACATTCCTGTTCCATGGCAATGTGTCATTGTTCATCAGCCCATAACCTATTCTTGTGGCGACTGACTAGGCCACAGATAAGAAAGGCAGCCTCGTCACCGAACTGGACGTGTGCCAACAACTTTTCATTGTTTACTGCATCAGTCAAGTCGTGTCACGTGGTAAGGCATGCCGCATAGTTCTCAGATTCAAGATGACGGAGCACCTGGATGTGATTAGCCTTTCCCCTTCAGTTAAGGTTTGCCACGCGGGGTCTCTGAGGATGCCGTGCTCCCCACTGAGACAACGTATCGACACTATGGACTTTGCTCGACAACCTGTCGTATGGTCTTCACAGTTTCCTGCGACGTCAACGACCGCCCAGAACGTTTCTCGTCATAGCCATCCCCCTTGTCGCTGGAACTTGTTGGTAAAACCTCTCATGTCTGTTCTCGATGGGGCTTCTGTACGCTAACGTTGACTAAACTGTTTCTTGAACTTCGGCAAAGGGAAGTCCATTGGTTGTACAACTTACAAAGCTGATTCGTTGTTCAGTTGTCAGCATCTTTCAGATTATCTGCAATAAAGAGACAAAAATTAGCGTTGTCCCAGAAATGGTTAGAGGCTTCTCAGACACACTGTACTACCAATTTAATTACCAGTTTACACTCTAAGGGCTGGACGAGATATTCATACATTAGTTCACCTATTTCTCTTATTTTGTCTTGGGTTGCAGCAAGACGTTATCATACCAGGTTGTTGTTCCAATTATATGTGAATTAACTGCAGATAGATTGTAACAGTCTACGTCGCATTTCATGTGTTTATGGTCAATATAGCCCAGTTTTATACCAGACCTGTCTATCTTCCGATCTTTAGATTTCCGCTGTAGCTTCATATTAAAAAAAAGGTTTTATTTAGCTACCAGAAACCCCCGCTAGACGAGTTGGGGCGCTGTGCCACAACGGTAGAGGCAAGCAAGTGGCAAGTGAGTCCAATTATTCCAACTAACAAATAATTAGGAGCAGAATATTGATACAATATATATTAATATTCCATGCTACAGAACAGTAACTCAACGAGACTGACTTCGCTTAGAAGAAGTTTAAGCAAAGTATGGCATCATTTTACCAAAATGGATGAAAAAGGGAAGTGGCGCTACAGCCAGCGGATATTTCCTGTTCTACTGACTCCTCATCAAACCTGAAGAGACGTCAAAAATCGAAGGATCCAACAGTACCGCTGAAATGGTGTGTGTCAGGAAGCTGATCAAGATCGCAGTCAACCAATGACTCTTTGGCATAAATTCCAAAAATCATTTCTCGCGAGTCATCGCCATTGATACCTAGTTTCATTTCACATATAGTTCTCCTCCCAGGAGGCCAAACTGAATCGAAGGCTGTGTCATCTGGTTCCCAACCAGATGCTGATTTATTTACTTTCAACCAATTTTCGTTTGCAGCATTCCTTAAGTAAATCTGTTAATATTATAAAGCCAATCACATTAAATAAAATTATGATATTAAGTACACAATTCTTAAAAATAAGTTTCAAAGAACACATCCCGTTATTTATAGGTGAAGAACAAGAGTTCAAAAAATTCATAAATATGCTTGGTCCAAATTATAATTTACAAATTTGAAAAACATTATCAAACTCTCCAAGTCCCAACCTGTATGATGAGTTATTTTATAAATTATAAATGATTTGAGCGCTCCAAAGGCAGTCAGTCTATCGTAGCTCTGACGGGTTTACAGCTGTAAATAACAGTTATTTCTCTGCATTCATGGCACATTTTATAGAAGAGAAGATTCGATGTCGAACTTTCTAGAGTGTTACCAATTTAATGACAGCACACTTACTTCGGTACTGGGCACTACACACTGAAGTTTGAATAGTTTGACTCGAGCCCCCACGTGCTATGGCACGAAAAAATATATATATATATATATATTTGATACACACAGCTCAATTGAGTGGTCCAGAGATGTGGCTGGTCTCAATGTTTGGCTACGTTTTGGTCATAGGGTGCCAGCTCACATCTGTTGTAAACTCAGTTTTTAAGCTCAAGTAAAGTATGACAAAACAATGCAGGCAGGGATTGCGGTGAAATTTAAAATACTGAGTCACTCACGCTGATTTACAATTTGAAGAAGTTGTCTACTTTTCTTCAATATATTCTCTAAACACTCAAAAAGCAGTCTGAGGGGCTTTTATGTAAGGGCGGCCTTTAACAACTGATGCTACAACACTTCACTATAAAATTCATATGTCACGATCACGACACTCGACAGTCCGTACACAATTCACAAAATACACTCTTGTCTGCTGTCCTAAACCACTATATTGCGCTCCACTTGATCGCTTTCGAACGTCGCTACATACACGCTTGTGTCTGAACGAGGCTACCAAGCCACTACTACCCCCAGATGCGCCGCACGTCCGGCTCTTAGCGTCGCTGAGGACCAACTGTACTGTCCTCAATGATGGCCGCCCTATCCACCCTCGAAACGACTGCCTAACTCAAAACAATGTTTGACAGAAATTACGAATGTTCAAAAACTAAACACAAAAACATATGACATATTGAAAAATATGGAAATTTTCCGGGCAAAAACAATTTAAAGTCCAATTTTTTTTTTGTATCTGCCACCGTTTTCTCACAAATAGTGTTCTTGTGGTGTGATTTGGCTTTTCCCGGCTTTTTAATACTAAACATAAATAAACAAATAAAAATACATACTTATTTACTCATCTACATCTTTAAACATGCTGCAGCTAGTTCAAATGGCTCTGAGCACTGTGGGACTTACCAGCTGTGGTCATCAGTGCTGCAGCTAGTTTCGTCTCTTTAAATTTATTTATTACCAAAAACACAGTTTCTCTCTGTCGAATCCCATATTCCGACCTCTCATTCAAAAATGGTAAACAGTATGCTAAATTGGCTATGAGTGCTCGATGCAGCTCTACTTGCCGCATCCGTAGACATTTCTTCATATTAATCGGCCAAAGCATTGCCGAGACATCAGCTTTTGAACTTCCATAAATTTACTATTTTTAAGACAACAATAACTTTAAAACTATCATATTTTTTTGTGCTGCATCTAGATAATTTAGCTTTACATATTTTTCTGTCCATGATTGACAACTCGCACCTCCGTGTCAGACTTAGTTCTGTTTTTATCAGTTTTTCTGTAGCATATAAATTTCTCCAAGAGCGCAAACAGGGCCATATGCGCCCCTGCCAAGCGTCCACTCGGGTTTTTCCAACGCCTCGTACACGCTAGCGGCTCGCCACGGCCCCGTAGCAGCCGCCAGCCACGTGCTCTCCGGCGGGAAACTGCCGCTCTAATCTCCTGACACAGCTTGTACGCTCACAGTTACCGCCACTTGCTACTCCATAAATGCAGTGCATGGTGTCGCAAGTAACACCAAACCCAATCTGCCTCCTCAGAAACGAAATAATACACAAAAATAATCTCTAAATATGATAGCAGAAAAATCGAAATGAACAGGTCGCTATATTATCTTATGCGGCAGCAGTTCCAAGCCTGAATTAACTAAACTTACGAGAAATACATTTATTCGTCAGCATTTCCATGATGCTGATATCACTAGCCGAAGGTTGTGAGTAACGAAACATAAACGAATCAAAACTGGACCAACAGTGGGCTTTCTTGATCACTGTTGAAAGCCAAGAGAGCCACGGAAATGGAAACACCTCAGCTCATCACAATTAGACTGCCAGGCCAGAAGAACAAAGTGAGTGACTGTTACAAAACATTTTCATGCAAACGTCACTCCAGCTTCCAAAGTGACAACGCCCCTTACTAAGTTTCCTCTTCTTCCACTGGATAACTACAGCCTTTATGAGAAGACTATGTAACATCAGTATAATCTTATCGTGAAATTGTTTTTGTAGTGCCATTTAGCCTGAAGATGAGGTTTCCCTCGAAACATGTAGCAAACTAAATAAATAATACAATAGTTGAGAAAGTTTATAGCGGTAATTTAAAAAACCTTTACATATACCATATTTTCCCATCATAAATACACATTCTTCATCCAATGACAACGTATATCCCCATTAACTATTTCCTTGTAAGCATGTTTGAACACCTCACTTTCTCTACATAAATCCCTGATTTGTCTGGCATAATTATGCTTGCTAATCTCCCAATCGCCATGTGCCCACTTTTGAAACCATTTTGCCCTGGCTATCCAATCAAAATCACTCTCTGCCTTATTCTCCCATGCTTTCTTGAGAAAATGTGCCTGCCCAGCTTCTTCACTCATACCATTAGCAACAGACATAAATTTACTTGAATCAACAGAATCCCTCACAGCTTTAACCACAATATCAACACCAGCAGCTCCATTCTGCACATTAAAAACTTCGCCCACAACTACTGATTGTTCATCAGTTACAGGAACTATAGCCGATCACTGGTACATTCCCTATCATTACTGGAGTGGATGCCTCCAGATACATTAACAATACATTTTGCATCCTTGTGCTGCATATCAACATCATTACCCATGATAACATCTGATACAGGATCTACTGCCTGTTCAGTGTTTAATACGTTCACACTGCTGGAGCACATATCTTCCTGTATATCTCCATCTACAACAACATTTGAATCAGGCCCTGTGGCCCTCTTACCACTGGTGGAAGTTCCATTGCATTCAACACATTGCTATTTCTGCTGTCATTCACATGCACACTCTCAACATCGCAGCACACATTTTCTCCCACAGGTTGCACAGCTGATACATGCTCATTACTTAACATAATTGCTAAGCCAATACTATTTGCATCATTGTCCCCCACATTTTGATCCCTTTTATTTAACAAACCCCCAACGTTTATTTCTCCCTCCTGATTCGTACATTTTCTATTATTTTTACTCCTAAAGGCCCTTCTCTTATCATGCTCATTACCCATAATTGCCTCCATTCCACAAATCCTTTCTTCCCTCACTTGTTTATTTTTTTCATGACCAACAAATCCCCTGTTAGTTTGCCCGTAATTCTTATTACATACTCTTCCCTTGTTCCACTGCTTTGGTTTCATTAAAATACCTCCCGTTACTTTGCCCAAAACTACTAGAAGATCCACCATTATTTCTCCCACAATTATTTTCCCTTCTCATGGTCCTATTTCCTGTATGGTTTATTGTTCCAAATTGGACCCTGTTTGGAATAATATCAGTTTAAAGAATTTTGTCCCTGTGGTCCCCTTGCATTAATTTATCCTCTTCCATCTCTCTGTTCCTGCATTGGCCTTTGATCACTCCTGTTTCCATTTCCCCATGCATCTCTCTGGTACCTGACATCATCACTAAATCTTTCCCTATTACCCCTCCAAGTTTCATTTTGAATTCTACCTTTTTTTCCTCTCCAATTACTATTCTGATTTCCTTCCCTGCTTGAATTATGGTGGTTATTATCCCAACTCACATTATTTCTTCTCTTTCCATTATTCCTCTGATTATTCCCTGAATTATTACCCCCTGAGTTTGGCTTGTAGCACATTGCCTGGTCCATCCTCTCAATAAAATCCAAGAAATTTTCTATAGAATCTGTTGGACAATGTTTCAGTTCCCACTGTACATTTTTGCTTTTGAACTTCCATAAATTTACCATTTTTAAGACAACAATAACTTTTAAACTGTTGTACATTTTTGTGGCGCATCTAGATAATTTAGCTTTACATATTTTTCTGTCCTCGAGTGCCAACTCGCACCTCCGTGTCACTCTTAGTTCTGTTTTTATCAATTTTTCTGTGGCATACGAATTTCTCCAAGAGCGCAAACACGGCCATACGCGCCCCTGCCAAGCGTTCACTCGGGTTTTTCCAACGCCGCGTACACGCTAGCCGCTCCGCTACGGCCCCCGTAGCAACCGCCAGCCACGTGCTCTGCGCTCTAATCTCCTGCCACAGCTTGTACGCTCACGCACTGCAAAAAATATTTTAATCTGGGTAAAGGCTGCTATCACCAACTATAATACAAAATTTAAAATCACTCGCATAATAATGGACAATGCTTCAATCATGAAACCAGCTGCCATATTTTTTAACCTTCTATATGTCTCATGCTTTGCACATTCTATAAATCTCGTTGTGCAACCTGTGCTACAAAAGTCAGCACAAAAAACTGTTGCGTTCAAAAGGGCACCTACGTTTTCCAAGGAAAAGGCTCGATTTTCCTTGCTGAAACACTATTTTTTTTTTAAATAAAAGACGAGCCTCTAACCCTTTACCTTCATAACAGAAGGGAATACTTCAGTCTGGGGGGAGTTCGATGTTACCATCAGTCAGTGCAAGGGATATCAAGATATCTAACCTGAAAGTACGTTGCTTGGTCCTGTTATGTGACTTGAATAATTAGGTACCCTGCAAAATTATGAATTAGGGATTCAATGAGTACTGAATCAAACATGAATCATAATTAATCCGCTTTATGACATTACAGTGACTCATAAATCATCTTACAAGCAATAATAATGCCAAACAAAAAGAGGTCTGGTGTAAAATTCTAATAATCACTTTTAAAAATGAAGAAATTGCGATCATGATTTTATACTGCGATTGTCATCACTTTGGAGTAAAAGACAAATACACCACCGGCCATTAAAATTGCTACGCCACGAAGATGACGTGCTACAGACGCGAAATTTAACCGACAGGAAGAAGATGCTGTGATATGCAAATGATTAGTTTTTCAGAGTATTCACACAAGTTTGGCGCCGGTGGCGACACCTACAACGTGCTGACGTGAGGAAAGTTTCCAACCGATTTCTCATACACAAACAGCAGTTGACCGGCTTTGCCTGGTGAAACGTTGTTGTGATGCCTCGTGTAAGGAGGAGAAATGCGTACCATCACGTTTCCGACTTTGATAAAGGTCGGATTGTAGCCTATCGCGATTGCGGTTTGTCGTATCGCGACATTGCTGCTCGCGTTGGTCGAGATCCAATGACTGTTGGCAGAATATGGAGTCGGTGGGTTCAGGAGGGTAATACGGAACGCCGTGCTGGATCCCAACGGCCTCGTATCACTAGCAATCGAAATGACAGGTATCTTATCCGCATGTCTGTAGCGGATCGTGCAGCCACGTCTCGATCCATGAGTCAACAGACAGGGACGTTTGCAAGACAGTAACCATCTGGACTAACAGTTCGACGACGTCTGCAGCAGCATGGACTATCAGCTCGGAGACCATGGCTGTGGTTACCCTTGACGCTGCATCACAGACAGGAGCGCCTGCGATGGTGTACTCAACGACGAACCTGGGTGCACGAATGGCAAAACGTCATCTTTTCGGGTGAATCCAGGTTCTGTTTACAGCATCAAGATGGTCGCATCCGTGTTTGGCGACATCGCGGTGAACGCACGTTGGAAGCGTGTATTCGTCATCTCCATACTGGTGTATCACCCGGCGTGATGGTATGGGGTGCCATCGGTTACACGTCTCGGTCACCTCTTGTTCGCATTGACGGCACTTTGAACAGTGGACGTTACATTTCAGATGTGTTATGACCCGTGGCTCTACTCTTCATTAGATCCCTGGCAAACCCTACATTTCAGCATATTGCAGGTCCTGAACGGGCCTTACAGGATACAGAAAATATTCGACTGCTGCCCTGGTCAGCACAGTCTCCAGATCTCTCACCAACTGAAAACGTATGGTCAATGGTGACCGAGCAACTGGCTCGTCACAATACGCTAGCCACTACTTTTGATGAACTGTGGTATCGTGTTGAAGCTGCATGGGCAGCTGTACCTATACACGCCATCCAAGCTCTGTTTGACTCAATGCCGAGGCGTATCAAGGCCGTTATTACGGCCAGAAGTGGTTGTTCTGGGTACTGATTTCTCAGGATCTATGCACCCAAACTGCGTGAAAATGTAACCATATGTCAGTTCTAGTATAATATATTTGTCCAATGAATACCCGTTAATCATCTGCATTTCTTCTTGGTGTAGCAACTTTAATGGCCAGTACTGTAGTACTAGAGAATTATATGCGTTGCATCTGTGGCCGGAATTGGAAGCAAATTGGTCATTCAAATGTGAAAGTAAGTGTTCATAATCAAGCTTCAGGTTACTGAAATTCTTTGAAAACAACTTAACTGGCCCTGTAGATCATCTTACTGTCGTGACTTTGTCACGATGACAAACTATAGGTATGGGGTGAAGCGGCGAAGCGGCCGTAGTATCAGTCATGGGCGGTGCATCGAGTACCCTCGCCTGCGGCTAAGTTCGAACCAGCCCGAAATCTTTCTAAGCCCCTCAGCTCATCTAGTTGGGGACGGCGCCTGGCATCATCACAGGCCAGTGGAGAAGAAGTCTCACAGTGAAGGCCCCTACAGACGAAGAAGTCGGATAGTTGAATGCCTAAAATCTGGTAACTGTAGCAACTGACTCTTAAAAGGAAAACTCGTATTTCTGCGTTTTACGTCATTTACTCTATTTGGCCTGCCTGGACTGCGGATATTCCGAGCGCCGACCAGTAAAGAGATTACTTAAAAGACGCTGATCCCCTTACCTGAGTTGTTCTTCAGGCGGTTAACCAGCAATGCGCTTCCTACCATTTAGTGCTGAAAGAGGTATGCATCCCACGCTCTCCTTACCTCGGCAGCACTGTCGAGTTTCTCTCTCCAACTTCTAGTTTATTTACATTAGCCGAGCCTGGCATTCTTATACTGGGTTAACACATTATTGTTGTGGACCAAACTTTCGGCGACATTCCATATTTACAAATAGGTCCCAAATTGTGGGCTCTCACTCCGTTTTCTAGATGGTATCTCTGGCGCGCAATGCATAAAAAAAGAAAGAGCATTCTACGTTTTGCTCACAACGGTCCGTTTCCTGGACCTTGCTAAAACAGCATTTCGCCCTTTCCACCTTTGAGTCGCAAAACAGTACTTGCTGGTGACTGTACATCAAGGGAGGACGGATGTATGTCGCATGAGTGGTGCCTGGCGTCTGGTTGTGCCAACTCAACAGGAAAATGCGATGAGGCAAATGGCCGTGACCCGCAGCCCATCTGGCGGGCCCTTCTGTGTGTACAGAGTCCGAGGGCTGGCAGCTCGTCCCACTGCGCTTACCAATGGCTTCATACTGATGTACACCACACAAAGCCAAATAAAAACGTAAATTTAAATAATTAACTACCAACAATCATTGGTACTAATATGCATTTCACTTCTCGGTGTTGATTAATTATCCCGGCCTAATGGGCCTTTATATTCTTATTTTACTTCAATTACGGGACTGTTGTGAAAAATACGGTTGTGGTTCAAAAGATGGCTCTGAGCACTACGGGACTTAACTTCTATGGTCACCAGTCCCCTAGAACTTAGAACTACTTAAACCTAACTAACCTAAGGACATCACACAACACCCAGCCATCACGAGGCAGAGAAAATCCCTGACCCCGCCGGGAATCTAACCCGGGAACCCGGGCGTGGGAAGCGAGAACGCTACCGCACGACCACGAGATGCGGGCTACGGTTGTGGAACGTCAGCTCTAATAGAGTTACAACCTAAGGTTTGCGACTATTATGAAACTAAAATATTTATCTGAGACATCAATTGCCAAGAACCAGCGATCCTTTGAACTTGTGGCAATACAGAAATATGGGGTACTGAATACTTCACCAGTTGCTTCTGAAAAAATTACGTATCGCAATTACATCGATCCCGTATCAGCGGATCTTTTCAAAAACAGGATGAATACGCACCGAAAGAAGTAAATGGCTCACCTCAAGTGAAATTAGTCAGATCTTGTTTATAAATCACAACAATTATTAGTTTCTTTCTTTTAGAAACATTTGTGTCAACGGGCTTGCCAGGATGGATAAATTGATTCCCAACCGATCACCAAAGTTAACCACCCACCATTGGAGGTGGCCTGTACTTCAATGGGCATTGACCGCCCGGTAAGTCGTGTGCTATTGATAATTTTCAAATAAAAATGGTTCAAATGGTTCTGAGCAGTATGGGACTTAACATATGAGGTCATCAGTCCCCTAGACTTCGAACTACTTAAACCTGACTAACCTAAGGACATCACACACATCCAGCCCGAGGCAGCATTCGAACCTGCGACCTAAGCGGTCGCGCGGTCCCAGACTGAAGCGGCTAAAACCGCTCGGCCCCACCGGCCAGCTGATCATTTTCCCTTTGACTTTACAGCAGAGGGGACACCAGCGATGCTAGCGTCAATTCCCTGATCAAGAGTCTTTGAGCCAATGTCCTGGATTAAATTCCAAAACTCTTTACTGTACCTTATGAAATGAGGGCACGTGACACTATTGATGTTTATCCGCCCATCATACGACTCTTATTTTAAGTTCGGCATCCCCCTTGCTCCTCTTCGAGAGGTGCCGGCACCGGGTTTTCCGCTCTCTCTTCTCTCATCATCTCCAACACGATCACGACACTACGCCGGCCGAAGTGGCCGTGCGGTTCTAGGCGCTCCAGTCTGGAACCGCAAGACCGCTACGGTCGCAAGTTCGAATTCTGCCTCGGGCATGGATGTGTGTGATGTCCTTAGGTTGGTTAGGTTTAACTAGTTCTAAGTTCTAGGGGACTGATGACCTCAGAAGTTGAGTCCCATAGTGCTCAGAGCCATTTGAACCACGACACTACACTATGCACATACCCATTACAGTCACCTACATTTAACATGCATACTTACGCATACAGGAAAGGTCCCAGGAGGCGAGAAGGATAGGGAAAACTTTTCCAATGAAGCGGCTGAACCTGCCCTTTGGGCTCTCCCAGCCATACATGCCATACAACTTTACCTTCCTTTAGACATATATACTGTAATGTTGATCGTAAACGACAACAGTAGATCATTTCAGAAGGCAGAACACTAATTTCACTTAAGTTCTACTTTTTATATTGTATCTTGTTTTCTGTAAATTATGAAGACGTAGTGAGAATGAGTTTTATTTTTACTATTTCCCAAGTTGATAAAAATAATAAGAACTTTGTGGCGATATTTTTAATTTTTACTGAAGACAAAACATAGAACTTCTCCGTATTATATCAAAACTTAAAAGTACGTAATGGAAAACTATTGATACTCTTTCTGTGTTCTTTCGGGACAGTTTAAAATAAGTCAAAAAAACAAGTACAGAGACGTAAATTTAAAAAGAAAGGCGCCTTCCTTTCATATATTTTAGAGATTGAATTGTGAGCTCTGAGTCACGAAAAAGAGCTAGTTCATCCCAGTGAGTCATCGGTTCTGATCCAATCCCTGAAGAGAACGGGTTTTCCCTTCTCTACAGTAAGGGGTCCAGCAACAACACAAAACACGGGAATGGTCCCACGTCGTCATTTCGGACGATTCCTGGTTCCGAGTATAACATTAGGTGACGTATCCGTGTGTAGAGGCTCCGAGAAGAACAAAAGCTGCCAGTCATAGTCATACGCACCTCCTTACATAAGGTGTGCTGATATTTATAATGATGAGCAGCACACCCTGACCCAGAAGCGCAAGTGATGCTCGTAATGTATAGAATAAGATACCTTCTCTCACAAAATACCGTGTGCTTTGTTTGTGTTCATCTGTTTCACGGTCGCGAGGAAGCAGAGACAAGGGCGAGTTAAGAAGCTGGTCGTCATTGTCACTCAGCCAACAGCCACGCACCGGGAGCAGAAATCGTCGTCATTGTGTCTGTTTGAACTTAGGTTGTTGTTGTTGACATGAAAAAAAGGTCCCTATGTAAAATGAAGTCAGTCTCTCTTGGTATTCAGCCACGAACACGTTACGTAAATGTGGATGTTGGACATAACTGTTCATCTATAACAGCATACAACTAGTGTGAAATAAAACAGGCGGTTTGCTATTAGTAATGTATATACCGGAATTGTGAATTTTATTTGGAAACTGTTTACGTTGAACAAATTATTAACCTACCCAACTGAAACAATATGGTCTCATCTGAAAGATATATTGATATCCTGCCTACAGCAGCCAATTACCAAGACGTGTAACATCTTTCAAAACTACTACTACTCACGAAAATCGAAAATGCGTTAAACAGTGTGATCTTTGTGACATGCGGATATTTTGACTGGGAGTTATAGCGGAAGATTACGTCATAGTGGCCTAGAGTATTATCAGAATCAATAGAGAATGTGTAATAGGGCTACGAGAAAATGGGTGTTACTTCTGCGATATTGCAGAAAGATTTGGCAGTAATGTATCCACTGTACGTGATTACTGGCAGCAGTGATCACGAGAATGTACGGTCGCAAGAAGACCGGGCTCTGGACAGTCATGTGGCACCACCGAGAGGGAAGACCATCGTCATCGGCATATGGTTCTGGTGCATCCCACTGCATCTGCAGCAACTATTTGAGTAGCAGTTAGCAGCATAGGGACTCACCGAACTGTTACAAATCATTTACTTCAAGGAAGCTCCGAGACAGAAGCCCTGTAGGCCCTTTGCTGTTCCTTATCTATGTTAACGATTTTGGAGACAATCTGAGCAGCCGTCTTCGGTTGTTTGCAGATGACGCTGTCGTTTATCGACTAATAGTCATCAGAAGATCAAAACAAACTGTAAAACGATTTAGGAAAGATATCTGAATGGTGCGAAAAGTGGCAGTTGACCCTAAATAACGAAAACTGTGAGGTCATCCACACGAGTGCTAAAAGAAACTCGAACTTCGGTTACACGATAAATCAGCCTAATATACAAGCCGTAAATTCACCTAAATACCTAGGTATTACAATTACGAACGACTTAAATTGGAAGGAACACATAGAAAATGTTGTGGGGAAGGCTAACCAAAGACTGCGTTTTATTGGCAGGACACTTAGAAAATGTAACAGACCTACTAAGGAGACTGCCTACACTACGCTTGTCCATTCTCTTTTAGAATACTGCTGCACGGTGTGGGATCCTTACCAGGTAGGAGTGATGTAGTACATCGAAAAAGTTCAAAAGAAAGGCAGCACTTTTTGTATTATCGCGAAATATGGGAGAGAGTGTCACTGAAATGATACAGGGTTTGGGCTGGACATCATTAAAAGAAAGGCGTTTTTCGTTGCGACGGAATCTTCTCACGAAATTCCAATCATCAACTTTTTTCTCCGAATGCGAAAATATTTTGTTGACACCGACCTACATAGGGAGGAACGATCACCAAGATAAAATAAGGGAAAGCAGAGCTCGTACGGAAAGATATAAGTGTTCATTCTTTCCGCGCGCTGTACGAAATTGGAATAATAGAGAATTGTGAAGGTGGTTCGATGAATCCTCTGCCAGGCACTTAAGTGTGATTTGCAGAGTATCCATGTAAATGTAGATGTAGACAGTTGCTGGGCATAGCAATAAGTATCCGTATCTTGCCAGCACGGTAGCTCAGCGTGTTCGGTCAGAGGGTTAGCAGCCCTCTGTAATAAAAACATTAAAAAAAACTGAGTTAATCGATCAACAACGAACTTAAACGAATGTCTTACGACGTCCGCCCCGAGCAGATGCAATGAACGAAAGCGAACAAAATGAGATTAAAAAAAAGTTGCTACACTCTGGAACCGCGCGACCACTACGGTCGCAGGTTCAAATCCTGCCTCGGGCATGGATGTGTGTGATGTCCTTAGGTTAGTTAGGTTTAAGTAGTTCTAAGTTCTAGGAGACTGATGACCTCAGATGTTAAGTCCCATAGTGCTCAGAGCCGTTTGAACCATTTTTTTCAACTCGATGTCCAGAAGGCTCTTAGCCGTTGTGCCTGCCAGAAGTGATTGCTCTGTTTACCGTATGTTGCACACTGTACACCCGCAAATTACCTATAAGTTTAATCGCATACTCTTTCTCCTGTTCTGTATATGCAACATAAGTAAAATTTTCCTTCCTGGCGCAGCAGTTTTAATGTTCAGCAGTGTACCTTCAATCAAAATGTCGACTCGGACGCTTTTGCATCTCGAGGCTCCAATTAAGAGGAGTTTCAGAGCCCGGTAATGCACCTCCCACGAGATGGCTCAGTCACAATTAAAGACCTACGCTCTCTGTAACAAGATCATCGCGATAGCGGCACTGTGCTGGACGGGTTCTCGATCCGATATAACGGTGACGCCCACGGCTGGCATGGGAGTGGCCATAACGGGAGCTGGCGCGACCCAGGACACACACACCACACTTGTATGTCGGCATGCTCGAGACAGAGGTAGACGGAGGAGGGGGCCTCCTTGCGAAATTAAACTGTCCAAACAGCAGGTTCGCTAAATTATGTTTTCCTCTGCATCAAGTACAGTGTAGCAAATACTGGAGACGTTTCAATGCATTTAAAATGAACTTGCTAGCATACACTGCTGAATGCTAAATCAACTTTTGTTCCGTAGAAGTTCAGAACGTTGTTAAAAATTAGTCAGCATGTTACAGTGCGATATCTATTTGACTCCTAAATACAAACACACACTTTTTTTGCTTTATCACATACAGCCAGTGCGGGATTTGTAGTGTTCCTGTGTTTTCCCACAGCTAAGTTCGTACTGCAAGGTAAGACCCCCAGCGGCACGCTCGACTTTTTGAAACTATCGATGCAGTGATATAGGTTAAGGTCGCAGATATCTCACACTGCAGCCATTCATCCTGGTGGGCCCTCGTTTGCAAGTAACTGACGAAAAAAATTCGGAATTTTGTGTGACACTCACTAGCGTTAAAAAAAATTGGCTGATGTATGTTTGCGTAGTATGGATAGGATAACTGCTCCTCATGCAGCAGGTCGTGAGTTACAATCTCATAAGATTTATAAGTCTTTATTTTTAAATCTTTATCTAAATGACTTTGATCATCATTTTTATTTAATTAATTGATTTCAATGTAATTTTTAATTCCATCTCATTGTCACATAATTTTAATCGTAATATCAAGTTCTTCATTTGCTCTCTTTTTTCTTCCTATCGTTCTTTCTCGATTTGAAATCTTTGTTCACCTGTTTTTAATTAATTTTATGTATTAACTTACATTTTATTCCTTTTGTTTTGACACTGTTTTTTGTCCATTTTATTGCGTTCATTATATCTATTTCGCATTTTGCATGAATTTCTTTTTACTTATAAACCCATCTTTCATTTCAATTTTCGCCTGCGTTATTTTGTCCATAGTGCAGTAGGTATTTACACCATGTTTTAAATGTTTGTATGACGATTACCATGTACATACATTTTCCGTACCATTGCACAAATATAAATAGATTATCTCGTTTTTTTTAACTGATAAATCGAAATTTTCCGATAATTGAATGCTATAATATATGAATATATTTAAATTCATATTCACAAAAATTCCGATTGGAAAAAATGATAAAAAGAAAAAATAAAAGAAATGAAAAAGTTCATACGGTGATTAAAATGATGTGATAAAGGAATATAAATAAGGAATTACATTTAAACCAATTAACTGAGGCTGGCCCTGGTGGCCGTCCGGTTCTAGGCGCTGCAGTCTGGAACTGCGCTGCCGCTACGTTCGCAGGCCGAATCCTGCCTCGGTCATGGATATGTGTGATGTCCTTAGGTTAGTTAGGTTCAAGTAGTTCTAAGTTCTAGGGGACAGATGACAAGTTAAGTCCCATAGTGCTCAGAGCCAATTAACTGAACAAAAATAATGATCGAAGTAGACCTAATTTCGGTAAAGACTTAAAAATAAAAAATTAATGCACCTGACAATATTAGAACTCACCACCTCCTACATGTGTGGCTGTTATCCCAACTATTATATCCCGCAAAAAGACTATGAGCAGAACTTTTTTAATGCTGCTGATTGGCACACAAAATTCGGAATTTCTTTCCGTTAATTATTTGCAAACGAGGGACCACCAGCGTGAATGGCTCCAGTGTGAGGTACCTGGGATCTTAACCCACATCACTGTACAGGTAGTTTCAAAAATTCGATAGCACCACTGGGGATCTCTCCTTGTGAGTAAATCCTGAAATTTTCGAAGCGTACTGTGTAGTACTGAATGACGACCTCCTGCTCTGCCTTATCATCATCATGTACGCTGGCATTCTTAATCCTTTCGAGGACCAAGGTAGTACACAGTTTTGAGGTGTGGCCCTTCTATTTCCCACATCTTTCTTGTGCTTCCAGCTAGCTAAAAGCTTTCGGAAGTTTGAGAAAAAGTATCATGGACCTTGAGACTGTGAGCGTTGAAGTGGGGGGCCTGTGTTTATAGTTGGCACAGTGCATCTGTTTCACGAAAACCCTATCATATCACCATCATCTTCGTTACAATAGTGCCAGAACTAACTTACTGTATTTTCCTACACATCATTGACATTGCTCTGAAACATTATGATCTTCCTCAGTAATTCTTGTGGTTTGTACGTAATTTATATTTAGTGTGACATATACAGGGTGGTCCATTGATAGTAACCGGGCCAAATATCTCACGAAATAAACATCAAACGAAAAAACTACAACGAACGAAACTCGTCTATCTTGAGGGGCAAACCAGATGGCGCTATGGTTGGTCCGCTAGATGGCGCTGCCATAGGTCAAACGGGTATCAACTGCGTTTTTTAAAATAGAAACCCCCATTTATATTACATATTCGTGTAGTACGTAAAGAAATGTGAATGTTTTAGTTGGACCACTTTTTTCCATTTGTGATAGATCGCGCTGTAATAGTGACAAACGTATAAGTACGTGGTATCACGTAACATACCGCCAGTGCGGACGGTATTTACTTCGTGATACATTACCCGTGTTAAAATGGACAGTTTCCCACTTTCCTGGACGACATCATCCAAGTGTCCGGACCGTTCGCCGGATAGTTACGTTATTTAAGGAAACAGGAAATGTCCAGCCACATGTGAAACGTCAACCACGATCAGCAACAAATGATGATGCCCGAGTAGGTGTTTTAGCTGCTGTCGCGGCTAATCCGCACATCAGTTCCAGAAAAATTGCGCGAGAATCGGGAGTTTCAAAAACGTCGGTGCTGAGAATGATAAATCAACATCGATTGCACCCGTTCCATATTTCTATGCACCATAATTGCGTGGCGACGACTTTGAACGTCGTGTACAGTTCTGCCACTGGGCACAAGAGAAATTACAGGATGATGACAGATTATTTGCACACGTTCTGTTTAGCGACGAAGCGTCATTCACCAACAGCGGTAACGTAAACCGGTATAATATGCACTATTGGGCAACGGAAAATCCACGATGGCTGCGACAACTGGAACACCAGCGACATTGGCGGGTTAATGTATGGTGCGGCATTATGGGAGGAAGGATAATTAGCCCCCATTTTATGGATGGCAATCTAAATGGTGCAATGTTGCTGATTTCCTACGTTATGTTCTACCGATGTTACTACAACATGTTTCACTGCATGACAGAATGGCGATGTACTTCCAACATGATGGATGTCCGGCACATAACTCGCGTGCGGTTGAAGCGGTATTGAATAGCATACTTCATGACAGGTGGATTGGTAGTGGCCCGCACGTTCACCGGATCTGATGTCCCCGGATTTCTTTCTCTGGGGAATGTTGAAGGATATTTGCTATCGTGATCCACCGACAACGCCTGACAACATGCGTCAGCGCACTGTCAATGCATGTGCGAACATTACGGAAGGCGAACTGCTCGCTGTTGAGAGGAATATCGTTACACGTATTGCAATATGCATTGAGGTTGATGGACATCATTTTGAGCATTTATTCCATTAATGTGATAAGTTCACAACGGTGCATGTATCACATTGGGACAACCGAAATAAAATATTCAAACGTACCTACGTTCTGTATTTTAATTTAAAAAACTTGCCTGTTACTAACAATTCGTCTAAAATTGTGAACCATATGTTTGTGACTATTACAGCTCCATCTATCACAAAGCGAAAAAAGTGGTCCAACTAAAACATTCCTATTTCTTTACGTACTACACGAATATGTAATAAAAATGGAGGTTCCTAATTTTAAAAACGCAGCGCTATCTAGCGGGCCAACCATAGCGCCATCTGGTTTCCCCCTTCAAGCTAGACAAGTTTCGTTTTTTGTAGCTTTTTCGTTTGACGCTTATTTCGTGAGATATTTGGTCCGGTCACGATCAATGGACCACCCTGTATATCCCAGCAAATTTCACAGAATGTAGAAAACACTGGTATGTGATATGTGTAAATCGATGGATTAGTTGTGTATTATAAACTGGACTAAATTGGTTTGAACTGGTGTTTATTTGGTAATAAATATGCAACCAGTCGTTTTTTTACAATTTACATGTTTTCGAGGAACTGCAGGCTCATCTTCAGATGGAGGTGTTACAGAAACATTATCTTGCGGACCAAGTATAGCTATATGCAGTGCTGGTGCTGAGTGCACTGCCTTGCGGTATTCACATCAGACTGCTTCTTATAACGTGCATTATTACGCTATTTACACAATAAAAAATCCTAAACACGTAGGTCTGCCTGTCCTCTGTGTTCTAACGTACAGTCTTAGACATAAAAACTGACCGCCGGCCGGCCGCCACAGAGACTAAGTCCTAGTCGTTCACTTAAGGTGGCCAATAAAACTGACCGCCCCTGACAACTCTTAAGTCCGGCCATCTGCACAATCTGGCAACACTGTAAGATGCGGAAGTGTTAGGAGGAAGCGTTGTTTACTTCAGAGTTGCTGTGGGTGGAGTGAGCCCGTGGTATTGCGGTAATCGTCGTGCATTCTAAACTTAGAGTCGCATGTTCGCGTCCAACTGTTTTTTTTTTTTTTTAACACATTTCGGTCTAAAGTTATGAGTCTGATTGAACATCGAAGACAATTCGCTTAACGTTCTACCCACCTGCAATAACAAGTATTCCAGAAACAATTCCGCAGGACAGCTCGTGACTGCGTCGCTATCATAACTGCTTACGCTCGAGCGTTTCCTCGCGCTGCAGCGGCCACCGGCCAGACGCCACCCGCCGTCTGAATATGGCGCCGCACATGTGAAGGCGGCGCCACGCTGTCAGTGTATGTATCAATGCCATTTTCGAATTTGAAGTTCTAGTTATCATCTTGCAGTTAAGCATTGGATTTTACATACTTGAAAATCATGAACTACAGTTAAGCATTGTAAAATTGAGTCGCAAGTGGAAAAAGGTGTAATATCTGTAACACAACGTTTACTTTTGGTATAACAGAGGGGTGAATGTAGAGGAGGCAGCTAGAAAGATTTGAACTGTGCGTGGAGCGAGTGCTTTTGGGGAAAATACGCCAGAAAAAGATATTCTTGTTTCAACAAAGATCGTTCTGGCATGAATGATTTTCCACATTAAGGAAGTCTCGACTACTGCTATATGTGACATTTTACCATTTTACCATCATGCGACATTTGCATTCAACAAGCAGTGTTCAGAAGTTTGGTGTAGGAGTACTGCATACCCTAATTCGAAACAACAAAAATCAACGGAGTGACGATTATTGAACGTCATCAGGTCGCTCATTGAACATTCCTTTGCAGTACTGTTGCTGGTGACGCGTTATGATGCCTTTATCGTTAACTTCCTAAGAAGAAATGAAAGGCTGAGTCCCACCAAAAGACGTAGACTAGAGCAAAGAGTAGTGTGAACATAATATTTTACATTTGATAGCTCCATAAGTGCGTTTTGGACTACGAATTCTGCCTCAAGGGGTGTGTGCAACACAGCTGGAATTTGTTGTCAACAACTGAGACACCTTTCGGTCGCAGTGTAAGAAAGTCGAGCAACAAAACTACATCACCTTTGGTACTGCATGCTAACTCACTCTCTTGATTTGAGAAACAAAACTATGCAGGAGATTGATAGGAAAGTCGTCTCTCGGACGTTTGTATTTATACGAACGTCCTCTCTCAAGCACTTGCCCCTCTCGTCATATATTCGTAAAAGATTACCTTCTTCCGCTCTTGATCGATCAACCGTCAAGGCAATTCATTTCTAGACGAAAATACTCTTAAAACTACTATGGTTTAATGACATCGTTAAAACAAGTAGGTTTCTACGGGCGTAGAATTTGTAAACAACTGTTGCATTGCCAGATCGTTGTAGATATCGTGAAAGAAAATTCAGCTGCTGATTAATTTCTCTTTCATGATTAATGTTGCAATTAGAAAACTAATGGAAAATGCAAATAAAATATTCACTTTACTAATACAAATTAAATTCAGCTTACTACAGAAACATCACGACAGCAGTCTATCTTAATAAAGCATTAAGTTCAAAAATGGTTCAAAGGTCTCTGAGCACTATGGGACTTAACTTCTGAGGTTATCAGTCCCCTAGAACTTAGAACTACTTAAACCTAAATAACCTAAGGACATCACACAACACCCAGCCATCACGAGGCAGAGAAAATCCCTCACCCAGCCGGGAATCGAACCCGGGAACCCGGGCGTGGGAAGCGAGAACGCTACCGCACGACCACGAGATGCGGGCATTTCCACGTCATCTTGGTGAATTTTGCTCATTGTATTTTCGAGTGTGTTCCAGAATTTTTCGACATTTTTGGTGTTTTTATTATTTTCGATGTTGATGGGTCCATGTGCGTTTGATGAGTGTTTATTTTTTACTGGGGCTCTGAATGAGCATAGTCGTAAGTCGATTGTTGACGGGTGTGATTTCTTTGACAGAATTGATGATAGATCTGTGTTCGAGAAATGCCATGACCAAGATAGGTACGCCTCTCGCTATCTTTTGTTGCATTTTGCTCTTGAAGATGCAATGGTTTCCGTAATGCAAGGTTTCACTGTCAGTTAGTCGTGGTTCTTGAAGAGCAATGATGAGAATTTTTGTCGGTCGATTTATTATGTGTGATTATTTCGTCTTCGTATTTGGATTAATGTATCGAAATTTTGTTATTAAAACAAGAAGTTCTTATGTGTGTGAAATCTTATGGGACTTAACTGCTAAGGTCATCAGTCCCTAAGCTTACACACTACTTAACCTAAATTATCCTAAGGACAAACACACACACACACACACACACACCCACGCCCGAGGGAGGACTCGAACCTCCGCCGGGACCAGCCGAACAGTCCATGACTGCTGCGCTTCAGACCGCTCGGCTAATCCCGCGCGGAGTGTAGTTTTCAAATGCGTGTTTTCTGCTTGTAGGGAAATACAAGAGATCTTCAATATTCTCTGCTGTGCTAACTTGGCCTCCCCAGAATCCGGAATTCCAAATGCCGCCTGTCGACAGTTTGCACAGTTCATGTTTGCTTGCGTTTCATTGGTTTGGCCTGGGTGATTCCAGGACCGGACAGGACCAGAGGGTGTTGAAGCCTTTGGAGGCAAATGTTTTCAGCCGAGCTCATTGAGCTAACAGACGGTGACCAGAGAAGCGATGATTTTCACTCAGACGTGCGTGGATTTTGGGTTCAACAGATGGAGTAGTCGTTGAGGATTGTGTTAGTATTTGGTTCACCCCAAGTATTTGATTTCCTCGGTACCACCCATATGGGGGAGGGTTTCTCCTATCGGCCCCACGCGATTATTATTATTATTATTATTATTATTAATGTCATTAATTCATCAGCAAATGCGATATGGTGCATCTTCCCACCACTGAAATAGATGTGCGTTGTTCGACTCAGTATTTCCATCACATAAATATGGGTTATAATTACGTTACATTGCTGCTAGTAGACATATTTCTCACTTTTTCTTGGGCAGTCGCTAACTGTTACTCCATCATAGGAATATATGTGCGCAGCGTTGTTGCAATACAGACGTTCAAATTATCCGATTTCTGTAATTTCATTTCGACACCGGATCGTTCTAATCGGATTCAGCCAGTCAGGCTTAATGTGGATATCCGAATACGACTCTCATCATATGATAGATTGGGTAAACCACATTCTTAATCGGACGGTTTTATCTAGATCACTTATTAATGACAGGGCCTGAATTCTTACAATGTGCTTATTACTAATATGTTATTTAAATATAAATATATGAACGAACGAGATAACAGTTTATTTACAGGAGCAGAGCCCCATCCACCATAGCAGAGCATTGCAGTGCGAGATTGGTTTCAGGGCCAAGAGAGGATAAAGCTGTTGCCGTCTGTTCCACGATCACCGTACATCAACCAGATAGAGAATATGTGGGCAGAGGTAACAAGGTCATTGACATGTGGACCTACATATGCAAAGGACCTTTGGACGAATATAGAAAACGTATGGTGGAAAGTAAACCATCACGCTACACTGTCGAGGACTTAATGAAATCAATGCCCCTACGCCTACGAGAAATCTTACGTAATGATCGTGGGTGGGTTGGTTATTAAAAGTATACTCGTCCACAAAACCCATGTGGATAATTATCTGATAGTCGGTCAAGCTTTGCTTCGTCGCAGCTGTTTAGATACAAGTCCATTTACTCTCAGTCTCCTCCTTACAATTCGTGCAATGCAAGGTAATTGAAAAATCTCATCCACTCGACGCCAACTGAGGAATTGACTGGTGCATGTGTTGTTTAACACACAGTAGTTGTCACCCACACTGGAATCAATGACTGTGTGTGTGTGTGTGTGTGTGTGTGTGTTTTCGTGTTCACGCACAATCTGAATCAATGCTATTAACATTAGAGAGACAACCAACAATAAATATTGCATCAAATATGACTGTGAAGTATTTTAATGCGATTGGAAGTTACAAACTGAATTTTTACCCAACCCACGACCTTCATATTAGGTTACGTTAAGTAAGATGTATTAACTCCATAGTATCGTTAGCAGAGACACTGCGCTCTTGTTGTCGAGGCTCGCGACAAGTGCAGCGATTAGCAGTGCCCAATGCCGCCGCGATCTGTTTATGTTGGCTGAGCGTGGACACTGCAGCAGACGCTTCGCCATAAACAGAAAGAAATCACCTTGGCTCTGACTGCAGTGAGCGGATATCACTGCCTGCGTGTTCTTATAGTAGATATCTACTCACGGGTGCCATGGAGCAATTGCAACGGGTATCATGTCATCAGTCATCAGAATATTAACCAGTGATGAAATGTCCACTCTATTTGAATCACAAGAAAATAAGAACATTCTCACAAAGGAATGTGAGGTGATATCAAAATTTATCCAACATACAAAAATAAACTGCAGGGCTTTCATGTATGCAGTAGTAACACACAAGGAAATATTATGTCTTGGAAGCGTATATTTCATTTTCTCTTCTCAAAGTAACGCCCTTGTTTCAGTATGAAGTGAGAAAAAAACACGAAAAACTTAATTTCCTGAGAAGCATATCAGTCATTTCCTCTTCTCATATCATAACTTTTGTTTTAGTATGAAGTAAAAAAATAAACAGGTTAAGGTTGTGGAGCATAATATGACACCTCAGTAAGTCTATTAGGCGCTACTGGAAACGCAAAAAGCAGGGAGCTGTCCATTCTTTTGCCCAACAGTCTGTCTCCTTTCATGCATTACTCCCGCTAGGAGATTCTTATTTAAGTACTTGTAGGATCCAGTTCTTCGGCAGAACAAGCCTTATGTTATTGTGCTAATTACGGTATGGAGAAAATGCAACAAAGACGAATTCCCCTAAAGCAGTGGGGATATTTGCAAATGTCTGTATTCAGCAATGACTGCCAGCTGCCATAACACATCACAGAATCCATGCGGCAGGCAACACAACTGTGCGTGCACTTCAGACTTCATTCAGTAAGACCTCAGGAGATGGATGGAAACGTCAAATAAACGTCGCTTTCCAAGTCGTACTCAATCCAGAATGAGGTGTTATTAAGGTAGTTGAGCGTTCTAGAAATTACGCTTTTGTAATTCCTATGTGAGTATTCCGATAGTTAAAAGAATCTATTAGCGTGAAACTATCGGGAACTGCATTAATATCAAACTGCAAGAACTTGAGACAATACGTGGACTCTTCTATTCTCTGGGTGACCTATTACTGTTATTTAGGATTCTCTCCGTCCTAGGCGTTATGCAAATGGAACTTCAGAGGCGCTTTCCGCTATTCTTGACAAACATCAGCAACTTGTAATCACTGCGAGTTACAACTGCGTGATGATATGCCTCAGGTTGTCAGTAGTTGTGGTGGTGTTATGCTGTCAAACTGCTTACAGTAACGTTAATGGTGGCACACATAATTGAAAGCTGACTACCTACTAAAGTAAAGATGGTGTTGTGGCGTCGTCGCTTCTCTTTATTTGGCCTCAGCTTGTGTAATCCGATTTAACGAACATAGTACTCCATTCGCGGGCTACTAATGATACAGTATGACTACAGAGATCATCGTGCGGGAATACATTAATTCTGTAATGAATTCCTTAACAATATTATCCTCAGCTATGCAGCTGGAATGACTCATTACACAGGTACTCTGTGTTGCACTTGGTTAAGGGATCAGTTCGCTACAATGCTGTTTCTACTGTTCGTAAATACTAGTATACTTCATAAAAGGTTCAAGTGGCTCTGAGCACTATGGGACTTAACTTCCGAGGTCATCAGTCCACTAGAACTTAGTACTACTTAAACCTAACCAACCTAATGGCATCAGACACCTCCATGCCCGATACAGGATTCGAACCTGCGTCCGTATCGGTCGCACGGTCCCAGACTGTGCGCCTAGAAGAGCTCGGCCACCCCGGCCGGCATACTTGTATACTGACCATTCGTTATTTGACTAAATATGAACTACAATCTGATTCGCATATATATGACATGGGTTAGCGCCGGCACAAAGTAGTGACTAAGGGTTGGATGCCGTTGAAGTCCCGTTACACTGATGGCAAGACAAATGTTCGCAAATCACCTCTATTGCCTCAAAAAAAATTGCATCTTAAATATCGAAGGACCGACGTCCACACTGTCACAGCGCGTTGAAATACAGCTAAGACGGCAGATGAATATTTGTGACCAACTGGGCTTCGAACCTGGACCTCCTGCTTACTAGACAGACATGCTGATCACTGCACAATTTTTTTTTTTTTTTTTTTTTTTTAAGTTTGAGAAGACTTTCAGCACCAGGTAGGCGGAGGCAAAGAGGGCAGGGGTCGAAGATCCGAGGCCTGGCCTCAATGCCTCCCCCATACCTGTCACTGAGCAGCTGCATTATTCCCATGTATTCCATGTTTGCACCCATATATACATTTAAATTGTGGAAAAAAATGAAGTAGTAATTAAGGTAAAATAAATTACTGATTGCCGCCTCCAATGGCGTGCGTTCCTTGTAGAACATAACAGTGAAAAGGGTGACGGAAAAATACATAACAAACATTCATTCAGAAATATATTCACAATTTAAGTTATTTTGCACTGGATGCATATGAGGTCTGTAAGGAAGCCATATATTTTTCCACAAACGAAAAAAATTTCGGAGCCGGAGGTGTTTTGCCAAATTGGAACAGTTCTGATTTTAGAAACAACGTAAAAGAATATTCCTGGATAAAAAAAGTGAAAGAACAGTATTCTGCTTGTAACAAAAAAAAACTGTCCACCGCTTCGTAGTCCACATAAAGCAATAGATAAAAAGAATTTGAAACCATTCCTTATATTTGTTATTCTTCTTCAGCGTAAAATGTTCTTCTGCAATATAAAACATGTACTCTTCTAAGTTCTGTTTGTTACGACGTAAAACACAAACTGTCCCAGAAGCCACGAATAACTGTTATTCTTTGCGGACGGGTAACATTTCCAGTCGGGTTGTAAAGCTTCGGTTATCGGTATATGACTTTCTGCGGTTCTGTTGATAGTGCTAGTTTCTTCCTAGACCATTTCCAAATTCTGATTCTGTTTTCACATAAGAAGATGTGCGCTATAGTTTCTACAAGCCGACATTTGTTGCAGTGTGGAGATGGTCTCAATTTGAATTTCCATAATCGTTCCGCTGAGGGTATGGTTTCGTTTACAACGTCGCACCTTACGGCACTAACTCTAGTTGGTAGAATTTTATTGTTGATATTTTTCCAGACGTTCCTCCAGTTTTTTGTAGGTTAATTTACCGGAATTGGTTTGTGACGACGATGTGTGGCAATATAATCATAGACGGTTCTAGTGTTGGTTTGTGCTGGTGGAAGTCTTATGCAGCTCCAATCGCCATTGTGCTTTCGGACGTAATCTAGGCTGCCATGCTACATTAACAGGAGCGTTCGTTTCCCCAGGATCTAACGAGAGGGACAGAAGTTTCGTGATGCCTGTCTTAGTGGCATGTATTAGTTTAAAAGCACGTCTTTAATTCCATGTCCTCCATTTTACCTCTGCAAAGTCGACGTGTGGAGGGATACTTTGAAGATATTTTGTTTCCACACATACCAAGAGGCTACAGCTAATATTTTATGTGCAGTGACCTGCAGTAACTGTAAGACTGCTGCGACATGAAATATTGTGCTAAGTATGCATGCATTTATAAAGTGAACTTTCTGCAGTCGGTCTGATAATCGCATGTCATGGTCCCTCAACAAGGTTCCGATGACATTAAGTTTCCGCTTCCAATTGTTCGTGGCCATGCGCTTGGGATTCGCCATTAACCTCAAGCACCAGTGCGCACCTGTTGCACTATTGTAAGAACCGAGATGCAGGTTCATTTGGCTACAAGAATGCGTAAGTTCCTCCAGCATGACGGGGCTCCTGCCAATTCTAGTCGTCAGGTGACACATTATCCAAACCTAACATTTCCCGGAAAGTGGATCATTAGATATGGGCACTTTTCTTGGCCTTCAAGGTCCTCGGATCTTATCTCTTTGGATTTTTGTGTGCGGGGATGGTTAAAGGCTAAGTCTACAAATAAAAAGTAAACCCAAGAGCCGATTCGATCGTTCGAGTTATGGATAGCGCAGCCCTCATAAAAGAACGCAAAGACGACCTCAGTAAGGCTACACGTGCTGTTATCAAGAGAAGTAAAATGTGCATTGAAATTGGTTGGTGAATTTTTGAAAATCAGCTTTGAATGTCCTCATTTGCCTTTGCTTTGAGTTTGTTAGCGTTACGTACTAACAGCTGTATGTCTGTACTCAATAAAAAGTGGACGCCATTTATATGGAATTTTTTTCGTCTGTACTACCACCTGCTAAAATATGTACTGTTCCTCCTGAAACACCCTGTATATGGATATATGTGTGGTGTCTGTTCTTTCGGATATGTCCGAAAGAAAATTCTTCATGGCATTCTGCAACGACCTTCGATCTAGTTGCAGGGGCTGATACAGATTTCAGAGCTGCTTGGCTGTCTGAATAAAAGTAGATGCTACGATTTTTGTAGGGTCTACTCTAATTTTCCTCCGTGAACACGCTGACAGAAAAAACCGTGTAATACTGTGGCCATCTTCCCTAAAGAGATTCTAGGCAGTACACCACACCTGGTACTTTCATCTGTTTTCGACCTGTCAGTAAACCACTATATTAAGTCTCCTGCACGGTGTTGTGGTTCGTTTTTCCACTGCTCCCTGCTTCCAACTGTTACGTGGCAAAGTTTATTGAAACAGCTAGAAGTTATTGTGTAGTTAGCCGGCATTTCCCCAGCCATCGCCTTACTGATTTGGGATTCCGTATATTCTAACTATATCCAGTTATTTCCAATTTTTAGCCTTTATGTCCCTGCCGCTGCCTCCATTTTAAGCCACAGGTGTAAGGCGGGCATGTCTAGCAGAATATCCATTCCAAGAGTGGATGTCCTGCTAATTCCATCTGTTTGTGAAAGCAGGCCAGTCTCTGCACTTCGCGAGACTCCCTAGCAGCCACCTTCTGTTCGACTTTGTTCATATTATAGGTCAATAAATTATCATTGGTCTTTTTGCAGGGATGTATATCCAGTACGTACTGGGTTTAGACCCCAGTTTACCCTACAGCAGCTTCTAGTGCTTATAAGATTATCTTTCGCAGTGGAACATATTCTTTATGTGAGGTGTTCATAATAGTTTTCCATCCGGGGCTACCTCTAGATACACTACAACCCTCTCTAAAGTTTTATCGAGAAACATAATTTTTCAGTATGTGTGCTGGACATGCTTCCCCATAAATAATACTACACCAATTTTCGTGGGGCTCGTCTTTAAATACTTTTTCACAATGTTCAGTGCACATAGGTTTAACAGTACTAGCAAATTTTCTAAGTCTTAACTGTGCATAGATCGTCTACTTATTCTTTTTAAGAGTAGTCTCCCACATTCAGCTCATCTATGAGTTCATTCACCACTAGGTTCTTCATCTCTAACCATTTACTCGAAGGTCGTATTACTCGACATCCAGGAAGAGACAGGAGCATCCAGAAAGGGTAGTGCTTTTTCCACCTTCCCAACAAGTTGGTGAAGTGTTACTTCACATGATTTGCTTCGCAAGTATTATGAAAATGTGGCATTTCATAGATAAAATTATCTATTTACAACAACAAAAAATATGTCGGCAGAAAACAAAAACGTGGCATTATGAATTTAGCAATACCTCAAGGTTTTCGCTTTGACACTAAGGGTTATTAAAAGAAGCAAGACGAATTTTGCTAGAGCGTTGTCTTACGATTACCTCATTGAATCTGTATCTGCCTGCTTGTAGCTCTGCCACAAAGCAATTAAAACTCAAGCTTTCGGCGAGGCTCGAAAGGCGAACAGAGGCAGCATGCACCTGACAGGCAAGCACGTTACCTACGAGCTAGCGAATAAGCGCGGTGTCTTACGCTTACTTATTGACTAAGTAAGCGCTATGGCAGATAAACCGCAACATAAGAGGCGACAGTAGTTGTATTTCTCATGTGGAACGACTTTCGTGGACTCAAAAGGATTAATTGATATCCTTATGTACGTCTCAAGTGAAAATCACTCAGTATTAAATTGAAATGACACGATAATATCAAGTGAATTAAGCAGGATAGTTCTGTGCCATCAAGGAAGTAACTCGTCGGTCACAGAGTTGCCAAACATATTCTGCGTTGTTGCCAAGTTTCAGTTATACCGCCAGGGAGGATACCAGCTGATGTGTTCTGTGAGTGACCGCGGAAGTGGCTATAGCTTCGTTTCAAAGTTGCGGGTTTAGGTCTAGAGTGCAATTACTTGTAATAAATGGTTCAAATGGCTCTGAGCACTATGGGACTTAACATCTGTGGTCATCAGTCCCCTAGAACTTAGAACTACTTAAACCTAACTAACCTAAGGACAGCACACACATCCATGCCCGAGGCAGGATTCGAACCTGCGACCGTAGCAGTCGCGCGGTTCCGGACTGAGCGCCTAGAACCGAGAGACCACCACGGCCGGCAATTACTTGTAATACATCGATGCACTGAATGCAAACTAAATGTCATAAATTAATAACTGCGGCAATTATTTGTGTTTTACTGACTTAATCGGACAGAAACCTTGAAAGCGTATTCACCAGACGCGATTCACAGTTTTGGAACTTCTCCAGTGGTTGAGTTGGCAATGTATATTTACTGTACAATATTATTATTGAGATCACTGTCATTGGCACATCCACCAGAAGACAGGCATGGCCTGGCTAATTGTTGTCAGCTTTCCTGACGGATATTCTGCCTTTGTTCGAAACGTGAAGACATAGGGTGAATTCGAACATTCCATATGGCGAAAATTTGATGTTTCTGTTCTTCCAGCTCTAACATTCAAATAACAGTTACAATAAGCGGCAGAAAAGCGCCTGTGAATCAACAGTTAATAATGCAATGATAATTAGTGGAATCTGACTAATTCCATCTATCTTCTGATAATTGTGAAAAACTACTATTTTCATCTTCTCAGCACCACAGTATGAGCTCAAGGGTTTCATAGGATACCTATACATAATTTCGTTGTGATCGTTTTCAGTGACAGTAAGGGAGGAGCAAAACCATCTGACTTGAAACATACTTTTCCAGCGGGATTCGAATCTTTGGCTACAGTTGCAGTAGCGCGTCCAGTGAGGTATCAAGAATGTGAGCAATCACTCATTGCTATAGTATAGGCTAGGGCAGAGAGAAGCAGATTTCCGACAAAGTAAACGATGAGAGACACTGTCAAAAATGGCTCTGAGCACTATGGGACTTAACATCTACGGTCATCAGTCCCCTAGAACTTAGAACTAATTAAACCTAACTAACCTAAGGACAGCACACAACACCCAGCCATCACGAGGCAGAGAAAATCCCTAACCCCGCCGGGAATCGAACCCGGGAACCCGGGCGTGGGAAGCGAGAACGCTACCGCACGACCACGAGATGCGGGCATTTCCACGTCATCTTGGTGAATTTTGCTCATTGTATTTTCGAGTGTGTTCCAGAATTTTTCGACATTTTTGGTGTTTTTATTATTTTCGATGTTGGTGGGGCCATGTGCGTTGATGAGTGTTTATTTTTTACTGGGGCTCTGAATGAGCATAGTCGTAAGTCGATTGTTGACGGGTGTGATTTCTTTGTCAGAATTGATGATAGATCTGTGTTCGAGAAATGCCATGACCAAGATAGGTACGCCTCTCGCTATCTTTTGTTGCATTTTGCTCTTGAAGATGCAATGGTTTCCGTAATGCAAGGTTTCACTGTCAGTTAGTCGTGGTTCTTGAAGAGCAATGATGAGAATTTTTGTCGGTCGATTTATTATGTGTGATTATTTCGTCTTCGTATTTGGATTAATGTATCGAAATTTTGTTATTAAAACAAGAAGTTCTTATGTGTGTGAAATCTTATGGGACTTAACTGCTAAGGTCATCAGTCCCTAAGCTTACACACTACTTAACCTAAATTATCCTAAGGACAAACACACACACACACACACACACACACGCCCGAGGGAGGACTCGAACCTCCGCCGGGACCAGCCGAACAGTCCATGACTGCTGCGCTTCAGACCGCTCGGCTAATCCCGCGCGGAGTGTAGTTTTCAAATGCGTGTTTTCTGCTTGTAGGGAAATACAAGAGATCTTCAATATTCTCTGCTGTGCTAACTTGGCCTCCCCAGAATCCGGAATTCCAAATGCCGCCTGTCGACAGTTTGCACAGTTCATGTTTGCTTGCGTTTCATTGGTTTGGCCTGGGTGATTCCAGGACCGGACAGGACCAGAGGGTGTTGAAGCCTTTGGAGGCAAATGTTTTCAGCCGAGCTCATTGAGCTAACAGACGGTGACCAGAGAAGCGATGATTTTCACTCAGACGTGCGTGGATTTTGGGTTCAACAGATGGAGTAGTCGTTGAGGATTGTGTTAGTATTTGGTTCACCCCAAGTATTTGATTTCCTCGGTACCACCCATATGGGGGAGGGTTTCTCCTATCGGCCCCACGCGATTATTATTATTATTATTATTATTATTATTAATGTCATTAATTCGTCAGCAAATCCGATATGGTGCATCTTCCCACCACTGAAATAGATGTGCGTTGTTCGACTCAGTATTTCCATCACATAAATATGGGTTATAATTACGTTACATTGCTGCTAGTAGACATATTTCTCACTTTTTCTTGGGCAGTCGCTACCTGTTACTCCATCATAGGAATATATGTGCGCAGCGTTGTTGCAATACAGACGTTCAAATTATCCGATTTCTGTAATTTCATTTCGACACCGGATCGTTCTAATCGGATTCAGCCAGTCAGGCTTAATGTGGATATCCGAATACGACTCTCATCATATGATAGATTGGGTAAACCACATTCTTAATCGGACGGTTTTATCTAGATCACTTATTAATGACAGGGCCTGAATTCTTACAATGTGCTTATTACTAATATGTTATTTAAATATAAATATATGAACGAACGAGATAACAGTTTATTTACAGGAGCAGAGCCCCATCCATCATAGCAGAGCATTGCAGTGCGAGATTGGTTTCAGGGCCAAGAGAGGATAAAGCTGTTGCCGTCTGTTCCACGATCACCGTACATCAACCAGATAGAGAACATGTGGGCTGAGGTAACAAGGTCATTGACATGTGGACCTACATATGCAAGCGATCTTTGGTGGAAAGTAAACCATCACGCTACACTGTCGAGGACTTAATGAAATCGCCGGCCGGAGTGGCCGAGCGGTTCTCGGCGCTACAGTCTGGAACGGCGCGACCGTTACGGTTGCAGGTTCGAAACCTGCTTCGGGCATGGATGTGTGTGATGTCCTTAGGTTAGTTAGGTTTAAGTAGTTCTAAGTTCTAGGGGTCTGATGACCTCAGAAGTTAAGTCCCATAGTGCTCAGAGCCATTTGAACCAGCCACTTAATGAAATCAATGCCCCTACGCCTTCGAGAAATCTTACGTAATGATCGTGGGTGGGTTGGTTATTAAAAGTATACTCGTCCACAAAACCCATGTGGATAATTGTCTGATAGTCGGTCAAGCTTTGCTTCGTCGCAGCTGTTTAGATACAAGTCCATTTACTTTCAGTCTCCTCCTTACAATTCGTGCAATGCAAGGTAATTGAAGAATCTCATCCACTCGACGCCAACTGAGGAATTGACTGGTGCATGTGTTGTTCAACACACAGTAGTTGTCACCCACACTGGAATCAATGACTGTGTGTGTGTGTGTGTGTGTGTGTGTGTGTGTGTGTGTTTTCGTGTTCACGCACAATCTGAATCAATGCTATTAACATTAGAGAGACAACCAACAATAAATATTGCTTCAAATATGACTGTAAAGCATTTTAATGCGATGGGAAGTTACAAACTGAATTTTTACCCAACCCACGACCTGCATATTAGGTTACGTTAAGTAAGATGTATTAACTCCATAGTATCGTTAGCAGAGACACTGCGCTCTTGTTGTCGAGGCTCGCGACAAGTGCAGCGATTAGCAGTGCCCAATGCCGCCGAGATCTGTTTATGTTGGCTGAGCGTGGACACTGCAGCAGACGCTTCGCCATAAACAGAAAGAAATCACCTTGGCTCTGACTGCAGTGAGCGGATATCACTGCCTGCGTGTTCTTGTAGTAGATATCTACTCACGGGTGCCATGGAGCAATTGCAACGGGTATCATGTCATCAGTCATCAGATTATTAACCAGTGATGAAATGTCCACTCTATTTGAATCACAAGAAAGTAAGAACATTCTCACAAAGGAATGTGAGGTGATATCAAAATTTATCCAACATACAAAAATAAACTGCAGGGCTTTCATGTATGCAGTAGTAACACACAAGGAAATATTATGTCTTGGAAGCGTATATTTCATTTTCTCTTCTCAAAGTAACGCCCTTGTTTCAGTATGAAGTAAGAAAAAGACACGAAAAACTTAAGTTCCTGAGAAGCATATCAGTCATTTCCTCTTCTCATATCATAACTTTTGTTTTAGTATGAAGTAAAAAAATAAACAGGTTAAGGTTGTGAAGCATAATATGACACCTCAGTAAGTCTATGTATGACACCAGATTCTTATCGTAGGCGCTACTGGAAACGCAAAAAGCAGGGAGCTGTCCATTCTTTTGTCCAACGGTCTGTCTCCTGTTATGCATTACTCCCGCTAGGAGATTCTTATTTAAGGACTTGTGGGCATCAAGTTCTTCAGCAGAACAATGCTTTGTGTTATTGTGCTAATTACGGTATGGAAAAAATGCAACAAAGACGATTTCCTCTAAAGCAGTGGGGATATTTGCAAATGTCTGTATTCAGCAATGACTGCCAGCTGCCACAACACTTCACAGAATCCATGCGGCAGGCAACACAGCTGTGCGTGCACTTCAGACTAGCATGTCGGCCACCCCGGCCGGCATACTTGTATACTGACCATTCGTTATTTGACTAAATATGAACTACAATCTGATTCGCATATATATGACATGGGTTAGCGCCGGCACAAAGCAATGACTAAGGGTTGGGTGCTGTTGAAGTCCCGTTACACTGATGGCAAGGCAAATGTTCGCACATCACCTCTATTGCCTCAAAAAACAATTGCATCTTAAATATTGAAGGACCGATGTCCACACTGTCACAGCGCGTTGAAATACAGCTATGACGGCAGATGAATATTTGTGACCAACTGGGCTTCGAACTGGACCTCCTGCTTACTAGACAGACATGCTGATCACTGCACTATTTTTTTTTTTTTTAAGTTTGAGAAGACTTTCAGCACCAGGTAGGCGGAGGCAAAGAGGGCAGGGGTCGAAGATCCGAGGCCTGGCCTCAATGCCTCCCCCATACCTGTCACTGAGCTGCTGCATTATTCCCATGTATTCCATGTTTGCACCCATATATACCTTTGAATTGTGGAACAACGTTGAAGTAGTAATTGAGGTAAAATAAATTACGGATTTCCGCCTCCAATGGCGTTCGTTCCTTGTAGAACATAACTTATAACAGTGAAAAGGGCGACGGAAAAATACATAACAAACATTCATTCAGAAATATATTCACAATTTAAGTTAATATGCTCTTACCCACAATCCGAGTTGGCGTCTCTCTTGAGTTACAGCTAACCAGTGCGCTCCTATTGTTGTAAGAACCGAGATGCAGTATTTCGGATTTAAAATTTTGTAAATTCGTTGTCAGAACTTATGAGACCAAGCTGCTTAGGTCATCGGTCCCTCAGCTTACACACTACTTAATCTAACTTAAAGTAACTTACGCTATTGACAACACGCACACCCATGCCAGAGGGAGGACTCGAACCTCCGACGGTCGGCACTGTCGGGACGCAGCAGCCAACCTCTTTTCAGCACCTATCTACACACGCTCCTCGTCAGATGCGAATTCCCATCTTTGCCGCATACCACATGCGCGGTTCTTTCGGGAATGTCCGAAAGGAAAGACACTACGAATCCAGGTTCGAACCTGGTCAGGCACAAAATTTTCATCTGACGCCGCTGTTCTATTTTAATGCGCATGACAGCCTGGACATCTGTCCTTCAATCTTTAATTGATTAACAAGGCTGTCTATTTCGATTCGTAGTGTCTGTTTTTTCGGAAATGTCCGAAAGAACAGACAGACACACACACACACACACACACACACATTTATCTTAAGTGCTATTCGGAAAATGTTTGGCAACTCAGTGATAGTGCCGGACTGGAGCTGCATCAACCTATTCATTTCACTAGATATAGTTGTAATTTTCTGAACAATTCCTGTTTAATAAGTGACAGCGACAGTGTCTCTCATCGTTTACTTTGTCGGAAACCTGCTTCTCTCTGCCCTAGCCTATACTATAGCAATGAGTGATTGCTCACATTCTTGATACCTCACTGGGCGTGCTACTGCAACTGTAGCCAAAGATTCAAATGCCGCTGGAAAAGTATGTTTCAAGTCAGATGGTTTTGCTCCTCCCTTACTGTCAATGAAAACGATCACAACGAAATTATGTATAGGTATCCTATGAAACCCTTGACCTCATACTGTGGTGCTGAGAAGATGAAAATAGTAGTTTTTCACAATTATCAGATGATAGATGGAATTAGTCAGATTCCACTAATTATCATTGCATTATTAACTGTTGATTCACAGGCGCTTTTCTGCCGCTTATTGTAACTGTTATTTGAATGTTAGAGCTGGAAGAACAGAAACATCAAATTTTCGCCATATGGAATGTTCGAATTCACCCTAAGTCTTCACGTTTCGAACAAAGGCAGAATATCCGTCAGGAAAGCTGACAACAATTAGCCAGGCCATGCCTGTCTTCTGGTGGATGTGCCAATGACAGTGATCTGAATAACAATATTGTACAGTAAATATACATTGCCAACTCAAATACTGGAGAAGTTCCAAAACTGTGAATCGCGTCTGGTAAATACGCTTTCAAGGTTTCTGTCCGATTAAGTCAGTAAAACACAAATAATTGCCGCAGTTATTAATTTATGACATTTAGTTTGCATTCAGTGCATCGATGTATTACAAGTAATTGCCAGCCGCGGTGCTCTCTCGGTTCTAGGCGCTCAGTCCGGAACCGCGCGACTGCTACGGTCGCAAGTTCGAATCCTGCCTCGGGCATGGATGTGTGTGCCGTCCTTAGGTTAGTTAGGTTTAAGTAGTTCTAAGTTCTAGGGGACTGATGACCACAGATGTTAAGTCCCATAGTGCTCAGAGCCATTTGAACCATTTATTACAAGTAATTGCACTCTAGCCCCTAAACCTAGTTACAGAAATGCGAATAAGACTCATTGACATATAATGAGTATCTTGCGGCCCTTGCCACCCGCAACTTTGAAACGAAGCTATAGCCACTTCCGCGGTCACTCACAGAACACATCAGCTGGGATCCTTCCTGGCGGTATAACTGAAACTTGGCAACAACGCAGAATATGTTTGGCAACTCTGTGACCGACGAGTTACTTCCTTGATGACACAGAACTATCCTGCTTAATTCACTTGATATTATCGTGTCATTTCAATTTAATACTGAGTGATTTTGGCTTGAGACGTGACATAAGGATATAAATTAATCCTTTTGAGTCCACGAAAGTCGTTCCACATGAGAAATACAACTACTGTCGCCTCTTATGTTGCGGTTTATCTGCCATAGCGCTTACTGAGTCAATAAGTAAGTGTAAGACACCGCGCTTATTCGCTAGCTCGTAGGTAACGTGCTTGCCTGTCAGGTGCATGCTGCCTCTGTTCGCCTTTCGAGCCTCGCCGAAAGCTTGATTTTTAATTGTTTTGTGGCAGAGCTACAAGCAGGCAGATACAAATTCAACGAGGTAATCGTAAGACAACGCTCTAGGAAAATTCGTCTTGCTTCTTTTAATAACCCTTAGTGTCAAAGCGAAAACCTTGAGGTACTGCTAAATTCATAATGCCACGATTTTGTTTTCTGCTGACATATTTTTTGTTGTTGTAAATAGATAATTTTATCTATGAAATGCCACATTTTCATAATACTTGCGAAGCAAATCATGTAAAGTAACACATCACCAACTTGTTGGGAAGGTGGAAAAAGCACTACCCTTTCTGGATGCTCTCTGTCTCTTCCTGGATGTCGAGTAATACGACCTTCAAGTAAATGGTTAGAGATGAAGAACCTAGTGGTGAATGAACTCATAGATGAGCTGAATGTGGGAGACTACTCTTAAAAAGAATAAGTAGACGATCTATGCACAGTTAAGACTTAGAAAATTTGCTAGTACTGTTAAACCTATGTGCACTGAACATTGTGAAAAAGTATTTAAAGACGAGCCCCACGAAAATTGGTGTAGTATTATTTATGGGGAAGCATGTCCAGCACACATACTGAAAAATTATGTTTCTCGATAAAACTTTAGAGAGGGTTGTAGTGTATCTAGAGGTAGCCCCGGATGGAAAACTATTATGAACACCTCACATAAAGAATATGTTCCACTGCGAAAGATAATCTTATAAGCACTAGAAGCTGCTGTAGGGTAAACTGGGGTCTAAACCCAGTACGTACTGGATATACATCCCTGCAAAAAGACCAATGATAATTTATTGACCTATAATATGAACAAAGTCGAACATAAGGTGGCTGCTAGGGAGTCTGGCGAAGTGCAGAGACTGGCCTGCTTTCACAAACAGATGGAATTAGCAGGACATCCACTCTTGGAATGGATATTCTGCTAGACATGCCCGCCTTACACCTGTGGCTTAAAATGGAGGCAGCGGCAGGGACATAAAGGCTAAAAATTGGAAATAACTGGATATAGTTAGAATATACGGAATCCCAAATCAGTAAGACGATGGCTGGGGAAATGCCGACTAACTACACAATAACTTCTAGCTGTTTCAATAAACTTTGCCACGTAACAGTTGGAAGCAGGGAGCAGTGGAAAAACGAACCACAACACCGTGCAGGAGACTTAATATAGTGGTTTACTGACAGGTCGAAAACAGATGAAAGTACCAGGTGTGGTGTACTGCCTAGAATCTCTTTAGGGAAGATGGCCACAGTATTACACGGTTTTTTCTGTCAGCGTGTTCACGGAGGAAAATTAGAGTAGACCCTACAAAAATCGTAGCATCTACTTTTATTCAGACAGCCAAGCAGCTCTGAAATCTGTATCAGCCCCTGCAACTAGATCGAAGGTCGTTGCAGAATGCCATGAAGAATTTTCTTTCGGACATGTCCGAAAGAACAGACACCACACATATATCCATATACAGGGTGTTTCAGGAGGAATAGTACATATTTTAGCAGGTGGTATTACAGACAAAAAAAATTCCATTTAAATGCGTCCACTTTTTATTGAGTACAGACATACAGCTGTTAGTACGTAACGCTAACAAATTCAAAGTAAAGGCAAATGAGGACATTCAAAGCTGATTTTCAAAAATTCACCAACCAACTTCTATGCACATTTTACTTCTCTTGATAACAGCATGTGTAGCCTTACTGAGGTCGTCTTTGCGTTCTTTTATGAGGGCTGCGCTATCCATAACCCGAACGATCGAATCGGCTCTTGGGTTTACTTTTTATTTGTAGACTTAGCCTTTAACCATCCCCGCACACAAAAATCCAAAGAGATAAGATCCGAGGACCTTGAAGGCCAAGAAAAGTGCCCATATCTAATGATCCACTTTCCGGGAAATGTTAGGTTTGGATAATGTGTCACCTGACGACTGGAATGTGCAGGAGCCCCGTCATGCTGGAGGAACATACGCATTCTTGTAGCCAAATGAACCTGCATCTCGGTTCTTACAATAGTGCAACGGGTGCGCACTGGTGCTTGAGGTTAATGGCGAATCCCAAGTGCATGGCCACGAACAATTGGAAGCGGAAACTTAATGTCATCGGAACCTTGTTGAGGGACCATGACATGCGATTATCAGACCGACTGCAGAAAGTTCACTTTATAAATACATGCATACTTAGCACAATATTTCATGTCGCAGCAGTCTTACCGATACTGCAGGTCACTGCACATAAAATATTAGCTGTAGCCTCTTGGTATGTGTGGAAACAAAATATCTTCAAAGTATCCCTCCACACGTCGACTTTGCAGAGGTAAAATGGAGGACTTGGAATTAAAGACGTGCTTTTAAACTAATACATGCCACTAAGACAGGCATCACGAAACTTCTGTCCCTCTCGTTAGATCCTGGGGAAAGGAACGCTCCTGTTAATGTAGCATGCCAGCCTAGATTACGTCCGAAAGCACAATGGCGATTGGAGCTGCATAAGACTTCCACCAGCACAAACCAACACTAGAACCGTCTATGATTATATTGCCACACATCGTCGTCACAAACCAGTTCCGGTAAATTAACCTACAAAAAACTGGAGGAACGTCTGGAAAAATATCAACAATAAAATTCTACCAGCTAGAGTCAGTGCCGTATGGTGCGACGTTCTAAACGAAACCATACCCTCAGCGGAACGATTATGGAAATTCAATTTGAGACCATCTCCATACTGCAACAAATGTCGGCTTGTAGAAACTATAGCGCACATCTTCTTATGTGAAAACAGAATCAGAATTTGGAACTGGTCTAGAAAGAAATTAGCACTATCAACAGAACCGCAGAAAGTCATATACCGATAACTGAAGCTTTACAACCCGACTGGAAATGTTACCCGTCCGCAAAGAATAACAGTTATTCGTGGCTTCTGGGACAGTTTGTGTTTTACGTCGTAACAAACAGAACTTAGAAGAGTACATGTTTTATATTGCAGAAGAACATTTTGCGCTGAAGAAGAATAACAAATATAAGGAATGGTTTCAAATTCTTTTTATCTATTGCTTTATGTGGACTACGAAGAGGTGGACAGTTTTTTTTTTTTTTGTTACAAGCAGAATACTGTTTTTTCACTTTTTTATCCTGGAATATCCTTTTACGTTGTTTCTAAAATGAGAACTGTTCTAATTTGGCAAAACACCTCCGGCTCCGAAATTTTCATCTGCCGTCTTAGCTGTATTTCAACGCGCTGTGACAGTGTGGACGTCGGTCCTTCGATATTTAAGATGCAATTTTTTTTGAGGCAATAGAGGTGATTTGCGAACATTTGTCTTGCCATCAGTGTAACGGGACTTCAACGGCATCCAACCATTAGTCACTACTTTGTGCCGGCGCTAACCCATGTCATATATATGCGAATCAGATTGTAGTTCATATTTAGTCAAATAACGAATGGTCAGTATACAAGTATGCCGGCCGGAGTGGCCGAGCTCTTCTAGGCGCTACAGTCTGGGACCGTGCGACCGATACGGACGCAGGTGCGAATCCTGTCTCGGGCATGGAGGTGTCTGATGCCATTAGGTTGGTTAGGTTTAAGTAGTACTAAGTTCTAGTGGACTGATGACCTCGGAAGTTAAGTCCCATAGTGCTCAGAGCTACTTGAACCTTTTCTGAAGTATACTAGTATTTACGAACAGTAGAAACAGCATTGTAGCGAACTGATCCCTTAACCAAGTGCCCGCATCTCGTGGTCGTGCGGTAGCGTTCTCGCTTCCCACGCCCGGGTTCCCGGGTTCGATTCCCGGCGGGGTCAGGGATTTTCTCTGCCTCGTGATGGCTGGGTGTTGTGTGCTGTCCTTAGGTTAGTTAGGTTTAAGTAGTTCTAAGTTCTAGGGGACTGATGACCATAGATGTTAAGTCCCATAGTGCTCAGAGCCATTTTGAACCTTAACCAACTGCAACACAGAGTACCTGTGTAATGAGTCATTCCAACTGCATAGCTGAGGATAGTATTGTTAAGGAATTCATTGCAGAATTAATGTAATACCCGCACGATGATCTCTGTAGTCATACTGTATCATTAGTAGCCCGCGAATGGAGTACTATGTTCGTTAAATCGGATTACACAAGCTGAGGCCAAATAAAGAGAAGCGACGACGCCACAACACCATCTTTACTTAAGTAGGTAGTCAGCTTTCAATTATGTGTGCCACCATTAACGTTACTGTAAGCAGTTTGACAGCATAACACCACCACAACTACTGACAACCTGAGGCATATCATCACGCAGTTGTAACTCGCAGTGATTACAAATTGCTGATGTTTGTCAAGAATAGCGGAAAGCGCCTCTGAAGTTCCATTTGCATTACGCCTAGGACGGAGAGAATCCTACATAACAGTAATAGGTCACCCAGAGAATAGAAGAGTCCACGTATTGTCTCAAGTTCTTGCAGTTTGATATTAATGCAGTTCCCGATAGTTTCACGCTAATAGATTCTTTTAACTATCGGAATACTCATAGGGGAATTACAAAAGTGTAATTTCTAGAACGCTCAACTACCTTAATAACACCTCATTCTGGATTGAATACGACTTGGAAAGCGACGTTTATTTGACGTTTCCATCCATCTCCTGAGGTCTTACTGAATGAAGTCTGAAGTGCACGCACAGATGTGTTGCCTGCCGCATGGATTCTGTGATGTGTTATGGCAGCTGGCAGTCATTGCTGAATACAGACATTTGCAAATATCCCCACTTCTTTAGGGGAATTCGTCTTTGTTGCATTTTCTCCATACCGTAATTAGCACAATAACATAAGGCTTGTTCTGCCAAAGAACTTGATGCCCACAAGTCCTTAAATAAGAATCTCCTAGCGGGAGTAATGCATAACAGGAGACAGACCGTTGGACAAAAGAATGGACAGCTCCCTGCTTTTTGCGTTTCCAGTAGCGCCTACGATAAGAATCTGGTGTCATACATAGACTTACTGAGGTGTCATATTATGCTTTACAACCTTAAACTTTATTTTTTTACTTCATACTAAAACAAAAGTTATGATATGAGAAGAGGAAATGACTGATATGCTTCTCAGGAACTTAAGTTTTTCGTGTTTTTTTCTCACTTCATACTAAAACGAGGGCGCTACTTTGAGAAGAGAAAATGAAATATACGCTTCCAAGTCATAATATTTCCTTGTGTGTTACTACTGCATACATGATAGCCCTGCAGTTTATTTTTGTATGTTGGGTAAATTTTGGTATCACCTCACATTACTTTGTGAGAAGGTTCTTATTTTCTTGTGATTCAAATAGAGTGGACATTTCATCACTGGTTAATATTCTGATGACTAATGACATGATACCCGTTGCAATTGCTCCATGGCACCTGTGAGTAGAGTCTCACGTTGGTTACTATAAGAACACACAGGCAGTGATGTCCGCTCACTGCAGTCAGAGCCAAGGTGATTTCTTTCTGTTTATGGCGAAGCGTCTGCTGCAGTGTCCACGCTCAGCCAACATAAACTGATCGCGGCGGCATTGGGCACTGCTAATCGCTGCACTTGTCGCGTGCCTCGACAACAAGAGCGCAGTGTCCCTGTTAACGATACTATGGAGTTAATACATCTTACTTAACGTAACCTAATATGCAGGTCGTGGGTTGGGTAAAAATTCAGTTTGTAACTTCCCATCGCATTAAAATACTTCACAGTCATATTTGATGCAATATTTATTGTTGGTTGTCTCTCTAATGTTAATAGCATTGATTCAGATTGTGCGTGAACACGAAAACACACACACACACACACAGTCATTGATTCCAGTGTGGGTGACAACTACTGTGTGTTGAACAACACATGCACCAGTCAATTCCTCAGTTGGCGACGAGTGGATGAAATTTTTCAATTACCTTGCATTGCACGAATTGTAAGGAGGAGACTGAAAGTAAATGGACTTGTATCTAAATAGCTGCGACGAAGCAAAGCTTGACCGACTATCAGATAATTATCCACATGGGTTTTGTGGACGAGTATACTTTTAATAACCAACCCACCCACGATCATTACGTAAGATTTCTCGAAGGCGTAGGGGCATTGATTTCATTAAGTCCTCGACAGTGTAGCGTGATGGTTTACTTCCCACCTTACGTTTTCTATATCCGTCCAAAGGTCGCTTGTATATGTAGGTCCACATGGCAATGACCTTGTTACCTCTGCCCACATATTCTCTATCTGGTTGGTGTACGGTGATCGTGGAACAGACGGCAACAGCTTTATCCTCTCTTGGCCCTGAAAGTAATCTCGCACTGCTCTGCTCTGCTATGATGGATGGGGCTCTGCTCCTGTAAATAAACTGTTATCTCGTTCGTTCATATGTTTATATTTAAATAACATAATAGTAATAAGCACATTGTAAGAATTCAGACCCTGTCATAAATAAGTGATCTAGATTAAACCGTCCGATTAAGAATGTGGTTTACCCAATCTATCATATGATGAGAGTCGTATTCGGATATCCACATTAAGCCTGACTGGCTGAATCCGATTAGAACGATCCGGTGTCGAAATGAAATTACAGAAATCGGATAATTTGAACGTCTGTATTGCAACAACGCTGCGCACATCTATTCCTATGATGGAGTAACAGGTAGCAACTGCCCAAGAAAATGTGAGAAATATGTCTACTAGCAGCAATGTAACGTAATTATAACCCATATTTATGTGATGGAAATACTGAGTCGAACAACGCACATCTATTTCAGTGGTGGGAAGATGCACCATTTCGGTTTTGCTGATGAATTAATAATAATAATCGCGTGGGGCCGATAGGAGAAACCCTCCCCCATATGGGTGGTACCGAGGAAATCAAATACTAGAGGTGAACCAAATACTAACACAATCCTCAACGACTATACAATCCGTTGAACCCAAAATCCGCGCACGTCTGAGTGAAAATCATCGCTACTCTGGTCACCGTCTGTTAGCTCAATGAGCTCGGCTGAAAACATTTGCCTCCAATGGCGGTCCTGGAATCACGGAGGCCAAACCAATGAAACACAAGCAAACATGAACTGTGCAAACTGTCGACAGGCGGCATTTGGAATTCCGGAGTCTGGGGAGGCCAAGTTAGCACGGCAGAAAATATTGAAGATCTCTTGTAAATTTCCCTACAAGCAGAAAACACGCATTTGAAAACTACACTCCGCGCGGGATTAGCCGAGCGGTCTGAAGCGCAGCAGTCATGGACTGTTCGGCTGATCCCGGCGGAGGTTCGAGTCCTCCCTCGGGCATGGGTGTGTGTGTGTTTGACCTTAGGATAATTTAGGTTAAGTAGTGTGTAAGCTTAGGGACTGATGACCTTAGCAGTTAAGTCTCATAAGATTTCACACACATAAGAACTTTTTGTTTTAATAACAAAACATCGATACATTAATCCAAATACGAAAACCAAATAATCTCACATAATAAATCGACCGACAAAAAATTCTCATCATTGCTCTTCAAGCACCACGACTAACTGACAATGAAACCTTGCATTACGGAAACCATTGCATCTTCAGTAGCAAAATGCAACAAAAGGTAGCGAAAGGCGTGCCAATCTTGGCCATAGCATTTCTCGAACACAGAACTATCATCAGTTCTGTCAAAGAAATCACACCCGTCAACAATCGACTTATGACTATGCTCATTCAGAGCCCCAGTAAAAAATAAACACTCATCAACGCACATGGACCCATCAACATCGAAAATAAGAAAAACACCAAAAATGTCGAAAAATTCTGGAGCACATTCAAAAATACTATCTGCAAAATTCACCAAGATGACGTGGAAATACTAAAGGGAGACTTCAACTCTCTATTTGGGACAGAAAAAACCTGTAGAAAAATCATTGGTAGAAATTCAACACACCGAAACGCTTAGACCAACGGCACACGTCTGACTGATATTTGCCAACAATTCAACCACAAAAGGATGTCTTCCCACTATAGGAAAATACAATTTCTCTGGTAAGATGCTTGGTTACTAGGTGCAAGCTGCTGTCGTTCGCCTTTCTAGACTCGCTGAAAGCCAGATTTTTTTATTCTTTTGTAGTAGAGCTACAAGCAGGCAGATACAAACTCAATAAGGGAATCGTAAGATAACGCTCGAGCAAAATTCGGCTTGCTACTTACAGTAACCCTTAGTGTCAGAGCGGAAACCTTGCGGTACTGCCAATTTCATAATGCCACTTTTGTTTTCTGCCAAAATATTTTTTGTTGTTGTGAATACATAATTTAATCTATGAAATGCCACATTTTCATAATACTTGCGAATGATACGGGAAATGAAGTAAATACAGATCTTTTCGAAGTCAAAAGTCGGTAATATTCTCCTAATTCGTGTTAAAATAGGCTCAATCTTCTTACAGACACATTATGCTTTATTAAGATAGATTTCCGTCGTGGGGTTTCTGTAGTAAGCTGAATTTAATTTGTATTGGCACAGTGAATATTTTAATGGCGTTTTATATTAGTTTTCTAATCGCAACATCAATTATCAAAGAGAAATTAATCAGCAGCTGAATTTTCTTTCACGATATCTACAACAATCTGACTATGCTAAAGTTGTTTGCAAATTCTACGCCCGTAGAAAACCATTGATTCTAACGATGTCATTAAAACAGTGTAGTTTTAAGAGTATTTTCGTCTAGAAATGAATTGCCTTGATGGTTGATCGAACAAGAGCGGGAAGGGTAAAATTTTACGAATATATGACGAGAGGGGCAAGTGCTTGAGAGAGGACTTCCGTATCAATGCAAGTGCCTGAGAGACGACTATCCTATCAATCTCCTGGATAGTTTTGTTTCTTTAATCAACAGAGTGAGTTATCTTGCAGTTGCACAGGTGATGTAGTTTTGTTGCTCGACTTTCTTACATTGCGACCAAAAGGTGTCTCAGTTGTTGACAACAAATTCCAGCTGTGTTGCACACACCCCTTGAGGCAGAATTCGTAGTCCAAAACGCACTTATGGAGCTATCAAATGTAAAATATTATGTTCACACTACTCTTTGCTCTAGTCTACGTCTTTTGGTGGGGCTCAGCCTTTCTTTTCTTCTTAGCAAGTTAACGATAAAGGCATCATAACACGTCACCAGTAACAGTACTGCAAAGGAATGCTCAATGAGCGACCTGATGACGTTCAATAATCGTCACTCCGTTGATTTTTGTTGTTTCGAATTAGGGTATGCAGTACTCCTACACCAAACTTCTGAACACTGCTTGTTGAATGCAAATGTCGCATGATGGTAAAATGGTAAAATGTCACATATATCAGTAGTCGAGACTTCCTTAATGTGGAAAATCATTCATGCCAGAACGATCTTTGTTGAAACAAGAATATCTTTTTCTGGCGTATTTTTCCCAAAAGCATTCGCTCCACGCACAGTTCAAATCTTTCTAGCTGCCTCCTCTACATTCACCCCTCTGTTATACCAAAAGTAAACGTTGTGTTGCAGATGTTACATCTTTTTCCACTTGCGACTCAATTTTACAATGCTTAACTGTAGTTCATGATTTTCAAGAATGTAAAATCCAATGCTTAACTGCAAGATGATAACTAGAACTTCAAATTCGAAAATGGCATTGATACATACACTGACAGCATGGCGCCGCCTTCACATGGGCGGCGCCGGATTTCAGGAGGCGGGTGGTGTCTGGCCGGTGGCCGCTGCAGCGCGAGGAAACGCTCGAGCGTAAGCAGTTATGATCGCGACGCAGTTACGAGCTGTCCTGCGGAATTGTTTCTGGAATACTTTTATTGCAGGTGGGTAGAATGTTAAGCGAATTGTCTTCGATGTTCAATCAGACTCATAACTTTAGACCGAAATGTGTTAAAAAAAAAAAAAAACAGTTGGACGCGAACATGCGACTCTAAGTTTAGAATGCACGACGATTACCGCAATACCATAGGCTCACTCCACCAACAGCAACTCTGAAGTAAACAACACTTCCTCCCAACACTTCCGCATCTTACAGTGTTGCCAGATTGTGCAGATGGGCGGACTTAAGAGTTATCAGGGGTGGTCAGTTTTATTGGCCACCTTAAGTGAACGACTAGGAAATAGTCTCTGTGGTGGCCGGCCGGCGGTCAGTTTTTATGTCTCACATGCCTCACATGTTCCTACAGTTCCTGAGAAATCAAATTCATCTTTCCCGAGATGGTCTTCGAGGTCTTTCCATACTTCTACAAACATTTTGTTTCAATATTTTGCACCCATGAAGTATTGAATTGATAGTTCTGTAATTTTCAGACTTGTCAGCAGTCTTTTCTGGGATTGCATTATTATATTCTTCACGAAGCCTGAGAGTATTTCGTCAGACTTCGGTCTTTCACTAGTTTGTCAAATTCTTCTTGCATCCCTTCTTCATTCACTACCTCTCCATTTCCACAGTAATATCCTTAAGATCATTTCATTAGTACTCCGCTTTTATATTATCCTCCATCTATCTGCCCCATGTCCCATTTCTTTGCTTGTTATTTCATGAAAACACATTGCATTTTGTAGATTGTAGCAAAAAAATTGGGCACAGCGTTCATAGTAACTTTAAATGACCGAAATAATAACAGAAACAAATCAATTGATTTACAAATTATGCACAAAGATCCACATACCACTAAAATATCTGATGAATATCATATCTACAGGCGGAATTTTCCCATTACTATCGAAAGATTATATTAATTAACTAGCTGACAAACCTGTCATTACTTGGGTATTTATTTTGTCAGTTTTCTATTAGAAACGAAACCTTGTGTGTACTCCTGCAGTACACTGCGTGAGCTGGTCCCGGACAGTTTCTGTACTCTGGAGGCAGCTGCTTCGCGTATCTGCATCGCTATTTTGTAACGTCCCTATGATGACGCCTCTTCATAGCTCTATAGACGGCTGTTGTTCTCACCTACAGCCATTTACGCTTCGCAGTTGAAAGCTGTCAAAAGCGCTGCCAGGTGTCAGGGATTTCCTAAAACTGACCCGAGTGTAGGAGTGTCGTAGCAGTAAATAATAAATGTATTAAAACTCCGTGTATGATGCAACATTTTTTCAAGCATCTCAGTGTTAATTATCTCCTGATCGATGTGTCTTAAAGTGATGTAATTTTGCTCATACATTCAACGGCATATCTAGATACTATCTGCCAAATTTATTCCGAATAGAATTAGTAATACAGAAGTAATAAATTTAAAATTCATGCAATAATCGTCAGTTTTCATGCATCTCATCTTTTATGACGTCATATCTTCTAAACTATGATAGGTAGGTGGTTCCGGCTGATCCCGGCGGAGGTTCGAGTCCTCCCTCGGGCATGGGTGTTTGTGTTTCTCCTTAGGATAACTTAAGTTAAGTAGTGTGTAAGCTTAGGGACTGATGACCTTAGCAGTTAAGTCCCATAAGATTTCGCACAAAAAAGGTAAGTGGTTCTTCCCGCTACAGTGATTGTTGCATGACAGTAAGGGATATCTGTGCCTAGTTTGGTTGAAATTGGTCCAGTGGTTTAGGAGGAGATGTAGAAAACACACACACACAATACATACATCCATATTATAGTATTTCTGGATTATACAACTGTTTCCCCCATTTTTAATAACAATTTAACACTAATTCTATCGATCTGAAGTAGAAAGAAACCATATTCTGACTGATGTTTCCAGGCCCGGAGTGAGTTGGCTGGCATTCGTGTACAGCTGGACGCTGCTTCGTCTACAGTCGGACAAATGGAAACTGTACCAAGTGTGTGTTTTGGGCAGACTTTCCCGGAAAACGTGCCAGAGGTACCCTCAATATTTAAACTACCACCTACGCTCACAGAATATGTATACTCTCCATAAGAGGTTGGTCTGCAGCTTGCCTGACCATTAAACTGTCAGTGGCAGGATTAGATGCTGTGTACAGGTGAAGCTGTGTAGGGGAGAGCCAGAGTTACGTCCTCCATCCCCAGTCAAAACCAATAAAGTGCTGTCTGAAACTAGGTGTGAACCTGAGCGAGTGTTTCGTATTTTTACTTTTGAAAAGCATATACAGTGTCAGGTCGAAATATATGCAGACGATGCAGACGGGAGGAAGTTCATTAAATATGGATTGTGTTAACGTATGATGAATAGTGGTGTTCCTTAGATAAATTACAACAAGTTATTGAAAGAAGATCCAATGCACATAGTGTTTATGCCTGAGGGACATATTCGACGTGCCAAAAAGACCTTCCCAGCAGCAACTGAGGGCTCAAGGCGCAGTCAGCTCCAGATTACTGCCCATGTCGAAAAGAAAAAACCTGCTGCCTGGATTCTGAGGCCATACTTCATTCATTACAATAAGCGTTAGAGAAGCTGAAAACCAGCCTTTCTTCTGATGTTTAGTCGACGCTCACAATCTGTAGAGTTGTTCCCAAAATAACATTAAATCATTGGAGAGAGTGAAAGGTTTGAACCAGATACTTTGGTGACTCCGTGCAAACCTGGGTTCAAATGGCTCTGAGCACTATGGGACTCAACTGCTGTGGTCATAAGTCACCTAGAACTTAGAACTACTTAAACCTAACTAACCTAAGGACATCACACACATCCATGCCCGAGGCAGGATTCGAACCTGCGACTGTAGCGGTCGTGCGGTCCCAGACAATAGCGCCTTTAACCGCTCGGCCACTCCGGCCGGCTGCAAACCTGGGCTGAGAATTCCTAGACTTGCACCATGTGGTTGACAGCTGCAGGTTAGCCATAAACGCATCAAGGCTGCGTTACACACCAGTCACGACAAAGGTTACTGCCGAGGGTTACAAAATACCTACGTTAGGCCCCAAGAAATTTTGCAAATACAAGAAAATACACACATCAAAAACGTTTTGCATCACCCCGGTTCCCAGAAGTCCTGAAGATAAACGTTGACTGTGGATATTGTATCACAGACACAGTCCCTTTGACTGTTCAGAGATGTCACTAAACCAGCCCATAGATGTAAACAACCACGCATGAGCAGCGCATATTAGACGGAGGGGATCCGACAGCTGATCAGTTCCAGTCATTCCACAAGGAAGGAGGTACACTGCTCGGGTTGTCTGTAGTTCAACCATGCCTAGTCGGTCAGTACCGCGGTTCGATCGCGTCCGCATTGTTACTTTGTGCCAGGAAGGGCTATCGACAAGGGAAGTGTCCAGGCATCTCGGAGTGAACCAAAACGATGTTGTTCGGACATGGAGAAGATACAGAGAGACATGCCTCGCTCAGGCCGCCCAAGGGCTACTGCTGCAGTGGATGACCGCTACCTACGGATTATGGCTCGAAGAAACCCTGACAGCAACGCCACCGTGTTGAATAATGCTTTTCGTGCAGCCACAGGACGTCGTGTTACGACTCAAACTGTGCGCAATAGGTTGCATGATGCGTAACTTCTCTCCTGACATCCATGGCGAGGCCCATCTTTACAACCACGACGCCATGCAGCGCGGTACAGATGGGCCCAACAACATGCCGAATGGACGGCTCAGGATTGGGATCACGTTCTCTTCACCGATGAGTGTCGCATATGCCTTCAAGCACACAATGGTCGGAGACGTGTTTGGAAGTAACGCGGTCAGGCTGAATGCCTTAGACACACTGCCCAGCGAGTGCAGCGAGGTGGAGGTTCCCTGCTGTTTTGGGGTGGCATTATGTGGGGCCGACGTACGCCGCTGGTGGTCCTGGAAGGCACCGTAACGGCTGTACGATACGTGAATGCCATCCTCCGACCGATGGTGCAACCATATCGGCAGCATATTGGCGACGCATTCGTCTTCATGGACGACAATTCACTCCCCCATCACGCACATCTTGTGAATGACTTGCTTCAGGATAACGACATCGCTTGACTAGAGTGGCCAGCATGTTCTCCAAACATGAATGCGATAGATCGAAAAGGGCTGTTTATGGACGATGTGACACACCAACCACTCTGAGAGGCCTACGTCGAATCGCCGTTGAGGAGTGGGGCAATCTGGACCAACAGTCCCTTGATGAACTTGTGGGTAGTATGTCATGATGAATACAGGCATGTATCAATGCAAGTGGACGTCCTACTGGTTTTAGAGGTACCGGTGTGTACAGTAATCTGGACCAACACCTCTGAAGGTCTTGCTGTATGGTGGTTCAACATGCAACGTGTGGTTTTGATGAGTAATAAAAAGGGCAGAAATGATGTCTATGTACATCTCTATTCCAATTTTCTGTACAGGTTCCGAAACTCTCGAAACTTTTTTTGATGTATGTACAAGGACAGTGATAAATTCCAGAAATAACTGCAAATAAAGTTCGAAGTGCTTTTAAAAAGTTAGTGACGCCTCCATAATGCATGACATCACGAGCTGACTAATACCAGAAATTGATAGTAGCGAGGTATCCAGAGCAGCTGTGTTTATAGAAAAAAGACTGCATGTGGTGAGTAGTGGCGGTGTAGTCGTGGCAACAGGCAAGACTATTGATTCAGCTGAGATAGGAACTAAATGTGTTATATTTATTCGTTAAATAACTAGAATTTAGACATCTATAAAGAAATCGCTGCAGATGATACGATCTCAGAGCGGTAAACACTTTTAAAGAATAGAAACAGTAGCATCTCACTGTTAAGTTATAAAATTTACACTGCCCTGCATTACAAAGTTCAAGCACATGAGAGTTCAAGCAAATGAGAGTTCAAGCAAAGGAAAGTTGAAGCAAAGGAAAGTTCAAGCAAAGGAAAGTTCAAGCAAAGGAAAGTTCAAGCAAAGGAAAGTTTCCAGTCTTGCTTCCCACAAGGGAAAATCGGATAATTTATTCAAGAGAAAGGGCTTCACAAATAAAAAAGTCAATAACGTGTTGGTCCGCTTCTAGCCCTTATGTAAGGAGTAATACTGTTTGTTATTGATTGATAGAGTTACTGCATGGCCTCGTGAAGGATATCGTGCCAAATTCTGCCCAATTGTCGCGTTAGATCATCAAAATCACGAGATGGTTGGAGGGCACCGCCCATAATGCTTCCTACGTCCTCAGTTGGGGAGAGAACCGGCCACCTCCCACTCCACTGTAGGGTTTGGCAAGCATCAAGACCAGCAGTAGAAATTTTTGTCGTGTCGGGTCGGCATTGCCTTACTGAAATGTGGCCCAGAATCGCTCGCTATGATGGGCAACACAACGAGGCGTACAATATCCTGACGTACCGCTGTACTGTAACTGCGCCGCGGATGACAACCAAAGAGATCCTGCTGTGAAAAGAAATGGCACCCCAGACCGTCACTCCTGGTTGACGGTCCGTAGGGCGAGCAACAGTCAGGTTGGTATCCCACCGCTGTCCAGAGCGTCACTAGGCACGTCTTTGCTGGTCATCGGGGCTCATTTCGAAGTAGGACTCATCACTGAAGACAATTATACTTCAGTCATTCACATTCCAGGCCGCAAACGTGTCTGGGGACGTCCCAGACAGCAGTGGGATGCCAACCGGACTGTCGCCCGCCATACGGCTCGATAAACAGGAGCGATGGTCTGGGGTTCCCTTTCTTTTCATAGTAGGATCCCTTTGGTTGTCATACGGGGCACCCTTGCAAAACAGCGGTCGTCGACTATATTCTACGCCCCGTTTTGTTGGCCTTCAAGGGAAGCCATCCTGGGCTTCCACTTCAGCAAGACAATAGCCGCCCACAAATGGCAAGAGTTTTTGCTGCTTGTCTACCTGCTTGCCAAACACTACGTTCGCCGGCAAGGTTGCCGGATCTCTCCCCAGTTGAGAACGTTTGGAGCATTAAGGGCAGTGCCCTGTAACCAGTTATCGATTTTGACAATTTAATGTGCCAGTTGGACAGAATTTGGTACAACATCCCTCACGAAAACGTCCAATAATACTGTCAGTCGTTGCCGCGCTGAATAAATGCTTGCATCAGGGCTAAGGGTGGACGAACGTGGTATTGGCTTCCTCAATTCGTGAAGCTTTTTCTCTTGAATAAATCGTCAATTTTTTCTAAAATTTTAATAATTTCTTTATCTATACGTGTAGATCACATCTAAAGATTTCCGTTCCATTCGGATAATTCTTTTGTGCGCTGTGTTTTTGCGTTGTATGGTATTACTGGCAAGAAACACGTTTGTTATTATGACTTGCAGACATCTATTACGTACTCTTATGTTTCCCCTTTGTCAAAAATGTTTTTAAAACTGTGTATACTTGTAGTGCCCCTTTCGACAGCTGCAAACACTAGCACCTTCTCTGCTCAGCACTGTAGTTGCGTCAGAAAATTCAGTTCACAGGACAAAAGATTTGTTACTCGCTTAAAAGAGCACGTTAGTCGCTTCGCAGCGCTGCAGATGACATAGGACCGGTACAAACCATTCATGTTACGCTCCACCGCAGATACAAGTCATCGAAATCAAATTATGTGTGTGTGTGTGTGTGTGTGTGTGTGTGTGTGTTTAACAATGCTGTATGTCCAAAATATGTACAAGGAACTGTGTACCACTTGCAGTTGTGCAGCATGGTGTAGAAACAGTGGTAGGAAAAAGATCCTAACCAATAGGCAGGAGAGTGTCGCTTCTCAGTAACAGCTGGTTTCAGTGAATGGAAATACATCGAAACCAGTTTTCGAGGGAACTTCATGCAACAGACATTGGGAGTCCGCCACACCGTAAAAGGTCATTACTGACAACGGTACATGGAGCTGCACATATTTACGGGGCCAAGCAAAACAGAAATTGGAGAGCATCTGAGTGGATGCGTCTGACGTGATCCGACGAGTCTTAAGTTTGTCTCTTTTCAAACAGTGCAAGGCGTCAAGTGCACCGGCGGTTCAGTGAGGTGTTTACCTCTTCAGAGATGGTTTTTTGATGTTTTGTGGGTGTTTTTCGTATCAGAACTTGGGACTATCATTCAACATTGGCAAACAATCTAAACAAGAACCCTAAAAAGTTTTGGTCATATGTAAAATCGGTAAGCGGATCTAAATCCCCTATTCAGTCACTCGTTGACCACGATGGCACCGAAACAGAGGACGACCGAAGAAAGGCAGAAATACTGAATTCAGTGTTCCGAAACTGTTTCACTGCGGAAAATCGTAACACGGTCCCTGACTTCAGCCGTCGCACGGACGCCAAAATGGAAAATATTGAAATAAACGATATCGGAATTGAAAAACAACTGCTATCACTTAGTAGCGGAAAAGCATCCGGACCAGACGAGATACCCTTAAGATTCTACAGTGATTATGCTAAAGAACTTGCCCCCTTTCTATCAGCAATTTATCGTAGATCGCTGGAAGAACGTAGAGTGCCTAGCGACTGGAAGAAAGCGCAGGTCGTTCCCATTTTCAAGAAGGGTCATAAATCAGATGCGAATAATTATAGGCCTATTTCGCTTACGTCAATCTGTTGTAGAATAATGGAACATGTTTTGTGTTCTCGTATTATGACGTTCTTAGATAATACAAATCTCCTTCATCATAACCAACATGGATTCCGCAAACAGAGATCATGTGAAACTCAGCTCGCCCTATTTGCCCAAGAAATTCACAGTGCCGTAGACACTGGCGAGCAGATTGATGCCGTATTCCTGGACTTCAGGAAGGCATTTGATACGGTTCCGCACTTACGTTTAGTGAAAAAAATACGAGCTTACGGAATATCGGACCAGGTTTGTGATTGGATTCAGGATTTCCTAGAAGAAAGAACACAACATGTCATTCTTAACGGTTCAAAATCTGCAGATGTAGAGGTAATTTCGGGAGTACCGCAGGGAAGCGTGATAGGACCTTTATTGTTTACAATATACATAAATGACTTAGTTGACAACATCGGTAGCTCCGTGAGGCTATTTGCAGATGACACGGTTGTCTACAAGAAAGTAGCAACATCAGAAGACTCGTACGTACTCCAGGAGGACCTGCAGAGGATTAATGCATGGTGCGACAGCTGGCAGCTTTCCCTAAACGTAGATAAATGTAATATAATGCGCATACATAGGGGCAGAAATCCATTCCAGTACGATTATGCCATAGGTGGTAAATCATTGGAAGCGGTAACGACCGTAAAATACTTAGGAGTTACTATCCGGAGCGATCTGAAGTGGAATGATCACATAAAACAAATAGTGGGAAAAGCAGGCGCCAGGTTGAGATTCATAGGAAGAATTCTAAGAAAATGTGACTCATCGACGAAAGAAGTAGCTTACAAAACGCTTGTTCGTCCGATTCTTGAGTATTGCTCATCAGTATGGGACCCTTACCAGGTTGGATTAATAGAAGAGATAGACATGATCCAGCGAAAAGCAGCGCGATTCGTCATGGGGACATTTAGTCAGCGCGAGAGCGTTACGGAGATGCTGAACAAGCTCCAGTGGCGGACACTTCAAGAAAGGCGTTACGCAATACGGAGAGGTTTATTATCGAAATTACGAGAGAGCACATTCCGGGAAGAGATGGGCAACATATTACTACCGCCCACATATATCTCGCGTAATGATCACAACGAAAAGATCCGAGAAATTAGAGCAAATACGGAGACTTACAAGCAGTCGTTCTTCCCACGCACAATTCGTGAATGGAACAGGGAAGGGGGGATCAGATAGTGGTACAATAAGTACCCTCCGCCACACACCGTAAGGTGGCTCGCGGAGTATAGATGTAGATGTAGATGTAGATGTACTGACCGAGATTGTGAACCGCTAGCTGAACGTCAATATAGTGTAGGTTGGTTGAAGTACAGGACTTCAGGTCAGACGGACTTGCTGGAACGAGGACTAAGTCATAAGAGAAAGATTTCTTATAGGCTTGAACTGCAGATATGCTCACCACTGAACTGCCTAACGGGTGATGTGGAGATTGGTCTTAGGTTTTCAACTGGAAAGACCATGGCCGACGTACCCTCGCGCCGAGATCTACAGAGAATCACGGCTGGCGCGCCGAAAACACTAAGACTGTGCTCTGTGGCGGCTCTCCGCCAATTTGCTAAGCGTACAGCGTACCTTGTCCGAACTGCCCAGACCGTCCTCTATGGTGGACATCCACCGAATGCCACGAAATTATGTCCACTCTTTCCTCCTAGACACCAAATCCACGTGGAGTTGCCAAAAATTGTCCCCTCCAATGACCAAGCCGCCAGCGCAAATTGCACCAATGGTGTACTTGCAGTACTTCATCCGAACTCCCACCTAGACACGGCATAGCGGTATTCCTGCAATAAGAAAGTTTGCCGCTAAAATTTATGCACTCCCCCGCTGGACTTGGCGCCAGAGAAATGCGCGTACATTCTACGCCTGCGGCGGACGATGCGTTCCTTCCCAGAGCAAATCTCAAAGCTCGGTGCCCGTCTGTCAGTTGCACACCAGAGGTGAACAATGCGCCGCAGGAATGCAGGCCACTGGCCATTGTCCTGTTGAATACTGGGCCGCTTCGTGGGCCAACTTAATGGCGAGATGCCAGCGCCTGCGCTCACAGCAAAGCGGTCACGCTTTTGTAGCAGCCTGGATGCTTTTCTGGAAGAGGCTGCAGCTGTTTCCTTGACTTCTGCCGCCCTGGCCAAGTCTCCCTGTCGTCCTCGTCGATACAGAAAAAATGTAGCGCTACAGCTGAAATTGTGGCAAAGCGTCTGTAGGGACTACGTAATTAAGATGCTCAAAGGGTTGTCACTTTTCAAGTCTCCAAATCATACTCATCATGAAGATGTAGAAGGAAGGGCAACACTACATCTTCGAGAACAATGAGGTAAACATCCGGGTTCATGCGCACAGTAACTTCTGCATCTACGTCTACATCTATACTCCGCGAGCCACCTTACGGTGTGTGGCGGAGGGTACTTATTGTACCACTATCTGATCCCCCCTTCCCTGTTCCATTCACGAATTGTGCGTGGGAAGAACGACTGCTTGTAAGTCTCCGTATTTGCTCTAATTTCTCGGATCTTTTCGTTGTGATCATTACGCGAGATATATGTGGGCGGTAGTAATATGTTGCCCATCTCTTCCCGGAATGTGCTCTCTCGTAATTTCGATAATAAACCTCTCCGTATTGCGTAACGCCTTTCTTGAAGTGTCCGCCACTGGAGCTTGTTCAGCATCTCCGTAACGCTCTCGCGCTGACTAAATGTCCCCATGACGAATCGCGCTGCTTTTCGCTGGATCATGTCTATCTCTTCTATTAATCCAACCTGGTAAGGGTCCCATACTGATGAGCAATACTCAAGAATCGGACGAACAAGCGTTTTGTAAGCTACTTCTTTCGTCGATGAGTCACATTTTCTTAGAATTCTTCCTATGAATCTCAACCTGGCGCCTGCTTTTCCCACTATTTGTTTTATGTGATCATTCCACTTCAGATCGCTCCGGATAGTAACTCCTAAGTATTTTACGGTCGTTACCGCTTCCAATGATTTACCACCTATGGCATAATCGTACTGGAATGGATTTCTGCCCCTATGTATGCGCATTATATTACATTTATCTACGTTTAGGGAAAGCTGCCAGCTGTCGCACCATGCATTAATCCTCTGCAGGTCCTCCTGGAGTACGTACGAGTCTTCTGATGTTGCTACTTTCTTGTAGACAACCGTGTCATCTGCAAATAGCCTCACGGAGCTACCGATGTTGTCAACTAAGTCATTTATGTATATTGTAAACAATAAAGGTCCTATCACGCTTCCCTGCGGTACTCCGGAAATTACCTCTACATCTGCAGATTTTGAACCGTTAAGAATGACATGTTGTGTTCTTTCTTCTAGGAAATCCTGAATCCAATCACAAACCTGGTCCGATATTCCGTAAGCTCGTATTTTTTTCACTAAACGTAAGTGCGGAACCGTATCAAATGCCTTCCTGAAGTCCAGGAATACGGCATCAATCTGCTCGCCAGTGTCTACGGCACTGTGAATTTCTTGGGCAAATAGGGCGAGCTGAGTTTCACATGATCTCTGTTTGCGGAATCCATGTTGGTTATGATGAAGGAGATTTGTATTATCTAAGAACGTCATAATACGAGAACACAAAACATGTTCCATTATTCTACAACAGATTGACGTAAGCGAAATAGGCCTATAATTATTCGCATCTGATTTATGACCCTTCTTGAAAATGGGAACGACCTGCGCTTTCTTCCAGTCGCTAGGCACTCTACGTTCTTCCAGCGATCTACGATAAATTGCTGATAGAAAGGGGGCAAGTTCTTTAGCATAATCACTGTAGAATCTTAAGGGTATCTCGTCTGGTCCGGATGCTTTTCCGCTACTAAGTGATAGCAGTTGTTTTTCAATTCCGATATCGTTTATTTCAATATTTTCCATTTTGGCGTCCGTGCGACGGCTGAAGTCAGGGACCGTGTTACGATTTTCCGCAGTGAAACAGTTTCGGAACACTGAATTCAGTATTTCTGCCTTTCTTCGGTCGTCCTCTGTTTCGGTGCCATCGTGGTCAACGAGTGACTGAATAGGGGATTTAGATCCGCTTACCGATTTTACATATGACCAAAACTTTTTAGGGTTCTTGTTTAGATTGTTTGCCAATGTTTTATGTTCGAATTCGTTGAATGCTTCTCTCATTGCTCTCTTTACGCTCTTTTTCGCTTCGTTCAGCTTTTCCTTATCAGCTATGATTCGACTACTCTTAAACCTATGATGAAGCTTTCTTTGTTTCCGTAGTACCTTTCGTACATGATTGTTATACCACGGTGGATCTTTCCCCTCGCTTTGGACCTTAGTCGGTACGAACTTATCTAAGGCGTACTGGACGATGTTTCTGAATTTTTTCCATTTTTGTTCCACATCCTCTTCCTCAGAAATGAACGTTTGATGGTGGTCACTCAGATATTCTGCGATTTGTGCCCTATCACTCTTGTTAAGCAAATATATTTTCCTTCCTTTCTTGGCATTTCTTATTACACTTGTAGTCATTGATGCAACCACTGACTTATGATCACTGATACCCTCTTCTACATTCACGGAGTCGAAAAGTTCCGGTCTATTTGTTGCTATGAGGTCTAAAACGTTAGCTTCACGAGTTGGTTCTCTAACTATCTGCTCGAAGTAATTCTCGGACAAGGCAGTCAGGATAATGTCACATGAGTCTCTGTCCCTGGCTCCTGTTCTGATTGTGTGACTATCCCATTCTATACCTGGTAGATTGAAGTCTCCCCCTATTACAATAGTATGATCACGAAACTTCTTCACGACGTTCTGCAGGTTCTCTCTGAGGCGCTCAACTACTACTGTTGCTGATGCAGGTGGTCTATAGAAGCATCCGACTATCATATCTGACCCACCTTTGATACTTAACCCAGATTATTTCACATTCGCATTCGCTAATAACTTCACTGGATATTATTGAATTCTTTACTGCTATAAATACTCCTCCACCATTGGCGTTTATCCTATCCTTGCGGTATATATTCCATTCTGTGTCTAGGATTTCGTTACTGTTCACTTCCGGTTTTAACCAACTTTCCGTTCCTAATACTATATGCGCACTATTTCCTTCAACAAGAGATACTAATTCAGGAACCTTGCCCTGGATACTCCTGCAGTTTACCAATATTACGTTAACTTTTCCTGTTTTTGGTCTCTGAGGACGGACGTTCTTTATCAACGATGATAATGTCCTCTCTGGTAAGCCGTCAGGTATTTTATCGTTTCGCCCAAGGGGGGGTCCCTCTAACCTAAAAAACCCCCGTGTGCACGTCACACGTACTCTGCTACCCTAGTAGCTGCTTCCGGTGTGTAGTGCACGCCTGACCTGTCTAGGGGGGCCCTACAGTTCTCCACCCAATAACGGAGGTCGATGAATTTGCAACCATTATAGTCGCAGAGTCGTCTGAGCCTCTGGTTTAGACCCTCCACACGGCTCCAAACCAGAGGACCGCGATCGACTCTGGGCACTATGCTGCAGATATTAAGCTCAGCTTGCACTCCGCGTGCGATGCTGGTTGTCTTCACCAAATCAGCCAGCCGCCGGAAGGAACCAAGGATGGCCTCAGAACCCAAGCGGCAGGCGTCATTCGTTCCGACATGTGCTACTATCTGCAGCCGGTCACACCCAGTGCGTTCAATAGCTGCCGGAAGGGCCTCCTCCACATTACGGACGAGACCCCCCGGCAAGCACACCGAGTGCACACTGGCATTCTTCCCCGACCTACCCGCTATTTTCCTGAGGGGCTCCATAACCCGCCTAACGTTGGAGCTCCCTATAACTAATAGGCCCGCCCTCTGTGACCGTCGGGACCTTGCCGGAGAATCGGCCACTGGCCCAACAGGCGAGGCATCACCACTAGGAAGCACCCCGTACCTGTTGGAAAGGGGTAAGGCAGCTGCCACGCGGCCAGATCCCACCTTCGCCTTTCGGCCAGGCACGCGCGAGCCCACCACTGTCCGCCATTCACCCTGGAGTGATGGCTGACCGGTAAGATGCTCACTGCCGGAAGACGCAGCGACATCAGGGGTTCCATGTGATTCCAAGGCCACCGAAGTAGGCATAGGTCTCACCACAGTTGCCCCAACGGCACTACGAGCCGACGCCTGCGCCTCGAGCTCGATGAGCCTAACAGACAAAGCCTCCACCTGCCCCCGAAGAGTGGCCAATTCTCCTTGCGTGTAGTCAGAAAGCGTTATTACTGTTAACTTGAGGTTGTACACTATGAGATCAAAAGTATCCAGACACCTGACTGAAAATAACTTACAAGTTCGTGGCGCCCTCCGTCGGTAATGCTGGAATTCAGTATGGTGTTGGCCCTCCCTTAACCCTGATGATAACTTCCACTCTCGCAGGCATACGTTCAGTCAGGTGCTGGAAGGTTTCTTGGGGAATGGCAGCCCATTCTTGACGGAGTACTGGACTGAGGAGAGGTATCAATGTCAGTCGGTGAGGCCTGGCACGAAGTCAGCGTTCCAAAACATCCCATAGGTGTTCTATAGCATTCAGATCAGGAATCTGTGCAGGCCAGTCCGCCACAGGCCGTACATTATGTACAGGTGCTCGATCGTGTTGAAAGATGCAAACGCCATCCCCGAATTGCTCTTCAACAGTAGGAAGCAATAAAGTGCATGGAACATGAATGTAGGCCTGTTCTGTGACACTGCCACGCAAAACAACAAGGGGTGCAAGCCCCTTCCATCAAAAATACGACCACGCCGTAACATCACCGCCTCCGAATTTTACTGTTGGCACTACACATGCTGGCAGATGACGTTCACCTGACATTCGCCATACCCACACCCTGCCATTTCGTCACTCCACACAACGTTTTCCCACTGCTCAATCGTCCAATGTTTGCGCTCCTTACACCAAGTGAGGCATCGTTCGGCATTTACTGGCGTGATGTGTGGCTTATGAGCAGCCGCTCGACCATGAAATCTAAGTTTTCTCACCCCTCGCCTAACTGTCACAGTACTTGCAGCGCATCCTGATGTGGTTTGGAATTCCTGTGTGATGGTCTGGACAGATGTCTGCCTACTACACATTACGACCCTCTTCAACTGTCGGCGGTCTCTGTCAGTCAACAGACGAGGTCGGCCTCTACGCATTTGTGCTGTAGGTGTCCCTTCACGTTTCCACTTCACTGTCACATGGGAAACAGTGGACCTAGGGATGTTTAGGAGTGTGGAAATCTCGCGTACAGACGTATGACACAAGTGGCACCCAATCACCCGACAACGTTCAAAGTCCGTGAGTTCCGCAGAGCGCCCCATTGTGTTCTCTCACGATGTCTAATGACTACTGAGGTTGCTGATATGGAGTACCTCGCAGTAGGTGACAGCCCAATGCATCTAATATGAAAAGGGGTATTTTTAGGTGTGTCTGGATACTTTTGATCACATAGGGTATCATTTTAGCTTGATCCCTTCCCATTTAATAACTTTGCCAGTCATCAACATCATCTGCACCGTGTATTTTGTTTTGTGTTTTTTTTTTTTTTTAATTTAATCTGTACACTAATTCTGGGTATGCGCATGTTGGATTTATAATAAACTAAGTCTGAAAAGAGTAATATTTCATTTCAGTAATCTATTCATCTTGACCGTTTGAATTATAATAAATTTTTATGAGCTGAGGGCACGTAATGAAGGTAGGGAATCTTACACGTTTCCAAGATGACAAAAGCCGTGTTCAAAGGGCTGCACGCACACACTTGCTGTTTGATGAACACTCACTGAGGCACCCTTGCACCTCGACTGGCCCATTAAACCACTCCTCCTTAAGCCAACAGAAAATGTCTGGGACTATCTGCAACGACGGGTGGAACGTAGCAGTGAACATCCTTGCAGTTTGCTAGCTCTATGGGATTCGATCATCAACGCGTGACTTGAAGGGGATACGGAATACCTGAATAAACTTGTGGACTCTTTTCCTAGCCTAAATGGTACCATTATCAGCGGAATGGATAGTGTCTTGAAAGGAGGATATAACATGAACATCAACAAAAGCAAAACGAGGATAATGGAATGTAGTCGAACTAAGTCGGGTGATGCTGAGGGAATTAGATTAGGAAATGAGACACTTAAAGTAGTAAAGGAGTTTTGCTATTTGGGGAGCAAAATAACTGATGATGGTCGAAGTTGAGAGGATGTAAAATGGCAAGGAAAGCATTTCTGAAGAAGAGAAATTTGTTAACATCGAGTATAGATTTAAGTGTCAGGAAGTCGTTTCTGAAAGTATTTGTATGGAGTGTAGCCATGTATGGAAGTGAAACGTGGACGATAAATAGTTTGAACAAGAAGAGAATAGAAGCTTTCGAAACGTGGTGCTACAGAAGAATGCTGAAAACTAGATGGGTAGATCACGTAACTAATGAGGAAGTATTGAATAGGATTGAGGAAAAGAGAAGTTTGTGGCACAACTTGACTAGAAGAAGGGATCGGTTGGTAGGGCATGTTCTGAGGCATCAAGGGATCACCAATTTAGTATTGGAGGGCAGCATGGAGGGTAAAAATCGTAGAGGGAGACCAAGAGATGAATACACTAAGCAGATTCAGAAGGATGTAGGTTGCAGTAGTTACTGGGAGATGAAGAAGCTTGCACAGGATAGAGTAGCATGGAGAGCTGCATCAAACAAGTCTCAGGACTGAAGACCACAAAAACAACATCAGCGCTATAGGGGGTGCTACACGGTGCTAGTTGCATATCTTCTGCGGGTGACTAGCTTTTTGTCTGGTCTGCTTATTGCTGACTGCACTTTTGGACTCTGCTGTTGACGCCCTGGTCAGCTCTCTTGTTCTTGCATTAGTGAAGTGTAATCTGATAAGGTTTTCAGTTGCATTCTCGTGTAGAGTTCACCTTTAATTATTAAAGCACCAATATAAACAATGAAAAACGGATATTTTGACAGAATATGACTATAAAAAATATTAGGAGCCGATCACCGAAGTTTTAATGGTTTCATATGATCGATATCCCCATTATCCATCCCAAATGTCACTTCATATGGACTTAAACATTATTTTCTTTAATAGTGAACTCTACAGATGAGGAAGACTGAGTTCATGAGTACACCTCAGCTGAAATTAGTACATTCCGAAAATAAAATAAAAAATACATATATTGTTCAGAATGTAACAACAAATAAATACAAATCACGAGGGAAATTATGTACTGTATCAGTGATAGTGAACATACACCAACAGGTGACAGAACAGACCAGTATCAAGGAACAGACGGTATATGATAGAAAGTATCCAGTGAACCCGTGTAATACGCAACTAAACACTAGATACCATGAGAGGCAGACACGGCAGTGCAAAAGGAGGCGAGAGTATTATATTGCCAGTAGAGAAACACTAGCAGCAGAATGTGGCCGACAGAAAAACACAGTGACTTCGAACATGGACTAGTCACTGGATCACACAAGAGTAACAAAACCATCAGAGACATTTCAATCCACTGCTGGGGGCGTGATTGTGAAAAGCAAATGCAAAGGAACAACCACAGCTAAAAGATGACCGAGCAGACCCCTTGAGCTCACAGACAGTGACCGTCGAGCGTTGATTATAAAAATCGCGTGGAATAGCGTAAGGAATCACTCGCGAGTACCAAAGTCCTACCAACAGTCTAGTTGGCACAATTACTATGCACAGGGAGTTAAAAAGAATTGGGTAGAATAGACTAACAGCTCCACATACAATACACAGGTCTGTAGTTAACGCTAAGCGACACTTGAGGTCCTGTAAAGAGCAACGCGACTGGCTGGTGGATGACTGGGAACGAATGACCTGGAGTGATGAATCACGGTATAGCCTCTGTCAACTCGATGTAATGGTTTGGGTTTGACGAATGTGCCGGAGAACGTTACCTGCCATCATGCGTAGCGCCAGCAGTGAAGTACGGAGGTGGTGTTCTTACGCTTCACGCTAAAACGAGAAAGTAAATGAGCAGCTCCATTCATGGACGTGCAAGTCTACAGAATTCCAAAGAGTAACATTCATCTCACTCTAGGTGAGGAGAGCCCTACGTCATAGTGACGTAGGCACGCGTCGTCATGAGCTTCACGAGTTATCCTATCGACTGTTGTGAGCATTCTGTATATATCGACTGTTGTGTGTTTCTTGAATCTGCACTGTTATTTGTTTGTGTGCTTTCATTGTCCTATTGTCCGGTGTTGCCAGCGTGTACGTCGTTCTGAACATGGGCTCTAACGGAGACGAGAAAGCTTTCAATCAGATCCATAAAGATAGTCTGAAAGATTTCGCTATCTTTCTTAGTTGATGTACTACATGAAGGCAAAATTAAATGGAAGTAGATGATTTAATATTTCCAGAAACATTCGGAATTATCTTCGGAACCACTTCAATTTCTCAGTTTTACGTTTCTGCCCACATGGCTTATGTACAGTTCATTGGCTGTTATAAAAATACGAAACACTTTAATTTCTCCATATTTCACGTTTTTATCCACATTAGTTATGCAAGAATAATCGGATTAAAAAAATTACTAGACACTTTTTTTAACTTTCGTTATGGTTATGATTCCTACATTCGCACATTCGTTATGTTCGTGAAACACACAATAACGTCCCACATTCTTTGGATTGCAGATTAATAATTAATTATTTCACGTTTCTGTGCACACGATTTATGCACGATTCATCGGATTTAAAAAGAATGACAAGCCTTTTTTTACTTTCGTTATGGTTCCTTTGTTCAGACAATCATTATGTTCATGAAACACACAATAACATCGCAAATTGTTGGGATTACATTTAGTAATTCATTCAACGGGGATGAGCATCTCACACAACTCCTCTCTCTTCCTTTGGACACATGTATTTACATTTACCTTTGACGTTATCGATACAACTGCAAAGATCAATATACGCATTCATGTAGTCGATTTAGGTTATTTACGTCACGATGACGTAGCATTACGTCATTATGACGTAGGCTTCTCCTCACCTAGCGTGAGATGAATGCTACCCAATTCCAAACGGCGAATTAGAGCACAAGGGTTACCGGAAACCATGCCGTACCTACACACCGAATCCCACCATCATCTGCCTTCAGAAGGCCTACATACGCTGACCTAACGAACCCGCGGCATCAGCGATACATAAAACATCAAACAACGTTTGGGACCGCTGCATAATACCTTCCGAACGAACAGATACGAAATTGAACAGGAATTGGTCACAGGAAATGAAATAAAAGAACAGCTCACGATAGCGCACTTACCTTGCATGAGCCATAGAGTCGGTAGGATGCTTCGTTCAGGAGTCTTCAAACCAGTTTTCCTGAGTGACCGCAAGATGCAGAAGTGTGCAGTGTCCATTAAGGATTTAAAAACAGCCGTGAACACCGCAGATGTGTACGAAATATGGTGTGAGAACGGTGCTCCCTATATAGTGCAAACTGAAGGCTCTTTTAGCATCACCTGTAAGCAGGAACTGTGTAGCGTTTTTTTTTTTTTTTTTTTTTTTTTTTTTTTTTTTTTTTTTTTTTTTTTAAGGAACAATAAAATCTACGAACTTCGAGGTCAGTTGTCTCATGACACAGTCAGAAACGCACTCTAGTGCAGTACCCATCTCCCAGTAAAATTGTACTGTGCCCTACTGAAGATTGCTGCAGTACCATCGAAGTGTTGGTTGTTTGCGTATCCTAGCATTTAAAATATAAGATGGCGATGCGGTACGCCCACAGATTACAGTTTCTTTCCATTCCATTTCAGCCATGTCCAAGGTGACAGTACAATGTATTATTATCAACTAGTCCTATAGTGGCGCAAAGTTCCCAAATTAGACTTCTGACCCTTTTTTTCCTCTGAGGCCGCATGAAGAGTTCTGTTTACAAAGTCATATTGCGATAGACGGAGACCTGGTTGTATGTATCATGATGTCGTATAAATAATTTACTTTATACATGGTGACCTGAATGAGTGTATTACTTTTTTTTATTGCATCTTACAGACATTTCGCTGTACTTTTATAATACATTTCCTTTTTAAAGTTTATTGAAGTTGTTATTTGTTTGAATTGATTACAAAATAATGTGTCAACATATTATTTTTAATAATAACAATAATAACAATATTAATATTAATAATGGTAATAGTAAGAATAACAATAATAGTAGTAATGATTATCGAAAGTTCTCTTTAAATAATTTCCGACCGGAGTGGCCAAGCGGTTCTAGGCGCTACAGTCCGGAACCGCGCGACCGCTACGGTCGCAGGTTCGAATCCTGCCTTGGGCATGGATGTGTGTGACGTCCTTACGTTAGTTAGGTTTAAGTAGTTCTAAGTTCTAGGGGACTTATGACCTCAGCAGTTGAGTCACATAGTGCTCAGAGCCATTTGAACCATTTGAACCTTTAAATAATTAAAAATATGACCGAAGTACTGTTTCTGATTGTAAGCTCTTAGCTGTAATAATAAATGAACTGTCGTAATGAAAATTGTACTGTCGTAATGTGAAGGCAAAACTTCATCCTAATAATAATTAATTGTCGTATTGTAAAGGGAAGTCTTTCATACTGCAAAAGTTAGCAATCTGACTGCAAGAATTTTGAATAGTATAAACTGCCTCAACAATGAACTTTGACATGAAACCTACAGTAACTGATTTTGCTAAACTGAACTCTAGTAACCACCGTTTAGTCAACTGTCAGCCGCCTTTAGTGAATTAGCAGTCTAGTTAAAAGTTGGTTAACTCTCTACAGTAAATTGATTTCTTAGGATGGATAGGATGTGTGACTGCTGTGTACGGACGCAGGAGCAGCTGGCCACTGCCGCGAACAGCTGAACGTGTTGATGGCCGCGGTCAGCCGTCTTCAGGCTGCTCCCTCGGAGTGTAGCGGCAGTGGGGAGTCTGGTGCGTCGCATGGTACACCCCAGGTGTTACATGCTTCACCCACTGTCCCTGCTGTCGAGAAATCTTCGCGGGTAACGTGCGCGGTTGGGCCACTCTCTCCCCAAGGGGAGTGGCGGGTTCAATGTGGAGGCTGGCCGTGTGGCATCGCCCGCTCTGCCTTTGAGTGGACATGTGGCGCTCCTTCAGCAAGGTTCGAGCAGGCACACGGGGGGAGGGGTTTGTTAGTGATTGGGAGCTCCAACGTTAGGCGGGTGATGGAGCCCCTTAGGGAAATAGCGGAAAGGTCGGGGAAGAAGGCCAGTGTTCACTCTGTCTGCTTGCCGGATGGTCTCATCCGAGATGTGGAGGAGGCCCTGCCGGCTGCGATAGAGAGCACTGGGTGCACCCGACTGCAAATTGTTGCTCATGTCGGCACTAATGACTCCTGCCGTCTGGGTTCAGAGGTCATCCTCAGTTCATACAGGCGGTTGGTGGAGTTGGTGAAGGCGGAAAGCCTCTCTCGCGGGGTGGAATTTGAGCTAACTGTTTGTAGTATAGTTCCCAGAACCGATCGCGGTCCTCTGGTTTGGAGCCGAGTGGAAGGCTTAAACCAGAGGTTCAGACGATTCTGCGGAGATCTGGGGTGCAAATTTCTCGACCTCCGCTATCGGGTGGAGAAATGTAGGGTCCCCCTGAATAGGTCAGGCGTGCAGGAAGCGGCCACAAGGGTAGCGGAGTAAGTGTGGGGTACACATGTGGGTTTTTTAGGTTAGAGAATTCCCTCCCTAGGCCCGACAAGACGCCTCCTGAGACGCGGCAAGGTAGGAGTAGGCAAAATGCAACAGGGAATAACAATATTAATGTACTAATAGTAAACTGCAGGAGCGTCTATAGAAAGGTCCCAGAACTGATCTCATTAATAAACGGTCACAATGCCCACATAGTACTAGGGACAGAAAGTTGGCTGAAACCAGACGTAAACAGTAACGAAATCCTGAACTCAGATTGGAATGTATACCGCAGAGACAGGCTGGACAGTGAAGGGGGAGGCGTGTTTATAGCGATAAGAAGTGCTATAGTATCGAAGGAAATTGACGGAGATCCGAAATGTGAAATAATTTGGGTGAAGGTCACGGTTAAAGCAGGCTCAGACTTGGTAATTGGATGTCTCTATAGGCCCCCTGGCTCAGCAGCTGTAGTGGCTGAGAAAGGATAATTTGGAAACTATTTCGAGTAGATTTCCCCACCATGTTGTAGTTCTGGGTGGAGATTTTAATTTGCCGGATATGGACTGGGATACTCAAACGTTCATAACGGATGGCAGGGACAAAGAATCCAGTGAAATATTTTTAAGTGCTTTATCTGAAAACTACCTTGAGCAGTTGAACAGAGAAGCGACTCGTGGCGATAACATATTAGACCTTCTGGTGACAAACAGACCCGAACTATTGAAACAGTTAACGCAGAACAGGGAATCAGCGATCATAAAGCGGTTACTGCATCGATGATTTCAGCCGTAAATAGAAATATTAAACAAGGTAGGAAGATTTTTCTGTTTAGCAAAAGTGACAAAAAGCAGATTACGGAGTACCTGACGGCTCAACACAAATGTTTTGTCTCAAGTACAGATAGTGTTGAGGATCAGTGGATAAAGTTCAAAACCATCGTACAATATGTGTTAGATGAGTACGTGCCAAGCAAGATCGTAAGAGATGGAAAAGAGTCACCGTGGTACAACAACCGAGTTAGAAAACTGCTGCGGAAGCAAAGGGAACTTCCCAGCAAACATAAACATAGCCAAAGCCTAGCAGACAAACAGAAATTACGCGAAGCGAAATGTAGTGTGAGGAGGGCTATGCGAGAGGCGTTCAATGAATTCGAAAGTAAAGTTCTATATACTTGCTTGGCAGAAAATCCTAAGAAATTTTGGTCGTATGTCAAAGCGGTAGGTGGATCAAAACAAAATGTACAGACACTCTGTGACCAAAATGGTACTGAAACAGTGGATGACAGACTAAAGGCCGAAAGTTAATTCCATCTGGGAGTACGCATTAGGAGTGATTTAAAATGGAATGACCACATAAAGTTGATCGTCGGTAAAGCAGATGCCAGACTGAGATTCATTGGAAGAATCCTAAGGAAATGCAATCCGAAAACAAAGGAAGTAGGTTACAGTACACTCGTTCGCCCACTGCTTGAATACTGCTCAGCAGTGTGTGATCCGTACCAGATAGGGTTGATAGAAGAGATAGAGAAGATCAAACGGAGAGCAGCGCGCTTCGTTACAGGATCATTTAGTAATCGTGAAAGCGTTGCGGAGATGATAGATAAACTCCAGTGGAAGACTCTGCAGGAGAGACGCTCAGTAGCTCGGTACGGGCTTTTGTTGAAGTTTCGAGAACATACCTACACCGTGGAGTCAAGCAGTATATTGCCCCCTCCTACGTATATCTCGCGAAGAGACCATGAGGATAAAATCGGAGAGATTAGAGCCTACACAGAGGCATACTGACAATCCTTCTTTCCACGAACAATAAGAGACTGGAATAGAAGGGAGAATCGATAGAGGTACTCAAGGTACCCTCCGCCACACACCGTCAGGTGGCTTGCGGAGTATGGATGTAGATGTAGACATCAGTTGGCCCTGATTGAATACATAAAAAATCAAAATATTTAGTCCTTACCTCTGTTCTGCACAAATCTGGATAACGAGTTGCTCTTTCACCGATCAATTAAGTGTCTTAGGCGTCCCTTGCAGAAACTGAAAGAACTATGAAAATTTCCCACAATGCTAACGTTGATAGCGACTGTCGTTTCTAGAGTAATTACAGGTACTGATTTTTCTGGAAGTAGTTAAGATCGACGGTTTACCTCTTCACCGTTTAGTCTTCCGGTCTCGGTAACTTAATTGTGGTCCGCCAAAACGAACCATGCGCTGTTCCCGTGGGGCCTGGATTCTGCGATTGGATGTACTTTTTACCTCGCCTTGCTGTGTCTTCTATCCACTAAAAATCCTTTTCTCGTGTCGGGTTGATAAAGAAAATGGTTCAATAACTTTTCTGTTTATGAAGATTAGGACATTTTCCGTTTAAAAGAGGGTTTTTTATTGCATATCGTTAATATGACTGATTCGCTCAACATACTCCAGCGTTTCTATTACTGTGTACAATTTGCCGTAGGCGGTTACAAAATAATCGATATCGTTAAAAACGAAAAAATATTATCTTTCCTAGATACAATTACGCATGATAATGCCACCTCAAATTGTTTTTGTATTAAAGTACGCCAGAAACATCAGTATCAGCCCCGCGAGAGTCAAAACCGTGAGACGAAATAGTTTCATGGAAACGGAGCAGTTCCGCACCGATGTTGCCATCTAAAGCTTTACCTATTCAGACCGATCTACAACCTCTCTAACTGTGTAGCAGGAACAGTAGAACATATGCTACTTCCTTCAAATACATTTTCTTTCTGTCAAGTAGAAAAAACGGACTAGGAAATGAAGACATCTGGAAGTGTTTAAAAAGCTGTGTATGGTGAGCCCATTTGTTGAGTCGGTTCTAGATGTGGCCTGATATAAATAATAGGGCCAGGCTACGCCACGTACCTGCGTGCCCCGGCATTAAATCATGCGGAACGGTGAAATTGGTGGCCGCCACAAAGTAATTGCAAACAGCGCCCCGCAGCCCACTATGAGGCTGACAGCCGCTGACGCAAACCAATTACTGGCCTGGGCGCTTTAATTGACAGCCTGTAATGAAGGCGCGCAGACCCTCCCAACAGGCACTGACCGTCGATAAATTGCTGTACTATAACGTCACAACACGCATCAAATGTCGTCCCTGAATCGTCCTTCAGAAAGAGGTAAAGGGCTTAACTCTATAATGTTATTGTTTATATAGCGTATGACTATGTGAGTGGTTAAAACAGCCACTAGAAAAAATCGATAAGCAATAAACTGAGATAAAAAATGAAATGGCCGTATGGCATCGTTGGCCGGGAGGCCCTGTCCGGGGAAGTTCGGCCGTCAAGTGCAATCTTCTTTCAGTCGACGCCACATTGGGCGACTTGCGCGCCGATGATGACGATGAAATTACGACGAGGACAACACAACACCCAGTCCACGAGCGGAGAAAATCTCCAACCCGGCCGGGAATCGAACCCAGACCTGCTGCACGGGAAGCAAGCACGTCACCACCCAGCTAAGCAGGAGGACAATAAACTGAGATAATAATCTCTGATAAATCTCGCGCGCAAATGCAGGTTCGTAAGCATAATTAATGAGATTAGCAAAGCGCAGATAGTCACGACCGGTTTTAAATATAGTAATAGCCGGCCGAAGTGGCTGTGCGGTTAAAGGCGCTGCAGTCTGGAACCGCAAGACCGCTACGGTCGCAGGTTCGAATCCTGCCTCGGGCATGGATGTTTGTGATGTCCTTAGGTTAGGTAGGTTTAAGTAATTCTAAGTTCTACGGGACTGATGACCTCAGATGTTAAGTCCCGTAGTGCTCAGAGCCATTTGCACCATTTTTTATAAAAGATGAATGTCTCTGATAAGTTCGATAATGCGGATCGCTGACTGCGTGACCGCAGAGCCAAAGACACCGTACTGCTTTGTTGGAGTAAGAAAGCGCTTGGCGCACAGTAGTAGGTAGCTGTCTGTGAGGGAAAGACGATGAAGTAGGCAGTTTCTCTGGTGTGCTGTGTAAAGCCACCAAGAGCTAGATTAATGTAGGAATGTCGGTATTGTTGAACATGGAAGCAAAGTATTCAGGCAAATGAGGTAAAGATGTTCAATAATTATGAGTTCTGTTTTTGCCAGCGTGTTAGTATAGATGAGTTGGCTGATTATTATTGTTGAGTAACCCCAGAATGTAAGTAAACGATTTTGATAAAGAGCCTAGTTAAATATTTCATTTTTGTAGTCCTTTTAAAATGTGTTAACAGAGCTATGTGTAATTTGATAATTTGCATTTATGTTGGATTAATGAAGTTAGGTAATACTTGCTGTTTAAATCTCATTGTTTGTGAATCAATTGTGAGTATTGTAACGTCAGTTGCCAGATATTTTTCCAAAGCCAAACGTAACGTGCAACACAATTTTGCTAAAAAACTGTGCGTTAGTAATTCATCATAATCAGTACCGCCTCCTAGTCCAGATCATATATTTTTTAAAGAAGTTGAATTTTCTTAAATGTTCTCGTTTATCAGCCAAAAGAGTTTCGAGGCATTCACGTATCGCACAGGCGTTACGGCGCCTTCCATGGCGACCAGCGGCGTACGTCGGCCCCACATAATGCCACCCCTAAACAGCAGGGAACCTGCACCTTGCTGCACGCTCTGGACGGTGTTGTCTAAGGCGTTTAGCCTGACCAGGTTGCCTCCAAACACGTCTCCGACGATTGTCTGGTTAAAGGCATATGCGACACTCATCGGTGAAGAGAACGTGGTGTGAATCATGAGCGGTCCATTCGGCATGTTGTTGCGCCCATTTGTACCGCGCTGCATGGTGTCGTGGTTGCAAAGATGGACCTCGCCTTGAACGTAGGGAGTGAAATTGCGCATCATGCAGCCTGTTGTGCACAGTTTGAGTCATAACACGACGTCCTGTGGCTGCACGAAAAGCATTATTCAACATTGCTGTCAGGCTTCCTCCGAGCCATAATCCACAGGTAGCGGTCTTCCACTGCAGCAGTAGCCCTTGAGCGGCTGAGCGAGGCATGTCATCTACAGTTCCTGTCTCTCTGTAGCTGCTCCACGTCCGAACAACATCGCTTTGGTTCACTCCGAGATGCCTGGAGACTTCCCTAGTTGAGAGCCCTTCCTGGCACAAAGTAATAATGCGGACGCGATCGAACCGCGATATTGACCATCTAGGCATGATTGAACTACAGACACCACGAGCCGTGTACCTCCTTCCTGATGGAATGACTGGAACTAATCGGCTGTCGGAACCCCTCCGTCTAATTTGCGCGGCTAATGCATGGTTGTTTACATCTTTGTACGGGTTTAGTGACATCTCTGAGCAGTCAAAGGGACTGTGTCTGTGATACAAAATCCACAGTCAACGTCTATCTTCAGGAGTTCTGGGAACTGGGGTGATTAATACTCTTTTTGATGTATGTATGTATGTGCGTTCCTATCGCTATCCCATGACTTTCGCCACCTCAGTGTATATTGATCTCAGTGCGACGACACCGCTGTACAGAGAGGGAGGGTGTGTCTTCCAGAGTGCCCATTTCGGATTGGCACCGCGATATCTGGACGATATCACGCTCTTGACAATTAAACTCTGAAATACCGAGAAAATCAGCGAAATCTTAAGGGAACGAAGACTAACAATAAGAATAATATTTCCAAATATTGCTCGTGCTAATGGCGTAATTGTATTCAGCTACCAGAATGAACACTGCTGCAAAGTGGCGCCATTACACGGCAGTAAACTTAAGTCTTTACAGTTCGAATTACCCAGAAAAATGGAGGAGAATAGTCATCGTATATTTCTCTTACAATAATTAACGAGTTGTGTCCAAAACTCTTGAGGTTTTAATTTAACTGATACTACACGTACCGTCGGTGGCGAGTTTTCCCGCGGCGGAGCACAAGCGCGGACTGGGAAAGTATGTGGAAAGGAATCAGCTGTGCCCATCTCAAACGACCCATTCCGGCATTGTTTCAAACAATTTAGGACAAACCACGAAAAACTCTGTCTGGATGCACGGGCAATGATTTGGAACCTCTTTAATCCTCATGTCTTCGAGCTATGGTGACGGTAGAAGAAAACCAGTCGTGCCACAGACAAAAGGAAGAACATTCCTTCAATTGTAGAAGGACTTAGCATCACAAAAACGTTTATCTTCCCTTTTGAAAAATAATTCCTGTTCTTTGGCTTCGTTTTCAGAAGAGAAGGGGTATAATTTAGAAAAAAACCATCTTGCAAGGCAAAATGGAAGGCAGAAGGGGACAAGGAAGATGCAAGAAGTAGATGGATGGATCAGACGAAGAAGATTACTCGTCTGTCTCTTGACATTGTATTAAGAAGAGCTGAAGAGCACTTTGGATAGAGACGTCTGGTCGAAGATTCAGTTAGCCTGCTTATGAACTGAATGAAGAAATATGGTCATGGCACTCGGCACTGAGTAAACCAAATAACGGTGATGATGATGATGATGATGATGACTCCTGAATGTCTCATCTCGCTCAGTTCGTCTCTCAAACCGAGGAAGCAGCATCGCTTATCAGTTTCTGATAGCTGTTTAGCTGTCATATACGACACCAAGTCAATAAATAAAGACTTTTTTCTGCCCCGTAGTTTGACAGCATTGACTCAAAAACGATATACCTTAACCTCACAACTTTTCTTGTGCGTTAATGGGTCGATTCTGTTAATAGCTCTATTCCTAGTGATTTCTGTTTCTTATTATTAGTGCTCCATTGGCAGCACGCACCAATTAAATGCAATAAATTTTACTCTTACTACCAACCGCGCCAATTTGCAGGACGCCTGCAACGTTTCGTTGAAGCATGTTCTGTTCTCCAATCTCATGGTCAACTGCCGATTTGTCACTATTCGTGTCCTTGTGCAGTTCTTTTAGGTGGATACTTAATAGAATATTTAACATTTCAAATACATTTGTTGTAACTAGACTAATATTTTTTTTACTGCTGTTAGAACGCCTTACCTCGTTAAGTGATGTGCGCTGGTAGCTGGCTGTAACAGACTAACCGTACACCTGAAGGTTGTCGTTGGAGATGAATATCAATTAGTCCCATCTCGCAAGATTTGTCTAGTTCTCATACCTGGTGTCTTCTAAAACTGTCGCTCTCACTGCAGAAGGTTACGCTCTGACGTGTCTTTCTTTATGATGTGGTGCTGTAGCGGTGAGAATCGTACGAAAATACGTGAGTGCTTTTCAGCTAAGATCACACAAGTTTTGTTCGAAGGGACGCCATTTGTTACGTGCTATACTCTCCACAGAGCACAGTGAACGTTACACACACGGTATTGCACAACATGCCACTTGTGCAAATCAACGCAGCACACTCGTGAATGGAGATGGGGTGGAACACAGTTCATAGTGAACACAACTGCTCATATACACGCCAGCACATAGCTCCGGTCCGAGCCTAGCTGCCGATTTATACAATGGATCACTTTTTTAACAATTAGCTGGATCCCTATCCTGCGCGACCGTCCACTTTGGCCGCCACCACTCAACCCTATCAGTTTAAGAGTGTTGCTGTCTCGGTCCCACAGCGAACTTCGCCCTGCCCTTTATGATCGAGCTTTTCACATCGAATAGGACATGTGGCCTGTAATTGAAAAAGTGTGATGATGACTCTCCATTGGCAAAAGATTCCGGAATAGTCCCCCAGTCGGATCACTGCCAAGGGGGAGGTGACCACGAGACAATGACTGAATAACCAACGGAAGTATAACGCTCCACGAATGGCGGCGTGGAATTTCAGAAGCTTGAACATGCTAGGGCAGCTATAAAATCTGACAAAGGAAGTACAAAGGCTCAATCTAGATATAGTAGGGGTCAGTTAGGTGAAATGAAAAGAAGACAAGAATTTCTTGTCAAATGAGTATAGAGTAATATCAACAGCAGCAGAAAATGCTATAACTGGAGTAGGATTCCGTATAAATAGGATTGTAGGGCAGAGAGTATGTTACTATGAACAGTTCAGTGATAGGGTTGTTGTTATCAGAATGAACAGCAAACTAACATCGACAACGACAGTTCATGTATATATGCCGACGTCGCAAGCTGAAGATGAAGAGACAGAAAGTATATGTGGATACTGAAAGGGTAATACAGTACGTAAAGAGAGGTGAAAATCTAACAGTCATGGGGAACTGGAATGCAGCTATAGGGGAAGGAGTAGAAGAAAACATTACAGGATAATATGAGCTTGGAACAAGGAATGAGAGAGGAGAAAGACTAATTGAGTTTTGCAATAAATTTCAGCTAGTAATAACGAATACTCTGTTCCAGAATCACAAGAGGAGGCGGCACACTTGGAAAAAGTCGGTTGATACGGGAAGATTCCAGTTGGATTACAGCATGGTCAGACAGAGATTCAGAAATCAGATTCTAAGGCGTAACCAGGAGCAGATACAGACTGAGATCACAATGTAGTAGTGATGAAGAGTAGGCTGAAGTTTAAGAGATTAGTCTGGAAGAACCAATACTCAAAGAAGTGCGATATGGAAGTACTAAGCAATGACGAGATACGAATGAAGCTCTCTAGGACTCTAGATACAGCAATAAGGAATAGCTCAATAGGCAGTGTAGCTGAAGAGAAATCAGCATCTCTAAAAAGGGCTATCACGGAAGTTAGAAAGAAAAATACAGATCTAAAGAAGGTAACTGCGAAGAAACCATGGGTAAAAAAAGAAATTCTTCAGTTGATTGATGAACGAAGAACGTACAAAAATGTTCAGAGAAATTCAGGAATACGGAAATACAAGTCACTGAGGAATGAAATAAATAGGAAGTGCAAGGAAGCTAAGACGAAACGGTTGCCTGAAAAATGTGAAGAAATCGAAAAAGAAATGATTGTCGGAGGGTCTGACTCAGCATATAGGAAAATAGAAACAACCTTCGGCGAAATCAAAAGCAAGGGTGGAAACATTAAGAGTGCAACGTGAATTCCACTCTTAAACGCAGAGGAGAGGGCGGATGGGTGGAAAGAATACATTGAAGGCCTCTATGAGGGGGAAGATTTTCTGATATGATAGAAGAAGGAACAGAGAAGAGATAGGGGATCCAGTATGAGAATCAGAATTTAAGAGTGCTTCGGAGTACTTAAGAACAAATAGGGCAGATGGGATAGATAACATTCCATCAGGATTTCTAAAATCATTAGGGGAAGTGGCAACAAAATGACTATTCACGTTGGTATGAAGAATGTATGAGTCTGGCAACATTCCATCTGACTTTCGGGAAAATATCACCCACACAATTCCGCAGGCTGCAAGAGCTGACAGGTGCCAGAATTATCGCACAGTCAGCTTAACAGTTCATGCATCTAAGTTGCTGACAACAATAATATGCAGAAGAATGGAACAGAAAATTGAGGATGTGTTAGACAGCGATCAGTTTGGCTTTAGGGAAGGTAAAGGCACCAGAGAGGCAATTCTGGCGTTGTTGTTGATAATGAAAGCAAGCCTAACGAAAAATCAAGACATGTTCATAAGATTTATCGACCTGGAAAAAGCGTTCGACACTGTAAAATGGTGCACGACGTTCGAAATTCTGAAAAATATGAGTTACCCGTAGGGGGAGACAGGCAATATACAATATGTAGAAGAGCCAAGAGGGAATAATAAGAGTGGACGAACAAGAACGAAGTGTTGGGATTAAAAAGGATGTAAGACAAGGATGTAGTCTTCCGCCTCTACTGTTCAACCTGTACATGGAAGAAGCAATGATGGAAATAAAAGAAAGGTTCAGGAGCGGAATTAAAATTCAAACTGAAAGGATATCAATGATACGATTCGCTGATGACATTGCTATCCTGAGTGAACGCTGAACGGAATGAGCAGTATAATGAGTAATGAATATGGACTGAGAGTAAATCGAAGAAAGATGAAAGTAATGAGAAGTAACAGAAATGAGAACAGTGGGAAACTAATTTCAGGACTGATGATCACGAAGGAGATGAAATTAAGGAATTCTGCCAGCTAAGCAGCAAAGTAACCAATGACGGATGGAGCAAGGAGGACAACAAAAACATACTAGCTCTGGCGAAAAGAGCATTCCTAGTCAAGAGAAGTCTACTAGTATCAATCATAGGCCTTAATTTGAGGAAGAAATTTCTGAGAATGTACGTTTGGAGCACAGTTTAGTAGTGAAACGTGGACTGTGGGGAAACCGGGACAGAAGAGAAATTTGGAAATTTGTGGTAAGGTGTTATGGGACCAAACTGCTGAGGTCATCGGTCCCTAAGCTTACGCGCTGCTTAATCTAACTTAAATTAACTTACGCCAAGGACAACACACATCCCCATGCCCGAGGGAGGACTCGAACCACCGACGGAGGGAGCCGCGCGGACCGTGACAAGGCGCCTCAGACCGCACGGCTTCCCCACGCGGTGAACAGAAGAGAGTAGAAGCATTTGAGGAAAGGAATATGTGGAAACCACTGACAAGGACAAGAGGCAGGATGGTAGGACATCTGTTAACATATCACGGAATGACTTCAGTGGTGCTAGAGGGAGCTGTAGAGGGCAAAAAGCTGTAGAGAAAGACAGAGATTGGAATACATCCAGCAGATAGTTGAAGACGTAGACTGCAAATGCTACTCTGAGATGAAGATGTTGGCACAGGAGAGGAATTCATGGCGGGCCACGTCAAACCTGTCAGGAGATTGATGACTCAAAACAAAGAGAGGAAGTGAGGGCGCTAATTCCATGCGAGTTGTGACGCCGTGCTTCGACACCGAGACGCCACCACTCATCCCAGACAATAGATCTTTTGCCATACTGCATCGTATGACGATTTATTCAATATCTACACTCCTGGAAATTGAAATAAGAACACCGTGAATTCATTGTCCCAGGCAGGGGAAACTTTATTGACACATTCCTGGGGTCAGATACATCACATGATCACACTGACAGAACCACAGGCACATAGACACAGGTAACAGAGCATGCACAATGTCGGCACTAGTACAGTGTATATCCACCTTTCGCAGCAATGCAGGCTGCTATTCTCCCATGGAGACGATCGTAGAGATGCTGGATGTAGTCCTGTGGAACGGCTTGCCATGCCATTTCCACCTGGCGCCTCAGTTGGACCAGCGTTCGTGCTGGACGTGCAGACCGCGTGAGACGACGCTTCATCCAGTCCCAAACTGGCTCAATGGGGGACAGATCCGGAGATCTTGCTGGCCAGGGTAGTTGACTTACACCTTCTAGAGCACGTTGGGTGGCACGGGATACATGCGGACGTGCATTGTCCTGTTGGAACAGCAAGTTCCCTTGCCGGTCTAGGAATGGTAGAACGATGGGTTCGATGACGGTTTGGATGTACCGTGCACTATTCAGTGTCCCCTCGACGATCACCAGTGGTGTACGGCCAGTGTAGGAGATCGCTCCCCACACCATGATGCCGGGTGTTGGCCCTGTGTGCCTCGGTCGTATGCAGTCCTGATTGTGGCGCTCACCTGCACGGCGCCAAACACGCATACGACCATCATTGGCACCAAGGCAGAAGCGACTCTCATCGCTGAAGACGACACGTCTCCATTCGTCCCTCCATTCACGCCTGTCGCGACACCACTGGAGGCGGGCTGCACGATGTTGGGGCGTGAGCGGAAGACGGCCTAACGGTGTGCGGGACCGTAGCCCAGCTTCATGGAGACGGTTGCGAATGGTCCTCGCCGATACCCCAGGAGCAACAGTGTCCCTAATTCGCTGGGAAGTGGCGGTGCGGTCCCCTACGGCACTGCGTAGGATCCTACGGTCTTGGCGTGCATCCGTGCGTCGCTGCGGTCCGGTCCCAGGTCGACGGGCACGTGCACCTTCCGCCGACCACTGGCGACAACATCGATGTACTGTGGAGACCTCACGCCCCACGTGTTGAGCAATTCGGCGGTACGTCCACCCGGCCTCCCGCATGCCCACTATACGCCCTCGCTCAAAGTCCGTCAACTGCACATACGGTTCACGTCCACGCTGTCGCGGCATGCTACCAGTGTTAAAGACTGCGATGGAGCTCCGTATGCCACGGCAAACTGGCTGACACTGACGGCGGCGGTGCACAAATGCTGCGCAGCTAGCGCCATTCGACGGCCAACACCGCGGTTCCTGGTGTGTCCGCTGTGCCGTGCGTGTGATCATTGCTTGTACAGCCCTCTCGCAGTGTCCGGAGCAAGTATGGTGGGTCTGACACACCGGTGTCAATGTGTTCTTTTTTCCATTTCCAGGAGTGTATTTAATATACAAGGGTTTACAGGGGTTGGACAAAAAGCTGGGAACACCGCGAGAAACACATGCTTGAACATAAATGCAAATCGTAATCAAACCTGCAAGTTGAGCCCTCGTATTTGACCATGAACGGCACGTGTACAGTGCTCTCAATACGTTGCAAGTATCAGTCGTAGTCAGAGCAATGTCCTGTGTAATTGTGAGTGAATTATGTTGAAGGTACTGAATTCGAACCTAGGAAATTGTTGCTTCCATAGCCAAGGTAGGGAAAGCGGGAAAACATCATCCGCTAAGTCACAACGTGGATGAAAGTGTTTGTTGAGTGATCGTGACGGACAGTTATTGAAGAGGATTGTGACGAAAAATAACAGGACGACTGCTGCAAAAATCACTGCAGAACTGAACGTCGCATTTGCGAACCCTGTCGGCACCAAAGCAACACGACGGGAGCTCCATAAACAGGGAACTACAGGGCGAGCTGAAATTTCAGACTCACTCATCAGGGATGCAAATCTTGTAACCTCCCCACAGAAATTTAAAAGTGATATTATTTAAGAATGCTAATGGACATTGAGCTAAGTGTAACCTTACCGGAGAATTTTTAAAAGCACAATATTTAATAGAAATGGGAGCCAAACGTAACCTCCCTAGCAATTAAGTTTAATGACAATAAAAATGAGAATCGCAATCTGACTCAAGGTGTAAACTCTCACGAAAATAATGAGAGACAATTTAATGCTAGTGAAACTTCAGTGATAATGATAACTCAATTAAACCAAAATATCGGTCTTTGGCCCTGTGCAAGAATCACAATTAATTTCTTACCTGCTTGAAACTGCATGTCAAATTTCTGCTCTCATTGTTGGCCACGGCTTGGAGGAAATGCATTGCAAATAATATATATATATATATATATATATATATATATATATATATATATATTTTAATTTAACTGAAACTTTTCTTTAAAGGAAATGGAAGGAAATCGTTGGTTCAATTAACTGGTTCTTTTGTTGAAAATTGCTTTGAAATCAAAATTATTATTGGGGCGATTATTGCACAAATTAGTTACAGTTAATTTACATTATTAGCTGAGCGCATTTAAAAATAATATACCTCATCCTGAATCTTGACCAGAATGCCGTGTCGACGCCCGCCGACTCCTCACACGCAACTGCACTCGACTGCTACTACCGACATACTGCACTGCTCACAGACTGCCCACTGACTACTGCTCGCAACTGTACTGCACGACTACTACCGACAGAGTACACTGCACGACGACTACTGACAGAGTACTGCGCGTAACACTCGCGCGGTCAAGCGCAGACTAACCACGATAAATGGCTCTCTGGTCAAAGATTTTATCATGCCTCACCATCGCTGCTACGTTACATACGTGTTTCAATCTCCATAACAGATAACAGAAAAACATAGTACCGAAGACATAAAACATGGACGATGGAGGAATGGAAAAATGTCGGTTGGTCGAACGAGTTGTTTCACACTGTTTCCAACACCTGGACATGGCTTTTTTTTTTTTTTTCGAACAGTGAAACATGGCGGGATTCGATGATGATTTGGGCAGCAATATCGTGGTATTTCATGGGCTCCGTGGTCACTCTACAACGTAGCTTTTCAAAACTCGTTCAAATGGCTCTAAGCACTATGGGACTTAACATCTAAGGTCATCAGTCCCCTAGACTTAGAACCACGTAAACCTAACTAACCTAAGGACATCACACACACCCATGCCCGAGACAGAATTCGAACCTGCGACCGTAGCATCAGCGCGGTTCCGGACTGAAGCGCCTAGAACCGCTCGGCCACAAGGCCGGCAACGTCGTTTTCCTGCCAAGGATTACGTGACCGTTTCGGCTGATCAACTCCATGCTGCAGTACTGCCTTTGTTCCCTGAGCTCCTCTTCACTGCCCGCACCATCCAGGACTGGTTTTGTGTGCACGGAGATGAATCGTCGCTTCTCTTCTGGCCACAGCAGTCACCATATCTCAGTATTATTGAGCCTTTGTAGTGCACGTTGAAGAGAAGGGAGCGTGATCACTATCGACTTCCGTCGTCTTGCCCTTAACTTGCCGCTATTTTGCAGGAAGAATGCTACACGGGTCCCTTGAAAATAACACAGGACGTGTATTTATCGATTCTGAGACGACTGGAAACTGTTTTGAATGACAACGGCTTTACTCACATCTTATTAGGCAAGGTATTGTGTTGTGTTCTTAACCACCTCCGAATCTGAGTAGCCAGCGTAGATAGCTGCAATGCGGATGACCCAGGTTCGATTCCTGGTACTGCCAAGGACTTTTGATAGGAGGAAGGGCACAGGGTGCACTCAGCTTCGTGAGGCCAACTCAGGAGCTGCTTGAATGAGAACTAGCGGCTGCAAGGTCTGGTAAGTCGGCACAATGGCCAGGAGAATTATTCGCTGACCACATGCCCCTCCATACTGCAATCACTTGATTCCGGAAGGCAGAGGATAACATGGCGGCTGGTCGATATCCATTGGGCCCTCTAGAGCCTGCACAAGGAGCTCGTTAATGCGTCACATCTTTGGCGTTTCCATATTTTTGCCAGTCCATGTAAGTGTTTCAAAGTCAGTGTCTTCTGGCTACCGCGCACTCTTAGCTACCTCTCAAATGGCCCATTTGCAGCCTCGTTTTTGTTCTGTTATCGGACACTTTCAATCACGTCAATTTCGCTATTAATTATGGTACACCGTGTATAAGGAGACAGAATAACATACCAGCAATTCGTCAAAACGTCGCAGTAGAACTGCAGCTTTACGCGATTAGCAATACGAGAAGACTTCATTGCACGCAGTACACCGTTGCTGCATGCAATTATGCGAGCTCCTCATAACATCCATGATTATTTCCTCAGTGAGACGTCGTCCTTCATCAGTGACAAAGGTATGGAACAGGAAAGAAAATACCTGATTATGAACGTCGCTGTAAAATTACGAAAACCGAAGGAATTTTCGTGAAAGCATCGTGATCCTCGAAACTGATGTGGGACGTGTATATTTCTATTCTCTACTGTCAAACCACAATTTATGAAAGATGTTTATATTTTATTAATAGGATTAAGTAGGAATAATTAATATTTGTCATGTTGGAAATAATTGTGGTAGCAGGGAATGTCTGCACCAAAGCATTGTTGGCAAGAGAGACCGCACATTGAAATAATTTTAAAAAGGGTGGGAGAGACAGCGTATGGATACATTTTAAGAAAAGAGCGGGAAAGACCGCGCATTGATACACTTTGTAATGGTAGCAGGGATTGTCTGCACCAGAAAGCATTGTTGGCAGGAGAGGCCGCACTTGAGCGTTCGTAGGAAGTCAGTAGTAAGCGAGATGTGAGGCGAGTCGGTAGCAGGTCTGAAGCGAGAGGTTGAGAGAAGCGTTGTGCCTGCCGGCCACTAGCTATGATTTACAAGAGATTATAAACGGATGTACTAAGACATCAGCTAACTATTATCATAAGAGGAACTAATACTATTGAATTTCTTTTTTTTTTTTTTTTTTTTTTTTTGAGATCTCAAGACTACTGAAGGTATGTTTGCGCAGTGCTAGTTGTAAGGTTACTGTAAAAAGTAAATCCCATTTGAACGTTTGTAAAATCATTTCTTTCAGAATATAATTAATTTTTGCTACCAATAGTGCATTGCTGATTATAATCCATCCCAAAAACCAACAAAGTAAAACTTTGCAAAATTTTATTGATGTCAAAAAAAAGTTTAACTATGAATTACGTAACTTCAGTCAAATTAATTAAGGAATAACGTCAGCTTTGCTATTAAAGAATAACGCCAGCTTTGGTAATAAATACAGCCACTTATTACGACAGCGCACCAGCAGCTAATAAAGTATAGTAAAACAGAGTACGTACATTCATAACGCAGTTCGATGTAGCAGTCAGATGGCGATCCAGTAACAGTAAAAAAGGTATGGAACAGTTTTGGGTTATTGCAGGTAACGACTGAGGGCCACGACGACGACACATTCTATGTTTCGTCGAAATAATCAGAAAATAACTTTTAATAAGCAGCATTTAAATCTGTATAGATTGAGAAAGAGAATTAATTTCAAAGGGAAGATTTCATTTGTTATTATTAAGCAAGAGGTAGAAATCCTAAGGGAAGGTTTCATAGGTTATTGTAAAAGGGAAGGTTGCGTAACAAAAGAGATATAGAGGAGACGGGAAGGTTTCACTGAAACGAATCTTTCACAATTAAAGACGCAGGACGCTTTGTCCAGGTGTTGGACTGAGTCACAACAGTCCTGGCTGTCTACAGTTCGGTCCAGAATGAACAAATTTGGCCGTGTTTTGACGTTCCAACCAATAAAAGAAAGAGCCGTACTGTACTAAGACTCTAGATCAGCGACGTGAAGTTGTTACTGCAATTGGAGTGCAGTTAATCGGTTACATCGCTTTTCACTTTCTTCTATACTACAAGAACTATTAATGTTTATGACCAACAAATGTCATTTTTACTTTTTATTTGCTTTTCTGTGATCTAATTTGGCTGCAAAAGAAAATGTTTGTGAAAAAATCTGCTACATGTTATATCTATTGTCGAACACCGAAGTCTGTAGTCTTTATGTTGATGTCTATCTTAATCTGTCTCCTATGCTTGAAGTGATGGTTTCCAAAGTATGACAATTATGTGCTCTGTTTTCCTTGCATCATAGTGGCAAACCATAGTTGTGTGCGTCACCCATTGCATGGTAACGACATTGTAAATTTTCGTTGTAGTAACCACTATGAGAAGATTACTAATTTAAAGAACCCCGCAGTTTAGCTTCCTTTTAGTTGTAAATTATTATTGTTTAAATACGCTTCTCGGGTTTGCTCCCGGATCGTATTGTGTAACTCGCACAGTATTTCATCGATGCAACTGCTCGACACCATCAGGCGGTGGTAGCTGCTGCTGTCACTGCTGCAAGGCGTGACTGATGGTAATCGAGCGGCGACGTCGAAATTTATCGAGCCGGGAGCAGGCAACAGGCGTGCGCGGGAAGACGCTCGTAGTCGGAGGAAGGCGGCGCTCCAAGTGCCCCTGCTGGGAGCCGCCGAAAGGCCATCCGCGCGTGTGCTATGGGCAATGGCTGTGCTGCCTGGACGCTCCTCTGCTTAAAGTCTGAATTAAATCTCAATAGTTCGTTGCGTCGCCTGATGAATCGGACGTTCTTACTTTCCCTGTTTTCATTTAATGGGAGCCAGTGCTGGATTCCAGGCAGCACTTAGTTGTAAACCTGCATCCCTGTTGATGTGTGAGGTCATCCACATGAGTGCTAAGGAACTCGTTAAATCTCGGTTGTATGAAAAATCAATCTAATCTAAAAGCCGTAAATTCAGCTACCATAAATACCTACGTATTACAATTACGAACAACTTAAATTGTAAGGAACACATAGAAAATGTGGGGAAGGCTAACCGAAGAGTGCGTTTTATTGGCAGAACACTTAGAAAATGTAACAGACCTACTAAGGAGACTGCCTACACTACGCTTGTCCATTCTCTTTTAGAATACTGCTGCGCGGTGTGGGATCCTTATCAGATAGGACTGACGGAGTACATCGAAAAAGTACAAAGAAAGGCAGCACGTTTTGTATTGTCGCGAAATAAGGGAGAGAGTGTCACAGAAATGGTACAGGATTTGGGCTGGACACCATTAAAAGAAAGGCGTTTTTCCTTGCGACGGAATCTTCTCACGAAATTCCAATCACCAACTTTCTCCTCCGAATGCGAAAATATTTTGTTGACACCGACCTACATAGGGAGGAACTATCACCACAATAAAATAGGGAAATCAGAGCTCGCACGGAAAGATATAAGAGTTCATTCTTTCCGCACGCTATACGAGATTGGAATAATAGAGAATTGTGAAGGTGGTTCGGTGAACCCTCTGCCAGCACTTAAATGTGATTTGCAGAGTATCCAAGTATATGTAGATAAGATTGTCCGCCGTACGGATGTGTATGGCCTCCTTAACAACACAGTCCCATAAAGATGACGCCGGGGATAAAATTTCCGTCTTTTCGTACAACATACGATGTCCCGTCTCCAGAACGTTGCGTCGAACACCATCGTTATACGCGCCTGGCGCAACCTGATGAATCAGCAGTAGCAGGGCATTGTCTGGACGCGGGACATCTTTTTAAAAATGTACTCCATTCTAAAATCGTTGTCTTGGTATATCATTTCATGGGAACAGTTATTCCCCCCACCCTACTGGTTATCATTATGCGTTACCACATGCAGCAGTTAGAATATGTATTTAGAAACAGAAGTCTAGCTTAGCCGCTGCATGCTTGCTGTTGAGCTTTCGAGAAATTTGCAACAATTTTGTCAAGACTCGAGGTAAGAGGAAATTTTGATTGGGGCCAGATAATTGTTTTACTCCCGATGAGTATTTAAGACAAAGACAAGCTGCATTCAGATCATTTATATATAGTAAAGTGCAAGTTAGGTTCTGTTTAGCAAGCGAGTGTAAGTTGGGTAACAGTTGGTGAATACATAATTTTGCCAATGCGTAGACTTTAATAGAGTGAGAGGTAAAGTTGGGCTAAATTCCATACAGAAACAAAATATAGTGGAGGAGGTTCCACTCCCACAAGCCCTGCAAAGACAGAAACTCGTAACTCCTTCAAATACAATCTATCTTATGCACTAATTTAGCTGAAGATTATGTTAGCTCTAACAGTAGCCACATCAAGAAAATTCCACGTTATGCGCTTTCACCATTTTACTTTTATTGCTACTGTAGGAAGTCACTGACTTCCCATAGCTTGTTAAGTCAATCCAGTACGTGATATGGCATGTCCCTGACCAGATTAGTAGCACGTGGTTTCCATGACGCCATTGCTGAAAAGAAGAGATAACTCGGCTCTTACTTGGCACTGGCTATAACATGAAACGCCACATGTGTAAAACATTCTCGGTTTACTTGTCGCGTCAAATCTGGGTAAAATTCCGAGCTTTCGACGAAATGCCGATCTTTCGAAGAACCCCGAGTTTTCGACGAAATCCTGCATAGTATTCGTCAGGAACATCTTTATCATTGTTGTGGTGACCATTTATAGCGCGTAGAAGGCATGTGATTGGTCAGGGTACGTCATCAATATGTCAAGCTGACAGAGATTGTGGCCATGTCTAGCCGGCGTCCTGGCTGAAGATGTTCTCAGATAGTTTAATTTCTACTGCTTCTTTTAATAACAGAATCTCAGTATCTAGAAACGAGAGACAAAATTTTTGTTCCATCAAACATTATTCTCTGTTTATTTGCAAGACAATTCAACGCAATTTTTTTTCTTTATTGGGCTGGCAATACGCCGCTCTGCAGCCTACAGAAAAGTTAAAAAACAGGATCAGGAGATATAAAAAACAAACAAAAGCAGGCGATAAAATGGTGACTGTTAAAATCTGAATCATGGAGAAAAAGATGCGAAGAGAATATAAAACAAAACGGTCGGCGATGCTGATTAAAACACATAGTAAACAGACAGGCACAATTAAAAACACGGCGACAGTCTATTTTCTGATCGCACGAGATAAAAAAACACAGTTAGCCACAGTACAGTGGCTCTTTGCAACACTGACAGGGGATGCACAACACTGAACACTCACTTAAAAACAGCACTATACAGGCGACATGGCGGCAGATAGGATGGGGAGGGGGAAAACCCAGGGGAAAAGGAGGGGGGGAGAAAGGAAAAAAGGGGGAGCCGACAGAGGGAGGGGACATAGAAAAAAGGGGGGCTGGGCGGACGCAGGGAGGAGTGGGAAAGGCAGTGGAAGGGAGAGCAAAAAGGACTAAGTGGAGAGAAGAGAGGCAGAGAGAGGGTAGGCGGGGAAAAAACAGAGTGGAAGGGGGGAGAGGGAACCCGGGAAAAGGACGGAGGAAGGGTGGGGGAAGTGAGGACCAGAGTTGATGGGAGGGGTAAACGGAGGGAGAGAGGGCATCATCTGGGAAGGGGAGTCGACAGAAGCCACCTTGGGAAAGGAGATGAATGGTGTAGAGGTGGAGGTTGGGGGACACAACGTTAAAGGCACGGCAGAGGGAAGGGGTTGGAGAGGAGAGGAGCAACCAGGGGATAAGGGGGATCAAGGTGGCGGGAGATGTGTGGGACGAGGATATGTTCAAGGAAAACGAGCAGATGGGGGAAAGGAATCAGGTCATAGAGGATCCGCGTGGGGGATGGGAGGTGTATATGGAAGGCAAGGCAGAGTCTGTGGTGCTCAAGGATTTGGAGGGACTTATAGAATTTGGCAGGGGGGGGGGCGGATATCAAGGTGGGACTGGCATAACAGAGGATGGAACAGATTAAGGATCTGTAGGTGTGGAGGATGGTAGAGGGGTTCAACCACCATGTCTGGCCAGAGAGGAGTTTGAGGAGTTATTGGATAGAGCAGAGATGAGGGATCCAAGTGAGGTGACAGTCAATGGTGAGGCCAAGGTAGGTGAGGGTAGGGGAGAAGAGGACAGGTCTAACGCAATTAAGGTCGTCGTTTAATATAATTAGATTCATAAGGCTTGCAAGGTGGGGGGACTAACATTTCACTATAACATTCTCATCTGGCCGCCCATGCGTTAGAGCCAGCTGGTGCCTAGATGTTTATCACGTTATTGCTGTTGAAATTGCCCGCCTTCCATCCTCCCAAAAGCAGAGCCTGAGAAGTTTCCTTTTTTGGGAAAGAACGGCCGTGCCTGCCGTCAAACTGACACGTCGGCAAGTGCAGATGTCGCTGTTTACCTCGAGAGATCAATGTGTCTAAACAGCATAAAGTTTGTCCGAATTCTAGTACTTCACAGGGAGAAGCAGAGCAATTCACATCATAAACTCCCTGTTCTAAAATTAAAGCCGAATTACATGCTAAGTTAAATCCGAAATAAGGCTCGAATTGAAATACCGTCTCATTCACCAAATGTAGACTCATTGATTTATATAATAATGCTATCTTACTTTATCATTCCCTTCCATACTGTTTCTTCCCCACCTACTCTCTCTCTGCCTCACTTCTCTCCCCTTAGTCCTTTTGCTCTCCCCTCCACTGCCTTTCCCACTCCTTCTCGCGTCCGCCCAGCCCCTTTTTTTCTACGTCTCCTCCCTCCATCAGCTCACCCCTTTTTTTCCTTTCCTCTCCTCCCCCCTTTTTCCCCTTCATTGGTACAGGTCAACCTTCCCCCATCCCCCATCTGCCGCCGTGTCGCCTCTAAGTGCTGTTTCAAGTGAGCGTTCAGTGTTGTGCGTCCCCTGTCAGTGCTGCGAACAGCCACCATACTGTCGCTAGTTGTGTTTTTATCTCGTGCGAACAGAAACCAGACTGTCGCCATGTCTTTCAATTGTGCATGTCTCCTTCCCTTGTGTCTTCATCCGCGTCGTCAACGCCGTGTTTTTGTATTTTAAGTTCCGCAACTTTCCTCCATTTTACTGTTATTAACAGTCACCGTTTTATCGCTTTTTTTAATTGTTTGTTCTCTCTCCATTGTTTGCGTAACTTTTCTCTCAGCTGTCGAGCAACGTATTAAGTTGCTGTCAGCCCGCCCCTCCCCTGGTGGGGGGAGATCGAAAATCAATAAAGGAAAAAAAAGACTGCATCATTAAGGAAAAACTTACTTTGCACAACTTATTCATAGCTGGCACAGTAACCATTTAATTGATATGTACAGACTTCATAATTGCAATAAACGCCTGGATTTACTTGAGTTACATGTAAACAATAGTGTTTATGTCTCAGCTGAAGGCGAGAGGCATGCTGTGCTCTGTCTGTTACAACAAAACAGGGAACCCCTGCACTGACAGCGACTGGCTAACCTTCTGTCCTGAAAAAAGCATAGAAGGGAGAATTGAGAGTATTGCTCATTGTAAGTAGTAAATAAGATAGTGTGCATCGTAGAAACAGCTCAAGGACGTGGCTATCTTTGACGAAAGCAAAGCCTACTTCAAGTGGGATGCGTATGTAGCAATTGAAAAGAGCAACTCGACGTCAATCTTTAGAAAATGTTTACAAGAAAATTGTAATGACTTTGAAAATATTTTGTTAGAGAAGTATATAACTGCGCCCAAAATGCAATCAAGCAACAACTGCACACATAACTTTCCTGTGCAAAGCCCGTGTACAAAAGACCACAGCATGTGAAGTATTGCCACGAAAGAAAACCTATACATATACACTCCTGGAAATGGAAAAAAGAACACATTGACACCGGTGTGTCAGACCCACCATACTTGCTCCGGACACTGCGAGAGGACTGTACAAGCAATGATCACACGCACGGCACAGCGGACACACCAGGAACCGCGGTGTTGGCCGTCGAATGGCGCTAGCTGCGCAGCATTTGTGCACCGCTGCCGTCAGTGTCAGCCAGTTTGCCTTGGCATACGGAGCTCCATCACAGTCTTTAACACTGGTAGCATGCCGCGACAGCGTGGACGTGAACCGTATGTGCAGTTGACGGACTTTGAGCGAGGGCGTATAGTGGGCATGCGGGAGGCCGGGTGGACGTACCGCCGAATTGCTCAACACGTGGGGCGTGAGGTCTCCACAGTACATCGATGTTGTCGCCAGTGGTCGGCGGAAGGTGCACGTGCTCGTCGACCTGGGACCGGACCGCAGCGACGCACGGATGCACGCCAAGGCCGTAGGATCCTACGCAGTGCCGTAGGGGACCGCACCGCCACTTCCCAGCAAATTAGGGACACTGTTGCTCCTGGGGTATCGGCGAGGACCATTCGCAACCGTCTCCATGAAGCTGGGCTACGGTCCCGCACACCGTTAGGCCGTCTTCCGCTCACGCCCCAACATCGTGCAGCCCACCTCCAGTGGTGTCGCGACAGGCGTGAATGGAGGGACGAATGGAGACGTGTCGTCTTCAGCGATGAGAGTCGCTTCTGCCTTGGTGCCAATGATGGTCGTATGCGTGTTTGGCGCCGTGCAGGTGAGCGCCACAATCAGGACTGCATACGACCGGGGCACACAGGGCCAACACCCGGCATCATGGTGTGGGGAGCGATCTCCTACACTGGTCGTACACCACTGGTGATCGTCGAGGGGACACTGAATAGTGCACGGTACATCTAAACCGTCATCGAACCCATCGTTCTACCATTCCTAGACCGGCAAGGGAACTTGCTGTTCCAACAGGACAATGCACGTCAGCATGTATCCCGTGCCACCCAACGTGCTCTAGAAGGTGTAAGTCAACTACCCTGGCCAGCAAGATCTCCGAATCTGTCCCCCATTGAGCATGTTTGGGACTGGATGAAGCGTCGTCTCACGCGGTCTGCACGTCCAGCACGAACGCTGGTCCAACTGAGGCGCCAGGTGGAAATGGCATGGCAAGCCGTTCCACAGGACTACATCCAGCATCTCTACGATCGTCTCCATGGAAGAATAGCAGCCTGCATTGCTGCGAAAGGTGGATATACACTGTACTAGTGCCGACATTGTGCATGCTCTGTTGCCTGCGTCTATGTGCCTGTGGTTCTTTCAGTGTGATCATGTGATGTATCTGACCCCAGGAATGTGTCAATAAAGTTTCCCCTTCCTGGGACAATGAATTCACGGTGTTCTTATTTCAATTTCCAGGAGTGTATATGGAAAAATACTGAAAGAAGCTCGTCGTATGGCGATGTGATGAGTTTAAATGTCCTACTATTTGGACGGATTAATGGAAAACCGACACTGTACCATGCAGTGGAGATTACGCATATTACAAAGCCAACGTCTCAGCAGGGAACGTATGCTCTAGAGTTCCGAAAATGCCATGAAGTTCACCACTCCAAGTCTTGAAAAATGAACGTGAAAATAGATGTGCATAACGTGCGCAATCTCTCCTAATGACCAGCATATTTTTACTTCAATTATACTCGAATTTTATACAACCATACCACATCTTATCGAGATGCAAAAAACTGGCTCTAAGCACTATGGGACTTAACATCTGAGGTCATCAGCCCCTAGACTTAGAACTAATTAAACCTAACTAACCTAAGGACAACACACACATCCATGTCCGAGGCAGGATGCGAACCTGCGACGGTTGCAGCAGCGCGGATCCGGGCAGAAGCGCCTAGAACCGCTCGGCCACAGCGACCGGCTATCGCGATGCAGCATCTCGCTCAGTATCAGACCAACCCTATCAGACAGTCCCATAAGACTGACTTCGCTGTCTGTTTGAAACATGCCGTCCACTGTTGGGTCGCAATCCACACTTTAATCTTATTGTCTCGAGGAACCAGAAACTTATAGACTGTTTCCCAATCAGCTTACGAAATTCCTCCTCAAAGACTTATACTTGACGTTCTCGATAGCTCGGCACAGAATATGACTTCGCAGCGTATCTTTTAGTTAATTACGAGAGAAATAATTTCTGTAGTGAGAGTTATGAATGTGACTGACATCTTTCATCAAAAAATACAAGGGTTGGAAGTTAAATAGTGGCACCTATTTATTCACAACCGATACAAAAGAGTTATATATTTGCACCGGTTATTGTCCTTCAAAGTAGTCACCAGCATTGTGTAGAACCCGTTGCCAGCGATGTGGAAGGCGTAGTATACCGTTAGCAGAGCCTGTGCTGTTGATGGTGCGAATGGAGCGGTCTAAAGTTATGGTGATTCTCGTGTACGACTGTGATGGTGTTATCCTAACGCATTACGTTCCTCCACGGCAGATCGTCAATGCACAGTATTACTGCCCGTTTTTGGAGCATCGCCTACGACCAGCTTTGCGGAAGAAGCGACAACACTTTCTGCGCAACCCACCCATCATTTTGCACGACAATGCGCGGGCGCATACAGCGCAAGCTGTGGCTGCTCTGTTCGGTCGATGGGACAGGGAAGTACTATACCATCCACCATACTCCCCGGACGTAAGTCCTTGTGACTTTGATTTGATTCCGAAGAAGAAGGAACCACATCGTGGCATTCGCTTCAGAACTGTTCCAGAGATTCGACAGGCAGTAGACCGCTCCATTAGCATCACCAACAGAACAGGCTCCGCTACCGGTATAGTAAGCCTTCCACATCGCTGGCAACGGATTCTACACAACGCTGGTGACCACTTTGAAGGACAGTAACAGGTGCACACATGTAACTCTTTTGTATCGGTTGCGAATAAATAGTTGCCACTGTTTAAGCTCCGACCCTCGTATGTGATATCTTTTGCAGGAAGACCAGCAGACGATCTTCCCGATTGATCGAGCAACATCCTACCAAAAAGACAAATTAAACATAGAACTATTATCTACAGCAATATGGACACACTGTCATCTTAATCAAAACTACAAAATATAGTTTCATGGCTTAATTAGCTGCTTTGTCCGGTGGACTGTCACTTCCTGTCGTCTTTCTAATATCCGTTACATTTAGACTACAAGTACCTTTGCCGATTCCATGCTCGTGATCTTTGGGTACGTCAACTTTTTCCGGTTCGCAGTTTCCTCTACTCCAGCTTCTTGTCTTTATGTGTTCGCTCTCGCTCTTTGTTCTACACCCTCGTGTTGGCGCACGGGCGTTTGGGTGTCTTCTGTGTCGCGGTTTTCTTTGATTCGTCAGGCCTGCCCCAAGTGCTTATATACTTTTTGTCAAGTTTTCCGTCGGATGCACCCGCCAGGGCCATCACATATGGAGCTTGGTCGGTAGACATACGTTTCTCGTCGCAATCCTCTGCCTTCCCTCGCAAATTGCTAATCCAGCTTTGTTTGCTTGAGTGAGTTGATCGTTATCCCTGTTTTGTAGTCATAATTATCGAAGTACTACTTTGGAGTAAACTAAATTCATTGGCATCGTCTCTCGTTGTATTCATGATTCGACGTTGACGGAACTTGCCAACGAAAGGTTGGCAAGTATATCCGTCACTCTTTCCACACATGCAGAGATTGGAGAGCGAAAATTATTTCCTGCATCGCGCCTTGTCGCATTAGCTGTGTTTGCGATTTTGGTTCTCTGTGCCCCACCAATGGTCCACGGACCCACATGGGGACACATCCCCAGCTGCCCGTCATGAATGATTGACATGCGAGAACCCTGGGTATCTACATATGACAATATACACTACTTGATCAAAAGTTTTCGGACGCCGCCATGTTAATGCGGAACTCACCACTAGATGTCACGAGAGGCGGGCCTGCCAGTATATAAGGAGGCGGGGAGACTGCAGTAGAGATGCAGGAACGGCCGAATGGGTCGTCCAGGAGAGCTCGATGACTTCGAACGGTATAGTTTTATTTGGCATTTAATTGCTATGCCGCAATTCATAATTTATGTTAAGCCTAGTTTACAGGACGACATTGGGTTGCGCCACTCGTTGCGTGGAATGAGTTGCACGCAAGTGCTTTCATATATGACTGTAGACACGGCGACACCAGTATAAACATCAGTTTCTTCGTTTTGTCGGCCCCCTGAGTCCTGTCTGAAATGAAACTTTTGGCAGCAGCACGTCGCACGAGTTGTGATGGAGTTAAAGCCTGTTGCGTGGAATCGCTGCATAGGAAAAAAAAGAAACGTATTTCGATTCGTGACTGGATGGAGAAAAGACGTTAGCTCGGTTGCTCAGCATCGTTGATGAAATAATTTATAACGGGTGTTCCAAGAAGTTCTTTTAATTATCTTAGAATGTCATCCGAACTGTTCACGTTTCTTCTAAATAGAGTTAATTATACCGTGAGGAATAAAGGTACTGTAATGCATGAAGCACTGTCGACAGAACTAAAATTACATATCATACTACTTGCATTATAATTGGGAACAATCGGCATGCTATAAGATACGGTTTCAGTTTGTAATGACGCTTAATCATTGACACAAATAATTATTAATATTAACAGTAATAATTATCAACATTAGCAACAATAATTATTCGAAGCAGGCCGCATTAATAAGAGAATGGTTTGCACACTACTCTCTTGAAGATAGATCTGGACAGTGGCAATATTTCATAATTCTAACACATGTGAATGGGGAGCACTGCAGCGACGTTTTACATAGATGAATATTGAATAAAGAATGCAGCTTCTTGAATCTGTATAGCCTTCTCTCCTGTCAACAGAATTCCGCAACAAAGAGTTGGCCAGCTCAAACGATGGGATCTTAGTCTTGTAGACGAGAGCATTGCCACAGCTAGAATTACACTTGCTTCTATTTTTCTTAATTCAGTTGTATGTGTGCTCCTAACTCAATAAATGTTGTCCTGCAGCTCAGATAATGTCAAACCATCTCTGTTATGATCGCACATGGTGGTCTCAGCGGCAGCAATATGTTGCTGATTTTTGTAATCACCATCACTGAAATGCCACAAACACCTATGCAAAGCATAGATATCCAAAAAGCGAACCTTATTCTCCGTTCCCCACTTCATATTTCAGTTTGTCTACACTCTACGAACACACATAACTTCAAAACTCGTGCAACTAGTGTCGCCAAAGTTGGAACACGCCGAAAGTGTAGAGTTTCACCGACGAGTTGCGCAAACGCGCGGCGCGCATGCGCAGTGGCTGGCAGCGCAGCTGCCTGCAACCTAGTGTCGTCGTGTAAACTAGGCTTTAGATATAAGTTTCTTTAAATTTAAAGCATGCTGCATCAACACCACTACAAATAATTACCCTATTGATCTTGCACTTAGGATATTTATGTTATTGTACGAGGGCTATTCGGAAAGTAAGGAACGATAGGTCGCGAAATGGATACCACAGTGAAAATCAAAACTGTTTTATTTGTAACAGTTAGCAACAACTTACAGCTACTTATCTCCATAGTCGCCGATCCGAATTAGACTTTTGTCGTAGCATTGTACCAACTTTCCAGTACCCTCGTTATAGAAGGCAGCCGCCAGTCCTTTCCGCCAGTTCTCTACGCTGGCCTACAGTTCGTTGTCTGTGCCAAAATGTTGCCTTCATAGCCAGCGGTTCATGGGAGCAGGGATGAAACTCAGAGGGATACAGTTACGGGCTGCATTGCGGGTAATCAAACATTTCCAACTGAAAACGATGCAGGAGCATCTTCATTACCCCTGCAGAATGCGGCTGAGAATTGTCTTGAAGAAGAAACCATACGATAGTTATGTAATGTTGGTTGCATAGTTTCAGGCGAAATTTATCATCAGGGCCTCGTACTTGGCGGGAGACACTATTGTTCTAGGTATCTTTATGTGCTCCCTGTGTGCTCAGAACTAAAACGAACGACATAACGCGATCGACGGGCATACTAGAGACACTTCCCAACACACCTGTGCAAAACTTCATCGGATTTTCACTGTGGTTTCCATTTCGCGACCGATCGTTCCTTACTTTCCGAATAACTCTCGTATTATGAATTTGTGTCTTGTAAGTTTGGGTGCTACTTCATAACATATATGGCACGCCAACATGTTATGAAGTGGAGGTGTGCTAGTTAACGACCATTTCGCTCTCATTTAAACATATGGCTCAAAGAGTCAGCCTTCAGAAATTGTGAACAGAACCCTGTCGTTCAGGACCGTGTCCCACAAAGAGCACAGATTCATCATGAGGTGGGGAGATTCACAGGCGTCTATTGTGCTGAATGAAGCCTAAACGCTATAGTGTGCGAGTGAGGCAGACGAGAACCTACGTCATAGGGAAACCCCGTAGGAACTGTTCGTGGCTAAGGAGACGTAGCAGTGTTAAATATGGCGGACCTAAGATCGGCCATAAAGTGAAACATTTATAAAAACTATTCAATTCTGTAGTAATTCATGGAATGAAGCCACAGTAATTTTAATGTACCATCCTTCATAAATTTTCATGGTGATCCCAAAAAAACTTGAATATTGATCATATCTATAATAGTTTAGGATTTACTGTTAAAGTGAAATTAACAAGTTTTGTAACAAAGAGCTGAATGCTAAAATCTAAACGCTTCGGACGACCTTAACGATAGACATTCCGTATAAAAGCGCTTCATTAAAATGACAAACATTATAAATATCAACTCTGTAACTTTATTTGTTTAAAAGATATAGTAAATTTAAATTACCAGTATTTTCAGTTAAGCATCAGATCATCAATTCCTCCACAGAATACACATTGAACGATGAGAGCATGACATCATTGAATCATTAGGTAATAGAATATTTGTTGTAAAGTTTAGTACATAATAGTTACTCTTGTTCATTATTTATTCATCAGAAAGCACATTGGTGCAAGGCTACTGGCCGTGACATTCAAAGTTAAGAAGGAAATTGTATTCGTTTTATGTAAAAGAATTTAACGTTTATTATGTAATGGATATTATTGTTACTTTATTTAGAACGTGAAAGTGCCAAGCTTTGATTATTTAAATATGTTAAAACGTAAAATAATGTAGAATAAGCTATAGCCAATCCGATGGACGACTTCAGGAAAGAGAACTGCCCTAGTCAGTTGAGCGAAGATGTTCGGCGCGCGGGGAAACACGGCCGTGGGCGGGCAGAGAGAGGCAGTTTGGATTGACACACCAAAGGGGACAGTTGGTCTTTAGGTAGCTAGGAAGTGAAACGACTTAGAAAATGTCGCGTTGTGTGGTATCGTGGAACTTAGGCTCCAGCCGTGCGCCTGGTGTGAACACTTAAACTTTCCAGTAAATAATGACGTGGAGTATTGGACTTGTGTTTCGCGATGAGATTGTGAATGATCAAACTGTGTCGAATGGATATGCGCTCGAGTTTAACAGTAACTCTAAATACGACCACTTCCTCTATCAGTTTGCGTTCTGAATAAATATTATTCTAACCAAATCGTAACTGTGTGGCCTACATCATTTATGAGTCGTTAATTTAGCTCCCGAAATTATTATTACTGTTGTTATATGTTATATTAACTTTGAATGGTTCATACAATTTCGCAAACTTGCCATCAGCCAGACAATTTAACCAAAGGGTCACAAGTGTCTAATTTAGGACGTGTAATGCGACACGCGCAGTTCAATCCCTAGACGAGTTTGAGCCAAGGAGACGAAGAAGAGCCGCATGTGAGCCCGAACACCTTTGGGATGTTAGCTCGCAGGGGACAAGTTGAGAGCTGTTCTGAGGGAGGAGACCAGACAGCGAGGTCATCGGTCTCATCGGATTAGGGATTAGGGAAGGGATGGAAGTCGGCCGTGCCCTTTGGCTCTGAGCACTATGGGACTCAACTTCTGAGCTCATTAGTCCCCTAGAACTTAGAACTAGTTAAATCTAACTAACCTAAGGACATCACACACATCCATGCCCGAGGCAGGATTCGAACCTGCGACCGTAGCGGTCGCGCGGTTCCAGACTGCAGCGCCTAGAACCGCACGGCCACTTCGGTCGGCCCCGTGCCCTTTCAAAGGAACCATTCCGGCATTTGCCTGGAGCGATTTAGGATAATCACGGAAAACCTAAATCAGGATAGCCGGACGCGAGATTGAACCGGCGTCCTCCCGTATGGGAGTCCAGTGTGCTAATCACTACGCCACCTCGCGCGGTAGAGGACAAGGGTTGGTGGACAATAACATTTCGCAGGCTATGCTGATTACCCGTAGGCTCGGAAGGCGCGAACCTCCTCAACGATCCCCCCCCCCCTTCACCTAAACGGAACCCAACTCCCCTGGCGCAGAACCGCCAAATATCTTGGCGTAACCTTGGACTCTCGTCTTACGTGGAAACCCCACATAGACGAGGTACATAGGAAGGTCTGCGCCAGAATGTCCATCCTGTACCCAATCCTCAACTCATCCAGCTCCCTTCCCTGCTCAGTAGGAGTGAACGTATACCAGGCACTGATCCGGCCAGTCATGGAATACGCGTGTCCTGTCTGGGGATACGCGGTGAAGCAGCACCTGGACAAACTCCAGAGGCTGCAGAACCGCGCCCTCAGGAGGGCACTGCGTTTACCTCTTGGATTCCCCATTGACGATTTGCATGCCGCTGCTGAAATCCCACTCCTGAGAGAGCGTTTTCAAGACCTGGCAAGGGCCTTCTATGAAGGTACTTCCAGGTCCGGAAACGCCCTCATCCACTCCCTAGGTCGGTATGACATGTCCCGCGATAAACACAATCGCCCCATGACGATCTTCGACGACTAAGTCGAAGAGAAAAATCCCAATATCCATTCCCAAATCCTGCTCCTACCCAAATTACTACAATTATCTCGCCAAACCTCAGGCAAGTACCAGACTCACACAGAACAATCACATTTCACAGACACCAAAAAGTACCGAAATAATCACACACACAAGTACACAGGGGAGTAAATGCCGAAAGGCTACAAACACCCCAAAGAGGGGAAAGTAATAGATGAGAGCAGCAGGACAATAACATTTCTGAATTGGAATGGTCGCCCAGAGACTCGACCTGAACCCAGCAGAACGCCTTTGGGATGAGATAGAACGCCGACTTCACTCCAGACTCCAGCGTCCAACATCACTATCATTTCTGGTTTCGGCTCTTGAGGAAGAATGAACTGCTCTCTCTCCACAGATTAGATTAGTACTTGTTCCATAGATCATGAATACTACACCTCGTAATGATGTGGAACGTGTCAGGTTAATAAAAGGTGTCTAAACAAGCTATTACATTACTCAAAATATTACATGACAATTAATATTTTGTTTACTTTTTTTGGGTGGGGGGGGGGTGGTGAAATTGCCAACTTACTATATACAAAAATTCATCTAATGAGTAGAAGGAGTTGCCATTCAGAAATTCTTTTAATTTCCTTTTAAATGCTATGTGGCTATCTGTCAGACTTTTGATGCTATTAGGTAAGTGACCAAAGACTTTTGTGGCAGCAAAAAAGTTAGATTTAACCTAGAGTAGTGCTAATCATCCTTTCTCCTAGTGTTGTAGCCATGTACACGGTTATTACTTTTGAATTCGTTCAGATTGTTAATAAGAAATTTCATAAGTGAATATATATATTGTGAGGCTACAGTGAAGATCCCTAAATCTTTAAATAAGTGTCTTGGATGATCTCCAGCAATTATTCTGATTACACGCTTTTGTGCAAGGAACACTCTTTTACTCAATGATGAGTTACCCCAGAATATGATGCCATACGAAAGCAGAGAATGAAAACAGGCGTGGTAGGCTAATTTACTGAGATGTATATCGCCAAAATTTGTAATGACCCTAATAGCATAAGTAGCTGAACTCAAACGTTTCAGCAGATCTTCACTGTGTTTTTTCCAGTTTAACCCCTCCTACACCTAGAAAATTTGAATATTCTACCTTAGCTACCGATTTCTGATCGAAGTCTATATTTATTAATGGTGTCATTCCATTTACTGTGTGGAACTGTTATAAACTGTGTTTTGTCAAAGTTTAATGAGAGTCCATTTGCAGAGAACCATTTAATGATTTTCTGAAAACATCGTTTACAATTTCATCAGTTAATTCTTGTGTGATACACTTGCATCATCGGCAAAAAGTACCAGCTTTGCATCTTCGTGAATATAGAATGGCAAGTCATTGATATATTTTTTATTTTTTTAATTATTGATTTATTTAACCTGGCAAGATTAGGGCCATCAGGCCCTCTCTTACATCTAACCAGGCATTCAACTTATTTTACATTCATATGTTTTAGTAGGCATGTTAAACTACATCTAGTACAAAAAGTGAAATAAACAATTTGAAAGGTACACCTGGAAAAATACATACATATAGAGTTTATATTCTTAGGTCACAAATACTGTTATAATTAGACATTATCGAAGAGACAGATTTTAGATAGGAGTGCTGGCAGCAGGGAGTATGAGGGAGACTCATGGTGAAGGGAGGAGAAGAATAGAGACATGATGAAACATAATTAAGGAAATATAAAGGAAAAGAAGATTGCGTGGCTAATAGAGATAGATGAAGAGGAAGGCATCTCAGGAGCAAGATAGGAGACGCTAGCTTTGCTATTTGACAGATGAGGGGATTGTCCTTGTACATTAATTTTGTGGAGAACTTTGTGAGGATGATAGTAGGAAATGCTTCAACTTCTTCTTAAAAGCAGCAGGATATCGAATTTTGCGCAAGGTAAGGGGCAGTTTGTTCCAGAGGCGGACAGCGGCAACTGAGAAGGAGTTTGCGAAAGTTTTTGTTTTGTGAGTGGGCACAGTTAGGATACCAAATAAGAGTGACCTCGTGTTTCGATTATGATGATATGACAGGTTTTTAATCTCTGAAGCAAGGTACTGGGGTGCTTGCGCGACGAGGAGTCGGTGGAGTAGACATAGAGTGTGGTAGTCACGCAATTTGTTCGGCCGCAGCCACCCTAGCTCGGAGTATGAAGCACTAACATGATCATATTGGCGAATGTTGCAGGTGTAACGCACACAGGCATTCATGGTTAGCTCTAGCCGTCTTTTGTTTTCACTACTCATGCCTTGTTGAATCACATCACAATAGTGGAGGTTCGGTAGAACGAGTGCTTGCACGAGCTGGCGTTTCAAGTCCTGTGGAAATATGTTCCGAAACTTTTTGAGAGCATAGAGACAAGCAGACGTCTTTCGGCACACTGCGACTGTATTCTCCGCCCAGTTGAGATGCTCATCCAAAGTTACACCCAAGTTCTTCGCTGTTTTCTGATATGGTATTGGAGTACCGTCGAGCAGAATAGGAGGTAGCCGTTCGCGGAAATCTGAACTTATTAATTTCTGATGGGCTATTAAGATTACTTGCATCTTTTTCGCATTTAGTTTAAGCCCCAGGTTTTTCGCCCATGTCACTACTGAAGACAGATCATCATTCATCTGAGCGACTGCAGTGTTTACATCTTCAGGTCTGACGCTTAGGTAGAGCTGGCGGTCGTCGGCATAGAAATGATATTTACAGGAGGACAGAACCGACGAAATATCGTTGACATATAAAGAAAACAAAAGTGGTCCTAAGACTGATCCTTGTGGCACTGCCGAGGAAACATGTTTCCAGGAAGATTTTTCATTTACGCAGACAACACATTGCTGTCTGTCTTTTAAGTAGCTTTCAAACCATCTCATTGCACTATCAGAGAAATTAAGCTGTTGCATTTTTCTGAGCAATATGTCAAAGTTAACAGTGTCAAAAGCTTTGCAGAAGTCCAGTAGCGTCAATATTGTTGCCTTTCGATTGTCGATGGCATATTTCAGGTCATCAGTTACTTTAATTAGAGCAGTGTTTGTGCTGTGATGTTTACGGAAACCGGATTGAAATTTGTCATATAGGCTGAATTCATGCAAGTGTTCAGTGATTTGGTCATGAACAATATATTCAAGTGCTTTGGAAACAGCAGGCAGTATGCTAATTGGTAGGTAATCACTGGGCAGTTGCGGGTTTTCGATCTTAGTGATTGGTCGAATTAGGCTTCTTTTCCATGCAGTGGGATATATTCCGTTCACGAGGGAAAAATTAAATATGTCAGTTAAGACAGGTACTAAGATATCGGCAACATTCTTAATCATGGTTATACCGATACTGTCGTTGCCTATTGCATCAGAAGAGATTCTCATTATTGCTTTTCTTGCCGTATTTGTTGTTACATGTTTTAGATGGAAGGTATCGTTGTTAGTTATCCTGTTTGGGGATTCTTGTGGACGGTAATTATCAGCTGTGCTGGTATTCAGAGGTGCAGAGAAGAATTCATTTAATTCGTTAGCTGACACATGAAAAGTAGTTTCCGATTTTGCCTTTCCGACCCCCAAGCTACGGAGATTCTTCCATAGAGTCGTAGGCATTCAGACATTCTAATACCTCATTTTAAGCGTCCTGGGCACACGTCAAGCCGTCATAAAGGCGAATGGTATACACACCCCATATTAATGTGAACTAAAGGTGTCCAGATACTTTTGATCATGCCTTCTCGTAGTGTTGCGGTCACGCGACGCGGTAAGGAAAGAACATAAGCGGAACAGAGTGTGTGATACGTTTTCCACCTCCCTGCCTGACGAATCCGCAACACGATCGCATATGTCTCCATTGATCGATGTGGCGCATAATGTACTTGCAAAGAAAATATATTGAAATCCTTCCACCTCCTTACTCTGTAAGCCTATCTTATTCTGTAGCCAGACTTGAACGTCCACGAATCGGGGTCAGTCGAATCTATACACAAAGACAAACCAGGCGGTATATCTTCTGATGTTCAACTCCATATTGCCGAATCATAAAAATTACATTAATAGCAAACTTTCGGCAGCAAACTGATAGCGGAGTAGGGCGACGTGAGCTGCACCTACGGCAAGCTATTATGCACTGCATCGGTGAGTAGCGGACTGCAGCTATGTAGAAGATGTTATCCATCAATAACTGCGGTGTCTATTAGGATATCGCAGTTATGTCACAATGTGTTACAGGAAAGTGCTACAATTTCCTATTTCATGCTTTTAAAATCGAGCCATCTGTAGCAGTTACGACCTTATATGATAATATGAGGGCTATTCGGAAATTAAGATGCAATAGGGTGCAAAATGGAAACCACAGTGAAACTCCGATGAAGCATTGCACAGATGCGTTGGGCATTGCCTCTAGTATGCCTGTCGATTGCGTCACGTCGCTCTTTTTAGTTCTGAGCACACAGTGAGCGAGTAAAGATACTTAAAACAATAGTGTCTGCCGCCAAGTATGAGGGCCTGGTGTGAGATTTCGCCTGATGTCATGCAGCCCACATAACATAGCTGTCATGAGTTTCCTTCTGCAACACAATTCTCAGCTGCACTCTACAGGGCCAATGAAGATGCTCCTGCTACGTTTTCGATAGTAAGTATTTGATCACCCACAATAAAGCCTGTAATTGGCTCTTCCTGAGTTTCATCTCTGCTCACATGAAGCGCTGGCTGTGGAGACAATGTTCTGGCACAGACAACGAGCTGTAGTCCACGGTAGAGAATCGGCGGGAAGAGCAGGCGGCTGCCATCTATGGCGAGGATATTGGAAAGTTGGTACAACGCCACGACAGATGTCTAAATCAGAGCGGCGACTATGTGGAGAAGTGGTTGGAAGGTGTAGTTAGATACTGCAAATAAAACATTTTGATTTTCACAGTGGTTTCCATTTTGCGACCGATCGGACGCTACTTTCCGAATAGGCCTCGTGTGTTTGTGGTCTCTACTAAACCACATTAACTATCTCATTGATTGGGATAAAAATAATCTCTCAGGTAGTATGTCAGAATCACATCCAACATATCCACAATCACATCCATCTTCCTGTAAGGAATAAAACGTGTTACACCAAATAATAGAAATTTCACAGAGTACTGATTCCGTGTCAGTAATTGATTTTATTAGTCTTTTTGTGTTCCAGTCAGTGTTTTGTAATATAAACTTAACGTATCTGCTGTGCTGCTCAGTGCATCGCAAATTTTGACATCCAGAAATATAAACATATCAGATGTTGTACTGAAGCAATACATCGTCCCACCAAAAAGTTCCGAACCTGTTTTATTCCTGACGTACAAGCAATGTCAACGCAGTTCCTACGATGGCAGTTTGAACTAACACTTGTATACAACAGGTGGGCTTGCGACCAATCAACTGTGAGCGGGTTCAAATGGTTCAAATGGCTCTGAGCACTATGAGACTTAACTTCTGAGGTCATCAGTCCCCTAGAACTTAGAACTACTTAAACCTAACTAACCTAAGGACATCACACACATCCATGCCCGAGGCAGGATTCGAACCTGCGACCGTAGCGGTCGCGCGGTTCCATACTGTAGCGCCTAGAACCGCTCGGCCACCCGTAGTATGTTAATGTCGCGTCACAAATAACAATGGTGGTATGTCTCTAAAATCAAGTGTGCAAGACCTTATCCAGAGTGTTTTGTGTAAGAGAATAGAGTGCGAAAAGTTTGGTCTGCATACCTTGATTCCTGTACAAAAATAACCACGCGTGGACGCTTGCCGCGACTTGTTTTATGTGCAAACGTGGACATTCCTTTTATGGTAAAAGCTATCAGGGGTCACTAGATTTGGTGTTATCAGTACGAACCGAACTCAATAGGACAAAGTGCAGAAATTCACATGAACTGTCAGCGCTTTGACGACATAACTGATATTCAAGCCAATACGAAGCGAACTTCATCCCAAAGGAGGAGGAACAGTTTCACATGCTTACATGAAAGTTCTGTGCGTTGTACTCAAGTGTGGAGAGGGGGAGCGGGAAGGAGAGTATGTAGAGCACCTGATGCATTAAAAACACCGTCTTAACGTTTCTCTACCTTTTATTAATCCAGTCTCGAAACTTTTTGGACTGACGGGGGAGAAATCAATCGGTCTACAGGAATTTTAAGTGGAAAATCTATGTGTCGGTGAGTTGTAATATTAATGCATACGCCAAGAATTACACTAAATTAGCCGGCCGTTGTAGCCAAGCCGTTCTAGGCGCTTCAGTCTGGATCGCGCGACCGCTACGGTCGCAGGTTCGAATCCTGCCTCGGGCATGGATGTTTGTGATGTCTTAGGTTAGTTAGGTTTAAGTAGTTCTGAGTTCTAGGCGACTTATGACCTGAGATGTTAAGTCCCATAGTGCTCAGAGTCATTTGAACCATTTTTACACTAAATTAATTAATTTGAACAAACACCTCGGTTCAGTTCTCCAACGTCAAATTACATTTTTCCTCCTGGTCCACACTGGATTACTGTTATTTATCACTGCTAAGTTAGTGAGTGAGGACCTTTCTGCATTATGTGTGGTGTCATATTACTGAGCTACATGTAGTAATTGTAGTTGTTTCTTTAGAATATCAAGTCTCCGTCATAATGTTATCCGAGAGGATGGAGTGAAGTAAAAAAAGAATTTAAAACTGCATTTGTGTCAAGGTCGCTCGGAACGAAGCACGTGTTCAGTTGAACAAGGTTGCGGGAGGGTATCAGTACACCTTTTCTGTACCAACTGACAGAAAGCAATTCAGTGATTTAGCGAAAACCGAAGAAAACTTAAAACTGGAATGGTGAGAGCCGCCTCTCGCGAGTGCCGTCACCTCGCGAGGCGACAGTGCTTTGTTTGTCGTTGCTCCGCAACCTGGAGGAACTAATCCATCACGACAGACATTAACGTCAATAAATCGACGAGGCTGACAGCAATGGCCGTTTACAGGTTTCCAGTGGCCTCACCTCTGTGTGGGGCCTCATGTTTCTTTCTTGGAATTTACAAACAACGATCAGTACTTAATATCGTGCTACGTTTGACTGCCAGAAACAAAAGGACTACATTCGTCGAACACACTCTTAGACTGGATCTGGGCAGGTTAAAACATCAAATAATGAAGTTGCCTGCGCACATAACTAAGGAACGCTGGATGCAAGAGGTAAAAAGATATTTGAAAAAAAAAGGAAATACAAGGAAGAGATATTTACAATAGTGTGGCTTTCAAATTTTAAAAAGTCCTGTTTTTGTAGCTTTCCAGGATAAAATTAGACCCAGGGCAACAACCTCATGGACAAAAATCGAAAAAGGTTGAAAAGTATGAGAACAAAAAAATTATAGGACAGGGATAAAGACCAGAAAAAAGAATGATTCAAATTTACGTGCTACTCAGATGGCCAAAACGAAAAACAAGAACTGTGGCGTTTTTCACTTGGCGTTTTTAGGCTGATGATTGGAACTACTGGCTGGACATTACCCTCTGATTGACAAACGAATATGAAAAAAAGTGATCGTATTGACCACTTTAGCAAACATAGATTTCTTTCATGACTTCGGGACGTTTTTCACGTTAGCGCGCACAGCGGCGTTAAGTATTGTACCACTGCCGAACTTTTTGGGAGCTTCTGATTCCTTGATGCAAGCCAATCATACACCTTTACGCAAGCAACTTTAATCTGTTACTCATCCAAACTACGCGAGGCGGATGTATTGCTTCTCTGTATCGAGACAGTTTCAACGTACACTGTAATAAAGTTAGAGAAGAGTTCTCAAGCGATTCAGGCAGCAATTTTGCTAGGACTGCATCTGTTATTCAAACAAACTTCATGGGGGAGACCGGCAGAATCTGCTACTGGGTAACGTCCGCCATTCTGCCAGATGTCACAAACAGCCTGTTGGAGAAAAAGTCTTATTTTTAGGGTCCGTACCACAAAGAGTACAACAGTAAACCTTATACATGAAATGTATTCGCATTTACGAATACGGACAACCATCAGCTGTATAATGTAAAGACGACAGTTAAAAATTTTTGCCTGCCCGGGACTGGAACTCTGATTTCCCACTTATCAAGAGCGGTCGCCTTACCATTAGGCTATTCGAGCACGGCTCAGGGTCACACCCGAATTTCCATATGAAATTACAATGCAATCCAGACCATTAGCTGCTTACAGGCGTTGATAAATATCAACGGGGGCAGTTGAAAATGTGTACCCCGACTGGGACTCGAATCCAGGATCTCCTGCTTACATGACAGACGCTATCCTACTGAGTCATCTTTTTTCCATAGTCAAATCATCATGTAATATAAGCTGCAAATGGGAGACAAAATTAATTATGAGAACAGAATAATAAATAAATGGAGAAACGAGAAAAAAACGACAACGTAGCCGACAAACCACCACCAAAGTCACATGATATGTATCAATTACCTCCTTTTCGATCCCAAGGACACAGCGACCTTCAAATCAAAGGCGTGGGGCACAACGTCAACACCTGACCTGACCTTCGTCACAGGTGGAGCAAGAGGTACACCCGTGCGAGCTATAAGAAGGGTCCTCGAGGCGTCCCCCCGAAGCCAGCACAATCCAGTAATAGTGGAGATCGGACTATCAATCCCAGTCATAAAAAGCCCCCCAATCCCCTGGTGGAACCTGAGGAAAGCTGACTGGAATAAATAACGATCCTATGTTGAGAAAACGATAAATCGGATACCACCAAAACCAGAGAACTACACTCCTGGAAATGGAAAAAAGAACACATTGACACCGGTGTGTCAGACCCACCATACTTGCTCCGGACACTGCGAGAGGGCTGTACAAGCAATGATCACACGCACGGCACAGCGGACACACCAGGAACCGCGGTGTTGGCCGTCGAATGGCGCTAGCTGCGCAGCATTTGTGCACCGCCGCCGTCAGTGTCAGCCAGTTTGCCGTGGCATACGGAGCTCCATCGCAGTCTTTAACACTGGTAGCATGCCGCGACAGCGTGGACGTGAACCGTATGTGCAGTTGACGGACTTTGAGCGAGGGCGTATAGTGGGCATGCGGGAGGCCGGGTGGACGTACCGCCGAATTGCTCAACACGTGGGGCGTGAGGTCTCCACAGTACATCGATGTTGTCGCCAGTGGTCGGCGGAAGGTGCACGTGCCCGTCGACCCGGGACCGGACCGCAGCGACGCACGGATGCACGCCAAGACCGTAGGATCCTACGCAGTGCCGTAGGGGACCGCACCGCCACTTCCCAGCAAATTAGGGACACTGTTGCTCCTGGGGTATCGGCGAGGACCATTCGCAACCGTCTCCATGAAGCTGGGCTACGGTCCCGCACACCGTTAGGCCGTCTTCCGCTCACGCCCCAACATCGTGCAGCCCGCCTCCAGTGGTGTCGCGACAGGCGTGAATGGAGGGACGAATGGAGACGTGTCGTCTTCAGCGATGAGAGTCGCTTCTGCCTTGGTGCCAATGATGGTCGTATGCGTGTTTGGCGCCGTGCAGGTGAGCGCCACAATCAGGACTGCATACGACCGAGGCACACAGGGCCAACACCCGGCATCATGGTGTGGGGAGCGATCTCCTACACTGGCCGTACACCACTGGTGATCGTCGAGGGGACACTGAATAGTGCACGGTACATCCAAACCGTCATCGAACCCATCGTTCTACCATTCCTAGACCGGCAAGGGAACTTGCTGTTCCAACAGGACAATGCACGTCCGCATGCATCCCGTGCCACCCAACGTGCTCTAGAAGGTGTAAGTCAACTACCCTGGCCAGCAAGATCTCCGGATCTGTCCCCCATTGAGCATGTTTGGGACTGGATGAAGCGTCGTCTCACGCGGTCTGCACGTCCAGCACGAACGCTGGTCCAACTGAGGCGCCAGGTGGAAATGGCACGGCAAGCCGTTCCACAGGACTACATCCAGCATCTCTACGATCGCCTCCATGGGAGAATAGCAGCCTGCATTGCTGCGAAAGGTGGATATACACTGTACTAGTGCCGACATTGTGCATGCTCTGTTGCCTGTGTCTATGTGCCTGTGGTTCTGTCAGTGTGATCATGTGATGTATCTGACCCCAGGAATGTGTCAATAAAGTTTCCCCTTCCTGGGACAATGAATTGACGGTGTTCTTATTTCAATTTCCAGGAGTGTATTAAGAAGAGCTGAAGAACACTTTGGATAGAGACGTCTGGTCGAAGATTCAGTTAGCCTGCTTATGAACTGAATGAAGAAATATGGTCATGGCACTCGGCACTGAGTAAACCAAATAACGGTGATGATGATGATGATGATGATGATGACTCCTGAATGTCTCATCTCGCTCAGTTCGTCTCTCAAACCGAGGAAGCAGCATCGCTTATCAGTTTCTGATAGCCGTTTAGCTGTCATATACGACACCAAGTCAATAAATAAAGACTGTTTTCTGCCCCGTAGGTTGACAGCATTGACTCAAAAACGATATACCTTAACCTCACAACTTTTCTTGTGCGTTAATGGGTCGATTCTGTTAATAGCTCTATTCCTAGTGATTTCTGTTTCTTATTATTAGTGCTCCATTGGCAGCACGCACCAATTAAATGCAATAAATTTTACTCTTACTACCAACCGCGCCAATTTGCAGGACGCCTGCAACGTTTCGTTGAAGCATGTTCTGTTCTCCAATCTCCTGGTCAAGTGCCGATTTGTCACTATTCGTGTCCTTGTACAGTCCTTTTAGGTGGATACTTAATAGAATATTTAACATTTCAAATACATTTGTTGTAACTAGACTAATATTTTTTTACTGCTGTTAGAACGCCTTACCTCGTTAAGTGATGTGCGCTGGTAGCTGGCTGTAACAGACTAACCGTACACCTGAAGGTTGTCGTTGGAGATGGATATCAATTAGTCCCATCTCGCAAGATTTGTCTAGTTCTCATACCTGGTGTCTTCTAAAACTGTCGCTCTCACTGCAGAAGGTTACGCTCTGACGTGTCTTTCCTTATGGTGTGGTGCTGTAGCGGTGAGAACCGTACGAAAATACGTGAGTGCTTTTCAGCTAAGATCACACAAGTTTTGTTCGAAGGGACGCCATTTGTTACGTGCTATACTCTCCACAGAGCGCAGTGAACGTTACACACACGGTATTGCACAACATGCCACTTGTGTAAATCAACGCAGCACACTCGTGAATGGAGATGGGGTGGAACACAGCTCATAGTGAACACAACTGCTCATATACACGCCAGCACATAGCTCCGGTCCGAGCCTAGCTGCCGATTTATACAATGGATCACTTTTTTAATAATTAGATGGATCCATAACCTGCGCGACCGTCCACTTTGGCCGCCACCACTCAGCCCTATCAGTTTAAGAGTGTTGCTGTCTCGGTCCCACAGCGAACTTCGTCCTGCCCTTTATGATCGAGCTTTTCACATCGAATAGCATATGTGGCCCGTAATTGAAAAAGTGTGATGATGATCTCTCCGTTGGCAAAAGATTCCGGAATAGTCCCCCAGTCGGATCACTGCCAAGGGGGAGGTGACCACGAGATAATGACTGAATAACCAACGGAAGTATAACGTTCCACGAATGGCGGCGTGGTATTTCAGAAGCTTGAACGTGCTAGGGCAGCTATAAAATCTGACAAAGGAAGTACAAAGGCTCAATCTAGATATAGAGGGGTAAGTTAGGTGAAATGAAAAGAAGACAAGATTTTCTTGTCAGATGAGTATAGAGTAATATCAACAGCAGCAGAAAATGCTATAACGGGAGTAGGATTCCGTATGAATAGGATTGTAGGGCAGAGAGTATGTTACTATGAACAGTTCAGTGATAGGGTTGTTGTTATCAGAATGAACAGCAAACTAACATCGACAACGACAGTTCATGTATATATGCCGACGTCGCAAGCTGAAGATGAAGAGACAGAAAGTATATGTGGATACTGAAAGGGTAATACAATACGTAAAGAGAGGTGAAAATCTAACAGTCATGGGGAACTGGAATACAGCTGTAGGAGAAGGAGTAGAAGAAAACGTTACAGGATAATATGAGCTTGGAACAAGGAATGAGAGAGGAGAAAGACTAATTGAGTTTTGTAATAAATTTCAGCTAGTAACAACAAATACTCTGTTCAAGAATCACAAGAGGAGGAGGCACACTTGGAAAAAGTCGATTGATACGGAAAGATTCCAGTTGGATTACAGCATGGTCAGACAGAGATTCCGATATCAGATTCTAAGGCGTAACCAGGAGCAGATATAGACTGAGATCACAATGTAGTAGTGATGAAGAGTAGGCTGAAGTTTAAGAGATTAGTCTGGAAGAACCAATACTCAAAGAAGTGCGATATGGAAGTACTAAGCAATGACGAGATACGAATGAATCTCTCTAGGACTCTAGATACAGCAATAAGGAATAGCTCAATAGGCAGTGTAGCTGAAGAGAAATCGTCATCTCTAAAAAGGGCTATCACGGAAGTTAGAAAGAAAAATACAGATCTAAAGAAGGTAACTGCGAAGAAACCATGGGTAAAAAAAGAAATTCTTCAGTTGATTGATGAACGAAGAACGTACAAAAATGTTCAGAGAAATTCAGGAATACGGAAATACAAGTCACTGAGGAATGAAATAAATAGGAAGTGCAGGGAAGCTAAGACGAAACGGTTGCCTGAAAAATGTGAAGAAATCGAAAAAGAAATGATTGTCGGAAGGTCTGACTCAGCATATAGGAAAATCGAAACAACCTTCGGCGAAATCAAAAGCAAGGGTGGAAACATTAAGAGTGCAACGTTAATTCCACTCTTAAACGCAGAGGAGAGGGCGGATAGGTGGAAAGAATACATTGAAGGCCTCTATGAGGGGGAAGATTTGTCTGATATGATAGAAGAAGGAACAGAGAAGAGATAGGGGATCCAGTATGAGAATCAGAATTTAAGAGTGCTTCGGAGTACTTAAGAACAAATAGGGCAGATGGGATAGATAACATTCCATCAGGATTTCTAAAATCATTAGGGGAAGTGGCAACAAAATGACTATTCACGTTGGTATGTAGAATGTATGAGTCTGGCAACATTCCATCTGACTTTCGGGAAAATATCACCCACACATTTCCGCAGGCTGCAAGAGCTGACAGGTGCCAGAATTATCGCACAGTCAGCTTAACAGTTCATGCATCTAAGTTGCTGACAATAATAATATGCAGAAGAATGGAACAGAAAATTGAGGATGTGTTAGATAACGATCAGTTAGGCTTTAGGGAAGGTAAAGGCACCAGAGAGGCAATTCTGGCGTTGTAGTTGATAATGAAACCAAGCCTAACGAAAAATCAAGACATGTTCATAAGATTTATCGACCTGGAAAAAGCGTTCGACACTGTAAAATGGTGCAAGACGTTCGAAATTCTGAAAAATATGGGTTACCCGTAGGGGGAGACAGGCAATATACAATATGCAGAAGAGCCAAGAGGGAATAATAAGAGTGGACGAACAAGAACGAAGTGTTGGGATTAAAAAGGATGTAAGACAAGGATGTAGTCTTCCGCCTCTACTGTTCAACCTGTACAATGATGGAAATAAAAGAAAGGTTCAGGAGCGGAATTAAAATTCAAACTGAAAGGATATCAATGATACGATTCGCTGATGACATTGCTATCCTGAGTGAACGCTGAACGGAATGAGCAGTATAATGAGTAATGAATATGGACTGAGAGTAAATCGAAGAAAGATGAAAGTAATGAGAAGTAACAGAAATGAGAACAGTGGGAAACTAATTTCAGGACTGATGATCACGAAGGAGATGAAATTAAGGAATTCTGCCAGCTAAGCAGCAAAGTAACCAATGACGGATGGAGCAAGGAGGACAACAAAAACATACTAGCTCTGGCGAAAAGAGCATTCCTAGTCAAGAGAAGTCTACTAGTATCAATCATAGGCCTTAATTTGAGGAAGAAATTTCTGAGAATGTACGTTTGGAGCACAGTTTAGTAGTGAAACGTGGACTGTGGGGAAACCGGAACAGAAGAGAAATTTGGAAATTTGTGGTAAGGTGTTATGGGACCAAACTGCTGAGGTCATCGGTCTCTAAGCTTACGCACTACTTAATCTAACTTAAATTAACTTACGCCAAGAACAACACACATCCCCATGCCCGAGGGAGGACTCGAACCACCGACGGAGGGAGCCGCGCGGACCGTGACAAGGCGCCTCAGACCGCACGGCTACCCCACGCGGTGAACAGAAGAGAGTAGAAGCATTTGAGGAAAGGAATATGTGGAAACCACTGACAAGGACAAGAGACAGGATGGTAGGACAGCTGTTAACATATCACGGAATGACTTCAGTGGTGCTAGAGGGAGCTGTAGAGGGCAAAAAGCTGTAGAGGAAGACAGAGATTGGAATACATCCAGCAGATAGTTGAAGACGTAGATTGCAAGTGCTACTCTGAGATGAAGATGTTGGCACAGGAGAGCAATTCATGGCGGGCCACGTCAAACCAGTCAGGAGACTGATGACTCAAAACAAAGAGAGGAAGTGAGAGCGCTAATTCCATGCGAGTTGTGACGCCGTGCTTCGACACCGAGACGCCACCACTCATCCCAGACAATAGATCTTTTGCCATACTGCATCGTATGACGATTTATTCAATATCTACACTCCTGGAAATTGAAATAAGAACACCGTGAATTCATTGTCCCAGGCAGGGGAAACTTTATTGACACATTCCTGGGGTCAGGTACATCACATGATCACACTGACAGAACCACAGGCACATAGACACAGGCAACAGAGCATGCACAATGTCGGCACTAGTACAGTGTATATCCACCTTTCGCAGCAATGCAGGCTGCTATTCTCCCATGGAGACGATCGTAGAGATGCTGGATGTAGTCCTGTGGAACGGCTTGCCATGCCATTTCCACCTGGCGCCTCAGTTGGACCAGCGTTCGTGCTGGACGTGCAGACCGCGTGAGACGACGCTTCATCCAGTCCCAAACATGCTCAATGGGGAACAGATCCGGAGATCTTGCTGGCCAGGGTAGTTGACTTACACCTTCTAGAGCACGTTGGGTGGCACGGGATACATGCGGACGTGCATTGTCCTGTTGGAACAGCAAGTTCCCTTGCCGGTCTAGGAATGGTAGAACGATGGGTTCGATGACGGTTTGGATGTACCGTGCACTATTCAGTGTCCCCTCGACGATCACCAGTGGTGTACGGCCAGTGTAGGAGATCGCTCCCCACACCATGATGCCGGGTGTTGGCCCTGTGTGCCTCGGTCGTATGCAGTCCTGATTGTGGCGCTCACCTGCACGGCGCCAAACACGCATACGACCATCATTGGCACCAAGGCAGAAGCGACTCTCATCGCTGAAGACGACACGTCTCCATTCGTCCCTCCATTCACGCCTGTCGCGACACCACTGGAGGTGGGCTGCACGATGTTGGGGCGTGAGCGGAAGACGGCCTAACGGTGTGCAGGACCGTAGCCCAGCTTCATGGAGACGGTTGCGAATGGTCCTCGCCGATACCCCAGGGGCAACAGTGTCCCTAATTTGCTGGGAAGTGGCGGTGCGGTCCCCTACGGCACTGCGTAGGATCCTACGGTCTTGGCGTGCATCCGTGCGTCGCTGCGGTCCGGTCCCAGGTCGACGGGCACGTGCACCTTCCGCCGACCACTGGCGACAACATCGATGTACTGTGGAGACCTCACGCCCCACGTGTTGAGCAATTCGGCGGTACGTCCACCCGGCCTCCCGCATGCCCACTATACGCCCTCGCTCAAAGTCCGTCAACTGCACATACGGTTCACGTCCACGCTGTCGCGGCATGCTACCAGTGTTAAAGACTGCGATGGAGCTCCGTATGCCACGGCAAACTGGCTGACACTGACGGCGGCGGTGCACAAATGCTGCGCAGCTAGCGCCATTCGACGGCCAACACCGCGGTTCCTGGTGTGTCTGCTGTGCCGTGCGTGTGATCATTGCTTGTACAGCCCTCTCGCAGTGTCCGGAGCAAGTATGGTGGGTCTGACACACCGGTGTCAATGTGTTCTTTTTTCCATTTCCAGGAGTGTATTTAATATACAAGGGTTTACAGGGGTTGGACAAAAAGCTGGGAACACCGCGACAAACACATGCTTGAACATAAATGCAAATCGTAATCAAACCTGCAAGTTGAGCCCTCGTATTTGACCATGAACGGCACGTGTACAGTGCTCTCAATACGTTGCAAGTATCAGTCGTAGTCAGAGCAATGTCCTGTGTAATTGTGAGTGAATTATGTTGGAGGTAATGAATTCGAACCTAGGAAATTGTTGCTTCCATAGCCAAGGGAGGGAAAGCGGGAAAACATCATCCGCTAAGTCACAACGTGGATGAAAGTGTTTGTTGAGTGACCGTGACGGACAGTTATTGAAGAGGATTGTGACGAAAAATAACAGGACGACTGCTGCAAAAATCACTGCAGAACTGAACGTCGCATTTGCGAACCCTGTCGGCACCAAAGCAACACGACGGGAGCTCCATAAACAGGGAACTACAGGGCGAGCTGAAATTTCAGACTCACTCATCAGGGATGCAAATCTCCATAACAGATAACAGAAAAACATAGTACCGAAGACATAAAACATGGACGATGGAGGAATGGAAAAATGTCGGTTGGTCGAATGAGTTGTTTCACACTGTTTTCAACACCTGGACATGGCTTTTTTTTTCGAACAGTGAAACATGACGGGATTCGATGATGATTTGGGCAGCAATATCTTGGTATTTCATGGGCTCCGTGGTCACTCTACAACGTTGTTGTTGTTGTTGTGGTCTTCAGTCCGGAGACTGGTTTGATGCAGCTCTCCATGCTACTCTATCCTGTGCAAGCTTCTTCATCTCCCAGTACCTACTGCAACCTACATCCTTCTGAATCTGCTTAGTGTATTGATCTCTTGGTCTCCCTCTACGATTTTTACCCTCCACGCTGCCCTCCAATGCTAAATTTGTGATCCCTTGATGCCTCAAAACATGTCCTACCAACCGATCCCTTCTTCTAGTCAAGTTGTGCCACAAACTTCTCTTCTCCCCAATCCTATTCAATACCTCCTCATTAGTTATGTGATCTACCCATCTAATCTTCAGCATTCTTCTGTAGCACCACATTTCGAAAGCTTCTATTCTCTTCTTGTCCAAACTGGTTATCGCCCATGTTTCACTTCCATACATGGCTACACTCCACACAAATACTTTCAGAAACGACTTCCTGACACTTAAATCTATACTCGATGTTAACAAATTTCTCTTCTTCAGAAATGATTTCCTTGCCATTGCCAGTCTACATTTTATATCCTCTCTACTTCGACCATCATCAGTTATTTTACTCCCCAAATAGCAAAACTCCTTTACTACTTTAAGTGTCTCATTTCCTAATCTAATCCCCTCAGCATCACCCGATTTAATTTGACTACATTCCATTATCCTCGTTTTGCTTTTGTTGATGTTCATCTTATATCCTCCTTTCAAGACACTGTCCATTCCGTTCAACTGCTCTTCCAAGTCCTTTGCTGTCTCTGACAGAATTACAATGTCATCGGCAAACCTCAAAGTTTTTACTTCTTCTCCATGAATTTTAATACCTACTCCGAATTTTTCTTTTGTTTCCTTTACTGCTTGCTCAATATACAGATTGAATAACATCGGGGAGAGGCTACAACCCTGTCTCACTCCTTTCCGAACCATTGTTTCCCTTTCGTCACCTCGACTCTTATAACTGCCATCTGGTTTCTGTACAAATTGTAAACAGCCTTTCGGTCCCTGTATTTTACCCCTGCCACCTTCAGAATTTGAAAGAGAGTATTCCAGTTAACGTTGTCAAAAGCTTTCTCTAAGACTACAAATGCTAGAAACGTAGGTTTGCCTTTTCTTAATCTTTCTTCTAAGATAAGTCGTAAGGTTAGTATTGCCTCACGTGTTCCAACATTTCTACGGAATCCAAACTGATCCTCCCCGAGGTCCGCTTCTACCAGTTTTTCCATTCGTCTGTAAAGAATTCGCGTTAGTATTTTGCAGCTGTGACTTATTAAACTGATAGTTCGGTAATTTTCACATCTGTCAACACCTGCTTTCTTTGGGATTGGAATTATTATATTCTTCTTGAAGTCTGTGGGTATTTCGCCTGTCTCATACATCTTGCGCACCAGATGGTAGAGTTTTGTCATGACTGGCTCTCCCAAGGCCATCAGTAGTTCTAATGGAATGTTGTCTATTCCCGGGGCCTTGTTTCGACTCAGGTCTTTCAGTGCTCTGTCAAACTCTTCACGCAGTATCTTATCTCCCATTTCATCTTCATCTACATCCTCTTCCATTTCCATAATATTGTCCTCAAGTACATCGCCCTTGTATAAACCCTCTATATACTCCTTCCACCTTTCTGCCTTCCCTTCTTTGCTTAGAACTGGGTTGCCATCTGAGCTCTTGATATTCATACAAGTGGTTCTCTTCTCTCCAAAGGTCTCTTTAATTTTCCTGTAGGCAGTATCTATCTTACCCCTAGTGAAACAAGCCTCTACATCCTTACATTTGTCCTCTAGCCATCCCTGCTTAGCCATTTTGCACTTCCTGTCGATTTCATTTTTGAGACGTTTGTATTCCTTTTTGCCTGCTTCATTTACTGGATTTTTATATTTTCTCCTTTCATCAATTAAATTCAATATTTCTTCTGTTACCCAAGGATTTCTATTAGCCCTCGTCTTTTTACCTACTTGATCCTCTGCTGCCTTCACTACTTCATCCCTCAGAGCTACCCATTCTTCTTCTACTGTATTTCTTTCCCCCATTCCTGTCAATTGTTCCCTTATGCTCTCCCTGAAACTCTCTACAACCTCTGGTTCTTTCAGTTTAGCCAGGTCCCATCTCCTTAAATTCCCGCCTTTTTGCAGTTTCTTCAGTTTCAATCTGCAGTTCATAACCACTAGATTGTGGTCAGAATCCACATCTGCCCCTGGAAATGTCTTACAATTTAACGTAGCTTTTCAAAACTCATTCAAATGGCTCTAAGCACTATGGGACTTATCATCTAAGGTCATCAGTCCCCTAGACTTAGAACTACGTAAACCTAACTAACCTAAGGACATCACACACACCCATGCCCGAGACAGAATTCGAACCTGCGACCGTAGCATCAGCGCGGTTCCGGACTGAAGCGCCTAGAACCGCTCGGCCACAAGGCCGGCAACGTCGTTTTCCTGCCAAGGATTACGTGTCCGTTTCGGCTGATCAACTCCATGCTGCAGTACTGCCTTTGTTCCCTGAGCTCCTCTTCACTGTCCGCGCCATCCAGGACTGGTTTTGTGTGCACAGAGATGAATCGTCGCTTCTCTTCTGGCCACAGCAGTCACCATATCTCAGTATTATTGAGCCTTTGTAGTGCACGTTGAAGAGAAGGGAGCGTGATCACTATCGACTTCCGTCGTCTTGCCCTTAACCTGCCGCTATTTTGCAGGAAGAATGCTATAAGGGTCCCTTGAAAATAACACAGGACGTGTATTTATCGATTCTGAGACGACTGGAAACCGTTTTGAATGACAACGGCTTTACTCACATCTTATTAGGCAAGGAATTGTGTTGTGTTCTTAACCACCTCCGAATCTGAGTAGCCAGCGTAGATAGCTGCAATGCGGAGGACCCAGGTTCGATTCCTGGTACTGCCAAGGACTTTTGATAGGAGGAAGGGCACAGGGTGCACTCAGCTTCGTGAGGTCAACTGAGGAGCTGCTTGAATGAGAACTAGCGGCTGCAAAGTCTGGTAAGTCGGCACAATGGCCAGGAGAATTATTCGCTGACCACATGCCCCTCCATACTGCAATCACTTGATTCCGGAAGGCAGAGGATAACATGGCGGCTGGTCGATATCCATTGGGCCCTCTAGAGCCTGCACAAGGAGCTCGTTAATGCGTCACATCTTTGGCGTTTCCATATTTTTGCCAGTCCATGTAAGTGTTTCAAAGTCAGTGTCTTCTGGCTACCGCACATTCTTAGCTACCTCTCAAATGGCCCATTTGCAGCCTCGTTTTTGTTCTGTTATCGGACACTTTCAATCAGGTCAATTTCGCTATTAATTATGGTACACCGTGTATAAGGAGACAGAATAACATACCAGCAATTCGTCAAAGCGTCGCAGTAGAACTGCAGCTTTACGCGATTAGCAATACGAGAAGACTTCATTGCACGCAGTACACCGTTGCTGCATGCAATTATGCGAGCTCCTCATAATATCCATGATTATTTCCTCAGTGAGACGTCGTCCTTCATCAGTGACAAAGGTATGGAACAGGAAAGACAATACCTGATTATGAACGTCGCTGTAAAATTACGAAAACCGAAGGAATTTTCGTGAAAGCATCGTGATCATCGAAACTGATGTGGGACGTGTATATTTCTATTCTCTATTGTCAAACCATAATTTATGAAAGATGTTCATATTTTATTAATAGGATTAAGAAGGAATAATTAATATTTGTCATGTTGGAAATAATTGTGGTAGCAGGGAATGTCTGCACCAAAGCATTGTTGGCAAGAGAGACCGCACATTGAAATAATTTTAAAAAGGGTGGGAGAGACAGCGTATGGATATATTTTAAGAAAAGAGCGGGAAAGACCGCGCATTGATACACTTTGTAATGGTAGCAGGGATTGTCTGCACCAGAAAGCATTGTTGGCAGGAGAGGCCGCACTTGAGCGTTCGTAGGAAGTCAGTAGTAAGCGAGATGTGAAGCAGCGAGTCGGTAGCAGGTCTGAAGCGAGAGGTTGAGAGAAGCGGTGTGCCTGCCGGCCACTAGCTATGATTTACAAGAGATTATAAACGGATGTACTAAGACATCAGCTAACTATTATCATAAGAGGAACTAATACTATTGAAATTTTTTTTTTTTTTTTGAGAAACTCAAGACTACTGAAGGTATGTTTGCGCAGTGCTAGTTGTAAGGTTACTGTAAAAAGTAAATCCCATTTGAACGTTTGTAAAATCATTTCTTTCAGAATATAATTAATTTTTGCTACCAATAGTGCACTGCTGATTATAATCCATCCCAAAAACCAACAAAGTAAAACTTTGCAAAATTTTATTGATGTCAAAAAAAAGTTTAACTATGAATTACGTAACTTCAGTCAAATTAATTAAAGAATAACGTCAGCTTTGCTATTAAAGAATAACGCCAGCTTTGGTAATAAACACAGCCACTTATTACGACAGCGCACCAGCAGCTAATAAAGTATAGTAAAACAGAGTACGTACATTCATAACGCAGTTCGATGTAGCAGTCAGATGGCGATCCAGTAACAGTAAAAAAGGTAAGAAACAGTTTTGGGTTATTGCAGGTAACGACTGAGGGCCACGACGACGACACATTCGATGTTTCGTCGAAATAATCAGAAAATAACTTTTAATAAGCAGCATTTAAATCTGTATAGATTGAGAAAGAGAATTAATTTCAAAGGGAAGATTTCATTTGTTTTTATTAAGCAAGAGGTAGAAATCCTAAGGGAAGGTTTCATAGGTTATTGTAAAAGGGAAGGTTGCGTAACAAAAGAGATATAGAGGAGACGGGAAGATTTCACTGAAACGAATCTTTCACAATTAAAGACGCAGGACGCTTTGTCCAGGTGTTGGACTGAGTCACAACAGTCGTGGCTGTCTACAGTTCGGTCCAGAATGAACAAATTTGGCCGTGTTTTGACGTTCCAACCAATAAAAGAAAGAGCCGTACTGTACTAAGACTCTAGATCAGCGACGTGAAGTTGTTACTGCAATTGGAGTGCAGTTAATCGGTTACATCGCTTTTCACTTTCTTCTATACTACAAGAACTATTAATGTTTATGACCAACAAATGTCATTTTTACTTTTTATTTGCTTTTTTGTGATCTAATTTGGCTGCAAAAGAAAATGTTTGTGAAAAAATCTGCTACATGTTATATCTATTGTCGAACACCGAAGTCTGTAGTCTTTATGTTGATGTCTATCTTAATCTGTCTTCTATGCTTGAAGTGATGGTTTCCAAAGTTTGTCAATTATGTGCTCTGTTTTCCTTGCATCATAGTGGCAAACCCTAGTTGTGTGCGTCACCCATTGCATGGTAACGACATTGTAAATTTTCGTTGTAGTAACCACTATGAGAAGATTACTAATTTAAAGAACCCCGCAGTTTAGCTTCCTTTTAGTTGTAAATTATTATTGTTTAAATACGCTTCTCGGGTTTGCTCCCGGATCGTATTGTGTAACTCGCACAGTATTTCATCGATGCAACTGCTCGACACCATCAGGCGGTGGTAGCTGCTGCTGTCACTGTTGCAAGGCGTGACTGATGGTAATCGAGCGGCGACGTCGAAATTTATCGAGCCGGGAGCAGGCAACAGGCGTGCGCGGGAAGACGCTCGTAGTCGGAGGAAGGCGACGCTGCAAGTGCCCTGCTGGGAGCCGCCGAAAGGCCATCCGCGCGTGTGCTATGGGCAATGGCTGTGCTGCCTGGACGCTCCTCTGCTTAAAGTCTGAATTAAATCTCAATAGTTCGTTGCGTCGCCTGATGAATCGGAAGTTCTTACTTTCCCTGTTTTCATTCAGTGGGAGCCAGTGCTGGATTCCAGGCAGCACTTAGTTGTAAACCTGCATCCCTGTTGATGTGTGAGGTCATCCACATGAGTGCTAAGGAACTCGTTACATTTCGGTTATATCAAAAATCAGTCTAATCTAAAAGCCGTAAATTCAGCTAAATACCTATATATTACAATTACGAACAACTTAAATTGTAAGGAACACATAGAAAATGTGGGGGAGGCTAACCGAAGAGTGCGTTTTATTGGCAGGACACTTAGAAAATGTAACAGACCTACTAAGGAGACTGCCTACACTACGCTTGTCCGACCTCTTTTAGAATACTGCTGCGCGGTGTGGTATCCTTATCAGATAGGACTGACGGAGTACATCGAAAAAGTACAAAGAAAGGCAGCGCGTGTTGTATTGTCGCGAAATAAGGGAGAGAGTGTCACAGAAATGGTACAGGATTTGGGCTGGACACCATTAAAAGAAAGGCGTTTTTCGTTGCGACTTCTCACTAAATTCCAATCACCAACTTTCTCCTCCGAATGCGAAAATATTTTGTTGACACCGACCTACATAGGGAGGAACTATCACCACAATAAAATAGGGAAATCAGAGCTCGCACGGAAAGATATAAGAGTTCATTCTTTCCGCACGCTATACGAGATTGGAATAATAGAGAATTGTGAAGGTGGTTCGATGAACCCTCTGCCAAGCACTTAAATGTGATTTGCAGAGTATCCATGTAGATGTAGATGTAGATGAGATTGTCCGCCTTACTGATGTGTATGGCCTCCTTAACAACACAGTCCCAGAACGATGACGCTGGGGATAAAATTTCCGTCTTTTCGTACAACATACGATGTCCCGTCTCCAGAACGTTGCGTCGAACACCATCGTTATACACACCTGGCGCAACCTGATGAATCAGCAGTAGCGGGGCATTGCCTGGACGCGGGACATCTTTTTAAAAATGTACTCCATTCTAAAATCGTTGTCTTGGCATATCATTTCATGGGAACAGTTATCCCCCCACCCTACTGGTTATCATTATGCGTTACCACATGCAGCAGTTAGAATATGTATTTAGAAACAGAAATCTAGCTTAGCCGCTGCATGCTTGCTGTTGAGCTTTCGAGAAATTTGCAACAATGTTGTCAAGACCCGAGGTAAGAGGAAATTTTGATTAGGGCCAGATAATTGTTTTACTTCCGCTGAGTATTTAAGACAAAGACAAGCTGCATTCAGATCATTTATATATAGTAAAGTGCAAGTTAGGTTCTGTTTAGCAAGCGAGTGTAAGTTGGGTAACAGTTTGTGAATACATAATTTTGCCAATGCGTAGGCTTTAATAGAGTGAGAGGTAAAGTTGGGCTAAATTCCATACAGAAACAAAATATAGTGGGGGAGGTTCCACTCCCACAAGCCCTGCAAAGACAGAAACTCGTAACTCCTTCAAATACAATCTATCTTATGCACTAATTTAGCTGAAGATTATGTTAGCTCTAACAGTAGCCACATCAAGAAAATTCCACGTTATGCGCTTTCACCATTTTACTTTTATTGCTACTGTAGGAAGTCACTGACTTCCCATAGCTTGTTAAGTCAACCAGTACGTGATATGGCATGTCCCTGACCAGATTAGTAGCACGTGGTTTCCATGACGCCATTGCTGAAAAGAAGAGATAACTCGGCTCTTACTTGGCACTGGCTATAACATGAAACGCCACATGTGTAAAACATTCTCGGTTTACTTGTCGCGTCAAATCTGGGTAAAATCCCGAGCTTTCGACGAAATGCCGATCTTTCGAAAAACCCCAAGTTTTCGACGAAATCCTGCATGGTATTCGTCAGGAACATCTTTATCATCGTTGTGGTGACCATTTATAGCGCGTAGAAGGCATGTGATTGTTCAGGGTACGTCATCAATATGCCAAGCTGACAGAGATTGTGGCCATGTCTAGCCGGCGTCCTGGCTGAAGATGTTCTCGGATAGTTTAATTTCTACTGCTTCTTTTAATAACAGAATCTCAGTATCTAGAAACAAGAGGCAAAATTTTTGTTCCATCAAACATTATTCTCTGTTTATTTGCAAGACAATTCAACGCAATTTTTTTTCTTTATTGGGCTGGCAATACGCCGCTCTGCAGCCTACAGAAAAGTTAAAAAACAGGATCAGGAGATATAAAAAACAAACAAAAGCTGGCGATAAAACGGTGACTGTTAAAATCTGAATCATGGAGAAAAAGATGCGAAGAGAATATAAAACAAAACGGTCGGCGATGCTGATTAAAACACATAGTAAACAGACAGGCACAATTAAAAACACGGCGACAGTCTATTTTCTGATCGCATGAGATAAAAAAACACAGTTAGCCACAGTACAGTGGCTCTTTGCAACACTGACAGGGGATGCACAACACTGAACACTCACTTAAAAACAGCACTATACAGGCGACATGGCGGCAGATAGGATGGGGAGGGGGAAAACCCAGGGGAAAAGGAGGGGGGGAGAAAGGAAAAAAGGGGAAGCCAACAGAGGGAGGGGACATAGAAAAAAGGGGGGCTGGGCGGACGCAGGGAGGAGTGGGAAAGGCAGTGGAAGGGAGAGCAAAAAGGAGTCAGGGGAGAGAAGAGAGGCAGAGAGAGGGTAGGCGGGGAAAAAACAGAGTGGAAGGGGGGAGAGGGAACCCGGGAAAAGGACGGAGGAAGGGTGGGGGAAGTGAGGATCAGAGTTGATGGGAGGGGTAAACGGAGGGAGAGAGGGCATCATCTGGGAAGGGGAGTCGACAGAAGCCACCTTGGGAAAGGAGATGAAGGGTGTAGAGGTGGAGGTTGGGGGACACAACGTTAAAGGCACAGCAGAGGGAAGGGGTTGGAGAGGAGAGGAGCAACCAGGGGATAAGGGGGATCAAGGCGGCGGGAGGTGTGTGGGACGAGGATATGTTCAAGGAAAACTAGCAGATGGGGGAAAGGAATCAGGTCATAGAGGATCCGCGTGGGGGATGGGAGGTGTATATGGAAGGCAAGGCAGAGTCTGTGGCGCTCAAGGATTTGGAGGGACTTATAGAATTTGGCGGGGGGGGGGGCGGATATCAAGGTGGGACTGGCATAACAGAGGATGGAACAGATTAAGGATCTGTAGGTGTGGAGGATGGTAGAGGGGTTCAACCACCATGTCTGGCCAGAGAGGAGTTTGAGGAGTTATTGGATAGAGCAGAGATGAGGGATCCAAGTGAGGTGACAGTCAATGGTGAGGCCAAGGTAGGTGAGGGTAGGGGAGAAGAGGACAGGTTCAACGCAATTAATGTCGTCGCTTAATATAATTAGTTTCATAAGGCTTGCAAGGTGGGGGGACTAACATTTCACTATAACATTCTCATCTGGCCGCCCATGCGTTAAAGCCAGCTGGTGCCTAGATGTTTATCACGTTATTGCTGTTGAAATTGCCCACCTTCCATCCTCCCAAAAGCAGAGCCTGAGGAGTTTCCTTTTTTGGGAAAGAACGGCCGTGCCTGCCGTCAAACTGATGTTTATTGGTGTACCATACCTGACACGTCGGCAAGTGCAGATGTCGCTGTTTACCTCGAGAGATCGATGTGTCTAAACAGCATAAAGTTTGTCCGAATTCTAGTACTTCACAGGGAGAAGCAGAGCAATTCACATTGTAAACTCCCTGTTCTAAAATTAAAGCCGAATTACATGCTAAGTTAAATCCGAAATAAGGCTCGAATTGAAATACCGTCTCATTCACCAAACGTAGACTCATTGATTTATATAACAATGCTATCTTACTGCACCATTCCCTTCCATACTGTTTTTTCCCCGCCTACTCTCTCTCTGCCTCACTTCTCTCCCCTTAGTCCTTTTGCTCTCCCCTCCACTGCCTTTCCCACTCCTTCTCGCGTCTGCTCAGCCCCTTTTTTCTATGTCCCCTCTCTCCATCGGCTCACCCCTTTTTTTCCTTTTTTCTCCTCCCCCCTTTTTCCCCTTCATTGGTCCAGGTCAACCTTCCCCCATCCCCCATCTGCCGCCGTGTCGCCTCTAAGTGCTGTTTCAAGTGAGCGTTCAGTGTTGTGCGTCCCCTGTCAGTGCTGCGAACAGCCACCATACTGTCGCTAGTTGTGTTTTTATCTCGTGCGAACAGAAACCAGACTGTCGCCATGTCTTTCAATTGTGCATGTCTCCTTCCTGTGTGTCTTCATCCGCGTCGTCAACGCCGTGTTTTTGTATTTTAAGTTCCGCAACTTTCCTCCATTTTACTGTTATTAACAGTCACCGTTTTATCGCCTTTTTTTATTGTTTGTTCTCTCTCCATTGTTTGCGTAACTTTTCTCTCAGCTGTAGAGCAACGTATTAAGCTGCTGTCAGCCCGCCCCTCCCCTGGTGGGGGGAGATCGAAAATCAATAAAGGAAAAAAAAAAGACTGCATCATTAAGGAAAAACTTACTTTGCACAACTTATTCATAGCTGGCACAGTAACCATTTAATTGATATGTACAGACTTGATAATTGCAATAAACGCCTGGATTTACTTGAGTTACATGTAAACAATAGTGTTTATGTCTCAGCTGAAGGCGAGAGGCATGCTGTGCTTTGTCTGTTACAACAAAACAGGGAACCCCAGCACTGACAGCGACTGGCTAACCTTCTGTCCTGAAAAAGCATGGAAGGGAGAATGGAGAGTATTGCTCACTGTAAGTAGTAAATAAGATAGTGTGCATCGTAGAAACAGCTCAAGGACGTGACTATCTTTGACGAAAGCAAAGCCTACTTCAAGTGGGATGCGTATGTAGCAATTGAAAAGAGCAACTCGACGTCAATCTTTAGAAAATGTTTACAAGAAAATTGTAATGACTTTGAAAATATTTTGTTAGAGAAGTATATAATTGCGCCCAAAATGCAATCAAGCAACAACTGCACACATAACTTTCCTGTGCAAAGCCCGTGTACAAAAGACCACAGCATGTGAAGTATTGCCGCGAAAGAAAACCTATACATATATATGGAAAAATACTGAAAGAAGCTCGTCGTATAGCGATGTGATGAGTTTAAATGTCCTACTATTTGGACGGATTAATGGAAAACCGACACTGTACCATGCAGTGGAGATTACCCATATTACAAAGCCAACATCTCAGCAGGGAACATATGCTCTAGAGTTCCGAAAATGCCATGAAGCTCACCACTCCAAGTCTTGAAAAATGAACACGAAAATAGATGTGCATAATGTGCGCAATCTCTCCTAATGACCAACATATTTTTACTTCAATTATACTCGAATTTTATACAACCATACCACATCTTATCGAGATGCAAAAAACTGGCTCTAAGCACTATGGGACTTAACATCTGAGGTCATCAGTCCCCTAGACTTAGAACTAATTAAACCTAACTAACCTAAGGACAACACACACATCCATGTCCGAGGCAGGATGCGAACCTGCGACGGTAGCAGCAGCGCGGTTCCGGGCAGAAGCGCCTAGAACCGCTCGGCCACAGCGACCGGCTATCGCGATGCAGCATCTCGTTCAGTATCAGACCAACCCTATCAGACAGTCCCATAAGACTGACTTCGCTGTCTGTTTGAAACATGCCGTCCACTGTTGGGTCGCAACCCACACTTTAATCTTATTGTCTCGAGGAACCAGAAACTTATAGACTGTTTCCCAATCAGCTTACCAAATTCCTCCTCAAAGACTTATACTTGACGTTCTCGATAGCTCGGCACAGAATATGACTTTGCAGCGTATCTTTTAGTTAATTACGAGAGAAATAATTTCTGTAGTGAGAGTTATGAATGCGACTGATATCTTTCATCAAAAAATACAAGGGTTGGAAGTTAAATAGTGGCACCTATTTATTCACAACCGATACAAAAGAGTTATATATTTGCACCGGTTATTGTCCTTCAAAGTAGTCACCAGCATTGTGTAGAACCCGTTGCCAGCGATGTGGAAGGCGTAGTATACCGTTAACAGAGCCTGTGCTGTTGATGGTGCGAATGGAGCGGTCTAAAGTTATGGTGATTCTCGTGTACGACTGTGATGGTGTTATCCTAACGCATTACGTTCCTCCACGGCAGACCGTCAATGCACAGTATTACTGCCCGTTTTTGGAGCATCGCCTGCGACCAGCTTTGCGGAAGAAGCGACGACACTTTCTGCGCAACCCACCCATCGTTTTGCACGACAATGCGCGGGAGCATACAGCGCAAGCTGTGGCTGCTCTGTTCGGTCGATGGGACAGGGAAGTACTGTACCATCCACCATACTCCCCGGACGTGAGTCCTTGTGACTTTGATTTGATTCCGAAGATGAAGGAACCACTTCGTGGCATTCGCTTCAGAACTGTTCCAGAGATTCGACAGGCAATAGACCGCTCCATTAGCATCACCAACAGAACAGGCTCCGCTAACGGTATAGTAAGCCTTCCACATCGCTGGCAACGGGTTCTACACAACGCTGGTGACCACTTTGAAGGACAGTAACAGGTGCACACATGTAACTCTTTTGTATCGGTTGCGAATAAATAGGTGCCACTGTTTAAGTTCCGACCCTCGTATGTGATATCTTTTGCAGGAAGACCAGCAGACGATCTTCCCGATTGATCGAGCAACATCCTACCAAAAAGACAAATTAAACATAGAACTATTATCTACAGCAATATGGGCACACTGTCATCTTAATCAAAACTATAAAATATAGTTTCATGGCTTAATTAGCTGCTTTGTCCGGTGGACTGTCACTTCCTGTCGTCTTTCTAATATCTGTTACATTTAGACTACAAGTACCTTTGCCGATTCCATGGTCGTGATCTTTGGGTACGTCAACTGTTTCCGGTTCGCAGTTTCCTCTACTCCAGCTTCTTGTCTTTATGTGTTCGCTCTCGCTCTTTGTTCTACACCCTCGTGTTGGCGCACGGGCGTTTGGGTGTCTTCTGTGTCGCGGTTTTCTTTGATTCGTCAGGCCTGCCCCAAGTGCTTATATACTTTTTGTCAAGTTTTCCGTCGGATGCACCCGCCAGGGCCATCACATATGGAGCTTGGTCGGTAGACATACGTTTCTCGTCGCAATCCTCTGCCTTCCCTCGCAAATTGCTAAATCAGCTTTGTTTGCTTGAGTGAGTTGATCGTTATCCCTGTTTTGTAGTCATAATTGTCGAAGTACTACTTTGGAGTAAACTAAATTCATTGGCATCGTCTCTCGTTGTATTCATGATTCGACGTTGACGGAACTTGCCAACGAAAGGTTGGCAAGTATATCCGTCACTCTTTCCACACATGCAGAGATTGGAGAGCGAAAATTATTTCCTGCATCGCGCCTTGTCGCATTAGCTGTGTTTGCGATTTTGGTTCACTGTGCCCCACCAATGGTCCACGGACCCACATGGGGACACATCCCCAGCTGCCCGTCATGAATGATTGACATGCGAGAACCCTGGGTATCTACATATGACAATATACACTACTTGATCAAAAGTTTTCGGACGCCGCCATGTTAATGCAGAACTCACCACTAGATGTCACGAGAGGCGGGCCTGCCAGTATAGGAGGAGGCGGGGAGACTGCAGTAGAGATGCAGCAACGGCCGAATGGGTCGTCCAGGAGAGCTCGATGACTTCGAACGGTATAGTTTTATTTGGCATTTAATTGCTACGCCGCAATTCATAATTTATGTTAAGCCTAGTTTACAGGACGACATTGGGTTGCGCCACTCGTTGCGTGGAATACGCAAGTGGTTTCATATATGACTGTAGACACGGCGACACCAGTATAAACATCAGTTTCTTCGTTTTGTGGGTCCCTGAGTCCTGTCTGAAATGAAACTTTTGGCAGCAGCACGTCGCACGAGTTGTGATGGAGTTAAAGCTTGTTGCGTGGAATCGCTGCATAGGAAAAAAAAGAAACGTATTTCGGTTCGTGATTGGATGAAGAAAAGACGTTAGCTCGGTTGCTCAGCATCGTTGACGAAATAATTTATAACGGGTGTTCCAAGAAGTTCTTTTAATTATCTTAGAATGTCATCCGAACTGTTCACGTTTCTTCTAAATAGGGTTAATTATACCATAAGGAATAAAGGTACTGTAATGCATTAAGCACTGTCGCCAGAACTAAAATTACACATCATATTACTTGCATTATAATTGGGAACAATCGGCATGCTATAAGATACGGTTTCAGTTTGTAATGACGCTTAATCATTGACACAAATAATTATTAATATTAACAGTAATAATTATTAACATTAGCAACAATAATTATTCGAAGCAGGCCGCATTAATAAGAGAATGGTTTGCACACTACTCTCTTGAAGATAGATCTGGACAGTGGCAATATTTCATAATTCTAACACATGTGAATGGGGAGCACTGCAGCGACGTTTTACATAGATGAATATTGAATAAAGAATGCAGCTTCTTGAATCTGTATAGCCTTCTCTCCTGTCAACAGAACTCCGTAACAAAGAGTTGACCAGCTCAAACGATGGGATCTTAGTCTTGTAGACGAGAGCATTGCCACAGCTAGAATTACACTTGCTTCTATTTTTCTTAATTCAGTTGTATGTGTGCTCCTAACTCAATAAATGTTGCCCTGCAGCTCAGATAATGTCAAACCATCTCTGTTATGATCGCACATGGTGGTCTCAGCGGCAGCAATATGTTGCTGATTTTTGTAATCACCATCACTGAAATGCCACAAACACCTATGCAAAGCATAGATATCCAAAAAGCGAACCTTATTCTCCGTTCCTCACTTCATATTTCAGTTTGTCTACACTCTACGAACACACATAACTTCAAAACTCGTGCAACTAGTGTCGCCAAAGTTGGAACACGCCGAAAGTGTAGAGTTTCACCGACGAGTTGCGCAAACGCGCGGCGCGCATGCGCAGTGGCTGGCAGCGCAGCTGCCTGCAACCTAGTGTCGTCGTGTAAACTAGGCTTTAGATATAAGTTTCTTTAAATTTAAAGCATGCTGCATCAACACCACTACAAATAATTACCCTATTGATCTTGCACTTAGGATATTTATGTTATTGTACGAGGGCTATTCGGAAAATAAGGAACGATAGGTCGCGAAATGGAAACCACAGTGAAAATCAAAACTGTTTTACTTGTAACAGTTAGCAACAACTCACAGCTACTTACCTCCATAGTCGCCGATCCGAATGAGACTTTTGTCGTAGCATTGTACCAACTTTCCAATACCCTCGTTATAGAAGGCAGCCGCCAGTCCTTTCCGCCAGTTCTCTACGCTGGCCTACAGTTCGTTGTCTGTGCCAAAATGTTGCCTTCATAGCCAGCGGTTCATGTGAGCAGAGATGAAACTCAGAGGGATACAGTTACGGGCTGCATTGCGGGTAATCAAACATTTCCAACTGAAAACGATGCAGAAGCATCTTCATTACCCCTGCAGAATGCGGCTGAGAATTGTCTTGAAGAACAAACCACACGATAGTTATGTAATGTTGGTTGCATAGTTTCAGGCGAAATTTCTCATCAGGGCCTCGTACTTGGCGGGAGACACTATTGTTCGAGGTATCTTTATGTGCTCCCTGTGTGCTCAGAACTAAAAAGAACGACATAACGCGATCGACGGGCGTACTAGAGACACTTCTCAACACACCTGTGCAAAACTTCATCGGATTTTCACTGTGGTTTCCATTCCGCGACCGATCGTTCCTTACTTTCCGAATAACTCTCGTATTATGAATTTGTGTCTTGTAAGTTTGGGTGCTACTTCATAACATATAAGGCACGCCAACATGTTATGAAGTGGAGGTGTGCTAGTTAACGACCATTTCGCTCTCATTTAAACATATGGCTCAAAGAGTCAGCCTTCAGAAATTGTGAACCGAACCGTGTCGTTCAGGACCGTGTCCCACAAAGAGCACAGATTCATCATGAGATGGGGAAATTCACAGGCGTCTATTGTGCTGAATGAAGCCTAAACGCTATAGTGTGCGAGTGAGACAGACGAGAACCTACGTCATAGGGAAACCCCGTAGAAACTGTTCGTGGCTAAGGAGACGTAGCAGTGTTAAATATGGCGGACCTAAGATCGGCCATAAAGTGAAACATTTATAAAAACTATTCAATTCTGTAGTAATTCATGGAATGAAGCCACAGTAATTTTAATGTACCATCCGTCATAAATTTTCATGGTGATCCCAAAAAAACTTGAATATTGATCATATCTATAATAGTTTAGGATTTACTGTTAAAGTGAAATTAACAAGTTTTGTAACAAAGACCTGAATGCTAAACTCTAAACGCTTCGGACGATCTTAACGATCGACATTCCGTATAAAAGCGCGTCATTAAAATGACAAACATTAAAAATATCAACTCTGCAACTTTATTTGTTTAAAAGATATAGTAAATTTAAATTATCAGTATTTTCAGTTAAGCATCAGATCATCAATTCCTCCACAGAATACACATTGAACGATGAGAGCATGACATCATTGAATCATTAGGTAATAGAATATTTGTTGTAAAGTTTAGTACATAATAGTTACTCTTGCTCTTTATTTATTTATCAGAAAGCACATTGGTGCAAGGCTACTGGCCGTGACATTCAAAGTTAAGAAGGAAATTGTATTCGTTTTATATAAAAGAATTTAACGTTTATTATGTAATGGATATTATTGTTACTTTATTTAGAACGTGAAAGTGCCAAGCTTTGATTATTTAAATATGTTAAAACGTAAAATAATGTAGAATAAGCTGTAGCCAATCCGATGGACGACTTCAGGAAACTGCCCTAGTCAGTTGAGCGAAGATGTTCGGCGCGCGGGAAAACACGGCCGGGGGCGGGCAGAGAGAGGCAGTTTGGATTGACACACCAAAGGGGACAGTTGGTCTTTAGGTAGCTAGGAAGTGAAACGGCTTAGAAAATGTCGCGTTGTGTGGTATCGCGGAACTTAGGCTCCAGCCGCGCGCCTAGTGTGAACTCTTAACCTTTCCAGTAAATAATGACGTGGAGTATTGGACTTGGGTTTCGCGACGAGATTGTGAATGATCAAACTGTGTCGAATGGATATGCGCTCGAGTTTAACAGTAACTCTAAATACGACCACTTCCTCTATCAGTTTGCGTTCTGAATAAATATTATTCTAACCGAATCGTAACTGTGTGGCCTACATCATTTATGAGTCGTTAATTTAGCTCCCGAAATTATTATTACTGTTGTTATATGTTACATTAACTTTGAATGGTTCATACAATTTCGCAAACTTGCCATCAGCCAGACAATTTAACCAAAGGGTCACAAGTGTCTAATTTAGGACGTGTAATGCGACACGCGCAGTTCAATCCCTAGACGAGTTTGAGCCAAGGAGACGAAGAAGAGCCGCATGTGAGCCCGAACATCTTTGGGATGTTAGCTCGCAGGGGACAAGTTGAGAGCTGTTCTGAGGGAGGAGACCAGACAGCGAGGTCATCGGTCTCATCGGATTAGGGAAGGGATGCAAGTCGGCCGTGCCCTTTGGCTCTGAGCACTATGGGACTCAACTTCTGAGCTCATTAGTCCCCTAGAACTTAGAACTAGTTAAATCTAACTAACCTAAGGACATCATACACATCCATGCCCGAGGCAGGATTCGAACCTGCGACCGTATCGGTCGCGCGGTTCCAGACTGCAGCGCCTAGAACCGCACGGCCACTTCGGTTGGCCCCGTGCCCTTTCAAAGGAACCATCCCGGCATTTGCCTGGAGCGATTTAGGATAATCACGGAAAACCTAAATCAGGATAGCCGGACGCGAGATTGAACCGTCGTCCTCCCGAATGGGAGTCCAGTGTTCTAACCACTACGCCACCTCGCTCGGTAGAGGACAAGGGTTGGTGGACAATAACATTTCTGAAATGGAATGGTCGCCCAGAGTCTCGACCTGAACCCAGCAGAACGCCTTTGGGATGAGACAGAACGCCGACTTCACTCCAGACGCCAGCGTCCAACATCACTATCATTTCTGGTTTCGGCTCTTGAGGAAGAATGAACTGCTCTCTCTCCACAGATTAGATTAGTACTTGTTCCATAGATCATGAATACTACACCTCGTAATGATGTGGAACGCGTCAGGTTAATAAAAGGTTTCTATACAAGCTATTACATTACACAAAATATTACATGACAATTAATATTTTATTTACTTTTTTTTGGGTGGGGGGTGGTGAAATTGCCAACTTACTATATCCAAAAATTCATCTAATGAGTAGAAGGAGTTGCCATTCAGAAATTCTTTTAATTTCCTTTTAAATGCTATGTGGCTATCTGTCAGACTTTTGATGCTATTAGGTAAGTGACCAAAGACTTTTGTGGCAGCAAAAAAGTTAGATTTAACCTTGAGTAGTGCTGATCATGCTTTCTCCTAGCGTTGTAGCCATGTACACTGCTATTACTTTTGAATTCGTTCGGATTGTTAATAAGAAATTTCATAAGTGAATATATATATTGTGAGGCTACAGAGAAGATCCCTAAATCTTCAAATAAGTGTCTTGGATTAGCTCTAGCAATTATTCTGATTACACGCTTTTGTGCAAGGAACACTCTTTTACTCAATGATGAGTTACCCCAGAATATGATGCCATACGAAAGCAGAGAATGAAAACAGGCGTGGTAAACTAATTTACTGAGATGTATATCGCCAAAATTTGCAATGACCCTAATAGCATAAGTAGCTGAACTCAAACGCTTCAGCAGATCTTCACTGTGTTTTTTCCAGTTCAACCCCTCATACACCTAGAAATTTTGAATATTCTACCTTAGCTACCGATTTCTGATCGAAGTCTATATTTATTAATGGTGTCATTCCATTTACTGTGTGGAACTGTATAAACTGTGTTTTGTCAAAGTTTAATGAGAGTCCATTTGCAGAGAACCATTTTATGATTTTCTGAAAACATCGTTTACAATTTCATCAGTTAATTCTTGCATGATACACTTGCATCATCGGCAAAAAGTACCAGCTTTGCATCTTCGTGAATATAGAATGGCAAGTCATTGATATATTTTTTATTTTTTTATTTATTGATTTATTTAACCTGGCAAGATTAGGGCCATCAGGCCCTCTCTTACATCTAACCAGGCATTCTACTTATTTTACATTCATATGTTTTAGTAGGCATGTTAAACTACATCTAGTACAAAAAGTGAAATAAACAATTTGAAAGGTACACCTGGAAAAATACATACATATAGAGTTTATATTCTTAGGTCTCAAATACTGTTATAATTAGACATTATCGAAGAGACAGATTTTAGATAGGAGTGCTGGCAGCAGGGAGTATGAGGGAGACTCATGGTGAAGGGAGGAGAAGAATAGAAACATGATGAAATATAATTAAGGAAATATAAAGGAAAAGAAGATTGCGTGGCTAATAGAGATAGATGAAGAGGAGGGCATCTCAGGAGCAAGATAGGAGACGCTAGCTTTGCTATTTGACAGATGAGGGGATTGTCCTTGTACATTAATTTTGTGGAGAACTTTGTGAGGATGATAGTAGGAATTGCTTCAACTTCTTCTTAAAAGCAGCAGGATATCGAATTTTGCGCAAGGTAAGGGGCAGTTTGTTCCAGAGGCGGACAGCGGCAACTGAGAAGGAGTTTGCGAAAGTTTTTGTTTTGTGAGTGGGCACAGTTAGGATACCAAATAAGAGTGACCTCGTGTTTCGATTATGATGACATGACAGGTTTTTAATCTCTGAAGCAAGGTACTGGGGTGCTTGCGCGACGAGGAGTCGGTGGAGTAGACATAGAGTGTGGTAGTCACGCAATTTGTCCGGCCGCAGCCACCCTAGCTCGGAGTATGAAGCACTAACATGATCATATTGGCGAATGTTGCAGGTGTAACGCACACAGGCATTCATGGTTAGCTCTAGCCGTCTTTTGTTTTCACTACTCATGCCTTGTTGAATCACATCACAATAGTGGAGGTTCGGTAGAACGAGTGCTTGCACGAGCTGGCGTTTCAAGTCCTGTGGAAATATGTTCCGAAACTTTTTGAGAGCATAGAGACAAGCAGACGTCTTTCGGCACACTGCGACTGTATTCTCCGCCCAGTTGAGATGCTCATCCAAAGCTACACCCAAGTTCTTCACTGTTTTCTGATATGGTATTGGAGTACCGTCGAGCAGAATAGGAGGTAGCCGTTCGCGGAAATCTGAACTTATTAATTTCTGATGGGCTATTAAGATTACTTGCGTCTTTTTTGCATTTAGTTTAAGCCCCAGGTTTTTCGCACATGTCACTACTGAAGACAGATCATCATTCATCTGAGCGATTGCGGTGTTTACATCTTCAGGTCTGACGCTTAGGTAGAGCTGGAGGTCGTCGGCATAGAAATGATATTTACAGGAGGACAGAACCGACGAAATATCGTTGACATATAAAGAAAACAAAAGTGGTCCTAAGACTGATCCTGGTGGCACTGCCGAGGAAACATGTTTCCAGGAACATTTTTCATTTACGCAGACAACACATTGCTGTCTGTCTTTTAAGTAGCTTTCAAACCATCTCATTGCACTATCAGAGAAATTAAGCTGTTGCATTTTTCTGAGCAATATGTCAAAGTTAACAGTGTCAAAAGCTTTGCTGAAGTCCAGTAGCGTCAATATTGTTGCCTTTCGATTGTCGATGGCATATTTCAGGTCATCAGTTACTTTAATTAGAGCAGTGTTTGTGCTGTGATGTTTACGGAAACCGGATTGAAATTTGTCATATAGGCTGAATTCATGCAAGTGTTCAGTGATTTGGTCATGAACAATATATTCAAGCGCTTTGGAAACAGCAGGCAGTATGCTAATTGGTCGGTAATCACTGGGCAGTTGCGGGTTTTCGATCTTAGGGATGGGTCGAATTAGGCTTCTTTTCCATGCAGTGGGATATATTCCGTTCACGAGGGAAAAATTAAATATGTCAGTTAAGACAGGTACTAAGATATCGGCAACATTCTTAATCATGGTTATACCGATACTGTCGTTGCCTATTGCATCAGAAGAGATTCTCATTATTGCTTTTCTTGCCTTATTTGTTGTTACATGTTTTAGATGGAAGGTATCGTTGTTAGTTATCCTGTTTGGGGATTCTTGTGGACGGTAATTATCAGCTGTGCTGGTATTCAGAGGTGCAGAGAAGAATTCATTTAATTCGTTAGCTGACACACGAAAAGTAGTTTCCGATTTTGCCTTTCCGACCCCCAAGCTACGGAGATTCTTCCATAGAGTCGTAGGCATTCAGACATTCTAATACCTCATTTTAAGCGTCCTGGGCACACGTCAAGCCTTCATAAAGGCGAATGGTATACACATCCCATATTAATGTGAACTAAAGGTGTCCAGATGCTTTTGATCATGCCTTCTCGTAGTGTTGCGGTCACGCGACGCGGTAAGGAAAGAACATAAGCGGAACAGAGTGTGTGATACGTTTTCCACCTCCCTGCCTGACGAATCCGCAACACGATCGCATATGTCTCCACTGATCGATGTGGCGCATAATGTACTTGCAAAGAAAATATATTGAAATCCTTCCACCTCCTTACTCTGTAAGCCTATCTTATTCTGTAGCCAGAATCGGGGTCAGTCGAATCTATACACAAAGACAAACCAGGTGGTGTATCTTCTGATGTTCAACTCCATATTGCCGAATCATAAAAATTACATTAATAGCAGACTTTCGGCAGCAAACTGATAGCGGAGTAGGGCGACGTGAGCTGCACCTACGGCAAGCTATTATGCAATGCATCTGTGAGTAGCGGACTGCAGCTATGTAGATGATGTTATCCATCAATAACTGCGGTGTCTATTAGGATATCGTAGTTATATCACAATGTGTTACAGGAAAGTGCTACAATTTCCTATTTCATGCTTTTAAAATCGAGCCATCTGTAGCAGTTACGACCTTATATGATAATATGAGGGCTATTCGGAAATTAAGATCCAATAGGGTGCAAAATGGAAACCACAGTGAAACTCCGATGAAGCTTTGCACAGATGCGTTGGGCATTGCCTCTAGTATGCCCGTCGATTGCGTCACGTCGCTCTTTTTAGTTCTGAGCACACAGTGAGCGAGTAAAGATACTTAAAACAATAGTGTCTGCCGCCAAGTACGAGGGCCTGGTGTGAGATTTCGCCTGATATCATGCAGCCCACATAACATAGCTGTCATCAGTTTCCTTCTGCATCACAATTCTCAGCCGCACTCTGCAGGGCCAATGAAGATGCTCCTGCTATGTTTTCGATAGTAAGTATTTGATCACCCACAATAGAGCCTGTAATTGGCTCTTCCTGAGTTTCATCTCTGCTCACATGAACCGCTGGCTATGGAGACAATGTTCTGGCACAGACAACGAGCTGTAGACCATGGTAGAGAATCGGCGGGAAGAGCAGGCGGCTGCCATCTATGGCGAGGATATTGGAAAGTTGGTACAACGCTATGACATATGTCTAAATCAGAGCGGCAACTATGTGGAGAAGTGGTTGGAGGGTGTAGTTAGATACTGCAAATAAAACATTTTTGATTTTCACAGTGGTTTCCATTTTGCGACCGATCGGACGTTACTTTCCGAATAGGCCTCGTGAGTTAATATGGTTTAGTAGAGGCCACAAACAATTTCATTGATTGGGATAAAAATAATCTCTCAGGCAGTATGTCAGAATCACATCCAACACATCCAGAATCACGTCCATCTTCCTGTAAGGAAGAAAACGTGTTACACCAACTAATAGAAATTTCACAGAGTACTGATTCCGTGTCAGTAATAGATTTTATTAGTCTTTTTGTGTTCCAGTCAGTGTTTTGTAATATAAACTTAACGTATCTGCTGTGCTGCTCAGTGTATCGCAAATTTTGACATCCAGAAATATAAATATATCAGATGCTGTACTGAAGCAATACATCGTCCCACCAAAAAGTTCCGAACCTGTTTTATTCCTGACGTACAAGCAATGTCAACGCAGTTCCTACGATGGCAGTTTAAACTAACACTTGTATACAACAGATGGGTTTGCGACCAATCAATTGTGAGCGGGTTCAAATGGTTCAAATGGCTCTGAGCACTATGGGACTTAACTTCTGAGGTCATCAGTCCCCTAGAACTTAGAATTACTTAAACCTAACTAACCTAAGGACATCACACACATCCATGCCCGAGGCAGGATTCGAACCTGCGACCGCAGCGGTCGCGCGGTTCCATACTGTAGCGCCTAGAACCGCTCGGTCATCTCTGCCGGCTTGTGAGCGGGCAATGGTAAGTAGTGAACAGCCGTAGTATGTTAATGTCGCGTCACAAATAACAATGGAGGTATGTCTCTAAAATCAAGTGTGCAAGACCTTATCCAGAGTGTTTTGTGTAAGAGAATAGAGTGCGAAAAGTTTGGTCTGCATACCTCGATTCCTGTACAAAAATAACCACGCGTGGACGCTTGCCGCGACTTGTTTGATGTGCAAACGTGGACATTCCTTTTATGGTAAAAGCTATCAGGGGTCACTAGATTTGGTGTTATCAGTACGAACCGACCACAAAAGGGCAAAGTGCAGAAATTCACATGAACTGCCAGCGCTTTGACGACATAACTGATATTCAAGCCCATACGAAGCGAACTTCATCCCAAAGGAGGAGGAACAGTTTCACATGCTTATATGAAAATTCTGTGCGTTGTACTGAAGTGTGGAGAGGGGGAGCGGGAAGGAGAGTATGTAGAGCACCTGATGCATTAAAACCACCGTCTTAACGTTTCTCTACTTTTTATTAATCCAGTCTCGAAACTTTTTGGACTGACGGGGGAGAAATCAATCGGCCTACAGCAATTTTAAGTGAAAAATCTATGTGTCGATGAGTCGTAATATTAATGCATACACCAAGAATTACACTAAATTAGCCGGCCGTTGCAGCCAAGCCGTTCTAGGCGCTTCAGTCTGGATCGCGCGACCGCTACGGTCGCAGGTTCGAATCCTGCCTCGGGCATGGATGCTGGTGATGTCTTAGGTTAGTTAGGTTTAAGTAGTTCTGAGTTCTAGGCGACTAATGACCTGAGATGTTAAGTCCCATAGTGCTCAGAGTCATTTGAACCATTTTTACACTAAATTAATTAATTTGAACAAACACCTCGGTTCAGTTCTCCAACGTCAAATTACATTTTTCCTCCTGGTCCACACTGGATTACTGTTATTTATCACTGCTAAGTTAGTGAGTGAGGACCTTTCTGCATTATGTGTGGTGTCATATTACTGAGCTACATGTAGTAATTCTAGTTGTTTCTTTAGAATATCAAGTCTCCGTCATAATGTTATCCGAGAGGATGGAGTGAAGTAAAAAAAGAATTTAAAATTGCATTTGTGTCAAGGTCGCTCGGAACGAAGCACGTGTTCAGTTGAACAAGGTTGCGGGAGGGTATCAGTACACCTTTTCTGTACCAACTGACAGAAAGCAATTCAGTGATTTAGCGAAAACCGAAGAAAACTTAAAACTGGAATGGCGAGAGCCGCCTCTCGCGAGTGCCGTCACCTCGCGAGGCAACAGTGCTTTGTTTGTCGTTGCTCCGCAACCTGGAGGAACTAATCCATCACGGCAGACATTAACGTCAATAAATCGACGAGGCTGACAGCAATGGCCGTTTACAGGTTTCCAGTGGCCTCACCTCTGTGTGGGGCCTCATGTTTCTTTCTTGGAATTTACAAACAACGATCAGTACTTAATATCGTGCTACGTTTGACTGCCAGAAACAAAAGGACTACATTCGTCGAACACACTCTTAGACTGGATCTGGGCAGGTTAAAACATCAAATAATGAAGTTGCCTGCGCACATAACTAAGGAACGCTGGATGGAAGAGGTAAAAAGATATTTGAAAAAAAAAGGAAATACAAGAAAGAGATATTTACAATAGTGTGGCTTTCAAATTTTAAAAAGTCCTGTTTTTGTAGCTTTCCAGGATAAAATTAGACCCAGGGCGGAAACCTCATGGACAAAAATCGAAAAAGGTTGAAAAGTATGAGAACAAAAAAATTATAGGACAGGGATAAAGACCAGAAAAAAGAATCTGATTCAAATTTACGTGCTACTCAGGTGGCCAAAACGAAAACAAGAACTGTGGCGTTTTTCACTTGGCGCTTTTAGGCTGATGATTGGAACTACCGCCTGGACATTACCCTCTGATTAACAAACGAATATGAAAAAAAGTGATAGTATTGACCACTTTAGCAAACATAGATTTCTTTCATGACTTCGGGACGTTTTTCACGTTAGCGCGCACAGCGGCGTTAAGTATTGTACCACTGCCGAACTTTTTGGGAGCTTCTGATTCCTTGATGCAAGCCAATCATACACCTTTACGCAAGCAACTTTAATCTGTTACTCATCCAAACTACGCAAGGCGGATGTATTGCTTCTCTGTATCGAGACAGTTTCAACGTATACTGTAATAAAGTTAGAGAAGAGTTCTGAAGCGATTCAGGCAGCAATTTTGCTAGGACTGCATCTGTTATTTAAACAAACTTCATGGGGGAGACCGGCAGAATCTGCTACTGGGTAACGTCCGCCATTCTGCCAGATGTCACAAACAGCCTGTTGGAGAAAAAGTCTTATTTTTAGGGTCCGTACCACAAAGAGTACAACAGTAAACCTTATACATGAAATGTATTCGCACTTACGAATACGGACAACCATCAGCTGTATAATGGAAAGACGACAGTTAAAAATTTTTGCCTTCCCGGGACTGGAACTCTGATTTCCCGCTTATCAAGAGCGGTCGCCTTACCATTAGGCTATCCGAGCACGGCTCAGGGTCACACCCGAATTTCCATATGAAATTACAACGAAATCCAGACCATTAGTTGCTTACAGGCGTTGATAAATATCAACGGGGGCGGTTGAAAATGTGTACCCCGACTGGGACTCGAATCCAGGATCTCCTGCTTACGTGACAGACGCTATCCTACTGAGCCATCTTTTTTCCATAGTCTAATCATCATGTAATATAAGCTGCAAATGGGAGAAAAAATTAATTATGAGAACAGAATAATAAATAAAAGGAGAAACGAGAAAAAAACGACAACGTAGCCGACAAGTCACCACCAAGGTCACATGATATGTATCAATTACCTCCTTTTCGACCCCAAGGAAACAGCGACCTTCAAATCAAAGGCGTGGGGCACAACGTCAACGCCTGACCTGACCTTCGTCACACGTGGAGCAACAGGTACACCCGTGCGAGCTATAAGAAGGGTCCTCGAGGCGTCCCCCCGAAGCCAGCACAGTCCAGTAATAGTGAAGATCGGACTATCAATCCCAGTCATAAAAAGCCCCCCAATCCCCCGGTGGAACCTGAGAAAAGCTGACTGGAATAAATACCGATCCTATGTTGAGAAAACGGTAAATCGGATACCACCAAAACCTGAGAACTACAAAAGATTCGTAAACTTAGGGCAAAAAGCGGCCCTAAATGCAATTCCACAAGGATCGAGAAAGGAATACACCCCCTGCTGGACGAAAGAGTGTGAAACACTACTGGAGGAAAATGAGAAGACCGGGGACGAGGAGACTGCAGACCAACTGGTCAACGCCATGAATGAGGAACGTAGGAGTAGATGGAAGGAGGCGATGGAGAATCTAGATTTTACCCACTCCAGCAGGAAGAGCTGGGGCCTGCTGAGGAAATTAGGCGGTGCCACAGCGCCTAACAGGCCGACTCTTGGAACCAGCGCATCTGAGATTGCAGCTGTCCTGAAACAGACCTCCAAAATCCAGCTAAAAACAGCCGAAAAGAGAGAAATTTCCCAAGAGCTAAGCAGTTTATTGCTTAATAACCCAACCAACATAAAGAAGTGGAGACAGAAGAGATATCCCAGGCCTTGAAGCTAATGAAGACAGGAAAAGCAGCCGGACCTGACAACATCCTACCAGAATTCTTAAAGGAATTGGGAACTTTAGGAAGAAGGTGGCTGGCCAAACTTTGAACGGAATGCATAGGCACGGGGATTGTGCCTAAGGAATGGAAAGAAGCAAAAGTCATCGCAGTGCTGAAACCCGGAAAGACTGGAGATAATCCTAGGAATTACAGACCAATATCCCTGCTATGTACCTCCTATAAATTATTCCAGAGAATATTGCTGACTAGATTAACTCCATACATCGAAGCCAACCTCCCAACATACCAAGCGGGTTTCCGAGCAGGTAGAAACTGCTGCGATCAAGTGCTGTCCCTCACAACCTATATTGAGAAAGGCTTCCAGAACAAGATGAAAACTGGCCTGGTCCTCATAGACCTCACATCAGCTTACGACACAGTATGGATTGAAGGGTTACTGCTTAAGCTAACTAGAATCATAAATTGCAAGCAGACTTACAAACTACTCAAGAACATACTAACGAACAGGAAAATCAAGGTCTCACTCCATGGCACGAACAGTAAGAGCATGATTCTGAATAATGGTCTGCCACAGGGTTCGGCACTAGCACCCGCTCTCTTCAATCTATATATAGCTGACTTGCCAGAAACTAAATCACGCAAATTTGCATATGCAGATGACCTGGCCATCGCATATCAGAGTAAAAGCTACAACGATCTCGACGAAACTCTGAATGCAGGCCTTGAAGTCCTGAACACCTATTACTCCAAGTGGCACCTACTTCCCAACAAAACAACCAGCACTATAATGCACCTCAACAACAGAGAGACACACAGAAAATTACAGATCATTTCGAATGGCCAAAGCATAAGACATGAGGATAAGCCTAAATATTTGGGAGTGAAACTAGACTGGACCCTAACGTACAGCTCACACCTCGAAGACACAAAGCAAAAACTAAAATCCCGCAATGCTATCCTTTCGAAACTGGCTGAAACAACATGGGGATGTGGAGCGAGCACTTTGAGAACTTCAGCACTAGCCCTTGTCTACAGTGTAGCTGAATACTGTTCACCAGTCTGGAGGAGAAGTGCACACGTATCTAAAGTGGATGTCCAGCTGAGGGAGACGATGCGAATAATCTCGGGAACACTCAGGGCCACCCCCTGTGCATGGCTTCCTGTACTAGCGAACATAGAGCCTCCAGAAATCAGGCGATCACAGCTAGCCCTAAAAACCTACAGGAAAATTATAGACAACCCGGACCTCCCTATCCACCAAGATCTGACACCGACAAACAGGCTTAAATCCAGATCACCTTTTTGGAAAATCGGTGAAGAACTACAAGCCTTTGAGCCGAGAACGGCCTGGAACGAAGTATGGTCGGCAAGTGAATTCAAGAACAAAAACTTAGTACATGATCCGAACAAGAAGATTGATGGCTTCAACCTACCAAGAACAGTGTGGACAGCTCTAAACCGGGTCAGAACGAGTGTTGGCAGATGTAAAGACCTGATGAACAAGTGGGGACTGGCAGACAGCGCTGTATGTGAGTGCGGTGAAATACAGACAATGGACCATCTACTCGTGTGCAAAGTGTATGGCTATGGTGGTGAACTCATGGACATACATAGACTCAGTGACTCAGCCATAGAGTGGCTCAAAAACATATCTAATATAGTGTAGAATTATATTGTTTTCTTTTTTAGTATATAGTGATAAGAATATTGTAAATTATGCCTCTGTGATGCCGAACGAGTAAATAAAATAAATAATTATTTTTATATGTTCTTTTAGTAATTTTTCAATTTTTTTAATTTGTGGGTTTTAAATATTTTTATAGTTTGTAATAGAATGTAAAAGTAGAAAGAAAACGAAACAAGATTACATTCGAAATAGCAAAATAAGAAAAATCCCACGTTTATTGCAAGGATTGTATACGCTCATGTGTATCTATACTTCACCTATACAGATTTACAATAGAACTGGAGCGATGCTGAGTCAAAATACAAAACAAAACGGACAGGGAAACCAGGAGAGGGCAAGCCGAAGCAAGTCAGATGGGAACACACATAACAAAGAAAAACACTTATTATTAGAAAAATTAAATTAACCCAACACCTTGCCGACGGAAAACAAGATTCAACACGTTGGCGAAGAGGTCTTGATATCGAGGCATTCGTAAGCGTGTCCAATAGGCAGTGATCATGTACTGCATGAAGTTCACGTAATCTTCACCCTCGCCTTATTCAACATAACGACCGAAGTGCCCCATCAACCACATAACGGTATGCGTTTTAGACCGTGGAAAGAAAGAAAACATCTGGGCGCAATATGAGGTCTGTAGTGTATGCAGTCTGAAAAGATCTAGCAAGAAAGGCCAATTGTGTCTTGATCCAAGACCAGTTTGCCATATGACCACAAGTAAAGCGATGTCGTATCGCATCGGGAGACTCACGACGACAACATAAATCCATGTCACTAAGCACAATACGGGAAAGTCTCTCGTCCGTTGGAATCAAGTTATTTACTACCTTATACCACGAGGACGCTACGCGCATCGGCAAAATCAGAAGACTGATATTGAACTAAACTGTCGTCCAGGCTGTTTGCGGCGATTCTCTTTCAACGAGGTTCGGGCAAGGGACTGCTTCCCAATGAGTATTTAGGAATTTCATGGTGAGGACAGGTCCCCTTAAAATGTCAGCCCCTAAATAGCTCACAGCAAGATAGAAGTCATGAATGTGCTTTAACTTGTAGTTTATGCGACCAACATCAATAGGGGGTTCAAGACTAGCAGGAGGGACACAGAGAAATAAATGCGACGTGAATGTGTGAGTTTCTTGAGTAATCGTCAAAACAGTACTACAAGCATACAGCATCAGCCTCCTCCTCCTCCGTATATCAGTCAGGTCCAGCCCCCCAAAGGAGCGAGACTTCGTGATCACCTCATACCGTAAGCGAAATATATGTCTTTTCCATAAGAAACGACCTGACAATTGTTGTAGTTTCTTCGCCATCATGGTGGGAAAAGGATGAACTTGGGCCACGTAATAAGTTTTGCATAAGACATATGTATCCAGTATTCGGACTTCCTGGAGCAGAGTAAGAGAACACCTTTCAAGCTCTAATATCACTCCCTGAATTTTTTCCGTAACAGTCTTCCAGCTGAGCGCCGCCATTTTGTGTGGACAACGGTCAATGATGATACCGAGAGACGTATGCCGATCCACCGCAGTAGCCCATGGAACAACCACGTCATCAAAACCTCGCAAGGTAAGAAGGTTGCATTTACTGTCATCAAGTTTTGCACCTGAACTCCGACAAAAATCATCGTTTACAGCCTTCAGACTAGGTACCTCAGCATGATTGCGAAGTAGAATCCTCACGTCATCCGCATGTGCACAGACAGCTATAGTCCCGCCGGAAAGCGTCCAATCCGTCAGCTGGGATGCTAGAATCCGAAGTAGGAGCTCGAGAGACAACACAAACAAAGTCATTTACAGCGGGCTTCCTTGAGGCACTCCCCTACAGATACTTATTGGGGGCGTCAGTTGGCCATTAACTACCACCGAAGCCAAAATACCCGTAAACAGATTTGAGAACACTCGCCGTGTGTCAACAGTGAAACACAACTGCCTCCAGAATCCGAAGCAGAAAGTCGTGATTAACAGGATCAAATGCTTTACTGAAGTCTAGAAAAGCAAGGACACAAGGGACGGACGTGACAGGAGCAACCGAAACCACGTCATGACACTCGACTACAGGGGCAAGAATTGTACGACCAGGTACGCAGCTTTGATGTTTTGCAACAATCGTCTCCATCAGAGCCGCCATCCTACTATTAACTGCCCTCGACACTGTCTTATAACCAAAGCTTAACAAAGTAAGTGGGCGAAAGTGATCACGGGTAGCCGGTGTAGTGCGTTTCGGGACTAAAACAATGTATGCCACTTTGAACGAGGTCGGTACTACTCTACTCTGTAACACTTCATTCATAATGGAGGTCTAGTCCCGCGGACTTTTGAGAAGGCGATCCCACAATAAGTTTGTAAACTTCCTCAGGCTGAAAGGCAGCTAAAAGCGTTGCATCACGTTCAGGTGTAATTGTCTTATACAAGGTGCTGACAAGTGGGTCGTGAAAGGTTTCATTGGACTCGTAGATATCGTAGATGTCTACATAGTACTTCTGTGAGACACACACTATATCAGCTTGCGCCATTACGATACGTTCATCATTTGTCGTGAGAGAATGAATACAAGGGCGTCGGTGACGGGCCTGATGCCGAAGCAAATGATATAAGGAAGTCAGTTCTTCCGTCACCAATAAACGAGGCTTCGATCGGATTTTCAAACCTTCCATTTGCATTCTCTTCAAGGTCAACAATTTTGCCTTTACACGCCTAACTTCAATACGCAGAGGGGCGTGATCCGAAGCAGCATAAAGTTCACGCAGAATGGAGTAGTAATATTCATAAGTTCTCCGAAAGTCTCGCGCTTTGGCAGCACAGAAATGTATCGAAGTTTGCCTAAGCCTCGGTTTTGATAGCCGTGTCCACCAGTCAAGGGTGAAAGAGTATTTCCCAGTGGAGCGTTGAGTACGCTCCCACACGACTCTCATCACGTCATCGAGAAAGGGATCAGTTATGTGAGCGACGTTTAGCATCCATGGAGGGCGAAACAAATTGACTGGTTGCCCGTTCAAGATTGAGAATTGTGGCCACAGCACAGTGATCCGTAAAGGAAGCTGGGATGACTTCAACAATAAGAATACTATCGCTCAGGCAGTCTGATAAGTAAAACCTATCTAACCTGCTACTAGGAGTCGCAGTAAATTGGGTAAATTTACCCAAAGTCGGGTATTTACAAATTCAGACCTCTTAAGCGTAAGGAGCGGACCAATTCACGTAATTCACGAGAGACATTAAAATTTGGAGATTGATCCGTAGGACGCAATATACAGTTAAAATCACCATCCAACAGAATACCCAGAGGACTCTTAGACAGCAGATAAATCATATTGTCTTTATAAAAACGCGAACGACACACTACGCGACCAGTGCCAGAAGGGGCATATAAAAGAACCAAAGTAAGATTAAAAAGTTGACAACCGATGCCCCTGCCAGAATCCAACATTTCCATCTCAGCAATAGGAACGCCTTCGCGAAAGAATAAGGCGGTCCCCGTAGAATATTCGTAGATAATACGAAAGCCAGGTAAGGAGAAATTACTAAATAACACCTATAAGAAGACTATGTCCGCATATGAATCATAAAAGAACTGACGCAACGAAGCCAACCGCAATTCTGATTCCACACAATTAACATTTAAGGAAAGGAACGTGTAGGCTTGGGTCATTTATCACAGCTATACAGGGATGTCCGGAGCGTATTGAGCAGAATTAGGTAGACAGCTGAGCGTCATGGTCCATTGCGGAGTCTACAGATGAATCAGACAACGGGGGACCAGAACCCCCATCACGACAAGCTTTTTTCTTAGATTTCTTACGAGCCGCCGCACGGTCAGCTTGTATACGCTGTTTCTGTCGGCTACATGGCATGGCGGCCTCTGCAGAGGTGGAGTGGGAGGGGTCATAGGCACAGCCTCCTGCCCCTCAGAACAAGGGTCACGTACTGCAGGTGCAGTCACTAAGGCGGAAGCATTCTGTGGAACTACCAATGTAACAGGTGATACTTCGTCGCTAATTTTATTCTCTTCAGGAGTAGTTGTAGGCAGAAAATTCGGAAAACCGTCGGCGTCTGAAGACAAAGGAGCAGGCGGACATTGCGTTGTCTCATACTGTAACGGAGGACACAAAGACGAAGTGGGAGGGAGGGTCTCTGCTCCCTCTCCATACACAGGCAGCTCAGGAGGAGCCACTTCACGAGCAGCAGGGATGCCAGAGAGAACTTCTTCGGCCCTCACCGCAACACGGATGGGAGACATCGTAGAATCGAGAGCAGAATGGAAGGCACAGCCAAATCCTCACTCTCACCATCTTGAGTGCGACGTCGTTTGTCACTGTTACGGGTTCTATCCTGGGGGCAATAGGATTCTGAACCTGTCGCGGAGGTAAAGGCGAAAATTCAGTTACACGATTATAGAGATGACTTTTTGTTCATTATGATCTGAAGCAGAAGTGGGTCCGACGTCGGCAGTGGAAGGAACAAGATCAGCAACCGTCAATTTCCGTCGCTGCATTAATGACGGCCTTAATACAAAAACCCTCCGCGGGCAATTAGACCGAACGAGTCCACTTTCATTACATGGGAAGCAGTTTCCCCCTTGGCCAGTATACATGACACGAACGCGAGAAGCACACACTAGTAAATGTGATGGAATATTGCGTTTCACATGCATTTCCACGGAACGAATTCGACTATAACACCGTAATCTGTGTTGAGTAGACCAACGTTCACGACGGACGTTTTTCACTTTACCATAAGGAGTCAATATGTCCTTTAGAAAGCTGTCATCAACTTCTGGCGGGATGCTTGAACGGAGCTAGAGAACCATGTCGCGACAGTAATCTTTCAACGTGGAGGGGGTCCATAAATTTCACGTACAACACGTACTCGGCTGCGTCAAAATAAGTGGCGTGCACCTCATCAGAGTTCACATGAATTGTACCGACAAGCCAATCGTGGATTTCTAGAGACCCGGGCTTCACATGTAGTGTTGTTTTATCGAAAGTGAAGCTCACGGTACCTTTTCGTGGAATACACGTGGAAACCATGGTAGCCGTAGCGGAGCGGTCGACGCCGCTGCAAGTAGACGCTACGACTCACTCGGCAGACAGAACAACACTAACGAGGAAAACTCTACACAAGCGACGCTGAGGCAAAAGAAATAAACAAGAACGTTCCCGCTCGGCGCTCGAAGCGCAACTAGCCATCGGGGACACAGGGGATAGTGCGACTGCAGCGACTTATCTCTGGCACGCTCCCTGTGAGACACACACTTCCAACTTACTGTCCACACACTACATTTGTAGCGCACCTGCAAACTATACTCATTACTCGCGGTACTCAGTCTACCGATTCCCGTAAGAGTTTGAGCAATGTGAGTGCATCCGCTCTGAAGAAGATCGTTGGCCGGTACGCCTTATCTATATGAAGATGGTATCTGTTCTTTCGGACATTTCCGAAAGAACACATACCATCTTCATATAGATAACGCTTACCGGCCAACGATCTTAGGATATGAATGCATGTCCGAAGGAACACTGCATCGTACTTCTGAACAACAGAAGCACTGCAATATCGCACGGAATTCTTATAAGACTGCTTTGTTGGTCGTCTGTTTGTCCATCTGTTTAAGACCGCTTCTTCTCAGGAACGGGTAGTAGTATCAAGCTGAAATTTATGTCAAATATCAAGATCTACAGTCCCTTGGCGGTGTAAAAAAATTCAAGCTTCTAAGTCAATGCAATCAAAAGACACGGCCATTTACGACACATATTTTGATATTCACAAACTCCTTCATCAAAACCTACAGATGAGCTACCTATATAGTTAATTAAGTTTGTACGGAACACTCGATTATCAAGTCCTACTCGCACTTGACCGGTTTTTGATATTTTAATTTAAATATCAGACAGTTAAAATGTAACAGTATAGATAAACAATCAGTTATTCGAAAACTAATGTTGCGCGATGCAGATTATATAGAAACAAACGGGGTGTATGAGATTCTTTTCCGCAATAAACGAATTTTCTGTCGAAATAGCGAGCCTGAACTTCATCTAAATATACACTGCTGGCCACCGTAAATGCAACACTCTGAAGGAAGCATCCGAATCAAGTGAAATTTACACCATGGGTTTGCAGCGATGAGATATGCAACTGATTAGAATTTCAGCGCAGACGCACATCACGCGCGCCTGTGGCGCCACCTCATAGCGCCATTTAAGGCTTGGCGATTTCGACGAGTGTACGTTCGGCACGTGTGTTTACCTTGTGGTTGTTTCACAAGACGATCAGTTATGCCTCGTAGACAACAGCGAACATCGTTTGATCAAGTATCCGAGTTCGACAGAGGAAGGATAGCGGCTTACCGAGATTGTGGATTATCATACAGAGAAATCGCTAGTCGTGTTGGACGAAACCAAACAACTGTAATGCGGATATGTGACCGTTGGATGCAGGAGGGTACGACGGACCGACGTGGTCGATCGCATTCACCTCGGTGCACCACTGCACGTGCTGATAGGCAAATTGTGCGCATGGCAGTGACGGATCGCTCAGTGACATCCCGAACCATAGCACAGCACATTGCGTCTGTAACGCATCATCCAGTGTCTGCGCGTACCGTTCGACGCCGTTTACAGCAGAGTGGTCTGTCCGCAAGACGTCCATTGCTTCGTCTACCATTGACGCAGAACCACAGACGTCTCCGCCGCCAATGGTGTGATGACAGACGGATGTGGACGGCAGAATGGAATGACGTTGTCTTTACTGACGAGGCACGCTTCTGTCTGCAGCACCACGATGGTCGGATTCGAGTGTGGAGACACCGTGGAGAGAGGATGCTGGACAGCTGCATTATGCACCGCCACACTGGTCTTGCACCGGGTATTATGGTATGGGGCGGTATTGGATATTACTCTCGCACGCCTCTAGTACGCATTGCCGGTACTTTAAATAGCCGGCGCTACATATCCGATGTGCTGGAGCCAGTTGTCCTTCCTTACCTTCAGGGCTCGGCCACAGCCATATTTCAACAGGATAATGCGCGACCACACGTGGCACGCATTGTCCAAAGGTTCTTCGTCAATAACCAGATTGAATTGCTTCCCTGGCCGGCTCGCTCTCCGGATCTTTCGCCGATAGAAAACATGTGGTCCATGGTTGCTCAACGAGTGACCCAGATTACATCCCCAGCTGCCACACCAGATCATCTTTGGCAACGTGTGGAAGCTGCTTGGGCTGCTGTACCCCAGGGACACATCCAACGTCTCTTTGACTCAATGCCGAGACGTGTGGCAGCGGTGATCCCCAACAATGGCGGCTACTCTGGCTACTGATTCTGGCAGGAACCACATGTCACAGACGTCTGTAAACGTAATCATTGGATACTTGGTCAACATGTTATCTACAAAATAAATTTTGTTGTGCTACCTCTTGTCTTTCTTGGTGTTGCATTTACGGTGGCCAGCAGTGTATTTGTTGCCTGACACAACTGTAATCTGTACTATGACGCTATACAAAGCTATGACTCAACTAAAGTATCATCTATTGGCGAAAAATGTAATATGCTTCCAGTTATTTCTATTGTTGCAAAAAAATCACAGCTTTTTCCTTTCCGTGAAAACCACAAAAGTTTAATACCGTTGTTTTCCTGGTACTTCTGTATCATCCTATATGCACCTGATTGAACAATACGTCCGACTGCGACGATGAGACGGTTCTCTATCGTCAGCTTATGACGTAGGTCGAATGTTTACTTGTCGTTACACTAAAGTGTTTCCACAAGTGCCGGCCGTCGTGGCCAAGCGGTTCTAGGCGCTTTAGTCTGGAACCGCGCGACCGCTACGTTCGCAGGTTCGAATCCTGCCTCGGGCATGGATGTGTGTGATGTCCTTAGGTTAGCTAGGTTTAAGTAGATATAAGTCCTAGGGTACCGAAGACCTCAGATATTAAGTCCCATACTACTCAGAGCCATTTGAACCATTTTTTTTTTTTTCCACGGGTGGAGTTCCTTTTCCGTCAAATACCTAAGCACATCTATCGAAATCCGCGATTCCTTTAATAAATTGTATTGATATTAATGCATTATGTCTCATTTCATGTGATATTTTCATTAGCACTTTTCTTTAAATATTCTACTATTCTCCTTTTTTACAATAATTTACAGTCAGATTTTCTGAACACGTTTTTCTATCATCTCTCCACATTTTTAACCTGTTTCCACATTCTTTCTGGTTCACCTAAATATTGTTACTCTCTTTGGAAATTTATTGATTTGTCTTTCATTTTGGTTCCTTCACTTCCGTCTTAAAATCACGGCGTGACTGATTTACAAATACTATACTTATTTTAATTATTTTCCCTCCTTAGAAGCAAGAAATTCAATTTTAGCAATACAAAGGCAATAATCTGAATCAAAAGTATGGCTTCTATTCACCTCAGCCTTATTCAATGGTAATGGTGTCGCACGGTATTGTTGAGTTGGATTCCCCGAAGCGATCAAGGCACAATGGCCCACTTCCGTGTGGTGCATGAAGAATTGTATATCTGTCTTATTGAGCCGCGCGGGATTAGCCGAGCGGTCCAGGGCGCTGCAGTCATGGACTGTGTGGCTGGTCCCTGCAGGGGTTCGAGTCCTCCCTCGGGCAAGGGTGTGTGTGATTGTCCTTAAGATAATTTAGGTTAAGTAGTGTGTAAGCTTAGGGACTGATGACCTTAGCAGTTAAGTCCCATAAGATTTCACACACTCTTGAACATTTTTTTGTCTTATTGATAGTTATTTCTCTCCGTTGGCTGTTGTTTTATTTTGAAATAAACGCTTCATTTCATTAATCAGTAGTTAGCTAATTTCGCCGCCATGAGGATTATGAAGCTTTAATCTACATATCAGACAGGGTAAGAAGCAGCATGTTAAAAATGTAAATGTAATCTCCATCCTGACGGGCTCATCGGTATCGACCGACCGCCGTGTCATCCTATTCCATTAAGAACTTCGTAAGCAAGAAAATTACTTCCTTTAACAAATTTATAACGGCTGTGTGCACAAAAATAAAAAGACTATAAGCTGCACCTGTTGAGTGTATGGAGATTTCGCTCATAAGGCTCATACAAAGCCTACACCTCTTAAACAGCACCAATGAAACCGCCAGACCTAACGTTCTCGTCAGCCGTATATTATAATCCACGACAGGACTTCAAAAAGTAAGTTACGCAGCATTATAGCAACCCAAGTAAATTATTCAGTTGGTACGTTCTACCAGTGGTTGAGTTTCTCGGTGACAGAAATGGCCATGCAGCAGTTCCAGAACCGCGCTGTCACCGTCCTTGTCGCTGGAAAATCCCCCCCCCCCCTCCCCCTGTCGCCCGCAGACGTTCTTCCTCGACTGCATGGACATCGCTCTCCGCGGTCGATATCGAAGTTTCCCTTACCGACCAGCACCACCTACAGTTGTGCAGCCTTCGTAAAATTTTTGTCACTGTTTTACTACGGTTGGATACAACAATGCTCCATATATTGCCAGAATTTCTCGGTGAATCTCTGTGCAGTTCAGACCTTTTTTCTCGTAACAGTCGTACTTCAACTTTGGAGACGTTACCAGTTGCAACGCCATGTCACTCGCATCCTGTGATGCGTCTATTATCTTTACCACAGCAGAGCTTTGTCCGCTGCAAACCCGTAAAATGTACTCTCTCTTGATAATGTGCCATTCTTGCGCAACGGTTTTTGCACGGACAGCATGTGTAACTCACTTTCTCGAATCCCTACAAAGATATTCTCACTTCATGAGACATTACAAACATATTTGAAGATATGAATATTTATGATCTTCACTGGTATTTTACTACAATATTGGCGGACACTTTTTATTCTGTACGGATTACATATTGCTGAATATTTCAAATTTAACCTGTTGAATGCAGTGAGAAATGAGGTGACCACTTTCTGTCTTTGCAGCCTGCAGGACCGGGTTAGTACTCAGAATGTAAGCATGTAAGCTCCAATCATCGCTGGGATCGATAGGTGCATCAAACCACCTTGCTTCGTTCTTGTTTGGCCCGCAATGGGTAACGGTTGGCGCCAAGTGAACGAAGACTTTGTGGTTGTATAGCTCCCGCGACAGATTTTCTTCCTCATTTCCGGCGATACTGCGCCTCAGGAACGTCTCCTCGTAAGATCTAGCAGTAGTCAGACAACATTCCAGTACTCCAGTTGCCCTGATAACGCTTTTCCGTTTGAGAACAGGAGAATTAGATTGCACCAGTTTTTTTTTTTTTTTTTTTTTTCAGAAGTGATTCCAGCTATTTTTGCCACACAGAAATAAGTCTGTTGTGTGATCCGTTGGTGCCCTCCATATCATAGGGACACCGAAGGACATGTGACAAGATCCTTTTAACCACCCTGTCAGGAGTGTAACACATATCAAATACTATGTGGAGGGCCCATTTCTTACATGGTTGGCAACCTTGCATCAAAAATAACGTTCCTATCAATTCCTAAAAGAGGGTTAATTTTTCGTTTATGCGATTTCAGAGCTAACTCACCACAAAAATAACGTAAAGTATTGAGTTATTTACAGGTACGATGCATTTCTTCTTCTGAAAACCATCACGAACCTACGACTCACTTTACAAGGACAGAGCCCTCTCGCTCCTGAGACCGATGTAACAAACAAAATGAGATGTGATGCGATGCAACGGGAGTGCGACTCATTGGCCTCCTTCGTATCCTGGCAGTGAATGTCGAAACTGAGAGTCGTTTATGGAATTCCTTATATGATTTTTAACAACTATTACATACGCATAAAAGTAAATAAAAGAAAATTAATCAGGCAATAACAAAGTAATCAATATGCAGCATTTTCCGGTTATTTTATAGATCTTATGGATCTCAAAGTATACAAATTAGTGTGTGAACAATGCAGCCCTGTGAAGTGCTGAAGTTAATACTATATTAATGTTCCGTCACACTTTAGTTACGTCAGTCCGTAGCATCCCTTATTCCCTCAGTATTTATCTGTTTATTGCAGCAATATTCCAGGTTCGTTGCAATTCAGTGTTACGAGGGAAGAAACGAAAATGGACTGGACACTGCAGATGAGAGGGACTAAGTACACGGACATTGAAGATGTACAGTCGTGCTCAAAAGTATCCGTACGACCTGAATTGCATTTCGCCTCATTCGCATGCAACCCACATAACGCGGCTGTCTAGCAGGTCCTCTAATCGCTCCTTGGTACAGTCGTTTGACTACTGAAAATGGCTCCAATAAGTCACCCCTAGAAAACTCGGCTCTGTAACGCAATAACTCAAAATGTAAAGTAATACCACGATACTACAAATATCAGGGAACACCTTATCACAGACAAGACTGTCCTTAAGGCTTGTAAGCTCACATTTATTGCAATAAATGACATACCTGAAATGTTACCATTCTCATTATTACGTCTGATAGGTAATGCACCTAGTAAGTTCGTCGTATTCATGATTTCTTCTTCAAAGTAACATACCGTACTTGTTATTTAACACAAAATGACATTAAAAATTTAAGTTATTCACGAGCAGCCAGTTGAGAATATGTATGAACTTCCAATGACACGACGAACCGTATTGTTCTGCTTATGGATTCAAACTCAGGTCATGCAGACTAATATTTTGTGACTGACGGAATCTAACAGTCATCCCTGACTAGGCATACAGAAAGTGATATACCTCGATTTTAGACAGTATCAGTTAGCAAATATCAAATTTAAATTACATAACGTAAACATTTTTAACGGACGCGAATTCCTACCCAGCATCTATTGTCCCTGTTAGCGAACTACGAGAGATGTTAAATATTGCTTCTTCACAGGTAACTTACTTGAAATGCCGTGAGGTAAAGCTTTGTGTTGGACAGGGATTCGAAACCAGAACCTAATCGGATTGTTATCGAAGCACAATCAACTGCGACATATCGGATTTTCGCGGCAGTAGCTAGATGTTTTAACTGAAATGACGAGACGAAACATTAATTTTTTGCTTCCCAGGACTCCAACCCGGAACGTTAAATATGGGTTTGTTACATCAGCAGCGACATGTGAGCATGTTTGAACTAGAAATAATATGACGAAGAGTTCAGTGCTGACTGGGAATCGAACCCCACACACACCGTTGTTGACTACGCACAAAGAGACGTCAGCTACCGAATTTCTCTCCACCAGCAGTTCGGAAAAACATCCTTGAACTTACAGTGATCTCTCAAATAGTCCTGTGTCTCACTGGGAGTCAAAACCGTCAGATATCGTTAGTGTTGATAACGAATGAAAATGCATTAAAAATAAAAATTATTATCCACCAGCAGACAGGCGTTCTCATGCTAGAGCTTCATGATACATAATCAAAACTTTAGTGCCAGGCCAGCATTCGAACCCAGTCACGCGCAATATGTGGAGATGTTGAGGAATCTGCAGTTTTGAACAAACAACAAATTGTAGTCGAGCTGTATTGTCACGAAGGGATCAAATTCCGCGTTAAGGGCGGTCTGAGTTGCATTCCAAGTTCAGAACCAATTTTATCGACATACAGAAGCTCAAATAAAAGATAGAATAAGGGTCCTGTTACCCTACACAGCGTTTGTTTCGTCACTAGAAATAAATAACTAGTATAAGAAAGGTTACTGGTGATAGAGTTTCAAAATGTCGCCACTCCAGACTTTATTGTGGTTCAACCTAACGTCTACTTGGCAGAGAAGGAATATCATGTTTAATGCGAATTTCTGACAACAATGCCATTCTACTTTCTTCACTTGGCGTAGCCAGAAGAGATCAGAATCTGTCTCTCCCTATTACAAACCATCGGCAGAAGTTGGAATCGAACCCAGACCATCATCAGAGGAACCTCTCACCAATCCAACAGACCACCAACGCCTCTGCTGTACGACTCATTTTCTATCATAACACCGTTGCGGCACACTCGATAAGAATTCTGACACACAGGCTCCTTGTAGTGGTTTGCAGCACGTTCAGTACCTTCATTTACTTGGTTGACCGAATCGCCATGAACTAGCTGCCTCGGCCACCCAGTGCATACATTCGACTCTATATTGTAATCACCGAAATAAAATCACGTATCTGCCACCTACACAGAACTTCCAAAAGTGTAGGATGCACAAATTTAAATAGGAAGTGTTCCTTTCCAGTTGACCTACTCTATTGCGCTATCTGTTTGTTGAAAACGTCCTGTAGTGCAAAAGAAAAGCTGTAACTGTCTGTCTCTCAGAAGTCTAGATCTGACCATATGGATTACATCACAGCACTATGGAATGCAGAAGTTCTGGAGGAACTGTTGTCGACTTCTGGAGGCACTCTAGCTAGATGACAGCTAGTAGCGTCACGGTAACTGTCGCGCACCATGGATAAGACGTCCTGAGTTCTATTGCATTCGCTGCTACATTTTTTACAACACGATTCTGCTGTCTGCTGAAGTTACCAATTAAATGGAACTTTCAACATAATTCCCTGCACTTCTCAACCCAAAATAGCCGCATGTGGAAAAAGGGCTAACTTCTGTGATATTTTGTTCTTTTCAGCTTTAATAGACGGCCAGGCAGCAGATGCATCTCGAAGCTTTTGTATTATGTATGAGGAGAGCGCATCGTGCCAAAATAGTCAGAAAAGTATTTTCTACATTACCTGTCGTCTGGTAGTGGCATTTTATTCTTCTTCAAACCTTGTTTGACAGCTTTAACTCATAACAAGTTTTCTATGTGCATGTAATCAATAAACTGCATGTGAATTGTCAGACTATCATAGATAACATCAGGGAATTCGCATATAGCGTTGATGATTAATTTCTCTCTCATGTTTAGTATTGTTTTAACAACACTAAACGAAACCTTACGAAAATTGTGCACAGCATTATAAAAGATTAAATAAAACTACCCACGATAACCTTACATAACCTTACGACGAAAGTCTCTTTGATAAAACTGAGTGGCTGTACAAAAGCGTGTATCTATCCGCACGAATTAGTAAAATACTACTCACTTAGATTTCGATTGGGTCTGTGTTTAATTGGTATGCTGTGTCATACTCAACATGTACGCAAATGTGGCATTTCATAAATAAAGTTATGTATTCCTAGAGACCCTAAATTTGCCTGTCAGCAGCGGAACGAGACGTTACCTGTTGTGCAGCATTGTAAGTTTTTCACCATTGCACTATGAGCTGAAAGTATTTTCTTGCGATTTCCTTATCTATGTTTGATCTGACTGCTTGTAGCTCTTTCACAGAAAGGATAAAAAGGTTACATTCAGCGAGAATGGAACCGCGAACCATAACAGACGGTTTTTCAGAGGGCAGCACGTCACCACAGAGCTAGCGAAGAGGTAGGTGCTGTGCATTCCTCTTACGAGGTCAATAATGGCTAGAACTCGTAAACCGCTATTTAAAGGACGAGTTTAGTTGAGATTTCCACATGCAACGACATTCCTGGGCTGAAAACCGTAAATTTACAATCTTTTTTTTTACATCTCAAGCGATAATAACTCAGATTTTTCAATGGAAATGACAGGAAAAATCAAGTGAACTTTGAGGCTTAATTCCGTGCACACCAGGAAGTAACTCGTCGATCACAGAGTTGCCAAATATACCTTGCCTTGTTGCCAAATCTCAGTTACAGTACTAGCAGGAAGACGACGAATCGATGTGATCCTATAGCGGGCTGGGAAGTGACCATAGCTGGCCTCCCAAAGACGCAGCTGCTACATCCTGCAATACGTAATGGGTCTGATTCGCATTTCTGTAACCAGGTTTAGGGACTGGAGCGTAGTTACTAATAATACTCAGAACTGACTGCAAACTAAGCATCAACAAATCAGTAACTCTCAAGGTTTTTTTTATATTTCTTTCGTAACTGTACTCAAAACTAAGAAACTCATTCACGGATGTTTTCGTGGCTCGCCGATAGTCGAGCAAACCAAACAAATAAAAATAAAAAAAGAATGTGTGTGTGTGTGTGTGTGTGTGTGAGAGAGAGAGAGAGAGAGAGAGAAGAGAGAGTGAGAGGCAGAATGAGGGAGAGAGAGAGAGAGAGAAATAAAGATAAAAAAGAATGAGAGACAGGGTAAAAAATTGTTGTAAAGAAATTGAATACCGGTATGTAAAGGAAACTTTCGTTAAAATGACACCTTCCACATCATTACGAAACGTCGTATTCATGATCTATGTAACAAGTATTAATCTAATTCAATCTAATCTAATCATATTGCTGACTAACTGTAAAGAGTAATGAATTACCGAAATTTTGGCCAGTATCAGTAACCAAATCTAAACTTGAAAATAAAAGACGACAGTTTTTGTAATAAACCGGGACTCCTATCAAGACCCTTTCATCCCTGTTAACTAACCACGAAAGATGTCTGATATACCTCCACTCAGAAGTAACAAAGTGTGTATGCATTTAAAGATGAAGTGCATGATGTGAAGTTCTGTGTCGGAGGTACGAACCCAACACGTAATCGGATTGTTAAGTAAGAAAATCAAATGTTCCGTATAGGTTTTTCTTACCAGCTGCTAGGTGTTTGAATCTAAAATAAGGACACTAATTTTTGTGCCTGAGCGACAATCGAACCGCACTCCTATCGTTCTTCTTTGTCGTCCACAGATATAGCTTAAGTATCAATTGCTTGCTCACCAACAGTGCGTGTTTGACCAGAAATTGTTGGCAACACATGAACAAACATTAAAAATACACGTTAATTTTCACTAGCAGGCCGGTGTGCACGTGATAGAGCTTGAAATGAAATTATGAATATTTTTGTGCTGGATCAGGAATCGGACCCACATACTCACCTTTGGAGGAGACATAGAGAAGATTGCAGTCTTGGAAAAACGAACGAAATGATTGAACTATACTGTTCCGAGAGATTCAGATCTTTGAAAGAGGAGATACGAATTCGAAACACAGTCCAGCACCAAATTTTTCAACGTCTCTAGTTCAACCAAGTACAAGTAAAATAAGAGCCCTGTTCCTTTAAATGGATGTCGGTTCATCAAATAAAATAAGATTTTGTAATGGAAATGTCGTGTGGCTACGGCCTCCCTTCGGGTAGACCGTTCGCCTGGTACAGGTCTTTCGATTTGACGCCACTTCGGCGACCTGCGCGTCGATGGGGATGAAATGATGATGATTAGGATAACACAACACCCAGTCCCTGAGCGGAGAAAATTTCCGACCCAGCCAGGAATCGAACCCGGGCCCTTAGGATTGAAGTCTGTCACGCTGACCACTCAGCTACCGGGGCGGACGATTTTGTAATGTAAGTAAGTTTACTGGCGGCAGTATTTCTGTTTACAATGACATCCGCGTATGTCATTTCCTAAAGCACACCGGCTCTTTCCAGTTGGGAATGAAGGAACGTGATGTTTAATGCGGATTCTGGATTATAACGTCTTTCTCGAGGTTACCAGAAGTATAGTAAATCTGTTTGTGCCTCTTAAAAGTAAATGCCTGAACCCACGCATTGCACTTGTGATAGTTCGTTCCACCAGACCATTGAGGCCACATTTCCCAGCCCCAGGAGTGTGCTGTAACGGATGATGTTCTTAGCATGCAAAATTAGTCATGGCGGAAAAAAAATGCGAGTCTATTAAATGGTTAAGTAGAAGCAAGCTTCTGACGCGGAGATTATGCTATTCTCACGATAGCAGACTCTTCTAGATATCATATCCTCGATGTGAAGCCATTTTGAAATTTTCACTAATTCAGGAAATTTCTTAGTTCGAGAAAATTCACTGTGAAGTGTGAAGTTACCGGATTATTACCGTAATTGTTACTATCATTTCCTTCATACCGCTGCTGGAACACATGTGCTTCACGATCATTTAAGTCCTTTTGGTCATTATAGATGTAGTTGCCCAAGAACAGGTTCTTTCCCTGTCTACTGAATCCTTTTCATGTTAATATCAAACATCAGCAATTACTCGTAGATTACATTAAAACTAAAGTAATTGATGAAGAAGTTACTTGATAACAAAAACGCGCTACCTTTCTTCATTTACTTGCGCCTAGAAATGGCTGTCGAATACTGCCAAACCAAAAGCCAAGGGATCTTACTGTCTTCCGATATAAGTCGCTGTCAGTTCTTCCATATGATTTGGTCGACGTGATCTGTTTCAAGTTGTGTATGACAGGTAATGTTTTAGAAAATCAATTGTTTTCCTTTGCAGTAAACGGAATGATTTTCATTCTAAGCTATCCAAGTTCAAAATTTTCGCATTATAGTTCAAATTTAATATTCGCTTCTATAATATAGGAAAGTATTTCACACTTGCAAAAGCCGCACCCGACTCATTTTCCTGACACTTAGTCGCTGACCATAAATTCTAGCCCAGACTGACACCAGTTTAAGTAACCTAATGTAGCGATAACTGTTTCATAGTGCTATTTCTCACCGGAAAATATGCAATTCACTCATTGGGCTCCATTAGTATACTGTAACAGTAATTTCTGTGTGTATGCAATGCATACGGATTGTAGAATTTAGTGGTGCCCTCTTTTCCACTTTTATACAACATGCTTGACCTAAACGGGCCGTTTACCATTACAGGCCCTGGGAGTTGCAACATCATACTGACAACAGTAATGTGCTTATAATGACAACCTCACTGTCCGTTTTATCTGATTTTGTAATCATTGAAATAAAACAACATGACCTTCCAGTGGGAGACATTTCGTCCGTCACCGTTTTCCTCCTGTGAAATTTGTCAGTACGCTTTTTGCCTTCCAGCCAGCGAAATGCGGCAGAGTACGGCCGGTAAACGATTCACAAACCACGATTTAGCACCGTTAAGACGATTTCTTTAAACATTGCCGTAGCTGAAGGAATTTAGTTTCTTCTTAAATCGCCTTATGCAGCAACGTTCACAGATATCTCAAATAGGGAAAACTTTTTATCCAGGCACGAAGGTTGTAAAACAAACTTCCCACAGTTTGTGTCAGGTTGATCTTTTCGTCTGATAGCACTGCATAAGTATTTTTTCTGAGAGGTATCACAAGTAGTGTTCCTGTAGCTGTGGGAATCATTGGTTGAAAACGAGTTTAACACAAGTGGTTACAGTACTGCTAAATATTCAAAATGATTATCAACCTAAGTCTGAGTTCATCCACAAACTGAGGCGTATTTATAATATTGAAGCTAGACTGTGTATCCTTGTCTTCCTTGAGTGGGCATCGGAAGGCGTTGACTCACTCGCATACAATTCAATGAATACTTCGAACGCTGTCATTAACGTTGCTCTCATAAACTAATTTTGTTTTTTTAATTTTTCTGGTTCTTATGTGTGCAATATGTGTTGTAGATACAGTCTTAGACAAAAAAATTGACCACGTGAGGTTGACAATACAGTCGTGCTCCCCTCTGAAATCTATGTTCGGCAATATTCTCGACCTGGCAACATAGTAGACTGCTACACTTTCCGAAGGAACTCTTTGACTGCAGTCAGAGTACATCACTCTTGTCTATGACCGTAGTCTTGAAGTAAAATGCCAGACTAGCCAATACGACGTCTGGTAACCAAAAGCACACGATGTCAAAATTTTTATCGCCCCTTTCTCTCGGTGCTAAAGCTATGAGTATAATTCAAGTGAATCTACAATATATTTCGCTTTCTGTGACATTGGTAATAACAGTTTGGTTCAACAATATTTTAGCGGGAGATTTCTTGGCCGACCATCTGCTTCTGAACACTGCATTTGCCTGAGTTCTCTGGGACCCGTTTACCGCCTACCGGCGGGGGCTGAGGCACTGCATTGTCTCGCCTTCTGCCGATAACGTCTGCTCCACTCCTCACTCCCGATGGGGTAAAATGTTTTAATGTTGTTGAGTGGTGACCCATAAAATTTGTCTATGATTTGTGTTTCACACTCGATAGCATTGGAGGAACAAAACCGTTTTTATTTGATGAGTATTTTATTATACTAGTATGCAATACATCAATGTGGCATGGAATTAATTTAATTGTGTCTGATCTAGTGCACTATAATTAAAGTGTCACATCCTGTTCTTTTACCTTTCACAGGAGATTCTTCAAATAATTCATTTTTGCCATTGATTCATATGTGTTAGTCAAGGCACAGAGAGTAAGTGTAATGTAATGTGGTTGGTTTCTTTCTTTGATTTCCTATGGTAAATGGATGCAAAACATTGTGTCAATACCTTTCAGAACCTGCTCTATAGCTACTAAGGCAAATTGCTTGTTTTGAGGTCCATACATTAAATAATGGAGAAGTGAACGCTGTTCAAAAGTGATATTTAAAATATTCAATTGGATTTAAGACGACAAAATTGCCCATGTTTGAAGCTACCCAGAGAAAAAGTAAGTTGCTAGAGCCGCCTGTTAGCAAATGTCTGCAGAGAGTTCCTAATTTCTACTGTGGAATTTTAGCCTAGATGACCTGTAGTAACCAAGAGGTTCCTTTCCATCATACTTATCACTCTGGCATGTGAGTCTTAAGTGTAGAACAATATTGAATTTCTTATCGTTGACAGTCGATTCGAATTTCTTCAGAGACGCTTGTATTGTGAAGCAGTTTGGCAGTCAGAAAGGCGAGATCTATGACCATTAACACAGCTTACTGTCACCATCAACTTTTGTAGTCCTGCTTTCCTCAGTTGCGTGTAATAATTACGGTATATTGATAATTTTTACTTATGGACCGTCTGATACAAAGAAAATATGAGATGTTGGAAGTATGAAACAAACCATTTAAACACCATAACCTTCATCCTACAAACATGGAACAAGAAATGAAAATAATGAGAATAAACAACCATGACAAACATCTTATACAAATACAAGAAAACTTCCACATCCAGAAAGCCATAGCAGAAAACAAATACATGACAAATGAACAAACACACATCAGCACAGTCTCCCTATTACACTTAATAAAGGAAATGACAAGATAAAACAAAAAAACTCTTCCCCCTTCACCTCCTGGACATACACACACTCACACACACACACACACACACACACACACACACACACACACTCACACACAAACGCACACACAAATGCATACACAACAGATCACAGATACTTCAATAATTACACTCGAAAGTTTGGCAATAACATTCGATCTTTGGCAAAAACATTTGACAGTCGGAACAGAAACCAAAACATTGCATTGAAACAAGCGTTCAGTTCATAGTGCTGTGGAATGAGGGAAGAAAAACGCAAATTGGCATTCATAAGAAGAAGAACAACACCAAAAATGCAACAGGAGCGTAATATGTAACAAATTGTCCACGCAACCTGTAAGTACAGTTCAAAACATTACTACTTAATAGGAAATACAAACATGTTCCGGGAAAATCAGGAATACAGAAATACAAGTCGCTGAGGAATGAAATAAATAGGAAGTGCAGGGAAGCTAAGACGAAATGGCTGCAGGAAAAATGTGAAGACATCGAAAAAGATATGATTGTCGGAAGGACAGACTCAGCATACAGGAAAGTCAAAACAACCTTTGGTGACATTAAAAGCAACGGTGGTAACATTAAGAGTGCAACGGGAATTCCACTGTTAAATGCAGGGGAGAGAGCAGATAGGTGGAAAGAATACATTGAAAGCGTCTATGAGGGTGAAGATTTGTCTGATGTGATAGAAGAAGAAACAGGAGTCGATTTAGAAGAGATAGGGGATCCAGTATTAGAATCGGAATTTAAAAGAGCTTTGGAGGACTTACGGTCAAATAAGGCAGAAGGGATAGATAACATTCCATCAGAATTTCTAAAATCATTGGGGGAAGTGGCAACAAAACGACTATTCACGTTGGTGTGTAGAATATATGAGTCTGGCGACATACCATCTGACTTTCGGAAAAGCATCATCCACACAATTCCGAAGACGGCAAGAGCTGACAAGTGCGAGAGTTATCGCACAATCTGCTTAACAGCTCATGCATCGAAGCTGCTTGCAAGAATAATATACAGAAGAATGGAAAAGAAAATTGAGAATGCGCTAGGTGACGATCAGTGTGGCTTTAGAAAAAGTAAAGGGACGAGAGAGGCAATTCTGACGTTACGGCTAATAATGGAAGCAAGGCTAAAGAAAAATCAAGACACTTTCATAGGATTTGTCGACCTGGAAAAAGCGTTCGACAATATAAAATGGTGCAAGCTGTTCGAGATTCTGAAAAAAGTAGGGGTAAGCTATAGGAAGACACGGGTCATATACAATATGTTCAACAACCAAGAGGGAATAATAAGAGTGGACGATCAAGAACGAAGTGCTCGTATTAAGAAGGGTGTAAGACAAGGCTGTAGCCTTTTGCCCCTACTCTTCAATCTGTACATCGAGGAAGCAATGATGGAAATAAAAGAAAGGTTCAGGAGTGGAATTAAAATACAAGGTGAAAGGATATCAATGATACGATTCGCTGATGACATTGCTATCCTGAGTGAAAGTGAAGAAGAATTAAATGATCTGCTGAACAGAATGAACAGTCTAATGAGTACACAGTATGGTTTGAGAGTAAATCGGAGAAAGACGAAGGTAATGAGAAGTAGTAGAAATGAGAACAGCGAGAAACTTAACATCAGGACTGATGGTCACGAAGTCAATGAAGTTAAGGAATTCTGCTACCTAGGCAGTAAAATAACCAATGACGGACGGAGCAAGGAGGACATCAAAAGCAGAGTCGCTATGGCAAAAAAGGCATTCCTGGCCAAGAGAAGTCTACTAATATCAAATACCGGCCTTAATTTGAGGAAGACATTTCTGAGGATGTACGTCTGGAGTACAGCATTGTATGGTAGTGAAACATGGACTGTGGGAAAACCGGAACAGAAGAGAATCGAAGCATTTGAGATGTGGTGCTATAGAAGAATGTTAAAAATTAGGTGGACTGATAAGGTAAGGAATGAGGAGGTTCTACGCAGAATCGGAGAGGAAAGGAATATGTGGAAAACACTGATAAGGAGAAGGGAGAGGATGATGGGACACCTGCTAAGACATGAGGGAATGACTTCCATGGTACTAGAGGGAGCTGTAGAGGGCAAAAACTGTAGAGGAAGACAGAGATTGGAATACATCAAGCAAATAATTAAGGACGTAGGTTGCAAGTGCTACTCTGAGATGAAGAGGTTAGCACAGGAAAGGAATTCGTGGCGCGCCGCATCAAACTAGTCAGTAGACTGATGACCAAAATGAAAAAAAAAGGAAATACCAACCACCAGAACTGTTTATAACCTATAGGTACAGTGACAAAAATGTAAAT